>NC_136691.1:9166081-9768581 GCF_947650265.1 Symphodus melops
GAGTAGCTTTGTAACAACCGAACAAGGCAATCAGTGCATCAGGGTCAATTGAAATCATACATTTTAAAACACCAGCTACAGATGTCCTGCCAATCAGAGACAAGACCAAATAGACTAACCTTTGCAGTATTACATCTGTCTCAAAATATTAGCATACATGTTGTTTATCTTTTGATGATACAGTAGTGTATCACAACTGTGCTGTGGTTTGAATCAAGATGATAAGCAATAGAAGGGGATGGAAAAGCAGGATGACATCTATGTTTGCAGCTTTAAATAGAATCCACTGCATCCGTAGATGCGGTTTCCGTAGCCACAGTTTCCGTAGCAACTTTGGTGTCTTTCCACCCCTCTGTCTTTTCAGGAGCGTGTTGAGAGTCGTCTCCTGGAGGGTCGAGAGCGCTTGACTCGTGTGCGTCGGAGTGCCGCGTCCACGGCAGAACACACGGCAGCGGGTGGCTGCGAAGCCATGGACCGCCAGTTGGGGGCGCTGTCGCAGGCTCTGGAGCAGTGGGAGGGGGCTGCCCTGAGGGCCAGGGATGGCCTGGAAGGGGCCCTAGCTTCTGCTGCTGCATCAGAGGAAGAGTATGACCGCCTCACCGCCCGCCTTGAGGAAGAGTTGAAAGAACTTGATGGACGGCTAAAGGGGTGGAGCCAGGAGCTGATTAAAGCTGAGGGGCGGAGCAACGGTGAAGAAGCAGTGGATGGATGGCAGCTGGCAAAGGTATAGTAGCATGGGATTAAAATGAATGGCAGCATAATGTCTTAAATTTTCAGTTTTTAACTGCTCGTGAGGGTTTATTTAAAAATGGTAGATAATGAAAAACTCTTCGATTCAGCTGGAATTTAGGTTGGCAAACTGTCAATGTGTAGAAAATGTGTGAGGCTTGTACTGTACTTTTTTAATTTCAGAGAAAATGATTGGCATGGTTTAATACCCACACACTAACATACACACACACACAGACTGTGCAGACATATATTGTCTGCATTCAGCCAAGCTTTCTCTGTCAGTAATTATCCATTCTATTTGTTAATCCTAAAAAAAGATTAGTTTGTAAATCAGCTTTACTGGGATGATGAACAAGTGACAGCTACAATCCCGTCAATTTCCCTTGTTTTTCTCTTTCCTTCTGTCCGCTAGACCCCTCCCCCTTTAATTTTTTTTGCCATTATTTCCCACTATCTCTCCCGCCCAAACATTCCTCCGTTCAGTTCCGTCCCCTTTACCCTTTCTGTACTCTGACATGTTTAAACTGAATTGTATAGGGATGTCTGTCTGGACTGCAGGGGTTGTTTCTTAGATGCTCTCGCTCCTCACCTCCCCTGCTGCTCTGTTTCTAACATCCACAGGATGTTTATACTGTGACAATTTCTCTGTATTGTCAAAGCCAAGGCAGCATGTCCACCCTCAAACTCCCTCCCAGCCATGCCTTTCTCCCGTTTCCCTCAATTTGGGGCTGTCAAAGATCATAGGAGGAGTCTTTTTCCCCCTCCTCCGCTCCTCCTCCTCCAGCCCTTTTCCTGTATCCAGCCTTGTTTTCGTTACGCACTCATTTGTGTGCATTTCCAACCAGTCCTGCATCTGCGAGGGCTGACAGCTGAATTCCACTGGGAGAGAGTGTGAGAGAGTGAGAGAGGGAGGTAAAATGTGTGAGAGAGAATGAGTGCAAGTGGTAGTGGGAGGAGGAAGAGGGAGAGACGAGGGAAGATAAAGTATTGGAAGAATAGGAGGAGGGAAGGAGAAGAGTGAGAGGAGAGCAACGGGTGCAGGAGAGCACAGAGAGAGAGAGAGAGAGAGAGAGAGAGAGAGGGAGGGTTGCTTACTGGTCATACGTCAGAAAGAGAGCGAGCGGGTGAGAATCACAGAGAGAGGGAGAGCTTGTACATATTTCATGGGACAAGATTTCATGACTGTGTGAGTGCAGAATGTGAGGCACGCTGAGGAGAGCGGGAAAATATTATCCTCAGCTCCTTCCTGCCACACTCCGTGAAGAACAGAAATGCTATTGTACGAGCAGCACTGTGAGTATGTGTCAGAGCGTGTATGTGCGTATGAATGTGAGAAGAGTGAGAAGGACCGAGCCAGGGTGTGAATAGGAATGTGAGTGCACTTAGTGAAGGGTGTCATACAGATTCGCTGGGTGCTTGTCTTTCCTTGACACAACCACACACACACACACTGACAGCTGGTGTGTGGTTTTTTTTTTTGTGTTGTTTAGGACATACTGGAAGGCTTACAGAGTGCCGAGCCGATGGCAGAGAAGTTGAAAGGCCAACTGAACGATCTGGTACGATACTCCAGAGACCTGGGCTCACAATCCGACCGGGTCACAGCGCTCATCAAACAGCACAACAGGTGAGAGGAATCTTTCTGCTTTACAGGAGCGTGTTTGTGAAATGTTCTGATTTAGAAGATTAGCAGTCAAAGTCTGGATGATAGCTTAAAACTATTATGACAAAAGTGGTTGACATTTGTTTGAGATCAAAAGTGTTTACTTGTCCAATTACATTCTTGATTCTATGTGAAACATCAGAACACATCTCATTTGCATAATTGCACTTTTTCTTTGGCTTCAATTAGGATCATTGTGATGACTTTTGCATCTATTTACTGTATCATGATATTGACTCTGAATATCTCTATTTAATGTAATTCTGATTGAGGTGTATTGCAATGTACAGCAACTCAAGCTAAGATTCGATATAATGCATGGCGTGCTGTAATAATTCACAATTCAGTCATTGATATATTTATTTATTTTACCTTCAAACATGACATAAGCACCACTGTAAGGAGTCATTTATTACTGACCAGTGAGAGAAATTGCAAGTATCAGGACTTTGATATAATTTTTTCACATCCCTAATTTTGATTAAAAAAAAATTCAACCATACTGCAGAGCTTTGTTCTAAGTGTTGTGCAAAGGTATTTTGCATATCAGTTGATTAAATATTGCACACAATCCAGTATATTACACAGTGCCATAGTCACTCCATAACACAGCAAATGTATCCAAGAAAAACTAGATTGAGATTGAGGGCAGAGATTTCCCCACAAACACCTCTTCCATGTGTGAGTGGGAAGGATTAGGGCTCCGTTTTACAAGCTTATTTGTGTAAGAGGAGTAGGTGGCTTTATATGTGTGTGGCCATCTCTGCTCACAAAGCATGTGTGTGTGTGTTTTCCTCAGCTAGACGGAAGTGAAAGATGACAGAGAGCAGCAGAGCCACCAGTTGCTACGCGACATTTAACTACCTTCCCCTCACCTCTGCTTGTCTCTTGTGTTTGTGCCCCTTCCTTTTATTTTATTTTATGCAAGGTCGAGAGTGATTAGAAGGAAATCAGTTCGATTTGGATAGTCTTTTATTCCATGCTGCTACATTGCATGCCTTAGTCTTCAAACAAACCTCCAAGTGCCTGCTTTAAACCCATGAGTTAGCTTGTGTTCACTGGGAGCTTGTTTGTGAGCACACCATGAAAAGCCTTCCCAAAAGAACAGCAGTGCATGCAAAAGAACATTCATGCACTCAAGCACACACATTTATCACATGCTAACACAAGTGTGAACATCCACAATTGTGCACACATCTCCTTCATTTACATAGATGCAATATTAACTGAGACATTTTTGAGATATTGCCAGTGAGTGTGACTAATATTTATTGGCAGTGCATCTCAGTGAGGTCAACTTGTTTGAGATGCTTTGGCGGGAAAATTGGTTTGGCTGCCGATTTGTAAAGAACAGCACCCGTTGTCAGTCACTTCGCTTTCAGTCTATAATCGACTTGGCCTGTGTACTCTTTGCACCTGTCCTGCATTTAGCGCTGCAGAAAGAAAAGCATGAAGAGGGAGAGGAGGAAATGAAATCTCTACTTTGCATAGCACATGCCTGGTTTAGTCAGTAACAGCAGAACAAAAAAAGAGCCTCTTCCACTCTCATGTTATTCCCACTGTGCTTCTTCTTTCTGCCTTCATCGTGTCACTGAAAACTCAAGGGTGTTTGTGTGCTTTCTGCTTGTGTCTGCGTGTGTTGATAAAACATTGTGTACATTTTTTTTCCCAAGCCTCCCTTTGGACATCACCTCTTGCTTAAACACCTGCGCACCTTGTTTTCCTGCTGTCATCCCTTTTTATTCCTTCATCCACTCTCCCCTTGCTTTATCCTTCACCCACTGCCCGATATTTATGAGACCCAGTGACCCTTTTCTTCTGTTGTCTGACATTTTCACCATCTGCATTAATTCAGCCTCATGCAAATTAGAGTTAAGCATGTTGGTTCCTGGAAATGTCAATTTTAAAAGAGTTTTCTTTGTTTTTTGAATAATTTAAGAAGTACATTTTACCAGTGGTGTTATGTGCAATCAATATATATTTTTTTGACATTTTAAACCCTCACCCTCAGACATTACAGCCATATTTTACATTTTATTCATATTTTTTCTCTGTTCGATGCTCTGAAAGGAAAAATAGAATGAAGATGGCTGTCAAGGTTGACCGGCTGAGAAAGTATTTTCACAGGAGACAGGCATAGATTTCCCATCACAGTCCTGTTATTCTTTTTAAATATTACCACTAGTATGTATAGCTTAAACCATGATGCAGTCACTATCCTTACGTGTACATGCAGAACACTACTTCCTGATAAAAAATGCAAAAATATCTGTATCGGAAGTAATGTAAATATTGTATTAGTTTTGTTTCCTTTTGCCATTTCTACTCCACAGGCTCCGCATTCGTCAACAGAGCTGTCAATCATAATATTTTATAACTTTTAGCTTTTAGCATAAAAAACTCATTAAAAATGGTAAAGAGACTTAAAACTTGTTATAGTGCTTTTCTAGTCTTCTGACTTCTTCTTTCACACTGTCACACCGACCCATTCACACACTGACGTCAGAGCACAGTGTCCATTAGTGTTAACTAATCCCATTCATACACATCCATACACCACAAGGGGAGCCACTTGGGGCTTTAGTGTGTTGCCCAAGGAAACATCAGAAGTGCATGCAGGATCTGGGGATCAAACCTGCGATCTTTCGGCTTAGAGATGGCCGAGTCCACCACTGAGCCACAGCCGCCACCAAGGAAGTTTCTCAGAGAAAAATGACCTGAACACAAATCGCCTTGATAATAACAAACTTTAAGTTCATACTCCTTTCAACTACTTCTCAAATGTTTATATTGAAGTAACAAATTGTTTGACCTTTTCTTTTGTTATTCTTTCTATTGATTATAATTATTTACTTTGTCAATCTGCCTTAGTTTGTTTCTAGGTTCATCTTGTTTCTTACATGCCCAAAATAACATTTTAAATCAAATCTAACTTTTGTAAAATATGTCCCCTTTTTCTTTGCTCCACACGGCTAGAACAATTAACCATTTCTGCACTTCATCTTTCCAGCTATATAGTTTTAAGACTGTATGAACAAAATAAAAGATACTCATATTGTGATGAGTTCCTCTAAAATGTCTCTATATGCCTCTATAGAGTACAGCATCCCCTATGCTGTAACCCTATGCCTGTAGTCATCCCTTCCCATCGCTTTTTCTTGCAGCATCAATCTGTCACCCCCTTTCTCCATCTTGTCACCCCTGTGAACTCTTACCCCACTCATATGTTGCCTCTCAACCCCCCACCCAAGCAATGCCCCTCACCCCCATCCCCCACACTCCCTCTTTGGCCCGACACTCATTGCTTCCACTTCACCCATTTTGCCATTTCTCCACCTGGCCCTTTCCCAGTCCTGCTCCTCTCTCAGGCTTCCCTCCTCCCTCCCTAATGTGAGCACAGTATGTACAGTTTTTGATGTACATATAGTTTTGATGGGCAGCAGAAAGCACATCACTCTCTCTGGTTGTAACCCAATTCTTTCTTTCTTTTTTTATTCATTCAAGGTTAATTCCAACCGGTGATCGTCTTATCTCAGTCCTTAATGTCTCTATCTTTCCCACAGTCTCAGTCTGCGTGCATCCAGGGAGTGTCAAAATAAGGAGCGGTTGTTGGAGCAGAGGTTTCGTGCAGCCCTGAGAGACTTCCAACAGTGGTTGGTCAACGCCAAAATCAGCACGGCCAAATGTTTTGATGTGCCGCAAAATGTCGCTGAGGCCTCAACTGCTCTGCAAAGGATCCAAGTAAGATATACCTTTAATTAAGATGTAACGTACCGTTATCCTGTGTCCTGAACACATCCTAGACATAAATCTGTCGTCTTCTGCAGTTCTTCCTTTGTTGTTTCTTTCTCTGCACGTTGCTGTGCAGTCTGCCCTTCAATTATTATGATTCAGTTTATTGCTTCAGGAAATATCAAGTTCCTCACCTTCTGTGAACTGGACTTCTCCCAGGACACACCTTCCAGACAGAGAACAGCAAATATACAGACTGAGTCACATTTTTATATGATTCAGAGATAAAAAAGAAGGTAGAATTGATATCTTGACTTTCATTGGACAATGATTTAATCCTGCCTTCTGAGTAACACCCACATTTTTAATAATTTGCTTGTGTTGCTGGATGGATAATAAAACACATTCTCACTTTCATGTCAGAGGGCTAACCATCCAAAATATATCTGCAGGCTCAGGGCTATTAACGAGCTCCAGTGAAGCTGCAAAGATTTCAGAGAAAGCAGCAGTTAATTGTAGAGTTAAGGGAGTGTAATTCTTTGTAGCATATAAAAACGGTTAATCAAGGAATTAAATGAACAATCTTCTTGTCATGTAAGTCTTTTTGTCTGTGTTTTTCCGGGTGCACTTTAAATCTATTGTTGCTAATTACCAGCTACTGATTGCTTTCAATTGTCTTCAGATGCATTTTCCAGCTAAGAAATGATTGCTTTACATAAAATGAAATGATGCAATAGTTGAAGAAGCAATCTGCTTTCAATGGGCGACTGCTCGAAGGGATGTCTGTGTTGACATGCCCACTATTGAGTGTCCTCGGGTGGGCCTTCCATGGGCCGGGAAAAGCTGAAAGTGGGCTCAGGGCCAAAAGAGGGATGAGAGAAAGCTCCACAGTGGGGTCTCTGTGACATTCTCTTTAAAATATCTCTGTGTTTCTCTCTCTGAGAAGCTGGCAGGTGTAACAGTCTCTTAAAAGCACCCCAGGGCCCTTGGCTAAGAGTCGGGTGCTTGGCGTTTAAGGTAGACATGCCCACATCTCTGCACCAGACGGTTAATTACCTCTCAGGCACTTGACCATGTCCACCACTACATACCCACCAAGGAATTGAAATTCTTGCCCTGAGCTGAGCTCAAATAATAAGACGATTATTCTTCACTAATATAGGAAAGAACTTGATTGTGTGCCAATGTTTGAGGTTCTTATTCATTGTGGCGTCTGCACAGCAAGGCTAAATAACTGAATCGACAGTTGCATAAAGAGAAAGGTCGGAGTATCAGAAAAGCAATGAGGACATCATTTTCCAGAATCCTGTCACGTAAGGTGTAAGGTGTCCTTTCAGAAGTTTCTGGTGTTGCTTTGAGGACGAGAGAGAAAATGTCACAGAGAATATGGCAGAGCAGGAGAGAGGAGGCGCGGTCATGTTTTATTTATTATTGACTTGGTGAGGAATGTGGAACAATGTTTCCACATGGCTGACCTCCAGGAGGGCTTGAGTGGGAGGGGCAGAGGGGGCATCCATTGTGTCACGCTTAATTGGTGGTATACAGTTACATTGGGAGGGTAGAGAATGGTAGTAAGTGTGGAAAAGAGAAGACTGTGAATGAACAGGGCAGACAGAGAAAGTCAACACAGACAGACTTTACATGCTTGTGTGTGGCTCTACTGTACCAGTGGGTGTGTGTGTGTTTAAGGAGTCTGAAGCTGTGGTGTGTGTAAGTGATGTGCTGACTGCACAGATGGTGGAGTGGTCCCTGCTGCGCTACTGTCATCGGCTCAGTTCTGAGGGAGGGGTGTGTGTGTGTGTGTGTGTGTGTGTGTGTGTGTGTGTGTGTGTGTGTGTGTGTGTGTGTGTGTGTGTGTGTGTGTGTGTGTGTGTGTGTGTGTGTGTGTGTGTGTGTGTGTGTGTGTGTGTGTGTGTGTGTGTGTGTGTGTGCGTGTGCTTACATTTCCTGGCTATAGAGGAGGTACGTTAAACCCACACATTTCAGGCTCAACTACTTTCCTTATCTGTGATTGCCTCCCTGGGTCAGACGGATCTTTCTGCCTACGCTTATGGAATAAGTAAAGAGTCTGGACTGTCTAATTACTCCTGTCGTTAAGTGAGATTCACAGACTCACAAAAAAAAAATCTGTCAGCCATGGAGGGAAGAGCTACATACAATTACCAATTAGCTATTGTATTTAAAGTGAAAGACAAAAACAAGTTGGAGAATGTTATTCAGTCCTTTTCTTTTTTTTTTCCTCCTCCCTTCACTTTCACTCCCTCCCTCCTCCCTGTGTGTGTGTTTGTGTGTGTGTGTGTGTGTGTGTGTGTGTGTGTGTGTGTGTGTGTGTGTGTGTGTGTGTGTGTGTTTATGTTTAGAGTTAAATAGTCACAGTTCCTTTGTCTTCGTCTGTGTATCCCCACAGGAGTTCTTGAGTGACAGGGAGCATGGTCAGGCCAGGCTGAGTACAGTAGGTGCCAGTGGGGAGCTGCTGATGGCTGTGGTGTCCAAAGACAGAGTTGAGGGAATCAAGGCCAAGGTGGCAAACGCCAGAGAGGACTGGAAGAGCCTGATGAGTAACCTGCAGACGAAGGAAGATGCGCTCAAGGTTGGTTAATATTCTCTTTTTTTTGTTCACAAAAAAGGCAAATCTGGACTGCAGAGGGACGTGATGCTTGATCGAGAATTAACTGCTTTCATTTGGATTTGTAAATGAGTGCAGAGTTCAGTTTGTAATGACACTTTTTTTCTTTCCCCTGGGACTATAAAATGTACAGATATTGAAAGTAATTTGATATTCATCTTTGATCAATGAATGAATTTATTCATGTTCTACAATGAGCAGATTATTTGATAAACTGGGTTTGTCAGTCAATGCAGAATCAGCTCATTTCAGTCTTTTTCCACAACCTCTCTCTTCTTGTTTTTACACCCAACCCAACTCCCAGAAATACAGACACATATACACATATAAAACATCAATAGAAATATAGGACAAATATCAATGTTTCCTTCCTCCAACAAATGGCCAACATAAGTAAATGAATAACTGATAACTGTGAACAGGCAAACACAAACAAACATAAACAAATGAAAACAGGATGTGTGTGCAATTTATAGTAAGCGATTTCTATGGCACATGTTAACAAATTGAAAAACCAGACGATCTCCAGTGGCTCAAGAATATGTTGTGAAACTTGGGGGTTGTATTTGACAAGTCAAGTGTCTCATTTGCAGAATCTGCAGTCCCAGATGAAGGAGTTTGACGCTAGTGCTGAGCCTCTGCAGGACTGGCTGAACAGCACAGAGGTCAGAGTTCAGGAGAGCAGTGCTCGACTACATGACCTCCCAGCCAAGAAACACGAGCTCAGCAAACTACAGGTATTGTGAATCCCTCTGTCAATTTCTTTTTACACAGGTGCATCTGTGTAACTCTTCTCTTGTCTGACTCTTCTGTCTTGAGTTTTTCTAATTAATACATTTCTGTTTCCTCTCACTCAAAGATCACAGCTCCTACTTTATTGTGGCTATTCATGGATCTTCCTCTTGGCTTATATTGTGTTTTATACACAGACCTTAATAATCAACATATTTGCAGTACTTCAGCATGGTAAACTGTACTGTAAAATTGCAGTATATCATACTGAGAGTGTGCCTTTTAGCTGCCGTAACTGACTCAAGTAAAGCCTGTCATTACACCATAAATTGAATATTAAGTAGATTTTCCAAGGACACTAAATAGTTGTAGCTCTCCATCAGATATGCATCCCTAAAGTGCAATCTCAAATCAGCTGGGAAAAGAGGAGGACCTAATTACATTTGTCGAGCACCGCTGGATCAAAATAGAGCCTCGACTTCACACAATAGTCAGAGGAATGGTCCAGAAATCTAATTAATTCTCCTTCTGTCACAGCTGAAGCGCTGCGTGGCTAAAAGGCTCTTTTCAGGATGTGATAACAGCACCTTCCGTGTCTGGCTGAGACAAAAAAAACAAAGAAAGGCACAAAGCGTTAAAAGATAAAACTGACAAAAGAGAAAAAAAAAATATCAAGCCCATCTCAAAGCTCTGCCCTTATCGTTGTTGCTATTTTTGTATTTACTCAGTCGCCTACTGTAGCGCTTCTCCTCACTGCCTTTTGTCTGGCCCTGCAAGCAATTACATTTCTTCCCAAAGCACCACAAGTACAATACGGTACATGCAGGCTGTGGAGTCTGCACCTATGTTGGCAAAATCCTCTTTACCTTTTCACATATAACCCCCCCCCCCTTCTTTGAAGAATCTCATCATTCTTGTCTCCTGTCTGTGCTGTGATGTCCAACTGAAAAAACACATTTCTATTAAAAAATAGGAGAAATATTGCTGATGCTGTTCTTTTATGAGTTCCTTTACTCGTTTCTTAATCCGTGTGTTTTGATGTGCTCCTGTTGCCCCGTCTGCTTTTGTGAGATGTTAAACAACCTTGTATTCCTCCTCTGTGCCTCTCCACCTCCCTTTTCTATCTCTGCTTTCATATATTTTTTTTTTCATTTCAATTTCCCTTCCACTCAAAATGTTACGGTGCTTACACACAACCTCTCCAATGTTCTCCATTTCATCTGCCGTCGCTTTGAACCCTGCTCTTTCAACTGTGCTAACCCACATCTAACTGGGCCTTCTTTTTTTCATTTCTCCACTTCCTTCTCCTCCTCCTGCTTCATCCTTGTCCAGTCTGTGCTGGAGGAGATGGCCAGTCGTGAGGCAGAGCTGGGCAGGCTCAGGGAACGAGCTCATCGTCTCTGGGAGGGACAAGCAGCAGGCAAGGGTTTTGTCCATCGTGTGTCCCAGCTGTCTGCTCAGTACCTAGCTCTCAGCAACTTAACAAAGGTAATACTACTTCCGCATCTGTACCCTCTTACCCCCTTTTTGTGTCCGTGCGTCTGCCAGAGAAATGCTGAAAGGTGCTGCAATGTGCTTTGCTTGACTCATGTTCTCCATGTGCTAAAGACGACAGTATAGAGCTTGTTGTGCACTGTTGTTCTCTTTGATAAGCAGTTTCATGCATTATTTCCATCTGGTACATCAGTCATCGTTGCTACGATCAGCATGCACTGAGGTAGAAATAAAGGATTACACTAGGTTTCACTATCTGTTGTAATTCACCTGACTAGGTATTTGTCTTTCACATCCAAAAGGTCCTCATGGATGCAGCCTCATCAACATAAAAAAAGGCCCAGACCTAAAAGCTTACCTTTTTATCCACTGAAGTGCTTTTGAAATGCCACAGCTGAAATGTGTCAGTGCTTGAGATTCTGACCTTTTTGAAGATCTCATTAGATTGGTCACACTCTTCTGATTAATGTGATAGAGCATAGAACAAAACCTTGCGTTAACCATAGGACAATGAGAGTGCCCATACAATGATGAATGAATTTATTTCCTTTCCTGGCTAGCCGGTGACGTGCTATTTTTAGGTCTTCTTCCCTGGCAGACATGGAAACAGGAATGTAATCATTTAAAATTGCCACTTGTAGATTGTTTTTGAAACTCTCCTTTTCTTCACTCTACAGTGAGACAGATGTTTAAGATGTTTAATGGACGTCTGCAAACATAATACTTTGTGTTTGGAAAGTCCCAGGAGGTGTGCTTGAAGAGACTATAAATTCTACCAAACATAAATATTTACAGATACTGTTGTTGTACACTGAGTTTATAGATTTCTCCTCAGTCATGATGTGATTCTTAGAAGTAGCAGGAGAAATATAGAGGGCATGTGTTTCATTACTTTGTGTTGTGCTCTTATCCCCGAAGGACAAGGCCTCCAGGATTGAACGTATTGTAGGGGAACACCGCCTCTTCTCTCATGGCCTTAAAGAGCTCCAGGATTGGGTTTGTGAAGCTCACAGGGTTCTCAGCACCTGCATCTCCACCACGACAGAAAAGGGCGTGTTAGAGGACCGGATGTTACATCTGGAGGTAACGGACAAGTTGGGTGTTGGGACCAATAAAGAAATAAACCATTTTTATTGGAATGCACTTGTAATTAAAACAGCTTTATGTAGCTTTTTTTTGTTAAAATAATAAATACTACTTCATGTTGGTAATACATTGACATGTAATAGAGTTTACACGACAGACGTAGCGGCAAACAGCAAAGTAAACAAACGCAAGGGTGGAAACAACATACATTAGTGGAGAGTTGTCAGAGTGGGGCTGCTACACACTGCTGTACAAGGAACGCACAAGTGGTTTCGGGGTTTGGTGCCTTGCTCAAGGGTAACTCTGCAGTGCTTGGGAAGTGTGCTGGCACTTCTCCAACAACCAGACCAACTTAAATATCTTGAATTGCACTGGTACATGAACTGTCTACTCTCTGGTTCTTAGCCCAGGTCCTGACAGACTGAGCTACTGCCTCCATCATCTACAAATCTACAATATATAATATAACCTTTAGTGTGCTTGGCTATAAATGTCAGCTTGATTCGGGCATTGCTGAATTAATTAGTATAAATTAACATTGCACATTAGGTTGAGGGTTTTCTTGTACTGTAACCACTGTGTGTTACCACATCACCTCAGCAGACTTCTCATTTGACAACAAAGTCAAGACACAGAGGATTAATTCATTGTTTGATGCCAGTGCAGGGTGTGTCGGATTAAATCATGTCCTAGGAACCAGGCAGGTTTTCTAGACCATCTTTCTTTCAAAGAAGTAGAAGGGGAATTAAACGTGTTTGGATGTATGTCTGTGTGTTCACCTCTTTCTGTAGGCCCTACTGGCTGCACGTCAGGAGAGGGAGATCCAGCTAAAGATGCTCCTGACTAGAGGAGAAGCAGTCCAAAGAAACACATCGGTCGAGGGTGTCCCAGTGATCCGCAAACAGATCCAGGACCTCAAAGACTCATGGGACTGCCTACTTTCTGCCTCCATTCAGTGTAAAAGGTTTGTGATCATAAACCAGCCAATACGTCCAAAATTTGAGAAATGGGACTAGGAACTGTCTGGTTTTACTTGATGGATTTTTGTTGGTTAAACGGTTATGGAGTCGTTTAGATTTAGACGCATGGTTTCTTGTATATATGTGTTTTTGTGTGACGTTTATTTCCTGTGTCTTAACATCGTTTTTCTTCTCTCACTCTTATAGTCAGTTAGAAGGCGCTTTGTCACAATGGACCAGCTATCAGGAGGACGTGGGTCAGTTTGTGCTGTGGATGGATCGGGTGGAAGAGACACTCAGCTGTTCAGACAGACAGTACTCTGAGATGAGAGACAAGACCGCTAACCTGGGAAAGACAAAGGTATTACAGCTCTTATTTCTTTTCTTTTCTGTATTTACATGTTTGAGGATTGGTTTAAGCAGATATTTTACTCCTTTCATTGGTCAAGTATTTTGGAAATCCATTCTTATGTCTTGCTCTTTTTTTTAGCCTACCAAGATCCTTACAGTCAAGTACTTCACTCAGTGTGTTTTATTTATTTATTAGCTGCTCTATGAAGAAGTTCTGAGTCACAGCAGTCCTCTAGAGACCATCGCCACAAAGGGGTCCGATATGTCTGAGCACTCCACCACCCAGCAGGAGGTGCAGCAGCTGCAGTGTAGATACAACGCCCTCAAAGAAAAGGCCAAGGTACAGAACACGAAACATATAGTTTCACTCCTTACCCGGCAAGAATGTGAATATGAAGCATGCTCTTGTGTTTGTTTATTTATGTGAAATTAATTTATAATACATGATTCATTACAAATGCTCAACTTTCTGATTTACAGGTTAAAAAGCAAAATCATCATTAATTCTGATATAATGTTAGCATGCAGTAGATCTGTTCATTTTCAGATAATTGAAGTCAGAGGCATGCCATTTGGTTTAAAATCATTCCAACATGTAGAATTGTTTTTAAACAATCACTTTAACTTATTTCTGATTGCAAAATCTCCATTGTTACTGCTTTAACTCCCTGGTAATTTCTTTACCATGTTGTTTTGCAGAATGCTGTCGGTAAGGCCAAAGGTCTGGTGCTGGTCCACCAGGAATATCAGAGGGGACTACATGTGTTTGAGGACTGGCTGGAGCAAGAACAGGCCAGTCTGGCCTCATTGTCCCACCTCGAAGGAAACGTGGATACACTAGAGAAGACACTGGAACAACTACAGGTATTGACTAGGAATGGAAGTTTGAAAAAAGCTTCCGAGAATCTCTGCTCTCTTGAACAGACTGCTCTCTCACACTTTTTTTAGCGCTTTAAGTGAATTTCCTGTCCATTTATGTGTTCTTACCTTTTATACGTCTTTTGTAGGTTCTGCAGGAACACTGCTCCAACGGTCAGTCGTTACTCTCCTCTGTGCTGAGCAGCAGAGAGAGGGTTATCCCCTGGGGTATACCTCAAATAGAGGACCGAGCGCTGGATGCAGCTCAGCGAGAGTGGGGGGCCTACCAAGGCCGCTTGGAGGAGACTCAGACCCAGCTGAGCTCCACACTGACCAGGCTGAAGCAGATGGGCCAGAAATTCCTGAGCCTTGCGCAGTGGCTGGAGGAGATGGAGAAGGTGGCAAACATCAGACATCATCGGAGGTCAGACAGAGCCACAAAAGGGACTCAGCTAAAGAAACTCCAGGTCAGAGAAGGATTATTCAGCATTGAATTAAGAAAAATATTTATCATCAGAACCTTTATGACTCATATTTTCCCTCAATTTGCCTTATAAAGTTAGCTCTCAAAACAGCAAATCCAAAGTCACTCAGCAGTCTTCAGAGAGTGAAAGTTAAGAAGCATCAACAAGACACCACTTTTCTTACTTTAACCTTCACTCACACCATGCATTCTAAACAAAACAGCAGGAGACAGGAGCTATTTCTGCTATGTCTCCTCCCTTTGGAGCGCTCTTCCTGCCAGGGTCAGAATGTCAGACAGTCCCTGTTTTTTCCTTCCCTGTGTTAAGAGGGACACAAACACTTGCTTCACACTCACACGCAGATACAGACCTCTTGACCCCAATACAATGTTTATGACGTTTACTGTTTTTCTACTTTTCTTTTTTAAACAATGCTTGGCCCTTTCATCAAACAGCTAAATCTAATTTACACTTGAATACGACATATTTTAAACTAAAATTACACCTTTCTTCGTATCCTTTCTGAACAGGGATGTCTTGAGACAGTGCTCGCACGGCAAGGAGAAGTCGATGGCCTCTCCTCTCTGGCACAGCAGGTTCTGGAGGAGACCTACATCAGTAGTCGTGTTAGCGTTACTGCCACACAGCTCACAGCCCGCTACCATTCTCTGCTGCTCAACATACAGGTTAGGCACTTCCTGTTGTTGCTACTTAGTGATGGGTTTTTTTAAACTTTAGAAGATACTTCTTTTTTTTAATTTTTGATCTTTTGTAATGGTTTATATGAACTTAAAACCAGTGAGGATTTGAACACTGCAGTTTAACAGTGACAGATAAAAGTTTATAGGCACAGTAATAGTACATGATGTGCATAGAGGCATCAGAATCAGTTTTTATGGCCAAGTACAAAATAAATTTTGTCTCTCGTGTATACTGTAGGTGCGTAAGAAAAAAAACAAGACTAAAATAACAAGTATTTAAATAAAATAAAATATAAGAAGTAATTACCATTTTTTAAAATACAATTTGAAAATGTCAAATATAAATGATAATAGAGAATAAAAAATGTAATTAAAAAAACACGTACCCTTTTTACATTTTGTGTTTTTCAGACATTCAGACATTCAACTGTAGATATTAAGAAATCTTTATTATTAAAGCAATTACACTTCATGATGTTTATAACAAGCTTGTTAATGGGGAGGTTCCTCTGAAATCAGCTTCTGTTTTTTTTAAGTCAGTTTAGCTCGCGGTCATTAAGGTTCTCAAATGCTGTCTTGTATATTTTACTGAGACTTTTGACACTTTCTCCAAGGTATGAGAAAGATCAATCAAGTGACATATCCAAAGTCTGTGAAATTACATTTTCCTGAAAGGCTTGAAATACTTAAAAAAATATGTAAATGTTCCAAAGAAACCACTCAACACTCCCGGTGAAAACACTGCGTGCCACTTCTTATTTGGGATAATGAAAAAAATAATCTGTTTTTGGAATGGCAGAAACCGTGTTAGAGACACAAATATATCTTGACTCTTCGTCCCTACTACATCTTGTTAATATCAGAATTGTTGTGTCTTATGTTGACATCCAGAATCAGTTCATATATAAAACAGATACTCTTGAGGAGTTTTTCATTTAACAGACAAATCACCCTTCAGACAGCGTCAGCAGATGTGTAGCTCTTAAGAATCTCAATTAATTCAAAACATGGCTTAATGTAGTTAGCTGTGTTTCAGCAATCTTCCCTATGCACCAAATCAAATAGGAACATCCTCTTCTGATATCTTAAGTCAAGCTCCATGACCTGTGCCTTCTGCTCCTATCTTAACCCTTATAGTACCGATGATCAACAATATTTTTTTGTATAAAAGGGTTCATTTTATAGCCCTGGTTGTCAAGGAGTCCTCGAACAATAAATCTTGGTAAATACTTTTCTGGTATCATAGTTTAAGAGTAGCACAACATGAATATTCAGTAGTCTGGTTGTAGGTTTAATTACATCTTTGTTGTATTTTATCAGAGAGAGATAAAGGAAAATTGAAGTTGTGTGAAATGTTATGGGGTCTCCAGTGTCCACTGTGGGCTCTTTACACCGTTTATGCTCTCTCTCTCTCTCTCTCTCTGGGGACTGAGAGTTTGGACTTTGTTTCTCCCCATTGAAGTAGCTTTTGGAGTTATGCCTGTGTAGCTCCCCATACTCAGATCCAGCCTCTCTATTTGTCTGCTCCTCTGGGGGGGGACTAAAGGAAAATCAATGGGACTCCTCTGGTCTGGGGCTAAAGCTGTAATTAAACGCTACAGAAGGCAATCTCACACCCCGCACCAGGAGTGGAAAAGCTCTGCCTGCACTACATTGATTTTTACACCTTCAGTAACACATCTGACTTTGTGTGTGCTCGTGTGCCCCCCCCCCCAACTCCCTTTGTCTCTGTTAAACCCACACCTTTTCCTTCCCCTCTCAAAATTGACTCAAGCATGCATAAACTTACAGTTATGCCAATGCAGACACATAACATCCCTCTCATACCAAAGATGCCTGTAATTACACTATGTGAAGTGGGGGGCCATATGGGCTTGAGGTGGTAAGCTGTTACCTCTGTCTAGTCAGGAAAAGGTGTGCACTCAGCGCTCTCGGCTAATTGGAGCTTCTCACCACAGGATTTGCAAGTTGAGTGAATAATGTGTCAATGCTGCAAGAAACCCTCTCCATCCTCATGCTGTTATTGACTCAAAATCTCAGTCAAGTGGATAATGCATAAAAAAAAACCCCTCTCCACCTGGTTGTGAAGCTATTGACATTCTGGCGATGAGTGAGTAGGGGGGAGAAGGATATTTTCTGTTTGATGATCGATCAGAGAGAGTTCGGTCCTTGGTGACTGGCGGGAAGGCCGCAGAGGTTTTTCACACCTTAAAAGAAACGCACAAATCTCTGAACGTTCCCTGAATCTTCCCCCTGGTCCAAATACAGTGCAAGTCATCAGAGCAATTTTAACCTCTATAACAAAAGACAGTAGTTTATACAGTATATGATCATTTGGCTCTGTGTTTAACAATATCACACCCTCTAAGACTGAGGTGCAATAAAAACATGAACACTAACCGGAAGTAGAGTAAAAGCTCAGCTTAGAATCATGTAACTCAGGGAATTGGGACTTGATTGAAAATTGAAAATTATACATGGCGGAAAATGCTCACATAAAATATTCTTAATTCTTCATCCAGGACACCATCAAGCAGCTACAGGAGGAACGGAAGAGCATCGAGGAAGCTGAGCACCTTTGTTCCTCTTTCACTGACTGGCTCAGCTCCACTCAGAAAAACTTCACAGCACTGACCGACAGCAAGGAACCTCTTGACCGGCTCGCCATGGAGAGAAAGATGAAAAAACTAGAGGTATGCATCTTTTTACCAAAAATTCTGATGTTTTAAATTCACAGTCACACCTTCATTTGGTCATTTGATTAAAAGCTGCAGTTTTGAGCTTCATACTTCTCCCTGAGCATGTTGCAATAAATCAGTGCAGTGGTTGGATATTACCATGGTAAACTGATGAGTTAGCAAGACTTCAGTTCGAACGGAGAATTTGAGCACAAACTAATATGATTCCAGTATCAAAGCCAGCAGAAATGTCCTTGTGCAATCTAATTTTCTGCCAAGCAACATACGGTACCTGATCAAGGGGACAGATTTCTTTGGCAGCTCCAACCTGCTTGGCCAGTAAGATATGCATAAACTATCTAAGGATTGCAAAACATTCAGTTCCTTTAATATCTGACAGTATTTAAATTAAAAAAAAAATACGCTGTGGAAAAATATTTAGAACCGTTTTTTTTTTTTTTTTGCGGCGTCTATCACCCAGAGGGAAATAGCCCTGCTTGAAAACACTGCAATACGAAAAAATCTCCACTACAGTTCCCTTGGCATAGTTCATATTGAGTGTGTGTGATGAATGTGTGTATCGATTGCCTCTTTATGAAGACAAAGCAACTGCCTCTTGGAGGAAGCATAGTTGTAGGGAGAGACCTCCCACAGTGAAGCGGAGGATGAAGAAGCGGCGGTGTCAAGAGCCTGCTGGCACAGACACTGTAATTGATGCAGTGCCCTTACCGCTTCATATCACACACACACACCCACACTTCTCTCCCCTAACACTCGTTTCATACCACAAAACACGTCCAAAGTACTAACTAACAAGCCGCAGCAGCCTCTCAGACCAATGAATCCTCTGTGATTTCACACATTTTTTTAGCTTCTTTTCTTTATGTAACGCTTCATCTCATTTCTCTTTGTCTTCTTCACACACATATCCACGAAGGCATTTAAAGACAAACACATTTACGGTACATCATCTGGTGCGGGCTTTGCAGTAATTCCTGTCTGGAATCGATGCTCTGCCTCTGCATAGAGACTGAAGACATTCTGTCACCACATGTGTCCTTCCAGCTCAGCTGATAGCACACAAGTGCTCTATCACTTACTCATTTTCCTGTAGAGAGAGCCACAGGGCCTTTCTGTAAGCGAGGATCATTATACATTGACATAAGACTTGTAGTCAATAACAATGTCAAGGACCATTAGTTGGAATTAGACTTCATTTAATGCTGAGTTGTAAAAGTTGAAAGGACAAGTTATAGAGTAGTGTTGCCCCCTGTTACAATAACGTACGATTCCATACCATACCTTACTATACCACACCACACCATACCATGCTGTACCACACCATACCATACAAGCTTGGACATTGCTGCTAGGAAATTGAATTGGCTAAACCAGTACAATTAGCCAAAAATGACTTGGAAAAAACAGATGTGAAATGATACGCAACAGAATACAGCACGATGCAATGCAATGAGACAGGGCAGGGTATGACAGGAAACAGCAAGATACAGAACAATAAGATATGATGGGATGTATTGGAGGAAATTGAGGATTGAGTATTATGGGTTAGGTTAGATACAAATATTTTTGTTAGCCCATCTTGTGAAGCTTTACCTTCTCATTTTTTGTTTTCAAGTAATTACCATAGTAGTTTGATACTTTCGTACTGAATTCTGCATTACAGTGTTCCTAAAAGCATCTTCAACTCACCAGCTTCCAAGGAAATGATAAGTTTGTCCTTCTCCTTTACAATGTGAATATCCATTTATGTATTGATGTTCAAGGGCAATCTATTTTTACAGTGTTTTTGAATGTTAACTTTGTTAACCAGGGTGTCTATAGACCCACAAAAAATGTGAAATAAATCCATCCAGTCCTTTGTTTGTGGTCTGCTCAAGTCTTACAACACTGAGAAAAATGCTCTGATAATATGTCCTCTTTACTAATATCCTACCTCTGTTGGTAACTGTTAGACGTGTTTTTTTGTGCCACAGTAGATATATTGCAGAAGATAATGGAGCCTGAGGACTAATACATTACAGGAAAGAGATGTTAGTGATCATGATTTACAGTGAGTACACAAGACACTTGACATGGATAATTGGGGCTGACATGATGCACGACAGCGAACAGTATAAAGGGCACATTGTGTTCAGGACCTCATGTACAATGTAGACTACATGCTTTGCTACGGTAACATGGATTAATCTATGATCAGTTGTATGAGATGAGGCAGGTTTACATCATTGGCTATTTTCAGCAAAGAGAGCTTGTGAGACTGAACCACAGTGGTACTGTTAAGCCGAGACTGCTGAATTGTGAATTTAGGTTTGGACAGTGAGATGATACCTTTTCATAATCTAAAATATTTTTAAAATACTTCATGTAAACTCAATAACATTCTTAATATCAGCATAATCTCGAAAGTATCATTTGAAATGGGAACAAACCAGCAGTGCTGCCATGAAGGACACCCAATATCAGATGAGAATTGAGGAGCAGATAAAATGAGTTGCACAGAAGTAAATCTACTTCAAATGGCATTTAACTGCAGAGCACTCATTTAGTGCACGCGTGAAAAACACATCTATGAATTCAGATATACTGAGTGTCTCCAATTGAGGTCATAATGCAGGGACATCACCATTGTAACTGCACAGATGAACTCACCTGGAGCTTCGTATTAAGCAGCAGACATGGATGTGTTCTAAGAGACATAGGTCTTGTTATACTATATTATATTATCAACAGCAGTAGCTGGGGGCCTGGGGTTGTTGCAGTGTGAAGCCACTCTCAACTCAAGCAATAATAGACTGATGATGAAAGCTTGATGATGTCCCATGGAGGTGAGTCTGCGTGTGTATGTGATGTGTTGTGGTTGCCCTGGAAACCCCTGCAGCTATTGCTGCCCGTTAAGGGTCCTTATAATTGGGTCCTCCTTTCATATTATTCACAGTGGTTTCTCCACACCATGACCTCCAAGTCTTCTCCACACCTCACTATGCAGGTGTCAGCTTACCTGATGAGTTCAAAGCCTTTCAAACACACAGTCAGGCTGGTCTGTGTGACTGGGGCAGCACAGGAGGTGAAGGACAAAGAAATGAGTGAGACTGCGTTTGAACCTCAAAGTCGTGGAAGCTACTATTGTACAATTTTCTCCTCCCAAACATGTACTCTACTGTATTCAATGCATTTGGTAAACAAGTAGAAAGAAGCAGCTTTTGTGTTATAGTCTCTTTCCTTAGATCAGCAGTGAGTGAAATGCCCTTACTGAGGGTCATTCAATGGCTGTTTTTATTGTGATGCTGTTAAACCTGTTGCAGCAACGAGCCTGAGTTGTATTTCTGTTTTCTCTTTCACCCAGGCTCTCCAGTCTGAGCTCCAACATGGTCACAGTTTCCTGAAATCCCTGAGAGAGCGAGCAGAGCAGGCGGCGGGCTTCCTGAACGAAGCGGGAGCTGAGAGTTTAGGTGGAGAGGTAGAGGCTCGCCTCGGCCAGCTAGAGGAGCTCGCAGGTGGGCTGAGGCATGAGCACAGCTTTCTGCAGCGGGCTTTACTGCTGGCTAAAGAGTTCCAGGACCGCTATAAGGCTCAAGCCCAGTGGCTGGTGGAGACCAGGGCTTTGCTCATCAACCCAGTGGAGCCCAAGGCTGAACTGTACCAACGGAGAGCACTGCTGGCTAAGTATAAGGTATAGCAGCCATGATGTAATCTTGTCAATCACATCGATTTGTATTTAAATTGAAATTGTGAGGAAAAAGACCCTCAGAGCATGATAGTACTCAGAAATGTTGCTTTTTGTTGGGTCCGAATGGCCCCTGGATGTCACTAAATATCATTAGCCTGATGCATCACATGAGGGTCCTTGCAGGTCTTAGCCCATTAGCTACAAAACGTAACGTATTTTACTTAACTGCTTTTCTTTTTTCCAGAACTTACCGTTGCTTTATATATGTTGAAGTGCTTAGGAAAATGCTTACCTTTTTTTTTTTTTTTTTACTAAGCAATCTAATGCATCAACAGTACATCTTTATGACACACTGACCAGCTCTACAGATCGTTACTCTTCTACACTAGATAATACTAAAGATAAACATTGTCTATGTATGTCCACAGGCTTTGCTGCAGATGGTTCAGTCCCATGATGGATCCATCAGGTCAGTGGTGGAGAAAGGAGACGCTCTGCTCACCTCTGTCCACTACCCATCCATCCGAGACAAAGTGACCAGATTAAAAAGAGACTACGCTGAACTCTGTAATACTGCCATGGTGAGAGCCTGTTAACTGGCATCATAATACAAAGTAGACAAATCGTTTTATTCAGGGGACCCGCTGCAGCCAGATGTTAATGCATGGATGTGATGACTCTACCCATTAGACTATTTATTGAATTTTAGTATTTTATAATATAGACAATAACACTTTGTTTTTTCACTTCAATTTAGTGGACAGGTGAAGGGTATTTAACTCAGCGACAGGATTGTAGATGTAAAGATGCTTTATTTTGTGTTAAACTGTTCAGGTTCATATGTCTGTGTGTTAATATTTGGAAATGATGTTGACCAGGCCCATGTGGAGAACCTGGATGGACAGGTAAAGGAACAGGAAGCTTACCACAACGAGCTCCAGGATGTGGAGCGCTGGCTACTCCAGATGTCCAGCAGGATGGTGACTCCTGACCCATCTGTGGGAGGCAGTTTGGAGGCAGCAACACAACAGCTGGCCAGACACAAGGTGACCAATCGTGTTATTGTTGTATTCCTTTTATTTCTTTGTTGAGATTGTCGCAAAAAAATGTGTTTCCTTTTTTTTAAATGGATTCAATATAGTTTGAGTAAGCTGCTAAGAATTTGCTCAGCTGTCAGATGTGTTATTTAATTGTTGTTATCAGAAAGTTGGATGGTTGCTGATCTGTCTTTAATCCAACTTACCTACCCAAAAAAAGCTGGACACTAACCCCCCCAAAAACAGTGCACAATGCACTATGCCTTTCAAAATAAGTAATTTCTGCTGGTTTGGCTGCTGCTATTTTGTGGACTGACAAGTTGCACTATTGTCTATTTAGTTTGTATTTGTTTTGTCTGCTGTCTCTGTTGTTGGTTGTAATTTTATTTTCCTTTCATGTACATATTATCCTTCGTACTGTGAAAAGTTGGCTCTGTTTAAAAGGTGTTCAACAAACAGCAAAACACAAAACCTTTTTGCTTTGATAACTGTTCTGCTCAATAGCCATTATTGTATGATGACTGTGGCAATCATAGATCAAGTCTGGAATAATTAATAATTCCTTTTGGTGCAGACTTCAGTAAGGAGATTCAATTGAATACTGTTTCATGTAAGTTGCGTTTGAGTCCAAGTCAGATGATGTTGCTTTGTTGTCTTGTGTTTTGATAGACTCAAGTTAGGAAAATGGTTATGTTGGCTATATAGGTGTTGTCATCCCTAACAATGAATTATAAATGTGTTTGTACATGACCATTAAGTTTAATGCAGGCAAAATTAAATTTCTGAGGGTTACTGCTCCAGAAGGCCTTCATTATTCCTATTAATTTTGCAAACATCAAAATGATTTGAATAGAACGGGGATATGTTTATTACTGATGCATTACTAGTGTATAGAAAAACACACCCTGTAGCTGTTCTTTAATTTAGAAAACCCAAGCACCTAAGCCTAATTTACAAAGCAAAAGTTCTGACCTCCTAATTTATAGATATTAGTCAAACTTGTTGTGTTTTCACTGGAGACTCTGTCTAACATGATCCTACTTGTAACTTTGTCCTCCACAGGCCATCATGGAGGAAATAGCAGGCTTTGAGGATCGCTTGATAGGTCTGAAGGAGCGAGGAGCGCACCTGGTACAAGGCTGCAGTGACCGTGTGCAGAGCAGGCTGAGACAGCAGGTTCAGGCTCACCAGCAAGGCACCAGAGACAGCTACTCTGCCATCTGTAGCACGGCACAGAGAGTGAGTGAGGAGGAGGAGATGGGAAACAGAAGGAAGGGTAGCAGGGAGGGGGGTGTCGACTTTGAGAGGGCGGAGAAAAAGGAGGAGGAGGAAAGGGTGGGAATTCTTCTTTGAAGTTGTGAAATGGTTCTTACATGTTTATTATGTGTTAATAATGGTTGTTGGATGTATGCACATGAGCACACGCAGTCATTGATATGACCACACAAGCGCAGACACAAGCATGTATTTTAGTGCCGTTAATATTCCAACAGCTGAGGCATCCTCTTAATCCTAAGCCATTCTGACACTTAAACCCCTGTCTCAAGACAGCCCTTCAGGGCCAGTGTAGAGGGCACGACCAATTAAGGCTGCCAAAGTGGAGCTCAACATTAGTCATACTCATGCAAACCCCACCAGCCAAAATCACTAACTCAATCTCCCCGTATTAATCTCTGCGTATCCCCTTGTCAGCTTCACTTTTTTATGCCTGAGCCAAAAATGGTCACACGCCACTATGCAGTAGCTCTGGCGAGCCCGCTAATCCAGCCCCACTCTGTCATTTTGGCAACCTCTACTCTGTCATCATAGCTCACCTCCCAAGACACCACCTTCACCAGCACTCACACATCCAATCTGGCATTGTGTGATCCAGCCACACTTTACTACTACACTGCTGGCTTCTCTACAACTGTGCCTCCAGTATTACCTTAGCTGCCAAATACGTCCCAGCACAACGCAGCTCTAATATCCTGCCTGCCACTTGCCACCATGCCAACCTCCTAGCCTTTGCCAAATACACTGGGCGGTTTGCCAAAACATGCCCCCCTTCTTTCCTTCTTTGGGGCTCTCATATTAGCACTGTCAATCAGACCTTTCTGTTTTGCTCTCCCCTGGAGGGCACGGACGCCTCCACATTCAACACCTGTCGAATACAACATTTCATAACCGCCTTTTTGTTTACGCTTTTATCATTTAATCTTTCTTTGTTTTAGGCAATGCTAGAAAAGCTTGAGAGTGTAGCAGTTATCTATTTCGATTGTGTGTTTTGCTTTTGTAATGAGGTTTTTTTTTTTTTTTTTTAACTCAGAGCAGTTTCATTCTTGAACTGATGTGTAGCAGTTTCCGGATTATACATTTCATGAAGCTCCCGTGAGGAACTTTCGGTTCGGGTTGACTTTGGCACCCCCTCTGGACAAAGTGATATTTGCTGATTTTGTTGTGTACATTTAAACTGTCAATCTAATCTGCTGTATTTGAACAGTCAATTGTATAACTGATAATGAATCTTTTCTGTTGATGTAAACAAAGTGTCTCTGCAGTGTGGAGCTAAGCATTTTGTTTGACACCGACCAGTGAACGGCCACTGTTAAAGATGCAAAAATAATAATAATAATAATAATAAATCTTGTCTGGTTTGCTTTTGTAGGTCATATGGAGTCATAAGTATTTATTTTCAACGCGTTTTATACTAAGCAAAAACCTCCTCATAAGAGCTTTAAAATTATGTTTTTTTCCTTTTATAGAAAAGTGTTACAAAAGTGTTTAAGCCTGCCTTACTGGTCTATCAATGAAATGTATCTGTGTATCTAACAGGTTTATCAAAGTCTGGATCATGAACTACAGAGACATGTGAGTCTCCAAGACACACTGCAGCAGTGCCAGACCTGGTTGACCTCTGTCTCAGAGGAGCCTGAGCCACCTGCTCATCCTCCTCTCAGCCTGGAGGAGGCCCTACAACAGGTAAGCACAAATTCACGTGTATTAATAACATAGACACAGAATGATACAAAGTTTAGTGGAATGCTTATGGTGCCTGCCTGCCAAGAAACTATGCACATTATTTACATAAAATAAAAAATTAAAATAAAAAAAATCTCTCAAGAGTTTAATAAAATTTTGTAGACTAGATTCATGCATTGTGCAAGTGTTGCACCTAAATTTTGTCGGTGAAACCTGCCTTTACTTTAACAAGAGTGTGCAATATAAATATCCTAATTGCTTTTTGAATTAATTTCATGCCTGCTTTTCATTATTAATGTCAAAGGAAATGTATGGAGCTTCTGCAAATGTCTGAAGAAATCATTTTATCTGCTAATAAAATGACAGGACCATTAACAGAGTCTTTTGTTGGCAGGTAAAGCAAGAGCGTGCGCTCCAGGAACAGGCCAGCACTTACCTGCAGCTTGTGTGCTCAACATGTGACCTGTCTGAGGTGAGGGTCAGGGAGACTGCAGCAGCTATTCAGCAGGTCAAACTACAGGTTAGTGAGCTCTTACATTACTATTAAAAAGGTTTCCGGCATACCAATGTGTTCAGCTTTTGGAATTGAACATTTAGATTTTTATCTTGGATGCATTCCATTGTCTTTTGTGTCTAGATTGAGGAGCGAATGATTCTGTGTGAGGAGGTAGCAGACAGCTGGAGGGATATTGAGGAACAGAAGGCAGATCTGGAGGCCCAGCTGAGAGAGACAGAGCAGCAACTTCAGAGCCTCATCAGGAGGCCAGCAGAGCTGGAGCCCAAGATCGCACAGAACCAGCTTGACAAGGCACAGGTAGTGTGTGGTTTGTGGGAAGAAGATAAAGCAATCCGGACTGGTGAGGTTTATCAGCTAACACCCATGTTGAGTGTTGAATATACTCTATCTTTTCTGCAGGAGTTCCTTCAGCAGATTAAGGAGAAACAATCAGAAGTTACACATTTGAGTGACACTGTTGGGAGGCTGACAGACGGACAGGTCTCTCCTGCCCTGGAGGAGATAAGGAGACTGAGGAGAAGCTGGATGGACTTGGGCCAGCGGGCGGAAGAGCTGGAGGCTCAGCGAGGGGAGGACATGCAGAGAAGTGGGGAGTACCAGGAGATTGTTGTTGCTGTGGAGGAACTTTTCCATCAAGTATCCAGAGAATGGGACTACCTTGCCAGGTATTAAGCTTTTCTGTCTACAACATAAACTTCCAAACATTTCTTCTGGTGTCACAATTTCCCTCAGTAAAATACATCTATGGCATCTTTATAACTACATTCTGTGTAGTCCTGATGTGCAGCATCCCATAACTGTGTATACATAGGGCTGACACAGAAAGCACCAGTGAGCATCTCGAGGCTCTGAGGAAGCTTTCCAGTGACCTAGAAGAGCAGAGGGCAACTCTGGAAGACCTCAGAGACCAGAAACACACTATCTTGCCTCGACTAAGCCTGCTAGACAAGGAGCTGGTGAAACAGCAGGTAACGCTTGTTATGGAAATTTGCAATCCCACACTGACAATAAGCAATGTGGCGGTATTGTCACCCAGTTAATGTTTGTTGGTTTGTAATGTGCACACAGATGAAAAGACTTTTCTTTCCACTTGGCTCGGTCCTGTCCCTCTGGTTAAGTGTGTGTGTGTGTGTGTGTGTGTGTGTGGGGGGGGGGGGGGGTAGGATATAAACAGGTAGGATATAAACATATGTGCAGGTAGGATATAAACATATTCCCCCCTGTGCTTGCACTGGCAGTACACTTTTACTGAGGCTGAAATGTAACGAGAGGGCTGAAAGGAAAAATTGTGGAAAAAGTAAAAAAAAAATTCAAGTGTTTGTGTTCACACATTCAGCTCATTTTGAAAATGTCAGAACATTTAAGGAAATACTGGAATTCAGCATCCAGTGTTGTTTAAAAGTGTTTTTCTTGACACCAGGTGGGTCATCTGGAGCAGCGTTGGGCCCAGCTTGAATCCCTTATACAACAGAAGATCCAAGACTCAGCGCAGACACTTGAGGATCTTACCCGTGTTGAAAGCCAACTGAGGGATGCCCGGGAGTGGGTGGAGGAGCAGCGGCCCACTCTTACCTCAGCACTGAAAACCAGCCCGCCCCCCGATCTGGCCCAGAGTTTCCTGTTTGACCATCTGAGTGTGTGCGTAGAACTGGAGGCTCGTCAGCAGCTGCTCGGTCAGGCAGTGAGCGAGGCCCAGACTGTGGCCTCGAGACTGGGCCTGAGTGAGAAGAGACGCCTGCAGGAGCTTGTTGAGAAAGCTCAAGCTGAGGTGGAGGCTCTGGGGGCTCAGGTGGCCCAACGGAGGAAATATCTCAGTAAGGTTAGCAGCTGGATTTTTATAATGTATGCTGGCAGAGTTCACATTTTGACCTAACTTTCCTCTGATCTTTTGAAATAGTTGGATGAAATGTGTCCCTGCTTTAGTTCTATTGCCTTAAGAATATGCTACATCCTTTTGAAGATATTTGTATTATTGGTAATGATTGTAATATACATTTTTCTCCCCCAGGCCTTTACAGAGAGGACACAGTTCCTTCAGGGTTTGGGGAGAGCACTGTCTTGGGTGCAACAACAGGAGAGGAAAGCTTTGATAGATGACCACATAGCACTTCTGCCTGAGGACTTATCCAAACAGGTCGCAGCTTGTTGGAGTGTCCAGAGTGGTTTACGGGCATACCAGAGAGAGCTGGCATCTCTCTGGCTGCAGGGCAGAGAGCTAGAGAGAGATGCCACTGACAAAGAGAGAGCGGAAACCCTGTCAAGACTTGAGAAGCTCCAGGTTGCGTTTGAAACCGCACTGCAAATGACTACCCAACGTCTCGCAGGCTTAGAGAAAGCTCTGACCTCAAGAAAGTATTTCCAGGTTGACCTGGATAAGACTTGCCACTGGTTGAGACGGGCAGATGCCATCACCTTTCCTGAAATCAATTTGAGAAACTTTGACGATGACTCTGAGTTGCAAACACAACTGTCGAACTTTCAGAATGTCTTAGAACAAGCATCAGAGTACGAGAACCTTCTTCTCATCGTCCAAAGAATAGGCCAGGAGATCCTCCCCACCTTGAACGAGACTGATCATTGCTACCTAGACGAGAGGCTCAATGCTCTGCCTCAGCAGTACAACGCCATCCTAGCTCTAGCCAAAGAGAAAAAAGACAGAGTCCAACAATTAATCTTAGAGCGAAAAGAGTTCAGCACTTTCTTTGATGTAACTCGTAATGCACTGGAGGAGCTTCAGGAGCAGTTTGACAATCTGGAGAAGCAGACTATCAGTATTAGAGAGGATGAATGTATTCAGCTAATAATTAAATACAAAACTATTAATGAAAGTTTATTCCATATCTGCCCCGCTGTGAGAGAACTTCAAGGTAAAAACGAAGGATTTTTAAGTAGTGGACAGCAATACAGAGCCGTGGAGACACAGCAGCTGGTTAGTGTCTACAACACACTGAAGAGGAGAAATAATCTGAAAATTAAACACTCGGATGAATGCCTGAAAACTCTTGTTGAACACAACAGAGTATCCAACAGGGTTGATTCAGAATCAGAATCTGTGAAAGAGAAGCTGGTCAGACTGAAGTCAGACACAAAAGTAGCTGCCATCGATAAAATCACAAATCTTTATTTGTTGCTTGAAAGTCTGGACTGTGTGGCCTCCGAGGCTGAAGAATGTAACGTACAAACTAAAGGCCTTGGTCTGAAGTTTGATGCTGCTGCCTTACAGGAAAGCGCGCTGCGGCTCGAATCACTGCAGTCGTTGAGAACAGAAGTCAAATGTTCTGTTGAGGAGAGTGAAACAAAAGTGAGAAAAAGTGAGGAATTTTTTAGAGAGATGGAGAAAATGTTGGAATGGCTGACGACTATCAAGGACAAATCAGACGCACCATTGACCCTTTCAGAGGTCAAAACTGAGAGAGTGCGTGAGGAGAAGTGCAAGATAAAGATCGTGGAAGAGGAAGTGAAAAGTAGATTGAGAATAGGAGACGCCTTGGGAAGCAGAGAAAAGCAAAGGTATTGCAGTAGAAAAGAAGCTGTCCCTGAACTCATAGAAGAGAAACTGAGGGAGATGGAAAAGCTGAGCGCTGAAGTTCAACAAGGAATCAACAAAAAACTGGTGAGTCATACTGTAAATTTCATTCAAAGGAACATTTAATTGATTTATGATATGACACAATAGGGTCAATTACAATCTAAAATAATACGATACTTTATAGTCCCCTTGGGAGGAATTAGTCTTGGCCTTGAGTGCTGCACGAATTTGGCTGCCTCCACAGTAGCATTGATAAATAAAAACAAGCACAATCCAGAGAAAACAGAGAAACACATACCAACCAAAAAAAGAAACATACATTGCACATTATCCATATTGGACAAGATCTGCATCAAAACACTGACATTCGGGGGCGCCGATAGCTCAGCGGCAGCGACTGCGCGCGTACCATGTTGCGAGGCTTTGCTCCTCGCGCGGGCGGCCCGGGTTCGCGTCCGGCCTGTGGCCACTTTCCCGCATGTCTCTCCCCACTCTCTCCCCCTTTCCGACTCTATCTGTCCTATCAATAAAGGCAAAAAGGCCAAAAATAATCCTTTAAAAAAAAACAAAACACTGACATTCATTGTAATAAATACTGATGATAAAAACAAGTACAATGATGAGTACAACTTTTATAGAACTAATGCTTTTGGAAAGTTTATATCCAAATACTGTAAAGCAGTAATCTAATCCTTCATTCACGGCTCACACCGACTTAGTATTACTTTTATTCCCCTCTTTGCCCTGAGTATTAATATTAAAAAGCCTAGGGAAGCTGAAACATTCAAGAGACAGTTCAAGAGACCCATGAAGGTTGAATTAGAAGTTATGTTATTATTAATTCATAACATGATTTAGTATTTTTAAGTGCCATATCCAAAAGATTCAGTGAAGTTTTATTGTAATTAGAAGTATAACAGCCGGGGGTGACGTTAGCCTAGCAGTTAGTGCGTGCACACCATTGACAGAAGATTAAGTCCTCGAGAGGTCAGAGGTTTCTCCTTTTCAGCATGTTGTTCCCCACTCTCTCTCTCTCTCTCTCTCTCTCTCTCTCTCTCTCTCTCTCTCTCTCTCTCTCTCTCTCCCCCTCTCTCTCTTTCTCCCAGATTTCCAACTCTTTCCACAGTCCTGTGTCTAAAAGGCTCGAGCACAGCAGAGCCCTTTGACATAACAAGAGAGAGAAAGGGGATCATATAGTTCACGCCATTCTGCACAGAGGATCATTTTGATTTTTGGCTTTTTAGATGAAAAGCTTGATTAAATGTAACTAAAATCCCAAATTACATTTCCATCATAACTCAAGGCCTTAAACTGGTCATTAAAAAAAAGTCTGACAGGTCCATGCATGATGTAATGATTATATTAGGCATGCATTTCCAACCTCATTTGTATGCAGTAATTCATATTGTATGTCTCAAAAAGTGAAGTTGATTAAATTGTCCTCTGCGTATTCTAGCTGGCGGTGGATCAAGCCCTCTCCTTGGTCCAGAGGTACCACTTATCTCTGCAGTGCGTTCAGACATGGATGGACTCTGCTGCAGCTGTGCTCCAGAGTGCCAGCTCAGGGGTGGAGCTTGACAACCAGACAGATTGTGTGAAAGACCTGGAAGAGATTTCAGCCCAGGAAAAAAACTCCACAGCTGGTTTGGAGGAGCTGAGAACTTTGGATCCTCTACTTGAGGAATTTGTGCAAGCAGAAGCAATGAGTGAACTCAGAGAAAAGGTTGAGGCAATGCACCTTAGACGAAGAAAAATTGAACAGCAAATGGAAGCTAACAGAGATTTGCATCAGAGGTGTGTATGAATGTTAACATGAAGTCATATACATACATAGAGCTGGCATGTGCAGTCCACAAACTACAAATGTTAATGATAAATGTTCACTAAGTTATTCTTTTATTCAATTTTGTTAGTTGTGCAACTCTTTGGACCTCCGTCCAACATGAAAAAGAAACACTGGTTGAACAGATGAATGACACAGAGATCAAGATGTCCATGTTCACCACTGCTAAAGCCATCAGTGTCTACCAGGCAGAGGAAAAGTGCCAAAGATTCAAGGTGGGATACTGTGTAACACTCGTAAAAATGTAGATCCCTTTAAAAAAAAAAAAATCTTATGTTTATAGAAATTATTCAACTTGCATGACGTGCTTTGTTCTTTGTGGCTGTTGTGGTAAATTCCCATATTTGTTCTTGTCATGGAAACAGATGCACATTAATATTTAATCACTGGAGTATTATTGCATTATTCCTCGTTCATTTGTGTGTCTGCACAATTTTTTTTTTTCCCTGTGTTATAAATGATTCAGCAGACTGCTTCATGAAAAATGACTGTTGTCTTCTTTTGGCTGCAGTCTCTTGTGGCTCACATCGACCTGCTGGAATTGCCTCTGAATGCTTTGAAGGAGAATGCAACAGAGTTAGAGCAGATCATCTCTGAGTCCAGCAAAGCTGTCATCAGCCACTCAGTGTCATCTCTGTGGCATAGGTGGACCCGGCTCCGCAGTGTGTCCCGGGCCCAGGAGAGGGCACTGGAGGACACTGTGAAGGAGTGGAGGAACTTCACTGAGAGGGTAGGAGATGTTACACGAGATAATACTATGTAAACTCTTTTTTTTTTTGTTTTTACAGTTGTGCATGGTTTCCTTTGTGAGAGTGTGTTTGCTCTCCATTCTCAAGGGCACACTGTTTGTGGGCTGAGTGTGCTTCAAAAATATACAGTGTAAAGCTAACTCGTAGCGTACCAGCAGCCCACACAAGCCTTTTTCTCTCACATGACACTTACAGCCCACAAACTCACGCGTTCACAAAGTTATTTTTGCCTCTGAACATTTAGGTCAAACATAGCACAACTGAAAACTAGTCAGTGTGCAGTGATGTAACTTCAGGCTTCTGTCCAGTTGCTCTTCCTGCCAAAACACAGAGTGTTAAGTTGCCTTTTGAGCTATTTCAAGTTGAGACTCCAATGAATTCCCACAAAACACTGCTCCTTCATACTGTAGGAAATTAGGTCAAACTGTAAGGAATGGTGGTCACTTCCTCATATGTGGCATATTTCCTGTTGTCCACTGGTTTTCTATGGCCCCTTTGTTCTACTCTACATGATGTCATTCGCTGCATTTGCATCTGGAGGCTGTTGTTTCTGCCTGTGACAGTCACAGGGAATATCGTAAACTGAAGATTAACTTTGAAAGATTGCGGGTAAAAATGTAGGTTTTTCTGTTTTACAGTTAAGGTTCCTCCACGCTGCTGGCCTGCTTTTGCACATTTTAACTACTTAAGGTTGTTTGGTGGAAAAAGTGTGATGCTGAATGTACAGTTGCACATGTCTAACTGAATAGTATTTTATCTAAAGGTTTATCGATTAATGATACATGTAAAAATGCTGCTTCGCATGAACCTTTACCTTTCTCAGATGGAGAAGGTTCGCTCAGTGTCCCAAGACCTCCACAGTCGTGTCCCTGACAGCACCGTTGAGAAGGCAGCCACCAGGGCGGCGCTTCAGAGCCTCCAGGAGTATCATGACTCCTTCATGCTGGAGGTGGAGAGGGAGCAGTCCATCCTTGCTCTGCTGGGTCAACACACTCGCAGCCTCAGAGGAGATGAGGAGGAGCAGAGGGAGAAGAAGACTGCAAATGGACATGAGGAGACGCCTTGCTTACAAGAGATCAGAAGCATGCAGGAGCAGTATGACTGGTAAGTAATCAAAATGAACCACATCCACAAACTGTAGAGGATTTTTATTTTAAAAGTTGCCAGGAGGGGAGTAGCCACTTACAATCAAGGACAGAAACCAATAAAAAAAGGGAGATCATTTGTATGATTTATTCACTGCTCAGTTTTTTTTCCAGCCTCCTGCTGCGAGTTCAGGCCAGCAGGGCCCAGGTACACCAGGAACTGAGGGAGAGAGAGGAGGTGGAGAAGGAGCTTGGCTTAGTTAAAGGCTGGATCCAAGACACCCGTGGCCTACTTCTGAGTCCAACTGCAGATCTGGATTCACTGCTGACAGAGCTGGAGGTAGACCATTTTCTGTATACATTATCCTGTCTGACAGGTGTAAAGATTGGTATATACATTGAGCATGTCATGTAATACCATGTTATAACAGAAAAAAAAACTGTACTTTGTGATGTTCCTCATGTGATGTTTTGTGTTGTAGACGGCACATGGTGAGGTCATCAGCAGGCGCCAGAGTGTGGAGCGCATGACAGAACTGCAGCAGACCAAGTACCAGGACCTTCAGGCTGGTCTGCCCTCAGAGCTCAGCATGCAGCTGGCTGAGGTGGCTTTGGCTCTTGGATCTGCTGAAGATCAGGTGACCACTCTTGACTACAGTTGTGTGTCGTGTCGAAAGGTTGTAAAGACAGTTTCTCATCCAAGTTGTGCCTGTTTTAAGTGTTCTTTGTGTTATGAACACGATTGCATGTATTTCATTTTTTGCTGGACAAAAAAAATGAACACCAACTTTTTTGTATATTTACAGTGTATAGAAAGTTATTTACCCGCCCATTCTTGGACTACTTTGAAATTTTGGTAAAACTGGATCGATCTTTTGTAATTCAGAGAGTGCGTGCTGAAATATCTTTAATCATTTAGCATTTCAAAGAAGCTTGATGTTTTTTGACTGATTAAGTTTAATGTCTTCTTCTTCCATTGAATGTAGGTCCAGGCAAGGGAAAGGGAAGTGCAACAGACAAGAGATGTGAAAGAAGACTTTGGCTCCAGACTCCAGGACATCGAGGCGAAGCTGAAGACCATTGCTCTGAAAATGGAATACAAGAGTGCCGACCTCGAGGAGGCCAAAGAAGAGACCAAAGTAATCAACCAGACAGATTGACTAATTAGCAAGTCATTAACTCCTGTTAAATTGGCTATTCATTTTGCAGATGTTGAGGTTAATGAGTGTGTGAGAGTTGGAATAGTGAACACTGAATTCAGCCTTCAACAGTGACCCACTTCTAATAGAGTATTCCAGTTGGGAGAGCGAGCCCCTTCCCTCCTGTTCTCCTTCTTAATGCCTTAACTCTTTTTTTCTTCCCCTACTCCTCTGGTCATCTCCAGATGTACAAAGCCTGGAGTCATAAATTGAACTACTCCACCTCGCAGCTAGCAGCTCCTCTAAAGGACACCAATACATCATTTTGCTCATGTGCAACCACAGATGACAAACGATATGTTCCAGCGCTTTAGAGGTGTTTTTAGCCATTTTTGTTGCCTCCTGTCTCTGCTGTTTATGATACTGACAAGTACAGTGTTCACATTGTTTTTTAAGTAAGCAATAACCTTATCCCCCAAATGTCCTGAAATGAACAGTGATAGCCACGTGGAACGTGATCTGATCATTCTCCTTCTTTCCCCTCCCGCTTCACATCACCTTCACACTTTCCAACCTCTCCTCTTGTCACTTACAGACTCTTTGTGAAGAGTCCGAATGCTGTGCTCGCTCTTTGGTGGAGTTAGGAGTAGCAGTGCAGGAGTTTGGAGAGCAGAACCCTCTCCTCTGTAAGCAGCTGGGCGACGCTGTAGCAAAGCTGATTGAGGTGCAGCGCCAAACTACACAGCAGGTCCAGGACAGAGCGAATAGGCTGAAGAAGGTAAAATCTCTATTCAGCTTATTACACCATGTAGAATTCCTTCAAGACAGACACACCATTTACAATGTTAAGTGCCTAATTCATTGGTTCACAAATTTTGTCAAGCTCCCCTTGGAGTAGGAAAAAGGTTTCACTCCCTCCACCCAAAAAACTGAATAACTATAATAGCAAAATGGTTAATGGTAACCCAATATGTTTGTGTGGGCAACCACAGAAATAAATAGCATTTATTTACCTTTCCATATACACTTATAATATCTACTTTAAATTTTAAAGTATCTAAAAGATGTTGCACCATTTAAAATGTGACAAACTGAAATACAAAATACACTTTTAGCAGCCTGTTGTGAAACAGCTCATATAGTTGATTTAAACATAAATTCTGCCTCTGTCTGGGCAAATAGCCAATCATAGTTTGGTACTTTGGCTTGACATCTTGGGTGGCTAATCAGATGTCAAACAGGGCCCCCCTTTCAGCAATGCCCCTGCGAGATCCACCTGCGTGCTTTCATGTCTCCACGCCCACACAGTTTGACAAGCACTGGCTCAATTGAGCAGCAATGATATTTTTAAAAATTAGCAGGATTTCAACTAAACTGAACTTCAAACTTTTTTTTCCTGAAGGGTGATTGGTTTTGCAGAAGGAATTAAAAGGACAGAAAAAGACAAATAAATAAAATACATTTTAAAAGGGCTTATTAGGTAAACGTATCTAGCGACTAATGTTACGTTATTCTGTAATACATTTTCATCTGCATTCATTCCTCTGTATTTCTGTTCTTGTTGTTTTATCTGTGGGCAGGCTGAACGACAGGCAGAGGATTATCAGGGTATGAAGGTATTCATTTCAGGATGGGCAGAAAAGGCAGAGACTCTGGTCAGCTGCAGCATCATCTGGGGCTCTGCGTCCCAGCTCCAAGAACAAATTCGAGCACATCAGGTGAGTCTTAATGAGCCACTTTGCAGGGAGTGACTTCAAGATGTCTGAGAACTGCTGAAAGAAATTAGGTTCTGGTTACCTTAACCTACAGTTAAGCCATGATATCTAAAGATAACCCCAAATTAACTGACGGTTAGGTTCATGCAATGCTTTGATTTTCAGTGATATATCAAACTGTGCAATATGTTGACTGGTCTTATATTGTGTAATTGTAAAACATAAAAAGCTTCTGTCTTTGACTTGTAATTTATGTTTCTATGCTAACAGGCTTTGCTACGGGAGTGTCGGGGTCTCCATGGTGATTTGGAGGCCATGGGGGAGAGGGAGGGGCAGCTGGGGGAGGTGTTGCAGACGGAGGGCTGGAACCAGCAGGTGAAGCACCTCAGCAGACGCACAGAGGAGCTACAGCAAACAGCCAAGAGTCGCCTCCAAGGTCTGCAGGATGCAGCAAAGGTGAATGTGAATCATTATAATTATTATTATTATTTATTAAGGCTTTCAAGTATCTGACATTTATTTGTCTGTAAATGGTCATAGTGCACACTTTTCCTTTTCAATAATTTAGCTAAGTGTAGTTATTCAGTGCAAACATTTTGGCACACAATCAAAGATGCAAAGCTACAATCCAACAGTGCCCCCTTGTGGTCATTTTCATACTGTTACACCATCATAATGGAATGCTCTGTTTTAGTTTGTTCTGCAGTAATCTGTCACGCTAATCTGATTACTATACAGCTGGTACACAGATGACAGTCTGTTGCTCATTGTTGCTATTGACATTGTGTGTTTGGAAATCTTTGGAAACCTTTGTTTTCTGTCTTCTGATGACATATCCTTAGACTTGAAATACACCAAGATTGATTACAGAATGCAAATGAATTGTTCATCCGAAAAAGAGAGACCTGCGTTTTTATAGATATCTTAAACTGATGAGAATAGTTAAGGTTTGGATATACCTGTATTATGGAAAATGGCAAATAGAGATATTATGAATTAAATTATTATGCAATTTGCAGTTATATGTCAGAAACAACATTTTTTTTTATATCTTGTGATTTGTCAAATGTGTATTAAAGGCTTGAAACGTGGTTTGTTGTTGCAGTCACAAAACAATTAGCTGCCAATACTTTTATTTTTATTTGCTTTCCTTATATCTGTTTGGGTCATTTTTCAGGACATGTTGCGTTTGGAGGCAGAGGTAAAGATCCTCCATGCTGCTGTAGACCAGATCCAGGTCACACTAGCCTCCCCAGACCTCAACAGACTTAGTCTCCGAGAGCAGCTCACTCAAAGACAGGTAGTTATATATTATACATTTAAGCATTGTACGTTTAAGACATGGGCATGGGAACAGTTACAACAGGATATCCATGGACACACTGTAAACTTGTAAGAGGCTAATATGAACATGATAATGTATGATACCACGAGAATCAGTTTGTCCTCATGTTCTTACGTCCCCCTTTTTTCTTTTCTAAGCGTCTGTTGGTGGAAATGGAGGGCTTCAAGCAGCAGGTAGCAGCAGTACAGCAGTGTCAGAGCGCCCTCCGGCTTCCAGAGGAGGTAGTGGCCGGCCTGCCTGTTTGCCGCACAGCTCAGACTCTGCAGCAGGAGGCCAGCCAACTGCAGCATACCACGATACAGCAGTGCAATATCCTGCAGGTATAAGGCGCTCCTCATTTTATAAAGGCTGTTTATCAAACGTCACTGACAGATTATGTCAGATATAACAATAAGTTACAGAGCGGTCTTCGACTACCTATTAATTAAATAAGTAACACATCATAGTTATGCATGTGTTTTCAAATGATTATAATAATTTTTTTATTTTATAATGTCTAAATGTATTAAAATCAACCACTGTATATAGGACTATACCATGAATAGTAGTCTAAGTGCTCTCCCCTCCCTGTAGATGCCTTTGATTTCTCAGAGCCCCATCTGAACAGTGTTATCCTTCAATCCTTTGGTTCTGGCCTGTTTGTGCTCTTAAGCTCATTGTAGTAAAGATAAGCCTTTAGAGAAGCAGCAAGATACCTTCTGACACAGTCTGGAGGACAAACACTATGGCTTTTTGAACAAGTCAACTAAGAAGTAAAACAATACCATACCACGTTTATTTATATAGCACTTTAAATACAACCAACATTGTGCCAAAGTGCTTTACAATATACAAATACAACAGTCGTCCAACGTCAATCATACAAGATACAAAGCCACAAAATATCAAATACTCATCATGAAACTGAACAATGAATCAGTCAATCTGGTCTTGCTCAGTGTTAAGTTAAAAGTTAAATGCTGGGGTGCTGGTGGTGTAGTGGTTTTTGAAAGCACCCCATGTACAGAGGCAGTAGTCCTCTAAGTCGGTGTCCTGGGTTCAAATCTGACCTGTGGCCCCTTTCCTGCGTGTCATTTGACCAGAGAAGGTAGATGGGTTAAATGCACCCCTAAATGGCTGTTATGGACGCCCCACAGTTTAAAAACAAGCAAACAGCGAACCAACAGGGGTTGCAGACAAATATGTATGTGGCACTAAACCTTTGCCTTCAGTGGAACGGAAGCAAAAAAATGTGTATTTCTCCTCAGTTCAGTAATTTATAAATGTTTTATGATTCATTAAAAAAAAAAATGTAAAGGTGCACTTTTGTCCCTGACTTGTTGTGCTTTTCTTTCCCAGGAGGCCGTGGTGCAGTATGAACAGTATGAACAGGAAGTAAAGAACCTTCAGAGATTAATAGAAGAGGCTCACCGTATCATTCAAGATCGGCCCGTCTCCACCAATAACATACAGGAACTTCAGGCTCAAATACACCACCATGAGGTCAGAAAAAACACATATCTTTCTGGCTATTTGTTGAACTATGATTTATAACATACAAGCCTCCCACCCACCTGTGGTTTGAAACATATCCTCCCGAGCTATTCATTTGCTGCTAAAACAGCCGTAACAGTTCAGAAAGACTTTTTGAGTAGGATGATGGAAGCGAGCTTGAGGGATTTCCCCCGTTCATCCATGAATAGAGTTAGTGTCCTTTGGAACTGATGTTTGTCATTAGGCTGATGTCTGTGAAGTTCAATCCAAGGTTGTAGGAGGGGTTAAAGGTCAGGGCTTTTTGCAGACTCGTCAAATTCTACTACACTAAAATCAGAAAATAATAATAATGTTCCAACTGTAGTCAGTAGTGGCAACTTGATTAGAGGCCTGCCTTCTTCTCAAGTATCAGTTAAATTCAATTCAATTAAAAGCATTTGTTTGCAAGTTTCAATAACAATGTTGAAAAAAACAATGCACTTTTATTTGGATGGTACATAATAACAGTCAATTAAAAATGTAAAAAAAGGGTGCCATGACTGCACATGAAAATCAGACCCATAACAAAACACACACAAGGCAATATAACTTAATCTTTATAACTCTGAGTAAATCTGTCCTGATAAGTTAGATGTTGAAACAAAGCACAAGCACCTAAAAAAACAAAACATGAACTGTATTTCACCTATATTGATGACAGTATGACATGGGCTTTTTTTGTTGTTACTTTCCACAAAAGGAATGTAATTTGACTTTTCTAAAGAGGTCAACACCCTCAACAAAACATCTAAACAGACAGGAGACATTTAAGCACATAAATATATATTTCCTAGACTAAGATTAACTGTGTGTTAGTAAATTGTGTGAAGTATTGCAACTGTAGGCTTCAAGTTGTTGTAAAAACAATACAGAAATTCTGTTTTCAGAACAATGCCACCTTATATTCTGGGAGACTGTAGTGTTGTTGTGTCTCTGCAAGCCTATCTCACTCACATACCTCCTCTATCTGATGGTGCATAAAGATACAAATCTGCTTAGACTCCTGTTCGATGCAGTGTTGATGCGAAGTAGATATCTACCTGCATTTTACAAGCCTTGCACTTTCAGTTGTACTTTGCTGAGTAGGTGTGTTTGCTCTCTCATGCGCAGAGAGAGACAGAGAGAGAGAGAGAGAGAGAGAGAGAGAGAGAGCGAGAGAGAGAGAGAGAGAGGAAGGCAGGAGGAGGTTAGCACTGGGCAGAATAAAAACGAAAAGACCTGCAGAGTAACAGATCATATAACCCCCTTTTTTTTTTTTACTTTCTAACTTTTTCTGTTTGGTCTGATTTGATCTCAGAGAATATACATACCTAGCTGTCTGAATATAATTTCTAGTCACTGCAGTCTCTCCAGTGCTGCAGAGTGGCTTGGCATGGTTGTGTGTTTATGTCTGAGCTTGATCTCTAAGCTAAGCAGATAGCTGCAAGTCCACTGGCCCGTATAGTCACATGACCTGATTATCAGTGCATTGACCATCTGCGGGACAGAGAGTAGAAACTGGAGGAGGAGGAGGGAAGGAGGAGCTGGACCCTGGCCTGCCGGCTCATACCAGGGCTGTAATTTGACACCGTGTATGTCATTCTTCCCCTCTAAACACTCCCTCTCTACTTACGAGTCTCTTTTGTTGAAAAGAATCTGCCCCAAGGATTGGTGGAGGAGGGGAGCGTCAGGCGGAGGAAGGGGGGGCGGGTTGTTGCAGGCAGTGAGATCACTTCCTGTTTTTTTCTTGCCAATTGTGTATGTGTACGAGAGGGAGTGTCTGAGGGATTTTGAACTATTTCTGCGAGGGTCTCTGTCTCAACCAAACATCCTGTGTGTTGGCTTCACCGCTGCTCTTAGCCACCCGCCTCTGTGCTGCTCTGATTGGCTCAAACACACAGAAGAGAGAGCCAGAGAGAAAAGAGAGAGAGAGTGAGGCACTGCTTTTCTCTTTCTACGCTTACAGACTGTGAAGCCAAAAGTGAGGGACCATTGAAGGAGGAGAATGCGTACACTCCACTTACTCCTCTCACACCGGCATCACGTTCAAAGCTGAACCGGCTCAGCCTCCCTTTTCTCTTGTCATTGCGGACTGAACCACACTCTCCTGACCCTGGGGGGTGGTGGTGTTTTCTGTTTTGGGGGGGATGTTTTGACAGGAGCTGGCCCAGAAGATCCGTGGCTACCAGGAGCAGATTGCCTCGCTCCACTCCAAGTGTAAGATGCTGACCGTGAAAGCCAAACACGCCACCATGCTGCTGACAGTGAACGAGGTGGAGGGCTTCTCAGACGGCATGGATGACCTGAGTGATGAGGAGCTGCCCAGCGCCGTGGCTGCTAATGACACCGCCTCCAACCAGCAGCTTCCAGCACACCCCTCTGTTGTCATGGTGAGTGGCAAAGCCTGTTTTAAACAAATGGCTCGGCTGTAATGTTTTCTTGCTTGATCTGTTACTGTGTATGCATGTGTTGCATCTATCTATTCATCCATCCGTTACTGCTCAAACCACAAGTTTCCGAGGGATACAAGACACATCAAGACTCCCTCTAAGGCTCGATAGGAGTGTCCTCACTTCAACTCTTTGGCTTTATCATTTGTCAAGGAACAGCTTACAAAGTTATATGGGTTCAATTCAAATATTCCAAATGTGAGCCCATGGCTTTATTTTAGTATGAAATTGAGCAGCAGTGGACCTCCAGTTGGTTGGCCTTGATATTTTGAATTCCAGGTTTATATTACACTTTGTGTCCCTGACATTATTCTGCTGCCTTTTCTCTTCACGTCAGTTTTTTTTTGTCTAGAACAGAAATAAGTTAAGTGTTACTATTTTAGCTGTTTCCTCTTGTGTATTACCGTGTTCATACTGTGCGTGCTGTGTCACTTCACTGTGCTAAATATTAGCCTGAATCTGTTTGACTATTAATACAGATTCATCATACATGGCTTGATCTTTTTTTCTTCTTGTGTTTGCACATAAGGAGACTGCCTCGACACCACACACATCTCTTCCTGTGTGACTTTATGTCTGATTTAGATTTCTTTGCTTCCTCGCTGTTACTGCTGTTTGTGGTTCGTATGGTTTTAGCAGGACAGGAAACAGGATATTACTGTATAATTGTGTGTGATGGTGTGTGAGCACAACATGAAAGGTTGGTGTGTCGCACAAGTTGCTAGGGCTGTTGCTTGTTTAGTGACTGTAAGCATAGTTAGCCCTGTGTCATTGTTAGCATTAGTTTTAACAGGTCTGCTCAGTGTCTAAGTAATCTAACTGTGAATAATCTTGATTTTCCCACACATGCCTGTGTGCTGATGCTTACTGTTGGGTTGTATTGCATCATTAAGCCCGGGAAAGTCCTCCATATATATATAAAAAAGGCCTTCAGTCAGTCAGCATAGCTCTGCATTTACTGCCAAAAAAAGGCCCAGTTGGGTTTGGCTCACATTTAAGCTCTGCCTCGCTACTGAAGCATGCAGGCACACAGACAACTGTGCTACTTCGAGGACAGCTGCTGCAGCTGTATTTGCTAATTTAATCTACGTGGAACATGGCGAGCTTTAGCTATGCTAAGAGTTTGCCTTTATATTCCTTTGGATCTCTCAGGACTTATTCTTCTTACTTTTCATATCACTTGCCAGAATGTGATTATCTTTGCAAAGAGAAAGATTCCAGGCAAAACATAACTTTAAGTTAAAAGTTTCAAGAATATTAAGCGTGTCTTGGTGGTGGATGTCGGTAACAGAAAGGAAATGACTGTGGTTCTGAAACTGCACCTCTACAACATGTCTGAGAATGTGTGTGGTGCGAGCAGTGTTAGTACTGTGTACTTAAGTGTAACTTTTAACTTCCTGGTAATGCACAATCCTTTCCCGTGATGCGTCCTGTAAAAAAATCACTGCGGCTTATTCATCAACATCAATAAGCCTGTACAATGGCAAACGTGTTGCAGAGTTTAATGTACAGTATATGGCAGCAATGTGATCTAACTGGTCTTCTTTGAGTGTTTTCTGATTACTTCAATTCAATTAATAAGCTATGCAATCTGCCTAACCTGCACTTCCCCGTTAATTTTAACACTTCCTCTTCTTCTCTCTCTTCTTTTCCCCCCGGCTGCCTCCTCACCCCTTTGATCCGGGCCTTTTCTGTTTGGTACCCCACCTGCTTCCCCTGATGTGTGTTTTTGTTGTGTGGGGTGTATGCGGGTCAGATGACAGCCGGCCGTTGCCACACGCTCCTGTCCCCTGTGACGGAGGAGTCAGGGGAAGAGGGCACGAACAGTGAAGTTTCCTCTCCCCCTGCCTGCCGCTCTCCCTCCCCAGGAGCTAATGTTGACGCTCCTCTTAACCAGGTACTGCAAACCCCCATCCTGGTTACTTCCAAAGCTCGCCAGCATCCTCGTGACTCATCCTAACTTACATATTAACATTGTCAGATTTATATTTAACGTGTTGAATTATTAATCGAACATCATCATTTGACAAAAACTTCAACCTTGGCAGCAAAAGATGTCCATCCTTGTGAGATGACTGAAGTTGACTTTGTGTTTGCTTTGTGACATAAAGGCTACATGAGTGAGGCTTTTTACTTTTTTGCAACACTGCTTCAAAGATATTTGTACACCCCAGGACATGGAGAGATGTTAACTATTCATCTCATTCCAATATTTATACTTTTAGTATTGATACTTTTTGATACCATTTTTGAAATTATATACTCTAAGTTTTGTTTTATTATCAACAGTATTGAAAGTACTGAAGCTTTAAATAACTACAGATCTTTAGTCATATTTTTTAACTTAAAGATAGAAAGAGCACCGTCTACATTGCACAAATTGTATCGACACAATGCTAATGCTAACATTTAGACAATGTGTTAGAGTTTTTACTCAATTCGCAGAGTTAGGATGGACATGTTTACTCTGCACGCCTTCCCATCACCACCACCTCACTCCCATCATTAAACAATGACTTCTCCATCATTGCCATGAACACAAAGGATGATTCAGACAGCTGGCGAGTTGCTAAACTACCCCTGCTTTCCCTTTTTTTTGATCAGCATTTTTGCAAATTTCATTTGCGAAAGGATATTTCTTTGCCACTTGCTTTTTGCTGAGGTGAAAATGAGTGAACATGGCTAGGTCAGCACAAAGGAGCTACTGTACTGTACGTGTGTCATGTATGACTCCGAACGATGGAGCAGTGACACAGCTGTGCTTTGTTTTACTGGTATAAATAAAAAAGGCCTGATTGAACTGTATCGACTGTTGAAAAATGTGTCTACAGTAGCTGTGTCTTTGTCACTGAGACTCGCTGTTGGAAGAAGACTAAAATCAATTAGGTCAAAGGCAGTTGAAAAGAGGCCAATGGAAGGGGACTGAAGAGAGTTTAAAATGATCTACACAGTAATTTGACCTCAATGTCAAAACAAAACTGACTCACAAAAAGTGCCTGTTATTCTTACAGTATGGTCCATATTCTGTCTGCGGCAGTATGTGAGACAATGAATCAATAACCTATGGTTTGATTGTTATCTCAATTAAAAAAACGCCCCCTCCCAAAAATGTATGGCCCTTTTAATTTATCTCTCTATCATAAACAGTATTTATGTTACTACTTTTGAAAGCATCTTATTGTTTTTCGGATGGTTACAATACATTACTATTTGGCACTCATTGGCGGTGACAGTATTACTGAGGACGTAACACCAGAAACATTTCAGCTGTACATCCCTCTCTTTTTCCCCCAGCAGGGTCGAGGTACGCTAAGCCGAGCGCCTCTCCAGGAACTCTATGATCCATCCATGGAGTCCAGTTCTGCTAACCTGGACGACCTGCAGAGATCCTGGGAAACACTAAAGAATGTGGTATGTTAACTATTATGATCTAAATAAAAGCACTTATAAAATGTAAAAGTTAGTTCCCAATGCCAGAAACTAAACATTTCCTGCAACTACTTTAGTAGTCTGACCTGACAAGAAGATAACAGTTTCAGAGATGGATTTAAACTTAGAAATCCTCATTCCTTACTGTCAGCAAAATTCACATTTTAATAGGGATAGGGAACTTTTTAGGATAAGGAAGCTACTGGGCAGTTATGACAGTATTGAAATATTATTCAATTCAAATGAGTCCTCCAACCATCTCTGTGACTACAAATCATTAGAACATTTATTATTTTATTCAACTCTTCTGACACCCTGGTCCCCTTGTATCTTCAATCTACCATATTTTCGTTTTCTTTCCCTCCTACCACAGATCAGTGAGAAGCAGAAGAGTCTGTATGAGGCTCTGGAACGTCAGCAGCATTATCAAGAGTCCCTTCAGTCCATCTCCACGAAGATGGAGTCCATCGAGGGATCTCTCAATGAGAGCCTGGAGCCCAGCAAGAGCCCAGAGAGCCAGATGGCTGCACACCAGGTGAGGGAGAGGAGGGGGAAAAAGGGTTCTGGAGGTTTTGGAGAAATAGTAATATCGTGTGCAGGATAAAGAAAAGGGGGAGTGGTGTGCAGTAAAGACTGAAACACTGAATGTAGAAGGTGATATTTAATGTAAAATCAATGGCAGACAGAAGACGTCTCTTGGTGAAAAGACAAGCCAGCGAGATTAACTGAGAGGCTTAGTATTGCACTTGGCCATGCAATGGTTGAATAGGTGAGACTGCATGGCTCTGCTGATCTCTGTTGCTATGCCAACAACACACTGACAGCAGATACAGCTCCCATTTGTAGTGTTGCTCTCTAACAAATTTAAGCATTTCTTCTTTCGTTGCTGTTTCCTGCCATCTTTTTTTCAAATCTCTTCTTCCTTTTCCGCTTTCGGTCCAGGCTCTAATGGACGAGATCCTGATGCTGCAGGATGAGATCGGCGAGTTACAGACGTGTTTCTCTGAGGAGTTGGCAGACAGTGACAGTGATGGGGAGCCGGGTGATCAGCTGGCTCTTCAGTCTACTCTCACTGTGCTGGGAGAGAGGATGGCAACAATTCGAATGAAGGCTTCTGGGAAACGGCAGCTACTGGAGGTTGGCATTCAAAGTTGATTACCAATATGAATACTTTAACTCGAGTTGAACCCGAGTTTGCATACTACATCATACTTGTCTGTCTCTGATTGATGCAGGAGAAACTAAGTGAGCAGCTGGAAGAGCAGCGGCAGGAACAGGCCTTACAGCGTTATCACAGCGAGGCCGCAGAGCTGGACCACTGGTTACTGAGCACTCGTGCCACTCTGAGCTCTGCTTTACAGCCCCTGAACGAAGACCTGGACATGGAGGAGCAGCTCACAGACTGTCAGGTGACACATTTCTGCTCTTATTCTGTAACTGTTTTCTTAAGACTCTTAAGGGTAAATTCAGGCAGATTATGTTCACTTTACTGCTCTCCTTATTTACATGACATTTTTGAAGTTTGCTGTAATGATTCAGTTGTTTTAGGGATCACAGGTAAGACTGGATGCTACAGTAATATTAAAAAAAAAGTTATCAAAGGTTGAAGTATGACTGGCTGTGTCACTGTTCCAACTATAGCGCCTATCACTGGACTCTTTCCCTCCGTATTATGTCGCTGTTAGTATTTCAGTCACGTATCAACTGTCCACTCAAAACCCAGAGGAGGAATTTCACACAGAGAACTGGACAAGTTCTCTATTGTCTACAAAGTTGACTCTTTTTGTAGGGATTAGGACAATGGGATTAAGATTAGGGTCCTACCCTGCATCTCTCCCTGATTATCCTCTGCACTAGTCCTTAGTCATTTAATTCACTTCAATTTTCTTCAGTTTAAAATATTAGATTAAGTTATTTTTTTGTGGAGTATCATTGATCACAAATCTGCTTCCCAGAGAACGATATAATTTTTATTTATTTATTCATTCATTTTTAGAGACGGTGTGGAACTGGGAATTAAAGTTCAACATTTTTTAATAGCATTTCCTCTGCTTCTCATTGCCGTGTCTACTCACACTTGCTGAAGAAAGTGTTTATGTATGCACCTTGACCCATTAATAGTATATATAAAGTATTGATATCGATTAATTAAGAATACACACATTAACTGCTCTAATGATGTGCTGGTATAGCTCTTTTTATGGAAACACAATACCTCTTCAAAACTGATGGAATTAAATGACATAAAAAATCATTCTCTGATGATTGGCTTCTTAGCAGTTGTTTGTCAAGTAAAAAAAGACATGTTTAAAGTGTATGTTTGTTTGTAACAGCCAAGAGTCAGTAAGCTGATTAAAGCTCACATATGGCTTCTGTTGAGCTGAAGTCTTAAGATCCGGCCGCTGCGGATCCTCATCTCCAGGGGGTAAAAACTGTCGGCAAGCATGGATTATTTATTGCAATAGATATATTATATACACACACACTCACTGGAAAAGTCAGACATGAGGAAAACTATAAGGTTAGAGGGATGTGGTAAAGTGGTGAGAGAAAGGTGGAACTGGGTGTTGGTCTGCTGGGGCAGGGAACAGGCAGTACATACTTGTTTAGAATAGAGAATGTTTTTGCTGAGTCATGTTTAAACCACCTGTGAGGAACTTTCAGTTTGGGTTGATTTTGGTGACCCACCTGCAACAAAGTAATACTTGTTGTGTCTGAGCCGATCCTGGAAGAAAACAAATGAACCAACATGGAAATCACGACACTCAAAAGTGAATCAGCTCATAGGTCTGTGCGTCTAACATACAATCTGTATTCTTTTCTACAGTGTTGCCCTTTTAACACACACGACAAGCTAAGATTTGAAAATACAACCATACTATTCACAAGCTTGTTGTGGGAAGGAAAGAGTTGAGAATAGAGATGTTTTACCGTCCCAGTAAATCAGGACAGCGCTGAATAGAGAGGGGAAAAAAGTACTAAAGCAGCTCGCTTCACTGTTCAGAAAAAAATACTCCCCGGAGAATGACGTCCCCATCTTGGCCAAGGGCCCTTGTATCCTGGTGTGAAAGGAGGGGATACAACCTTAATCCCCCTCTTTTCCACCTCCATTCAATTGTACCAAACCACGCACACAGGCCGGACGTTGAAGGGGAGGGTCTCTTTTCTCTTGTTTCTCCTGCTCAGAAATGTGAAAGAAGAATCAGTTGGATATGTTGAAAAGGATTTTGAAGGGAAACAGAGCAAGCTTAGAATAGAGTTAGAGAATTCACAAGATAACATGTGTATCTTTAGAAGAGGGAAGCAAAGAGAAGATGACATCACACAGTTGGGACTTTATGTTGGTTACTCTTGATTCAAAGTTTTAGTTTGGTTATAACATACTGTAATTATTGCCTTTTCAGAATATGCTGTTTGAGATTGAGCAGAAAGTGTCGTATCTGTCCGAGCTGTCCATCCACAGCGAGAGCTTGCTGCTCGAGGGTCGAGCTGAGACCAAGGGAGAAGCGGAGCAGCTCAGCCTCAAACTGCGCTCGCTCAAAGATAGCCTGCTCGAGCTGCAGCAGATGCTACAGGACAAACAAGTTGACATACAGGTGAGATCAGTGGTCATTCTTCCCATGACTTCCCATTCCTTCAGTTTCCTCCGTCGACACATGAACACATTTCCATAACCCAGCCTTTCCTTCCTCCCTGCCTCTGTGTCATTTCTGTTGTGCCGTCCAGCATTATGTGACTCTTTGTTAAAGTATCAATGGTAGTATTGTCTAAATACTAAAGGTCATGTCATGCTCCTTCATAAAAGTCCACTGTTTTTCACAATGAAACAATAAGCGCCTGTGTCTCTCACAATGGGAACTCTTACAACAGCCAAAAAGATGCTACCTCATCACATACTAACTCTGAATCGACTGCGCCAGGTGTGTTTTTGATGACACAACTTTTGGTCGTTTTTTTTTTTTTTTTTTTTTTTGTGGTTTTGTCTCTCTTGGAAAAACAACTACATTTTCCTTTTAAATCCTTGAATTACTACTTAAAAATATTTATCTTCTGAAGAAAACCCTTGGTTTTAGTATCAGCCTCTTCAATTGTCTCTCTATAGGAAAATATTTTTACTCATTCTGTGCTGTGTGTACAGTATGTTTTATTTTAAAAGGACTCAAAAATATGGACTCATTTTGACAATCTTAGCAGGATATTATTGAACACAAAAAACCCATCATGAAATAGACCTCACCTGAATTTATGTAATATATTTATATGTACCAGATTCAATGTGACCACCTACTGTATTTCTTTCTTTGTTGTTTTCCCTTCTGACAAAGTGTTTGGGCATTGTTCTGTCTTCATCCAGGGTTCATTGCAGGAGCAGGAAGACAGTGAGACGGATACATCTCTCTCCCAGAGTCCTAATGTCCAGGATTGGCTTTCTCAGGCTCGATCCTCGCGAACACAGCAGCAACACGACAACCTACTTCGACAGAGGGTAAGAGGAAAATGAAGTTTGCAGAGCTCTTTAATTTCAGGGCCGTTTTGTAATTCCTACATGAATCTGATGACATATCAAAGTGTGATGGCCTAAATTCTTGATGGTGTCTTCCTAGGAGCTGCAAGAGCAGGTAGCTGAACAGAGGAGGCTGCTCCAGTCTGTCGCCAGTGTTGGAGAAGAGTTACTGAACCAGACCACACCCAATGGGGACAGGTACGGCCTTCTCTTTCCTACTCAAGCACGTTTATTCCTCCTACAAAATGAAGACGTTTACTGCTGAGTATGTTAGTGATTATTATTTTTTGATATGTTGGTTTAAAAAAAAGTAGACGAGCACTTAGATTCAATCTTGCTGGTCAGATTACATTCAGAAGTCTCTAATGATAAAACACTCTTTGAACCCCCACAGTGAAATATCCGTCCCTGGAGGAGTGTTGCTGGAGCCTGAGACCTCGTCTCCCTTAGACCAGCTGAGGCAGCGCTGGAAAAACCTGAATAAAGATCAGAAGACAAAGTTGAAGCTCTCCCTTAACTCATTTGAACAGGACCAGCTGAGCCCGGTACACATCACACATCCTGGGTTTTGTTAAAACTTTAGTTTTTACTGTTTTCTTTTGTCCTAAGCTCACTATCTTAATACATCCTTTGTGTAAATATACACCGTTCATGTTACGTTCTCTGTAATTCTGATCTTCTCATGTCGTTAATATGACGCTCTCATGATCAGGTTCTCCACCGATCCCGCCTGTCCAGTCCTAGCATGGTGTTCAGAAGTGACTTTGTCAGCCAGGACTGTCCTTCACCCGCAGCTTTGTTTGAATCCTGCAGCCAGAATCTGGAAAGACTCGCCCAAGAGGTAACTCTTACTTTTTCTACCTTTTTATATCTCCCTCGTCCTTTATTACCTTGTTAAAGAACCAAAATAATAATCTTAGAAAATGTTCTTTGTTCTCCCTCTTCAGGGGGGAAATGGTGACTGTAAAGTGATAGAAGGGACGACAGTCCAGAAGGACCTTTATGCTGCTGTTTCAGCAGCCTCCTCCTGGTTGGATGCTGCAGAAAATCAGTTGCTCTCTGGTCCAGTTCTACTGTCTGAAGATACAGAGACACAGCTTACAAATCTAGAGGTATTAAATGCAACAACAACAAAAACTGGATAGAAGAAGAAGAAGAGAAATATGTGACTCACCTGAGCTCCTCTTTTCAGGGTCTTCATAAGGAGCTGAAGGTGCTGACCAGTGAGGTGAACCTGTGCAGAGACCTTCTGGGTGGAGGAGCGGGTGTGATGTGTGGAGGAGAGGAGCGAGGCCTAATGGGGGACACGTTAGAGGGTCTGAAGGAGAGGATGAGCCTCCTGGAATCCACCCTGGACCTACAGTGTGACAGCATGAGGGACAGGCTGCAGGAGCACTCAAGCTTCCAGGTACTATGGCAAGACTGTCAAACCAGCAGTCTGATTTTAACTGAACTTTAAGCATCCTTTTTTTCTTCGTGTGAGAATTGTTTGTGTTTTTCCTGCTAGAATGAACTGAGGTTGCTTTTCACGGCTCTGAGTGAAAGTAAACACCAGTTGTTACAGAAAATGGCTTGCACTGTGGACAGACCTGCATCCAAACAGATAGAGGTATTTCACTCACTGATCGAGGATGGATTCAACACATAAGAAACGTTATCATAATGAGCCTCTGAGAAGAAAGTTGAATTGAATTTGTTGCATTTTTTTGTAGACTTTGTCAGAGGTGGATGAGAGTCTGAAAGAGATTGAGCAGAGAGTTACAGATCTGAAGACTAGATCAGAGAGACTCCAACCCGACCAAATCTCCAACCAGGAGTTTCTCAAACTACAGGTAATTTAAACTCTTTGCACCCCAAGACTCATAACCTCCAAGTACTTTAATTATTCTTGACTGAGTGTTGATTGTTTTGTTCAGGATACATATGAGGAACTAGTGCTGATGGTTGGATCCCGACGGAGCAGCCTGAACCATGGCCTATCGCTCAAGGCTCAGTATGAAGCTGCACTTCACGACCTTACAGACCTGGTGGACACGGCTCAGGACAAGATGGCAGCTGATCAGAAGATGACTGTGGCTTCTGTCATTGAGGTTCAGATGCTATTGGACAAACACAAGGTAATCATGGTGTTAGTCAAGGGGTTAGCATTCGACAGAAACTCAGAGTTCATCTTGGACCACATGTGTCTTTTAACGTGTTTTCCATGAATACAGGAGTTTTTCCATGGTCTGGAATGCCATATGATCCTCACCCAGACGTTTTACAGCAAAGTATCTGGTCTGGTGGCACAGAGGGGAAGCCAGGTCCTAGAGGAGACGATGGCCTTGGCCCACAGTGTGCTGAAACAGGCCCACAGGCGAGGGGTGGAGCTGGAGGGCGTACTGGAGGTGGGAGTGTGTGACTACAAGAGAGAGAGAACTTGTATTAAACCTTACAAAGAATAAAAATAACTTTCATTATATTTTTCCTCTTTGTGACAGTCATGGAGCAGACTTGTGGAAGAGTACCAGGCTCTGTGTAGACAACTGGAGGCCGTGGAGTGTAGCATCCCCACTGTAGGCCTGGTGGAAGAAACAGAGGAAAGACTTGTTGAAAGGATCAGTCTCTATCAGGTAAAGAACCTGATACAGACTTGACAAACAAATGTGTTTAAAAAAATGTTGTGACAAGATGAGTACATGATGTTTCTTATTCAATAACTGCCTGTGCATCATCTAGCATCTAAAGGCCAGTCTGACGGAGCATCAGCCCCAGCTGTACCAAGTCCTGGAGGAGGGCAAGAGGCTTCTTTTGTCTGTTGGCTGCTCTGACCTGAAGAACCAGTTAACCCAGTTGGGAGAACACTGGCTGTCTTCCACCACCAAGGTCAACAAGGAGTTGCACCGCCTCGACTCCACGCTTAAACACTGGAGCAGGTCAGGCTCTAAAAATGGGCGTTTTTTTATTATTATTATTATTATTAATATTTGAAAGTGTGTCAGTATCCATATGACAGATCATTTTTTGTTGCTATGTAAGTCTGACAAAATGTTTCTATTATCCCGTTCGAGATTCAAAGAGAGTCTGAATATTTTTTAACGAAGTGTTTTTTACATTCTCCTCTGTATACATTTCAGATACCAAAGTGAGTCAGCAGAATTGAGCCACTGGTTGCAGTCGGCTCTAGACCGGCTGGAGTTCTGGACAACACAGTCAGTGACGGTGCCTCAGGAGCTGGAGACAGTCAGAGACCACCTCTATGCCTTCCTGGTTAGTTTGGTTATCACATGAGCAATAACATAATCACTGCAGACTTTATAAATACACCTTTGATTCCACCGTCTTTCTTCTTCTCCCACTGACTTTTTTTTTGTTTTTCACAGGAGTTTTCCAAAGAGGTTGATGCGAAGTCGTCTCTTCGTTCATCTGTGCTAAGCACAGGCAACCAACTTCTGCGATTGAAGAGAGTTGATACGGCTGGTCTCAGGACAGCGCTGGGTCAGATCGACACCCAGTGGGCTGAGCTGCTGACTCGAATTCCTGTTGTGCAAGAGAAGCTACACCAGGTCTGATGACATTACTAAGTGGTTTTCAATTGACATCCCTTTTTTTTTTTGCCATCATTTTTTAAAATGAAAAAATGTCAATGTTTTAATTCACTTGGTAGAAGTATTGGTATAAGCCTTACCATAACCGCTGATGAGTTTGTGAAATAGTTTTTGGTTTTTGTCACGTTATTAAGCCCTCAGCTTTCATCCCTCAGTTGCAGATGGAGAAACTGGCATCACGGCACGCCATCACTGAGCTGATGAGCTGGATTTCTCTCATGGAGAACATCATAGAGGAAGACCAGGACAAAATCATAGGAGCTGTAGGCTCAGAGGTGGTGCAGAACTTCTTGCAGAAGTATAAGGTACGCTACAGTTTAACACTTTAGTTGTAGTAATCTGGTCAGGCTGCAACATTTTAAAAAGGACTTTAAAGGACTAAAATCCTTCGTTCCCTCTTCTTCACTCTTCACTCATCATGTCTCGTCTTGTGTTGACTTGTCACAGGGTTTCCGTATAGATCTAACGTGCAAGCAGTTGACTGTGGACTTTGTGAACCAGTCAGTGCTGCAGATCAGCAGTCAGGATGTTGAAGGAAAACGCAGTGACAAAACAGATTTCGCTGAAAAACTTGGTGCCATGAATCGACGATGGCAGATATTACAAGGGCTAATTGCTGAAAAGGTAATGGTTCTGTCACAGTTAAGACAACAATAAGAGCTGAAATATTTTGACTGTTGCTCTTTAACGTTCTGAATTGTGTTTGCATTTAGATTCAGGTTTTGGAAGGACTTTTGGAAGGTTGGTTGGAGCATGAAAATGGAGTTCAGGCCTTGAAAACGTGGCTCACTCTGCAGGAGGAGAAACTGAAGAAGAGACACAGGATAGAGGATGTAGCATCGGTGCAAAGTGCACTTAAAGACTGTCAGGTACACATACACAGCACTGTTGGGTATGCAACACACAGTATAATGCTTATATTTCTGAAAATAAAAATATACTATTGTTGTTGTAGGAGATGGAGGAATCAGTGAAGGAAAAAGAGAAGGATCTAGAGAAAGCTGAGGAACGTGCAAATGCTCTCATTAAGGACAAGAAAGGTGCCACCTGCTCTGTTGTCAGGGAGACCCTTAAAGGACTAAGCCAATCCTGGACTCATTTGGACCATATGGTGAGCGTCTTGGACCACTTCTTCTGATTTGATGCTTCATTTTTCCCATTTGGTTTTAAGACCATGCTTTTCTTCAGATAAGTCAGATGAAGGTGAGCTTGCGGTCGGTGTTGGAACAGTGGACGCTGTACCGGAGGGCTTCAGAGGAGATAAATGGTTACCTGATGGAGGGGAGGTACTCTGTGTCCAGGCTGCACCTCCTTAACGGGTCTCTGGAGGCTGTTCAGCAGCAGGTGGAGAGTCTTGAGGTGAGGAGGGCCGAAAATAAACACCCCTCTTTATTTTGGATTAATGAAAAAAACTGATTGCAAATAGAAATATCCATTCAGTGACTATTGTGTATTTTAAATGGAAACACAAGGTATGAAATAACTTTTCGTGGGTGTCTGTGTTTTTCAGAACTTACAAGAAGAGATGGATAAGCAAGAGAGCAGTCTGAGGAAGTTTGGCTCCGTCACGCATCAGCTTCTGACGGAGTGCCACCCCTCTGTGGTGGAAACACTCAACAGAGCCCTGCAGAGCGTCAACATTAGGTAGACAACAACAATAACACATCCTCAACCTTGATGACTTTCAAATCATAGACTCGCTTCTGAGCTGACGTGATCATGTGTTTCTCCGATATTAGGTGGAATTCTCTTTTAGAGCAGATCTCAGAACAGCTAAGAAGCAGTAAAGCCCTGCTGGGGTTATGGCAGCGCTACAGGTCCTTGTATGGCCAGTGTGTGACAGCGGTTCAGAAACAGGAGGAACGTGCTGACCGCCTGCTGAAGAGCGCCACTGACAAGGATATCACAGAGGAGGAGAGCAGTGTCTGGATTAATGACTGCGATGTAAGTAAAGAGGGAGCACAAACACAGGATAAAGCTTTTACACTGTAATTCGGCCACATTTTGAATTCTCTCTGATCTTTTGCCGCAAACTGCCAGTTTCCTCGGCATTTTAGATCTTTTGAATGACATCTGAAGCGGCCCGTCAGCGTGAGATGCTACAAAGCCTCTATCCCCTCTGCAGAGTACCAAACTGAACTCTGCTCTTTTGTCTGCTTGAATGTAGATTCGCTGAAAAACAAACAAAAGCCTTTTCAAAAAGAGACTGCAAAGGGAAAGACAGGCCCCTGATTTACACTACAGGGGTCTCTCTGTGTCACGCTGGGCTTGCAGGGCCAAGCTGTATGATATCTGGAATCACTCTGTCTCTAACACTCAAAGCAGCCTGTTGTTTTGACTGAAGACACTGGATGAGAGCTGGAAATTTTAGTGAAGTGCTGTCCTGTCTGCACAACTTTTATAGTAAATCTCTACACCCCTGTTTGCAGTTCATTTTAATCTCATGACATGTTTCAAATTATTGCTTTTTCTAAAGTCTCAAATCTCAGTGATTCTGTCCCTAACGTGCCTCGGTGTGATCACATATTTGCTGCAGGCGTGCCTCGGTGACCAGGCCTCTGCACAAGAGACCCTCCAGCAGCTGCAGGCTTTAGGGGAGCAGCTGAAGAGCCAAGTTGATGCCTCCTCCTCGGCAGCTCTCCAGTCTGACCACCTGTCACTCACACATCGCCTAGAAACATTGAAGCACAGCCTTCACAGGCAGCAGGAACTACTGCAGGTACATGCAACTCCTCTCTATCCAAACCCAGGATATAATTAAAGGCATTACTTTATTCTCAATGTTTCTTTCTGACTGTCTGCAGACTGGATCTCAGGCCTGTGAGGGTTTCAGAGAGCAGATGGACACATTGATCAGTAAGGCTGCGGAGGCCGAGGAGGTGCTGAAGGAGTCTGACTCAGTTGGGTCTCCAGATGTCATTGTGGTCCAGAGACGAATGGAAAAACTGCAGGTATGAAAAAGGCTTGTGTCTAGTTCATCATTTCTCTCCCTTTGAACACGTGGGACAGGCATGTAGGATTAATGTATAATGTATGTCATTCCAACTAAAATGTCTGACACACAAGGCGTGTTCATTATTGTGACTGTCCTACAAAAAATGTTTGATAATGTGTTTCCAGGTTCACCTGTTGAATCTGAGCAGTCTGTCTCCAGACCTGGAACGTGTGAATGAGTTGATGTACAGACTCCCAGTCAGTGACAGAGACGTAAAACGGCTGCAAAGTCTCAACAGATCCTGGGCAGCTCACTCCGCCAACCTCACTGAGAGGTTCAGGTACAAAAACCCATCACCTTTTACTTCTTTGTAGTGGCACTGTGTAGTCAAGGACCACTTAAATGCAAAAAAAAAAAAACATCCACCAATATAGATAATAAGAAAGGAGCAAAGTAGCTTTTAGAAAGCCCCTTTTCAACATTACTGTTTACTACCTTTATTTATTATATGCATTGGATTATAACAGAGAACAAGTATTGGTACTGTTATATTCTGATCAACTTGTGTCATCTTCTACCTCTCCAGTAAGCTGCAGGCAGTGGTGCTCCAGCAGCAGAGTTTTATTCAGAAGTGTGAGGCCTGGATGGACTTCCTGTCTCAGACTGAAAAGAAGCTGGCTGCTGAGATCTCAGGAAACCATAAGAGTCTGCTGGAGCAGCAGAGAGACCATGAGGTCAGAGAAGCATTCCACGTTTTAGTGCACTTATTATTGTCCTTTGTATGTCCTGTGTTGTAGCTAATATCTCCATCTTCACCTGCAGCTGTTCCAGGCAGAGATGTTTAGCAGGCAACAGATTCTCTACTCCATCATCAGTGATGGACATCGAATGCTAGACCAGGGACAAGTGGATGACAGGTAGGCACAGTCCTTTATAGCAGTTGAACCTATCATCCTGAAAAAAGTTGTGAGGAGCACACCATCTAATTCTCTCATGTCCCCCCCTGAACAGAAAGGACTTCAGTTTTAAACTGGCCTTGCTGAGCAATCAGTGGCAGTGTGTAGTGAGGCGGGCCCAGCAGCAACGGGGCATTATCGACAGTCTGGTCCGACAGTGGCAGAATTACAGAGAGATGGCGGAGAAGCTGCAACAGTGGCTGCAAGAAGTCACCCGAGATCCAGACGTTCATCAGCCTGGAGAGCCAGTCGCTCTGCAGCAGGCCAGGAACCTGGTAGACCAGATACAGGTAGGTTACAACACCAGAGAGGATGGATTGGTTTAACTCAAAAATGGTTGTTCTACTATCACGACAGGTCACGCTTCACCCTGAGCTAATTATTTCACTGTAACGCTTGTTTAAGAAGAGGGTATCATTTTAAGGTCATTAAAAGACAATTTGAAAGAACTCAAACGAGACACAGGGGACGTCAGGATGTATTCATCTTCACAAAAAAAAATCTACTTTTCTGCTTCTCTTCACTCTTTAAACTGAATATTTGATGGAAACACAACTCTGATGTTCATACTAATTACACCCTCGCCCTTCCTTCAACCCCTAGACTCCTTTAGTTAACCTATTCCCTCTCTGCCCCCCGTCACTCTCTCTGCTCCTCCAGCTCAGGGAGCGGGTGCTCCAGAGGCAGCATGGAGGCTACATTCTGACGGTGGAGGCCGGCAGGAGCTTGCTGTCATCGGCCGACGCGAGGGCAGAGTCCACCTTGCAGACAGAGCTGATGGAGATTCAGGAGAGGTGGAGACACGCGCACCAGCGCCTGGACCAGCAGAGGAGGGAGCTGCACGGCTTGCTCAAGGTCAGACATTTATCGGAGCTTTGCTACGGGACACTGCGTGTTATTTCAGAGACATGAAGTCTTATCTTGGTCTACGCTAAGGGCCAAGATAAAGGGCTCTCTTCACTACACTGCAGCATAAAGCATAAGCACACACTCTTTCACATGCAAGCATTACAAAAAAGCCCAGCCTAGGGCACACTCCCATACAAACACACACACGCTCAGTGCACACACAATGTGCACTGAGCTGTTATGATTTCAACACAGGGAGGTCAATTTTGCAGCTGATTTTGATCATGCCGTTTTGAATCTTAGAGTGACGCAGTTGAAGAGATGCATCCGGGAACCTTTTTGGAACACTTTTACGCTCTTTTGCTTTATATCTTATTCTCCTGACATCCAAGTTATCCTCTCTTTCTTTTGTTTTTCATTTGTACTGAGAGCAGCCATGCTAGTCTTCCCCTGGCTCTTTTCTTTTCCATGACTCCTGCTTCAGGTATGCCACTCTGCTGCAGCACTTCTTACCAAATATTACCCTGTTTTACCCCGAACTCAGACCATTATTCAGACTCTAAGAATAGCTGTAATCTCTGCCCTTTGGCACCTCCTTCTTTTGTCATGAAGCTGTTAATTCTCTTCTTCCACTGTTGGATTTTTTGCTGTCTCATGGTGTTGCTTTGGAGTTTCAGAGCTGAGGGGGCTCTTCTGCTGCATGATAATTTAAGTAGCCTGGCTTTAGCTTTAGCCTCAGGATGGTTTGTGTATGTGTGCCTGTCAATTTGGGATAATGTTTTCTGCAGCTCTCTGATGCTACTTCTACAGCTGCAGTAAGAATGTATAGCAACTTCCCTTCAAGTGAAGATCTGCAATCTGCGAATGTGTTCTTGTGTTCTTTGCTTTATGCTCTAAACCCCTCTGTGTATTTGTCCGTGTGTTTGTATGTAGAATTGGGAGCGCTGTGAGAAAGGCATAACTGCATCACTGGAGAAACTGAGAGCCTTCAAGAGAAAGCTGTCTTTGCCACTGCCTGATCATCATGAAGAGCTACACTCAGAGCAAATCAGATGCAAGGTGAGCGAAATGAATGTACATGCACTAATGCTAGCAATGTTGATTTCTTTACTATTTATTTGACTTACTGGCACTGTTTTTTTTTATTGTAATTTCAGCTTCATCCTTGCATGATTTGAGCCAAAAATTGAGTTTTTTTTAATTACTTATATATAGACAAATAGTAAACTAAACAGCATTGAGGTAAATAGTTTTTCAACCATGCAATATCTCTTTGGCTCTTTTTTTCAAATGCATGTTGTACACATACACCTTCTTAATCTTTCTGTTTTTCCTTAGACTTTCTCTGTCTTTCTCTCTCTGTTACACATTCATCCACATCAACTTGTCCTCCCTCTACTCTTTTAATCTGGCTATGGGGACAAACACATCAAATGCCAGACAGGCAGCAGCAAAAACACGCCTTAATCTAGCAGCTGTTGTCTCATTTTGTGACCTTGTTCGGTCGGTTTTCAGACTGTTGGCGTAACTTTTGTTTATTCTTCTGAAAGAACGCATAATTGAATCATTTTTTCTTTGGTGCGCGTTTTGTTTGATATTGTTAGTTTTTTTTTGTTTTTCCTCCTTTGGTTTTAGTTTTTTTTTATGCTCTTTAAATGTCATAAGATTTTTTTTAATTGCTAAAAAAGAAAAAAAAAGAAAACATTCATAATTCAGTTCTTTCAAGAAGTTAAACTCCTGATTGTTTATGTTTTTGTAATGATTTAGATATTGTGTTTTTTTTAAAGGCTTTAATTTATTTTCAGTTTTTAAAGTTAGCTTGTTGTAATGTAGTAAATGTCTGTATAAATACAGCTACTGAAATGATAGCTGGATTCTGCTGTGTGAGAACACATTTGTATCAAAGCAAATTCACAATTTTAGTGTGAATTCCGAATGCTAATCATTTGCAGTTTGTGTTGGCCGTTGGACACTTGCATTCATGTTTCATGCATGACACGTCATCCTTAGAGAGGAGGAAGAGGAAAAGGAGGAGGAGGGCAGCCAGAGTAGACGCACGTAGTGAGCATCAGCTGGGGAGAGAGAGGGGGTGGGGAGAGAGATGGAGAGGAGAGGGTGCGTGCGCATGGCAGTGAGAGAGAGAGAGAGAGAGAGAGAGAGAGAGAGAGAGAGAGAGGACACAGCATTCGTGTTTGCAGTGGGGGTGTTTTTAAATGTATGTGTGTGTGTGCTTCCTATTGTGTGTTTGCGTGTGTTGCGTAATGAAGACATTCTCTGGGTCCACAAATGATTACGCTGCAGCAGAACCGTCATAGTGACGGAGGAGGAGGAGATGCAAGGTTGGATGAGTCTGTGTTACCTTATCTTGCCCTTATAACCTTGAATGAAGCTGTTTCTTTTTCATTGACTGAGACATGTCACAATTGTTTTTTATTCTTATTTCAGAAATTCTTGTAGTGACAGGCCATTTGGTGTCTTTTTGTGAAATGCCTTGTTGTGACACTCACTGTCTGTGTGCTGTTTTGGTTTCTCATCACTATTTCTGTGGGTGCAGCAGCTGCAGTTGAGCTTCAGTAGTCCTGCTCTGTGGTTCTCTGCTCTGCTGCTGGTTATGAGGTCAAAGAAAGAACCCTCTGAACAGGCAGTCAGTATCTTAGTATTTCAGTGCTATGAATGTGGTCTTAACATTGTCCATCATTTCTTGTCACGTCCCGTGGGAGCAGGAGTTGGAGAGCAGTGTGGAGGGCTGGACTGATGACCTCACTTCCTTGTTCCTGCTGAGGGACTCCTTGGAGGGCGTGGTCAGTGCAGATGACATCACAGTCCTGCAGGAACGCCTCCGGTTGCTTCAGCGCCAGTGGGAGGAGGTCTTCCACCAGGTAGATTCACTGAAGATTAAAGCCAAGGCATATTGTGCCAGTTTGTGTTTTTAACCTTTTCCTGTTTAACTCTGAATAATCAATATAGTTTAAGTTATTGAATTTATCGGCAACCAGTTCTTCTCCAGAATCTCTACTGCTCCAAACAACAGTATATTTTTTTCTCTTTTCTTTTCCTTCTTGTCCTTCCTTTCTATTAATCTCTCATTTATCAAATCCTCCTGTTTCTCCTGTGCTCCTCCATCCTTCATTTTGTTCCCTCAGCTCTCCCTGCGCAGGCAGCAGGTGAGCGAGAAGTTGAATGAGTGGGCTGTGTTCAATGAGAAGAACAAGGAGCTGTGTGAATGGCTCACTCAGATGGAGAGCAAAGTCTCTCAGAATGGAGACATCAGCATTGAAGAGATGATCGAAAAGCTGCGCAAGGTGAATTCAGCACACAGTCTTGATAACAGAGACACTTCAATTTCACATACAGATATTTATGTGCAGTGCACATTCCTCCGAGTAAAAATGCACTCCAGAAAAAAAAACAGAAAACTGTTAAGTTGGGTATAAATTGTTTTGAAAACAGCATATTTTTATGCTCTGAACTATTTGAGTTATTTTATCCGAGAAACTAAAGTAAGTGTATTTTAATTTGATTTAGATTACATTTCAATTTCTTTATTTATTTAAATAATGACATGCAGAGTCTCAGGTACACACATATGTTCTATACCAAACTCAAACCTCACTGTTTTAACCTGGTTGGTGACTCTCTCTCTCTCTCTCTCTCTCTCTCTCAGGACTACCAGGAGGAGATCAGTGTAGCTCAGGAGAACAAGCAGCAGCTGCAGGTTATGGGAGATCGGCTTGCCAGGGCCAGCCAAGACAGCAAGGCGGCCGAGATCCAACACAAACTCAGCAAAGTGAGCGAGCGTTGGCAACACCTGCTGGACCTCATCGCTGCCAGGTGGGTGCACTCTAAAGAGGGTTGTTTGTTAAACTGGTGTGGGCTCTGTGAGGACCACCCGATAAAGTTAAGATACAAGTTCTTAACACACCATTTTTTAATTTCTTTTAATTTGTAATCTACTCAGTAAAAAAAAACAACTGTATCAAGATTCAAAAACAAATGTTCCCATGCCTACTTTTAACCCTACACACAACACACTTCTTCCCCTAGTGGATGAAGGTTTTGTTAGTTCAGGCATGTCTCGGCCTCACTTTGTTGCCATGGTTTCCCTCATGGCACTCCAGTGCTTCTAATGGGAAAATCTTTTTCCCACAATGCTGTTGAGGCATTTCCTGCGTTCCTTGCTGGTGTGAGTGGGACTCCTACTGAGCGGAGTTGACATTCCTTTTCTGCCCTCCTTGACACCCTTGTTTACTCTTCCTCTACCATTTTGTCCTGACCTTCTCTCTGTACGAGTTGGAACCAGTCTTGTTATGATGCAGAATTGCACTTTGTAACTTGTATGAAATTGTTTGTTTTTTTGTCAGAGACCTGACTTGAACTACCTCTGTTACTCTATCCTCCCCTCCCCCTGCTGGGGCCCTTTGCTTTCTTCCGGCTGTTGCCCTCAGGGATTGCACTAGACGAGGGGAAGGGGAGTCTTGTGTTTGACCTAACAACAACAGCTGCACTTTCTTTGTCTCTGACATCTGTCTTTTACTAAACAAACAACAGGGCAGACAGTTTGTAACATTCAGATGCCCAGAACAACTGACCATGTAGCGTTTGATTTAGAAATGTAGCACTGTCTGAAACTGGAGTACTGTGTTATTATCCACCTGCTTACTTGCTTCCTTGTATGAAAACTTTCCTTTTTGCAAACTGTCCAAAGACGTTTCTATGCCTACAAAGTCTCGAGCCTTAGTGACTGCTTTTCCTCCCTTTGTGTGTATCTGGAGTGTGATACTCCGACACAGACCAGCTCTACAGCACATGTCTCTGACTGTAAGTCTGTTTTTAGAAACAGCAGCACTTGTCACTCACAGAAACACACACACACACACACACACACACTCTCGTATGTTTGGGGTTCCCTTTTTTTTTTTAACCTTGAAGAGTAACAGTTGATAAGTCACAGTTGTTCCGCCCCTCCTCGACCCTTCTGAGCAGACAGTTTAGAAAAAGTCCCATGTGGAGCTCAAAGACGGAGCACACAGGTTTTTGGGAACTTCATCGTTACACTACCTGACGTTTACGTTGTCTTTGGGAACTCCGCTCCCCCATGGTTTTGGAATTAGCGACAGACAATATGGCAGGATGCCCGAGTGAGGAGCTGCCGGACTGCGACTGTGATGTCTCCAGGCAGGAAAAACTTTAGAATTTATGTTAAAGCTGTTTTTTTTTAAGGCTGTTCTGAAAACAACATTATACCAGAGTTATACCTCATATCAGCCTCATGTGCTTCTTAATGTTTGTTTTGTCTCACATTTGCTGCCGTGTGTTTAATAATACTCGGATAAGGGAGCAAATCTAACATTTGTTGTGTAGTGTCGAGTAATGATTAAGTAGTAAAGAATCTGAATTTCTACTCCTCATTTTCAGGTTATTTTTTTTGCTCTGCTTTCCGATTGTTGTAAAGAATTCCTCGAGATGTTTACATTTGTTTCTCTGCCTGATTAAAACATCTCTCTTATGACGCATCCTTTTGGATTTTGTGTGGTTTGTAATTACATCGACTCAGAAAACTGAACAGAATCTGGACCACATTATTGGCTTCCTAAACTGTTTTCCATGAACGTGTTCGCAGCTCTCCCACGTGCTGACTCTGACTCTGTTTTCTACCAGGGTGAAGAAGTTGAGGGAGACCCTGGTGGCGGTGCAGCAGTTGGATAAAAACATGAGCGTTCTGCGTGCGTGGCTGGCTCACATCGAGACGGAGCTGTCCAGACCGATCGTCTACAACACCTGTGACGACCAGGAGATCCAAAGGAAGCTCAACCAGCAGCAGGTTAGGAGGGACAACACACAAACATGCCGACAGGGAATACAGACAAAGAGAGTTTGCAGATTTGTTTACAAGCTTCTTTCTCTTTGTTGGGCTGAGATCCTTTAAGACCCGAACAATATGACTCTGATAGCTGAAAATAAGTGACACTGAGCCACATGAGGAAACAGCATGACTCATACATTCATCCCTGACTGTTTGTTTGAAGCTAGTCCACAGTGAGTGCCAGTGTCCTTCCTGCTGCCAGGGTGCTGCTCTAATTGTGGACTGAATTGTGAGACCCCACTGACCTCCTTCCTCTGCAGACTTCCAAAGTTAACTCATACATCCATTTAGTTTAACATGCTGGCTGTGATCCTCCTGCACTCTATTAAAGGAAATGTGCCTGATTAATTCATAGCATAAAGGAGCCGGATTGATTTAAGTTCATGTGTACTTGTTATCAGTAAACATAAATTAAAAAGCAGATGTGAGCGAACCCTGGGCTACTCGTATAATCTTAAAATCCTCGAAATGTGAAGGTTTTTTTTCTGAATGATTTGTAGGAGCTGCAGAGGGACATTGAGAAACACAGCACAGGTGTGGCATCCGTGCTAAACCTGTGTGAAGTCCTGCTGCACGACTGTGACGCCTGCTCCACAGAGACAGAGTGTGACTCCATCCAGCAGGCTACTCGAGGGCTGGACAGACGCTGGAGGAACATCTGTGCCATGTCCATGGAGAGGAGGCTCAAGTCAGTGACTCGTGCTTATTTTTTCTGCAGATTATTTTTGCATGAACTTTAAAATTTTTACTTGAGATTATGTAGCTATGAAATGACTGAAAGCCTTTTCTGTGCAGGATCGAGGAGACGTGGAGATTGTGGCAGAGGTTTCTGGATGATTACTCCAGGTTTGAGGATTGGCTGAAGACCTCAGAGAGGACAGCAGCTCTACCCAACTCCTCAGGAGTTCTTTATACTGTTGCCAAAGAAGAGCTTAAAAAGTTTGAGGTATGTTCAATTCTCTACTTCGTATAATGCTTAATAAAAGTTAACTACTCTGCATCGTTTGTGCATGTCGTTCTTGCAGAGTGCAAAAACACAGATCCCTTACTCGTCTGTTGCATATGCATGCACGTTTCCTGTCAGAATATATTTTCACATGAGCTGAATAAATCTGTAGACAGAGAGAGTCTGTGCAGAGAAGGGGAAACATTGAAGAGAGGGAAAGAGTGTCATGTTGCTCAAACTCGTCTGCACTGGTCTGCTCAGCTGCTGCTGTCCATCACTGTGCACGTGCACATTCCAGCGAGCTTTCCAAACCAGCCGTTTGAAAATCTGCTGAGTTTGTGCCCCAGTGGAAAGTAAAACATTTTTAAACAAAGAATAAATTGCTCTTTTCAAGAATAAAGAATTTGATAACCACTTATGAACTACTATGCCAATTTCTATTTTCTTAGTCAACACAGAAGAGAAAATATTTTCAGTGTGTTAACTCTGTACAACCCATGTAAGAGAAATCCTTCCCCTGCATGACCTGACTAAAGATGTCTGTTTATGTCCTTCATTTGTAGTAAACATGCCCATGGATATTCTACAGATACAGACTGTGAATCTATAGTAGAATGAGACAATACAATAATATGACAACAGAAAGATGATTTTCACATTTCTTTACTAAGAACCCAAAGGGACTCGTCAATAATATAAGCAGCCTCCTGCAGTGCTGAAAATGAAGAGAGTCAGTGTTTGTGTTTTTTTTCCTTAGTCCTTTTTTGTGCATGTTTTTTTCTTTATTCAGAGCTAAGTTGTTTTTTGTTTTTGTTGCAGGCCTTCCAGCGGCAGGTGCAGGAGTGTCTGACCCAACTAGAGCTCATCAACAAACAGTACCGTCGTCTAGCCAGGGAGAACCGCACTGACTCCTCCTGCCAACTCAAAGAAAGGGTGCATGATGGGAACAGGCGATGGGATAACTTGCAGAAGAGGGTGGCAGCCATCCTACGAAGACTCAAGGTAAGAGTTTGAGATTGTTGGCTCAATAATAATCTTATTCATGGAGAAACACCCCCCAGTCTTCTTAAAAAGATAAAGGAAATCAATACAGCATGGTTGTGTTTGCACGTCTTTTTTTATTTATCCAGCACTTCATCGGCCAGAGAGAGGAGTTTGAGACAGCCAGAGACAGCATTCTGGTGTGGCTGACAGAGATGGACCTCCAGCTGACCAACATCGAGCACTTCTCTGAATGTGATGTTCAGGCCAAGATAAAGCAGCTCAGGGTGAGACAGAAAGACTATGTTCATAAAGCATGTTATCATGTCAGTTTAATATGTATAGTATTTAGTGTAACTTAAAGACTTCTTTATACTCTCTGTCACTGTATATTCATACATTTTTCTCTTTGTTGTACATGCATTTTTTCTGCATTCAGTAAACAAAAATAATTCTGTTTCAGTTTAATTCAAAGTTTGCACTTTTAATTGAAAAAGATAGGGGTTTGGATTTTCTGTTCTTTTAAATTTTTTATTGGATACAGGGATTAGATGTACATTATTCTTGTCCTATTCTTTATCTCTGCTGCGTGTGATTCTCAGGCGTTCCAGCAGGAGATCTATCTGAACACGGGGAAGATCGAGCTGGTGTTCAGACAGGGGGAAGCGCTGATTGAAAAGAGTGAACCTCTGGACGCGGCAGTCATCGAGGAGGAGCTGGAGGAGCTGCAGAGATATTGTCAGGAGGTGTTTGGACGAGTCGACAGATACTACAAGAAACTTACACGACTGCCTGTAAGTAAAGATTTAACAAGCAACACATGAAAACATTCTCATTACCATTGTCGATAAAATTCAGTTTTTACCGTGGAAGTGGATCCATTAAAGCGGTTTTTTTTAGAAACGCTACACATGATGAATTCAAATGTAAAGGTGCAAGTCATTTTGTTTCATGCAAAAGTAGCATGAACTGCTAATGAGGGGAAGATTGAGCTACGAGGACTACTGTTCTTCTAGTCTACAAACCCAAGTAAATGTACAGCTGTCCTCCTTCCCTACCCTCGACATGGTCCAAACATTTGTCCAACATACTTATATTCTGACAGCTGGGAGCAAACTGAATCTACAGCAGTGCTGTGTTTTTACGTGTCTGTACACCTCACATGTTCACCTCACAAGCTGCTTTGGCACTTCGTAGTTCCACATGTTTTTACACAGTCTAACTTTTTTTTTTTTTTTTGAAGGGGAAGACTGAGTTTTTTTATGACATATTGAATATGATTGTGTTTAAATAAAGATGTCAGAACTATACACTCTTACATTGGTACTGTAGTTCAGTCAGAATCACCTTTCTGAGGTGTAAATCAGTCAAGTAACTGAGATGCTGGAGTTGCATTTATCTTATCTGTTTTTAGACAATAAGAAACTTCCATTTTGGTTTTTAAATACTACGACAGTCTCACACCTGTCCTGTGGTTTCACTGTCTGATCCCAGGCCAACCAGTCATCAATCAGATCTGTAGAGTGTCTTTACAATCGGGCCTTTAAGCAATTCTGGACTGACATTTCTACCGTGTGTCTTTGCTTCCTTACACTAATTCCCGCATGGCCGTCCTCCTCAGCTGGCCGATGACGAGCTCGATGGTTCAGACAGAGAGTTGGAACTGGAGGAAGGTGGAGACCTCTCTGAGCTGCAGTGGGGCGACTCTTCTCTGCCCCGCCCATCCAGTCGCCCCCCCTCGGCCACGACTGTCCTCATCCGGGCTGACCGCTCAGGACGTGACACGCCGGCCAGCGTCGACTCCATCCCCTTAGAGTGGGACCACGACTACGACCTGAGCAGAGACCTGGAGAGCCCAGAAGGAAGAGGTCACAGGGAGAGGAGGCGAGGGCAAGAGGAGGAGGATGAGTATCTGAGGACAGCTACCACAGTGCTGTCAGGTCGGTCCAGCTTCACTTCACGGCTCTATGATGGATTTGATTTATACATAAAACTCAATGTTTTACAGGTCTGAAAAACAACTTCAAAGTTTCGAGGAAGAATTTTTTTTTGTACTGAGCTATATGGAAGCTAGAGTCATTTGATTTATAGGATAATGCATGTGTTAAAGATCATGATACAAAAAGAAAGAGAGATTATGGTTTGAAAGCAATGATGAGGAAATTGTGATGTCATTGTTGATGGTGAGGAAGTAGTCGTTTTTCCTCAAGTGTGACAAAGAACACGACAGAAAAACAGTTTGATCACAGGAGATCAGATTTTTACACAATAATGCATTTCAACTTTTTTTTTTTTACCTTCTACTCTCAAAACAAGGCAAAGATCATTTATTTTCAAAACTGTTTTTTTTTAAGAAGAGATTTCTACTGCTCTGGTGCCGGTTACAATCTCAGTATTGTATTCAGTAACAGGGAGTGAAAACACTTCTAGTTCTAGTCATAAAAGTCTTCTATGATAACTTCAGTCGAATAAAGGATGTGAACACAAGAAAATAACAGAAAGGACATCTTAGAGAGCTCTGAAATCTAAGCATCGTTATTTGGCGTGAGGAAGTCAATGCTGTATATAGGAGATTTAAAACTTTAAATTATATTAAAAAAAATACAAATATTTATGTATAATATTTCTTTTCCCAGATGTAATTATCCCAGAGAGCCCCGAGGCTTATATAAAACTGACTGAGAACACACTGAAATCATCCTCTGGTAGGAAACAAGAGTGTTGCAGCATGAGAGAGGAGAGCATGTCATAAACTAAAAGTGATGCACAACATTTTACTACCTGCAGAGAAGCACCATTACAACTGCATGTCCCAAACTTCATATAAAATCCTTCTACATTAATAAATGTATTTATGCTATCACTGCATGCTCGTGTCCATAAACATGTTTGTTTCTGTCATTCATTCCATAGCTAACATCATTTTTAACCCATTAAATCCTGACCTTGACTTCCTTTCTGTCACCATTCAGTCTTTAACTTTGCATTTCAGACTAATGCATGCCATCACAGAGTCGGTTCAAACCAACAGCACGTTAACTAAATTAATAATGTTGTGAAAATCTGTTCCCTCCATGTTTTCTTGACCCTGTTGTTGCCTCCCTTCAGGTGAGCCCGGTCAGCTGGAGGCGAGTCTCAGACAGTTGGATCAGGCTCTGGATGCAGGACGATTCCACCTGCAGCAGAGAGAGACCACAGCCAACAGCTCCAGCCCCAACATGGACTCCACCTACATGGGCTATGTGAGTCCTGGTCATTGGATTCATCCTTAGCTGACTGATGAAACATTGTCACTTATGTGAAAGTGAATTAAAATAATGAATCCTTACCTTTTTAAAAGTTAAAGAATTGACCTTTATTTTTAAGCCAAGACAGAAATGTGCTGACAACATTAGTTTAAATGCTTTAAATAAGTTTATTGTTTTTGTGTCTTAAAGTCCCTTTCACTAAACTTTACAAGACCATACTGTACGTTTTACTCAAGGTACAAAAAAATTAATCTACCACAAAATTATTATCTCTAGTGTAAATACATCTTAACTGTGAACATTTAGTCAACCACTAACAGACACAAGGTGGTTTAGACATCATTTAAATATTATTATTCCTAATATTGAGGTGTTTAATGTTTATAGTAATTTATCAGCACACATGCAGGATTTAGTCAAATGTTTTTTTTTCATTTTTTTTTTCATTTATCTGTTCGATTGTTTGTTCATCCTTCAGATGCGTCTGATGGGAGAGTGTCGGGGCAGTATAGACGCAGTAAAGAGAGCCGAGGGAGAACTGACTGAGGACGAGGACGACATGCCGGGACTCATCAACCCCACCAGCACAGACACTCAGAGCGCCGGTCAGTCACACGCACAAACATCACCCTGAAACGCCGTAGACAGACGACACCTCTCTGTAAACCGTGCGTGAGCTGAGTGAAACTGAAGCATCTGTTTTCCCTGCAGGTGTGATCGAGCGCTGGGAGCTAATCCAGGCTCAGTCTCTGAGCGAGAAGCACAGAAACAAACAGAACCTGCAGCAGTGGCAGCAGCTGATCTCAGACCTGCAGACAATGAGGGCCTGGTTGGGTCAGTCTGAGGCTGAACTCAGCCAACTGCGAGGGCTCCAACTCAGCACTGACATACACACCATCCAGCAGAGGATCAAGAGGCTCAAGGTACTTTTACTGTGTCTGTCTCAGTTTCTGTATCAAAGTGAAAAAAATCAAAGGAAATCTAGTAGAAATTAGTATTTTCTGGAAGTGTTGTGTTTTCCACTTCTTTTCCAGCTCGGATTAGATTTTCTTGAATTTAGAATTTATAGCTAAGTTTAGAAAAAAAAAAGTTGTACTTTGCTTTCTCATCTGTGTTCGTCTCTGTACAATGTTTTGAATCAGTCAAGACAGGGGTGGGGTCATAGGGTGGCTTGAGGTGGCTTAAGCTTAGTCAGAGGCAGATCTTCAGTTAATATGAACTATTTGGGTTTTTTTGCCACAGATTGCTTTTTTAAATTTCACTGTTACTCCTTTTTTAAAAAAAAAAAAAAGAGGCTTTGCACACACATCTTATTGAGTCCTGAAAGAGTTAAGTGAAGAAGATTCATATGTTGCCAGTCTCTTACTTTTTAAAGTTCAAAAATATTCGCAATGCAAGTTTATTTATATAGCACATTTTAACAACAAGGAAATTCAAAGTGCTTAACACAAGACATCACAGGGATGTAACATCTTTACATACTTGATTATTAATAGTTATATACTGCATGACCAGGGGAGACAGAGAGGGGAAATAAAAGCTATATACTTCATGCCCCTCCTCCCCTGAGTTCTTAGTCCAGCTGTTGCTGCCTGAAATCTCTTGCAGAGATGCCATTGTTCTATAAATACAGCCCAATGCAGCCTGATAAACTATACCCAACATGTCACACACACCTCATAATCCTGCTGCTCACAGCTTTGTATTCTCAGCTTCCCCTATCTGACACCCAGCTACAGTCTGGTTAGCTCATAACTCAGGGTCATTATATTCCTGTTCCCTGTTCAGGAGCTGCAAAAGGGGATGGACACTCACAAGTCAGAGGTCTTGTCCATCAACCTAAGCAGTGCAGACTTCCTCCAGTCAGACCCCGACTCTGAGGAGGCGTGGGAGCTCAGGGATGGACTGAAAGAGATGAACACACGCTGGGATCGTCTGGGTACCTCCCTGGAGGACTGGAGGGAAGAGCTGCAGAAGGCGCTGATGCAGTGCCAGGTACTACAACACACACACACACACAAACACACACACACACACACACACACACACACACACACACAGTATATGAACACTTTCCAGCAAAGTGTTATCAATAGTAGGCAGCCTTTTTTCTGCTTTGTACACAATAAGATTACCGGTAACTGTTTTTGTATGTGTCAGGCATGAAGAGTACAAAAGCATTTCCATTTAACTTTGAGTTAAATGGAAATGTTTACAAATATGTGAAACCTCATTTCTATTTGGTTTTATGTTTAACTTCCTTCTATTTTCCTTTTACTACTTTTTTTTTTTTTTTTTGCTCTTTTTCAACACTGTAAACTAAAAAAGTGGTATGTACCTTCTGTCTTTTCAGGAGTTTCATGAGATGAGCCACGGTCTGCTGCTGTGGTTGGAGAACATCGACCGCAGGAGGAACAAGGTGGTGCCTATCCCTCCCAAACTGGATCGTGAAACACTTCGAGCACATCACAAAACTCTGACGGTATGTCTCTTTGAGACCTTTTTTGATCGGTACTTTTGAAATCCTTTTGAAAAAGCCACTTAGACTTGCCATTTTAATAAAAAGAGAATAATAATTCCAGAACCTAGATGTTGAACTACCTTGTCTCCCTTATTCTCCTGCAGCAAATCAAGCGCGAGCTGCTTGACTCAGAGCATAAAGTGTCGTCTCTTCAGGAGCTTTCTGCTCAGCTGCTGGTCAACACCAAACCTCACGCTGTGACACTGCAGCCGCAGCAGGTCTCTGAGCAGATCTGGGATCAGGGCAGCGAGTGTCTGGAGGCTCAGGAGAAGGTTCATGTGATCCTGAACAGACTGAGGCTGCTCCTGAGGGAGGTCAGCTCTGACCTCGAGGGGCTGGAGAGGAGACTGGAGGCAGTGGACACACAGCAGGTCAGAAAATGCTCCCAAAAATAATAAGATTAAATGAATCTCTTTTTCTTGAGCTGTTTTCATCCAGTGTTAGTAGGTCTAAGTATCTTTATTACTGATTCTGCTGTATGGATTTATTTTCATTTTAGGTTTGTTTACCGCTGCCCGTTGCCAAAGCTGAAACTTGTGCATCAGCTTCTCCTGTGTCAGAGGTGTCCGTCCAGAGCCGCAAACGATTGGTAATGTTCTCCCTCATGATGTCCAGCAGGAGGGGCTAAACCTTATGCTTCATGCGCACAGCAAAAATTCCTATAGAAAAGATTCCCCATTTCCCTCCAAGTACAAGTAGATAGCCTCTAAAAAAGCCCCTCTCTGCTACCCCCTTTTTTTCTACTGATAATAATGATTATCTTTATTGGATGTCTCTGCTAATATGTCCACATACAGATTGGATGCTACCCTCCACCCCTGTCTTTTTTGTTTTTACAATGGTTTTTGCTGCCCACTTCATGTTGACCTGCCAAAAATGTACAAGAAAAGCTGGCTTTTCTTTTCATAGGATAAAACTTAACACTTAGCTTTTTTTTTGTTTTGTTTAAATGTAAAGAAAAAAAACATTTTTGTTTCAGTTTTGTGACTGTTCAAAAATGTCATTTGTTTCTCGTAACTGGACTTTTGTAGATTTATTCGAGAAGCCAGATTTCTTGGTTCGTCACTGATTATGTTGCTGCTTTTTGGTTGACGATGATTCCTTCTCTTAGCGATGTTATGGCTATTTATGTTTGTTTGTTTTTTTTTTTCCTCTCATCTGAAGCTTTGTCTTTATTTGCCCTTGACTGAAACATTCTTTTCTTTCTTTTACCCCTCCCTGCTCATTGCGTGGTTCAGCCCCGAGGCAAAAGTAGTCAGGTCCAGCCAGCACACCCTGAGAGCATCCGGCGCCACAGGTACTTCAATCCTGGACTCTAGAAACAAAGGACGATGATGGAACCAAAGATTTGCCTGACGAGAAACATGATTTTATTGAGTCGACATGAGAAAATCATTAAACCACAATCAGTTTTACTCATAGTAAAACAATTACAAATAATAGACTGTTTTTAAAAAATCATTTTAGCCTCTTCTTTTGATTTGGTTTTCAGGCGTTACCCTGTGTTCCATGATTGTGCCTTATTCTAGAGACCTTGTTACCAGCTCTTAAAAGAAAAGGGAATCGCCTTCATCAGGCTGCTCCCTCCGTTATATGTTTCATTTTCGCTGCTTCTCTTTGCCCTGCTGCTTCTTGAATGGCATCATGAAATATTGCCTCGTTCTTTTCGTTGCCTCTCCTTTCTCAGAGTGACTGTGGTTCTGTCTTCACCCACTAGATGGCAATACTGGAATCTCAGAGACTTATCCCCCCCCTTCTTACTCCTCCTCCTCCTCCTCACCCCTTCTGTTTCCTTTCTTGAACTTCCTTCCTCATTCGTCCTCCTCTGAAGCAGGGTGTGAACCAATAACTCCTGCACTTTTCTTCCTCCTACCTTAACTGCCACTTTCTTTCCTTTGTTTATTTTCCAGACCCCTAAGTCTTAGTCATTTCTGATTAACTTACTAAGATTTTACTGAATTGACACAATAAGACACAGGCCTGGTGTAGAGCAAACCTAAACTTGTCTTAAGTGCTCTGGTAGGAATGATCTCTGGTTTGCCTGTTTGCATTCTTTAAATGAGGTGCAGGGACTCTCATTCTCACATTTTAATCAACTACAGTGAATAAGGGATACAGGAAATTGTCAGCAGAGTGAGTGGCTGGAGGAGGTCTGACCCTCCTGAAGCCTTTTGTGAGGATGAGCCGCAGTGAGATCTTGCTGTTTCCTCCTCTTCACTCTTGGCTCCAGGAGTGGAAACCAGCAGGGCTTTTGGCTCCTGAGTGTGTTTGGAATGAGACGTGACATTGAACTCTCACACACTTGACTCTAAAGACAGAGTGTTTCCCCTCATGAGATACAGCTCCCATATCTATGAATGCCTGTGCTTTAATCTTTTTTTTAAGTATGTTTGTTATTGGTATGTGTGTGTGTGTTTGTGTGTAGGTTTAATGTACGTGTCTCTGTCAGTGTTGGACTCTGTTTTTAACTCATGGATGCTGGATTTGCTACCGTTTCCTCTTTTTGCCTTTACTCCTGTCCAGTTATTTTTTGATGTAGTATTTGCAAACAATTTTGTCACTCAACCCATGTGAATTTTTAGAACTTGTACTTCCTCTAATATTGATCATTTTACCGTATCATTCATTTACTTCCTAAGTCTCAGTTTAGTTCATGACAATGTTGAAAAATGCTAATCAGCAGAGTGAGCTTCAAACCAGAAGATATTTCCTTTAAAAAATCCGTAAAGCAATCTGAAAATAATGGACTTTGTCTTCATATGTTTCTCCTGATGACATAGAAGTTAAATGTTGGATGTCTGCATCATTTTGTTAATGAGCTAAAAGCAGATTTATATTTATCACAATGTGAATTTTCTGATTCAAGTCCATTTGGTTGGAGCAATTGTTTCTAAATAGACGAGCACAGAGAGCATCAGTTCTGAGAAAAATATAGTGATCATGTGGGTTTAAAAACACAAAAGTGACTTGCAAGTACGAGCTCGCTCAGGTCTGTTCTCTCCTGGTTTTAACCTGTGTCTGTGTCTTCCTGCAGCCGGAGCAGATCACCAGGCGCCGCTGGCTGCGTTTCCTCCCATTCTGATTTTCAGGACGGCGTCTCCTCCTTCTCTTCCTCCTCCTCCTCTAAAAGCCCGTCCTTCCTGCTGAGGGTCCTTCGGGCCGCACTCCCATTCCAGCTGCTCCTTCTGCTCGTCATTGGCCTGGCCTGTCTGGTGCCCATGACTGAGGAGGACTATAGCTGCCACCATGCCAACAACTTTGCCCGCTCTTTCCATCCCATGTTGCGCTACACCAACGGACCTCCTCCCATATGAGACGCAGCACATGTCTACCTTCTGCTTTGCCAAGGACTCCACTGACTCCTGTGAATGTCTCCTCTCACCCTGTGCCCTGAAAAAAAACAAAAAAAAAACTCTTCCCCTGCAGGGGAGCTCGAGCATGATGAAGGGACTCACAGATGAAATGAAGACTTCTCTCCCTTACATTGCACACACGTCCTGAAATCACATCCACCCTTTAAACTCACACTCCGGATAAATGGACTTTCATCCAGAGACCCCAATTCAATTATTTCACGTTGTTTTAACTTAAATGTGTATTTTTATTTTGAAGGTTTCCATAGAAACCTGTGAAAAATCATTGAAAACAAAGCACTATTTATATATTGTATGTTGGGAGCCAAAGTCGACTGTGCTTTTTGTCCATGATATCCAGTGCTGCTACTATTTATTTTGTATTTAATCAGTTGATAGATTAGTTAGTTTTGATAAAGCTAAAGCACCGTCTTGAGTGTGTGATGTTTAACCTTGAAAATGTACAGGAGACGTCCAGTTTGAGTGCTGAAATATTAAGTTAAATCTGAACTTAAAGCACTGACATGAGCACTGATGAAAGGTACCGCACTCAAGCCGTCCAGCCAAGATGGCCGACTTCTTTTCCCAAGGCTTGTATTCTTTTTTTTTTCCGGAGAATTCAATCAGCTGGGGCATATATTAAAAAACGTATACGCTACTTTGTTAAGCTGATTTGTATATTATTGTTGAAATGCTTTTTAAGAAAGGCCGTTATTTTTTTATCTTTTTTTTAAGCATGCACTTGAAAGTCCCCGGCTTTTAAGAAAGCTAAACAATCACTGGCAGTGTTTGAGTAGACGGCTATGACCTGAAATAGTGTGCTTTGTAATTACTGCGATAATTATTCTGCGGTGACAAGACATCAGACATCATCGCCTTGTTGAAACAGAATCTGTAAAAAAATGATCAAATATGAAAATGGTTATTTATGTATGTACAGTTTGCTAATGCCAACTTCATGAAGAATACTCTTTGCAAATAATTAAACATAAAGTATTTACTTGTGTGTTATTCTTTGCTTTACACAAGTGGGGAAAAAAACATGTTGAGCAATATTTTCTCAATTAATGCTTTTATTTTCAGGCACAGTAAACAAATGGCAGTCTGGTCAGCTCTGACTGGGATTACACAGAAAATTTGAAGATGCCAAATCCAGTTTTTACGACCCTGTATGGAGGCTTTACACACACGTCTGCAGGGGACAGAGAAAAGGTACGACTACTTAAGACTACACTGTAACTGCATTGCTTTGTATAACTTCTCAGTCAAGCGCAACAGAAATCTGTGTTCTCTGCACATCAAGCAACCCTCAACCTTTTCTGATTCAAAATTTATAACCAGTGTCTTGAGAACACTCAGAACAGCGGCCAGTTAATTGACACAACAACATGAAACAAAGTGAAAATTGCAGTAATTAACCAACCTGTCTTGAGTTTGGATAAATCAATTTGAAAAGGAAATTGCAGAAAATTCGCTTTTTTTTTTCACATCGTTGTTAATTGGCATTGATTTAATAAAGAACAAACCTTGGACTTGAAACAGCTCAAATATCTCAAAACAAATGAGCCCTACTGCAGTGCCTCAGCTGTGACTGTGTTCAGAAATGCACAAAGCATATTTTTTGCAGATATTACATTTGATGCAGTCTTGCAAAGTGAGACACTGAAGTGTCGAAGCATCGCTTAAAAAGATGAGAGAGTGCTCAGAACACTGGCATGTCACCCAAAGGTGGCTATTTCCTTACATGTTATAGCAACATTAACACTTTGCAGTTTCTAGTATACATCTCTCAAATGGATCTGATTTGGTTGAATGAATCTGAAATAACAACAATCACATACATCATGATAGTGAAATTTTTGAAGGTGTGTAAATCCAGGCACATTTTGGCCGTAATAAGTGGATGAAATGAGACCAGTTGTGTTTTCGATAGGGTTGAAATGTTGAAACGAGCTCAGGCCCCTCACAGCACATGGCTCATTCAGACACATGCAAACACGCACAATAAACGATAACTTTACAAGTACGCTTAAATCTCCAACACGACCTTCTATAACCAGAAGAGCTTCAGAGTGGCGTTACTGCACAATAAACATGGCTTCCTTCATCATGACATCTGTGAAATTTGACCATATAAATTTTACGTGGTCAAATAAAAGAGACATCTCTTCAGCCACTGCTCATCTCATAACTTCATCACTTGTTCTTTTTACAAAAGCTCAAAAGTGTGTGAACGTGTAAGTCACAGGACCTGGTGAAAGTTGGAAACTAAATACAAAATAAATTACATGTTTAAACTAGTTTCATCATATTTAGCGTGTAATTTGAAAGTAAATGCCCTATAGCCCCTTAAACCCAAAAAGAAGTGCACTTTGGTCGAGGCAAATAAAATGATAAATTAGCTGCTCGAGTGCCACCATATTACGGAACACCAGGAAGTAATATTTACCTTTACCTTAAAGCTGCTAAAAACAGCGAGAAGATTAACTGCACTGCAGCTCAAATTCTCATGAAGTTGAGTAGTGTAAAAGAAAAGTATCTCCCTTTAATAGCAAATTAGAAAAAAAAAAAAAAGAAAAGAACATTAACTCATAAATTAGCTTATGAAATTAATTAATTCTTTCTCAAACCCGATTCATTCTGTACGACCCTCATAAACCATAAAAATGACTTTGGACTTTTGCATGCAGCTCAATGAGCTCCATCTCATAGGATGTGGGTGCAGTCAGAGCGGGACCCTCCATACTGCAGGACCCCCGGACCTGTGGGAGCTTTGTTGGGGCTCTCATGGCTGACTCGGGAACCAGCTGAGGAGCACCTGCTGCTGCTGCTGTTGTTGTTGTTACTGTTGGAGGTGAAAAGAAGCTCTCCATCAGGCTGGGACCAGGACTCTGCAGGTCTGTCCGGGCGGTGGAGGCGGTGAGCGTCAAGCATCTCGAGCAGCAGGTCGTACAGAGGAACTTTGTTTTTGCATTTCATGCTGTAGAGATGCTCCATGCCTTTGTTGCTGCAGTGAGTGTATACAAGTGAGAGGAGAATTAAGAGGCAGTTTATGAGTAATAATGTTAACAAGTGAGGACTCTATTAAAATGTAAATATTAATTTAATAATACACACTGCTCTAAGCTTTTGTTCCACTCATAGAGCAGCAGCTTTTATTCTGATAATAATCCTGTTTTAATTAGTCACACTTTTATTCTCTCTGATTTACTATTTATTTTTTTATCCAGCACTCTCTCTCTCTGGAGAATTATCTTGATAAGCACTCTGAAATAATGAAGGTGTTGTTCTGTAATTTCTTATCTCCCTGTCATACTTCTAGTTGTCTCTTAATTATGTATGACCTCCACCTCGTCTGTATCTCTGATTATTTGTTCCAACTTCAATGGAAACCATAATTAAAACTTTATAAATACGGTTTCATTCAGACATTCTCGACCACACAAAAACCAATATAATCTAACCAGCGTGATGCATTTAGGTCTTCTTTACAAGCGAACAAATAGAGAAATCAATGATGTTCCTAAAAAGACCCCAAACTGAAAGTGTTCATCCTTTTTTTAGCCTAACGATCTCAGAGATTCACTGAGGATCACTGCAGCAGAACACGTCGATATGTAAGGGCCTTTAACGTGCTAAAAACAAAAGCGACCTTTAGTAAATTCATTTCACCTCATGTGTCTGATGTGGGAGAGCAGCAGGAGCAGCTGGGCTTGTCGCCTTGACTGCTGGTGAGCCAAGCAGCCTGATTGGCTGATGTGATGTATGAGAGCGTCCGTGATGATGTCGAGCATATTCTGCACGGCCGCGCTGTCATGTAGCGGCTCCATTGTGCCGGTGCAGAAGGAGAAGGCACCTGAAGGATAACAGCTATTACACCCTGTAGCTTATTTTCCTAACATGATGAACGCATTCAGTTTGCAAACAGCTTAAAATTTGCTAAAACATCTGACTCATAACAGAATATTATTGCAGGAGCCCACACAGCAAAGTTCACCCTGCTCTCAGTGGTATTTCAGGTTCACATATAGAAAACCTCCCCGGGACAAACACAGCCCTCTGTGCTGGCTGCTGTTGTCATGGGAACATTTATTGGGCATATTGGCAGGCTTTTGAAGAACACGCTGTTCAGCTAATGAACCTCAGTATCACTGAGAGCTACACCTGTATGGTTGGAGTTTAAAACTGTTCAATGTTTACTCTTCCAAACGGAACACTTCAACAAATCCATGTGATATAGATTTGGCAGAAAAAGATTCACAAGAAGCAGAGAAAACTTGAACACGTGTCTCCTCACCAGAGTTGAGCAGGATGATCGCTTTGAGGCAGACAAACTCCTCAGGTTTGAGTTTGAGCATGCGGAAGCGAGAAGCAGTGGCCAGCAGCATGTCGAAGATTTCTGCCATGCCCTCGACACAGTTGCCTTCACTCCTATAACAAAATGAAAGAGATTTTTTTTTTGTATGCTTAATTTTCTCTTCAATTTGAACTCATGAATGAACGTTACGGCTACTTCCTGAAAGTTAAACGATGATGACCCTGGGCACATCATTTGTTTTTTCGATAAGAAATGCAGAGGGCAGCAGCATAATGAGATATGGTGATAAGAACTGGTGTTAAAACCTTTCTGGTTAAAAATCTGTTTCTCACTGGCCTTGGGCGGGGCTTTCCGGGCTGCAGTTATGTGACTTGAAAAAGAGAAAATTTGTCATCTGTAAATAGAACTGTGGTCAACAGCCTGTGCTTATGAAACATTTGTAATTCTCTTACAGTTGAACTCTAGCACGATATTAAAGTCTGTTGTAGCTCATTGTGTGAGTTAAGAAAACAAAGAGCGAAAGTTTTGAGATGAAGTTAACCTGACTTTATCTGAGACCATGAAACCATCCAAAGAGTGGCCAGATAAACACCTAATGGACCGAATGACTGCAGCGCTCCATTTGTGGGCACAGTTGGAAAGTGATGGAAAGATGGATAATATCGGTGGTTGGAGTGCAAGATAAACTTGGACAGCACAGAGCTGAGGGAATTTGTCAACCCTGACCCACAGCATTTTAGTCATCATGTCCAATTGGGAAGGACACTCATTCGAGGAGCAGCCTTTAGAGATAATACTCTATAATACACTTTTGAATCAAATGGCACCATCAGACACATCAGAGGAAAAAAGCTCCGTCTGTCTGTCTGTCTGTCTGTCTGCCCCTCTCTGCCGCCCTCTTTTCCTGTCTGATGTAGATGCTGCTGTTTGGCGAGCTTGTTTACTGGGAACACGGGAGGAGGAGGAGGAGGGAACACACTGTGCCTGCAAAAGCAGAAAACAGTCATGTCTCCCTGCATCTCTATTTCTCTCCGTCTGCTCATCATTTAACTCCTTTTCCCCCCTCGTCTCTCCTCTGTCCTCCTTCCATTTCCATCATTCTTTGCATTGAGGCTCTGATTAAATCTCTGTCCTGGTTGTTAGCTCGGCGCTGTAATGATGAAGAGGGTGTTCCAGGTTAGAGAGAGGATGCTCTCCTCTCAGTGGGAAGCAGGTAATTAGTCTTTCACTCTGACTGGCATCTTAAGACGGCCCAATGGCTGGCAAGGTGTGAAATAGAAAATCTACCATGCTAACGTATCACTCTTAAGATATGGGTGAGAGTGAGAGAAACGTAGAGTGAAGGAGAGGGGAAAAAAATGAGATGGATGTCTCAGAAAAGCTAGAAGTAATCTTGCGTACTGGTCCAGTATCAGGTCCTGGGCGAAGATGAGTTTTCCGGGGCAGTGGATGGACCTCCAGATGAGGCCGATCATCAGCACCTCCAGCCAGGAGCTCTCCAGCAGCTGCACCTGATCATGGAGGGTCAGCTGCAGAAAACCTTGAGAGAAATATTAAAATGAGATGAATTACCTTTACTTTAGATCCGTCACTTCTAAGAGTTCTCCCTCTCATTTTGTCATAGACAGTTGTATTGTTTTCTCATTATATTGAAAGATATTTTTTGGGCCACGTGTAATGTTATTCAGAACCCTGCGTGGCCACGAGGGCTGTTGTCTCTGCACATGGAGCATACACTCTAAACATTAGGCCAAACTGGCACCCAAAGACAATGCTACTCCTAGTAGCAAAGGAAAAACTAACAGCATCCAGGTTAGAGATAACGCACCTCAGTATGAATGGAGAGCCAAAGAAAAGAGTTCATTTGACTTTTTTCCTTTTTCTTAAGTTCACTATTTTTGTTTTCCACATGTATTTATTTCTCCGTCATTGAAAGTAAACCATAACGTATGCATGAAGTTTTACAAAGACCAACAAGTGCAGGTGTAAATGCATCTGCTACATGTTGTACGTCTCTCTGCATGATATTTGAGAAAAGGACAGAAAACACTTCCCTGAAAAGACTAACAGTATCAAATAGAGCATAGATTGAACATTTCTATAGTTCTCACAGTTATTTAGATGTGTTCTAACATTATACTCAGTAATATTTGTACGTTATTTATTTATTTTATAACCGTTGTTTATAAACATTAGGTGTCTTTCTCTTATCACAGCAAGTATTTACAAAATCCAAACATGGTTTAAAATCTGAGCGTTAAGTGTTGGTTGATGTCGGCTGTTAACTGCGGTGTGGTGAGGAATATTAACACTTGTAGAGATAAGTGCTTTCTGAGCAACTTCAATTCATAGACTAAATATGGTTTTAATCCCTGTGAGAGAAATAAACATATGAGTGCCCTTATTTTCAGGCAGGGACTAACTACCTAAAAGAAACCATCTGCAATCTCTGCGCCCTCATAAGAAGCCTTATCGCTGGCACTCAGCTGTCTCATTTCATATGTAATTACAGCCAATTCATTCCTATTGTCCCCCTCTGCTCTCTGTGTGGGACCTCAGGCAATTAAAACTGTGTGCCTTTGGGCTTTTAGTGACGCACAATGTTGTAATACCTCAAAACCAGGATTTACTCAGAGCCTGCAGTGTGTGTGTGTGTGTGTGTGTGTGTGTGTGTGTGTGTGTGTGTGTGTGTGTGTGTGTGTGTGTGTGTGTGTGTGTGTGTGTGTGTGTGTGTGTGTGTGTGTGTGTGTGTGTGTGTGTGTGTGTGTGTGTGTGTGTGTGTGTGTGTGTGTGTGTGTGTGTGTGTGTGTGTGCATGCAAAAGGGTGATGTGTCCTGGCCTGCAGTTAGACTCGATGGGTGTGCTAGCAGATTGGTCAAACAATCCTCTCAAAGGTGATGACTGTAATTACAATCACTGTAATGGCTCTGCAGCTGTGTTGGTGAGCGTGTGTGTGTGTGTGTGTGTGTGTGTGTGTGTGTCTTTACTATATGGGTATCCCATCACTTTGCTGTTTGCCAAACTGTCACATCAAAACAAAAAAAGGCTAATGTGTGAATGTTAAAGAACAGAAGAAGAAGAATATATATATATATGTGTGTGTGTGTGTGTGTGTGTGTGTGTGTGTGTGTGTGTGTGTGTGTGTGTGTGTGTGTGTGTGTGTGTGTGTGTGTGTGTGTGTGTGTATATACATTTTTCTATCACAACAAAGCATAGTTAAAGACCTTTAATCCTGTGAAGAAAGTGTTTTCTCCAAGAACTAGTTATGTCAGAATTTAAAATCTCAAGAACAGAGATCTTGCAGGATGATATCAGGTGTGATCTACTGAGTTTTCAGGTGTTTGTTCCCTCAAAATAACTAAATGTCCACTTAATGAAGAGAAGTCCTCCTTTGCTTCCTCACTGTAACTGTATTTAAAACAACTGCAACCTCAGAAATATTTGGGTTGAACACGAAGGGTTTAGTTTTTATGGAGAAGTGTTTCTGCTTCTCTCCACTAACAGGGTCAGTGGAATCCTTATATGGAGTTATGATGCAATAGATGTCATGGTGCTCCAGCAGCTCTGACTCACATGTTCTGCACCTGATCTCACTCAGGTACCGCTGAATATCTATCAAGAGCTAAAGCTATGAGCTTAAAGTTTGGACTGTGCGGTTCAAGCTTTTTGTTTTTATGCTTTTAAACAGTGGAACTCACTGAGAGTGGACATCGAAACAACAAGCTCTCTGGGTGTAAAACTTGATAAATCTTTTAATTAGGAGCAACTTCACAGCCTTTTTCAGTGTTTCTTTAATCATCATTTTTACATTTGTTTTATTGGGGGTTTTATTTTGTCTTTAGAAACATTTTACCATGTGTTATAATTACTTACATGTTACTTACATTTACACAAACAATCTATTCTAAGAGTTTATTTTTCTTATAAAGAAGTTTAAACACGATGCTGGCCGGATAGTTGGTCCATTTTGGATAAAACTAAAAGGTCAACAATTACAATAATGATTCTCCAAAGACTACATTACAAGCAGGATATGTTTGATGGTAAAAGACCCCGAGCATCGTCACACTTCTGACAAACTACAAATAAAATGTTCAAGAAAGAAAGTGAATTTAAAAACGGAAGCCAAATCTTAACATCTGGACGACTGAATGTGACTCATCCGTCACCACATAGTTCGGCCTAGATATTTCTCATTTGAAAGTAAATGGTTGTCTCAACAAAAATGAAAGTATTATGAGTGTGGCCTCTTTGATGCGCAGAGCAGTACCTGGCAGCTTCTTGGCCCAGGCGATCATGTGGACCAGCTCCTTATCGGCCATGCTGGTGAGCAGAGTCATCATGGTGACCTCTGTGTAAGGTCTGCCCAGCTTTTTACTGGAGCACAGAATGGGGGGTTCGGCACCCTGGAGCAGGAGGAGCACCTGAAGAAACAACAGATACACAGGTCAACCATCAGTTTTTGAGAATGTTTTAACTCTTTGAGTGGGATAACAAAGAATCCACACATAGAAAGCCACATTGGTATTTGTATGTAGCATAAATACTTTAGAACCTCAGAGGATGATTCCTCATGTTTTTGATATTGATATGTTTTTCCTCAAATTTACTCTTGCCCAACAGTCAGCATGAAACCACACAGTTTAAAAATTAAAAGTCTCGACATAAATGAGCACCTGGTCAGGAGGCATGCTTATCACTGGGGATTTTCCTCCTCCATAACTGCTGCTGTGTTTCCTCCTGTCCTGAGGGGGGACTGTTTTCTGCTCCCGGCCCTTATGGCCTTTTTCCTTGTCAGTAGTGCCTGTCCGCCGTTTGTCCCGCCGCAAAACCCGCCCCCGATCTTTACGCACACCTCAAGCACACAGCAGAGATTTAATACAGAACATCATGCAGATAAACAGAATAAAAGTGTCACAAATGCGAACAAACAAACTTCTACAAACTCGTCAAGCTTTCTCCACACCCACAGATAACTTCATACCAAAACAGATTGTACAAGTGCCTGTCTGACTCAAGAAGTATGAAAACAAAAATGTGGGTGTGTTTTAATAAGGAGCTGTACTCCTTAAAAAGGAAATCACTCCAAGGTCATGTTAAAGTTATTCTTAGGTTTATCTGCATTCTGGCATTTTCTCATAATGCTTGAAGAAAAAAACTGACTGTAAGATGGTTGTTAGTCTGTAAATTTGTAAGTGCAATGAAGTTAGCCTTGTCTGCTTAATACTGAAAAAATTAAACATTTTTAAATTACCACCAGAAACAAAAGTCCAACCAAGAAAGAAAACAGCAAAAATGTGAAAAGATAAACAAAATTATGCAGTTGTTTTGATGTAAATGTATATGAAACAAAATTGAAAATGAAAAAAAGTAATTGATAGTGAAGATCATAAGAAATGTGTTTTTTGCTGTTGTTTCTGCCTACCTCCCTTCATCATGCCCACTTCGTAGCACTTCCTGAGGCGACAAGCCTGGCAGCTCTTCCTCCGATTCCTGTCAATGGTGCACTGATTGGTTGCTGGGCACATGTAGTCATTGTGACCTGAAAGAGGAAAAAAAATCTATTACTGTACCTCAAGCCCCCCCATACTGCAGTGCTCACTTCAGATCTAGGTTATTTAGTAGCCAGGAACACTCTATTCCAAATCTTAAATGGATTTGAGATGGAGAAAATTAAAAAGCAGCATCTTGGTTTTGTCATCGCCATGGAGACTATTGGTTTCTTAAAGACTATCCTTCCTGGTAAGACTTATCAATATGCTCAATCTTCATACCTAAAACATGACTAAGCTAGCTACACCAGATGAGGCTTTCACCTGTGGAAAGAGGAAGCTCTTATATTCACAATGTTAAAGAAAGGGCAGCAAGTAGAAACATGATTACAACTTGCAAATGAATTGGGAAACAGAGAGAGAATTTCATTTTTGAAATGCCTTAATTTGTTTACAGTCAGATACAATAATGACTCTCTCTCTCTCTCTCTCTCTCTCTCTCTCTCTCTCTCTCTCTCTCTCTCTCTCTCTCTCTCTCTCTCTCTCTCTCTTTAAATTCAATTTAAATAAAGCTTTAAATTGACTCCTTTTTTGCTTGGGTCACAGGTAGGTTTTGTCATTGACACAAAAAAATGTATTCTTAAATATCCAGTTTCATTTTCTTCATTTTATCGGTGATTTAGATTCATACATTTGTGATGTAAATGTTTTTTTTAAGACAGATGCATTTTCTAAAACAGATACAGAGACAAAAATACAGTATGAGCACTTCCTCCTCGGGCCTCTTTTCTTTGTGTAGTCAGAGTTTGAAGTTTAAGAGGAATATTTATAATTCCTACAAGAAATCTAAACTTGTTACCTTGACTATATATGGTATGCTTCTTCACACACGGATTCAGTGGGAGCACCTCATCCGTTGGTCACCAATGGATGGAGCAGAAAGATTACCTACCCTGGATACTCCTTTTGAAGAAGGCCTTGCAGCCCTCACAGGACCACACCCCGTAGTGGTACCCAGAGGCATAGTCACTGCACACTGCGCAGAAACGCATCTCTTTTGCCATCTCGAAGCTCCCGGCTACAGCTCCAGCCACCGACTCCCCCACACTGTATGAATCGTCACTGGTGCCACACTGGTCCTCTCTTAAAACCGCCTGCTGACTGGACAACACACTGGACCTTTCACATGATTTCAAGTCTGTTAAAATAACCTCGCACATTTCCCTTTATGATTCAGTTTTCATAATTAGAGTGATCAGAAACTTAAACATGTTGAACCGTGAACTGAAAGACGGATACAGAGTTTCACTGGCTTTACTGGTATAAAATATATGCAGACCTTTTGACATACTGAAGCTCATGAAGGCTTTTCATCGTAAAAAGTAGAGAAGACAGCTTCTTAATTTAAGACTAATTCCTGCAATAATTCCTTTAACTTTAATGTGACAATCGCAGAGACCATAGCAGAGCTCTTTTTTTTTCCACCTGAGCCAGTAAACAATCTGTACATGTACTTGTGTTGTTATTACGTATTGTCCCTCTCTCAAGGTCTTTGACAAAGTCCTTAATCTGTGGAATTAGAAACCAGGGGAAAAGCTGGATCCTTTTCATACAGATAATGGCAATGTTTTGTATAAAGTAAGAGATAAAACAAAAGCACTGTAGTTATATAATTGTTTTCTTTATAACTGATATAACTCATGGTAGTCGTGAGGCAATGTCTTCATTAAAACCATACAATTCTAAGTCAAGATTTCAATTAAGTTAAATTAACAATGGATGAAGAAAAACTAAGAAGTAATTATCTCCTACTAGTTCTCTCTAACTTTGTAATCAAGTCGTAATTCCAACGGCTCAGGGACCACGTTGAAGACAAAAATGTATTGATCGTTTGATTGCACTGTGCTCAGCAGTTAAATAATGACTAGAGAACAAACAGAACTGATCAACCAGATTCAAACATCAGAGACGACATCTCCCACAAATGGCTTACCCCCTGATGAGATAAAACACAATTTATTTATCTTTAAGTTAACTTTATTCTGTCTTCTTAAAGTGTAAATTCTAAAGTACATTTCTAACACATTCAGCTGTTGTGTATAACCTTTAGGTCAATACAAATAACTTTTCCACTCAAGCACACTACAGATACTTCAGGACACTCGAGTGACCTGATGGTGTAGGCAAACTGTGCTCCCTCACCTGTACACGGGTGTTGAAGTGGTTTCCAGATAGTGGTTGCTGGGCGGGTGCATAAAGGGGCTGAGTCGGGGGCTTGAGGGCACAAACACCAGAGGACTAGCAGGCCCACTGCCCAGGGACTGAATGCTGCCATCTGAGGGTTGTCCGTGAGCGTCCAGAGAAGCAGAGTAGTAGCCAGGGCTGGAGTGGTTGTACAGAGGAGTCGGGGCAGGGGTGGGGGTGGCATAGTCGTAGGTTCCATCCAGGAAGTCCACAGTGGCTACTCCTCCAGACCCTCGGCTCTCTTCAGGGTACATGTCACTTAGGGGGGCACACAGTGGAGGCGAGGGACGTTGCGAGGAGAGGGTCTCCAGCTCTGTGGTCCTGGGTCTGAGTGCTGGTCCGCACGGCTGTCTGCTCTGCGCCGGGCTCTGCCTGACCAACATCACAGCACAACAGCACTGATATGCAACATAATGATTTAGACTTGCTCTCTCATTTGCTGGGAGGGGGGAGTGGAGACAAGTGCTGCTACCCCTCTCTCTCTCTCTCTCTCTCTCTCTCTTCCTATAAAGCCTGTCAGGCAATTCGAAGGGTCCAATACTCCCCGGTCCTTGTGCCCTGTATTCCTGGAGCTTCAACCCACCAAACTTGAAAAAATAACAGCATCCAAACAGACTCCTCCCAACCGCTTAAAGGTTTTGTTTTTCCAGCAGAGCATTTTCCCTCTCTTACTCTGCTAATGTGTAGGAGGACAGGAAGGCTAGGGGCATCAAAAGAGGTGTACGGACATAAAAATTGTTATTCCCAAATCATTTTCCAGCCCACTATTATAAAATGTTCTTCTCTCACTTCACCTTTTTATCATATTAAAAAGGTTTCACTGGTTGCAGCTGGCAACCAGCAAAAACAACTGTAAACTGTCACTGAGCTGTTTCATTTAGCTGATACACAGCATGACGTACACAGTCTATTTGTAACCAGTCATTGAATACACCTGAGACACGAGGAGAAATCAAATCAGTGTGGAAATGACAAACTCAAGGGCAATGGGGGACTAAGAGAAAACCAAAATATAGCAGGATAAGCTTATCACCTTCTACACATGGATCATTCTTGTCTCTGCCCTGCTGTTTGGGTGTCTGTCTCTCTCTCTCTCTCTCTCTCTCTCTCTCTCTCTCTCTCTCTCTAACATCTAGCTGGACTCAATGTGCACAATTGGAACAGTGGAAAGGTTAAAAAAAAACAACCGGATAAACAAGTTAAAGATGCAGCCAAATCGATAACCACAATGCGTTTTAGTGCCAGGTCACCATAACACAGCAAATAGAGCAGGTCAAATCTCATTCCAATAGCCAATAATTACACAATCCCAAACAAGTGGATTGCTGCTTTTTTTCTCATCACTGACCTTAATTTAAAGTTTTATAACCCCTGCTAAGAATTTGAAAGAGATGTATTACATTTTCAGTAAAAAAAAAAAAATCTTAATCTTAATTTACAGGTTACATTTTATTGAAATACAATAACCAACACTGACGGACAACAATATGGACAAGTTAATCATTACTTGTATCAGGTCAACTTAGAAATAACAGAACACTGTATTACACATCATCGCAATGGGGCAGCTTATTCATTCAAACAAGGGTTTAATAGAATCAATGGACATTTGTGGTGCTCAGGGGTTCTTTCACAACATAGCTTAACAATTGAGTCCAGGCTTCAAAGTAAAAAAAAGAACACTTCTTAAGAAGTCTGTATAATGTAGTAGTGAGTTTAAAATATTCATTTCAGTTGTAAAATTAAAGGTAAAGACAAGACTTCAATATGGGAACAAGTCATTTTTAGAGGTTGTGATGGCCATGATAAAAATAAACATCATTTTGGGGGGGATGTCAAATTTGTAAAAAAATATTGATCGCTGACAAGCGCGCACACCTCAACTGAGAAAAACCTGAACGTTTGTTGCAGAGGCTCATTTTCTCTGCAGAGTGCAACATCCATCTTGAGCAAACAGCCCCAAATTTCCTAAACATTTCAGATCGAGTGGATAACAAGTAGCCCTGATTCTGAGATAACTGACTAAACACGTCAGCAGCCTAAATCATGCCATTTACTGTCCTCACCTGATGATGAAATTATTGCTGAGCACATATTCATCTCACAAAGCTTCAAAAAAAAATTAAAATATCTTTCCTGATTCTAGGAAACATCTATGAACGTCTGTGAAACATTAGCAGGTAACACTTTTTTTTTTTTTTTTGTGATCCATTTTTTATTTGTTTTTTTTATGTTTCCCATGATGGGGGGAGCATACCCACAACAAAGTAACTAGTCACAAAAATGAAGAAAAATGGACAATCAGAGTACATAAATTCCTATTTGCCAAAAACAAAAAACAAAGACCTTCACCATCATAAGGGAAGCTTTGTAAGAAACGAGTCTTTCCGTTGCCTGCAGGTAACACATTTTTGTAAAATAACACAATGTCCCACTACAAGGGGACTTTAGATAAATTATTTTGACCGGTTATGGATGCATTCGTTCAGTTTTAGATTTATAATTTTACAGGATTTTGCCCATATGTGCATGAAAATGAAAAAATTAACCCTGCACCTGATCAACGTTAATATAGACTAATACATGAATACATGAAATAGATAGAGGTGCCAAGTGCGTATGAAAAACAGATGCTCATAACAATGTTTGTGCAAAAGAAGTTATTACCCACATATTACAGCAGTGTACTTCTTTATTGATTGACACATATTCATATAAACAATTTCATTTCCCTCTGCATGCAGTGCAGACCTCAATCCAGCCCGTCCTCTCTGAGATACTGACAGTGAGGAAAGAGATAACATGAGAGACATTTACTTTTTTTTTTATCTATGAAGATTCACAGGTCTGTGTGGCTATTATAAACAAAAGAAGCACACCCCGTCACTGTTGTTGTTACACTTCCACAATCACAGTCAACTATCTTTCAAACTGAGCACAACAGTTTTTAAATGTTGTCACCTGCCTTAAGTGGATTCTTTTTCCCTGTATGTTTTGATGCATTCATATCAATGGCAGAGTGCAAGAGCAGACAACCTGAGCGGAGCCGTACTAAAATACATAAACATTTCACACACAATGTGACTCTAAACTTAAATGTTATAAGAAAAATTCACAACAGCATATTCATTGTACTGTAAACAATATTGTAACTTAATACATTGTGCATTAACTAAAAAAAGCAACCTTGGTGTTAGCTCTGGATAAATTCTTACTGTAAACAAAGGCTTGAGTATGACGTGATAGAAATCAGTGGTGAAAATAATTCCCAAATATTTGTTACTTTACAATCCTGTAAAAAACATTACTAAAGGCTGACTAATGATAAACACCTCTAACAACATCATGACATATGTAGAGATCATCATTTTGCGTTCTTATGGCTTATCTAGAACTCCTGCTTTGTTACTTCTTAGAGCTGTTGATGTGAAGGAATTCCCCCTGCAATGATTCAGAATGGCTTGATCCCCTTTTTTATTTATTAAGCACATTTATTTGTGAATCAGAGGTCTGCAACTGGTTGCCCACAAAAAGGATTTAAAGCAATATTATTTTGATTGGTACTTAAGTATATTTTTTCTTAACAACAATGAGATGACGATCAGTGACAGAAACATTTCCACCACAGAACAGCAATGTGTGTGCGCAGGAGACAGCACCTGGTGCTGAAACAAAGCACTGACACTGCACAAACAGCTATCACCAGAATAACCTCTTCTTTAGCCTTTTCATTACAGAAACAAAGTGCTGTTGCCGTTGTTTCCTGCTGAACTTGAGGTGGGGTGAGGTGACTTCATGTGCAGTTGGGATGGTGACCTCCATGCTCCTCGGTTGTCTTGTTAATATTGTGGCAATTAATTTTTGCGGCTACTGCAGGAGCTCTAGTACTTCTTGCTGTAATGTCCCATGATCCACCCTTCTCCAGCAACCCAATCGTTAGGTCTCATCCTTCGGGCTGCAGAACTGAATGACAGCATACTTGCCGCTTGTCATCCAATCTGGATTTTGGGAGGTGAGCTTCTCCCCTTGGCCTGGCTGCAGACCCACCTGAACATTGGCCTTAAGAGTCCTCAGGCTACACAGTGGAGCAGGCCCAAAACCTCGTAAGGCAGTATCAAAGCTCACCGTGTGATCCCAATCTCTGTCCCCAGTCAGCTTTCTGTAATTGAGATCACCCTTGAACAGCACGAGGTCTGCTGCTTTCAGGGTCGCATAAAGGTCAGGAGCTTCAGTTGCCATGTCACAGAACTCATGGGGCAGTGTCCAGAAAGGGTCGTCATGGTAGGACCACACGCCCTCCTTTACATATCTCTTCCACTGGACACCACTCTTAGACATCCACTTGTGATTGGCTGCCATGGTCTGTTGAATAGTCCATTGGAAATCGCCAGCTGTGACATCAGAGACAAACCACGGGAAAGATTTGCCATGAAAGTGGACTTCACGGACAAGCCCCGAGGACACCAGGAAATCTGCTAAAATCAAATCAGTGACCAACTCAAAGCCAGCGTTGTCTAGAACGATGTCCACTCTCCTCCCCGGCTGTCCTTGCCTCTGCATGGATGTAAGAGTGGACCAAACCATGTTGGAGTCATCCACTAAGATGAATGGCTGTAGGCTGTCCAGGGAGTCTATTGGACTGGTCTTCTGAGAGTTGTCTTGGCCAGCGGAGATGGATAGATCACACTTGTTACCCCATAGAGAAACCTATAAAGAGTCAATTCAAGTTCAATCTTGACCTATTGTTTATCTTAAAATGTAATCATATGCAATGGATGCTTAGTTCAACAATACACAAAGGATGCATACATTATTTGTTCATGTTTGTGTAATTGTGATATGTTCATATTTTTCACAATCACAATGACCAATCAACCAATATTTTTAAATTAAACAAAGGAATGATGTATGAAATCTTTCACAAATACGTTCACTTATGAGACAAAGTAAGGGAAAAAAATGAATGAATAGAAGATCAGTTTGTATTATTTGATTCATTCATCACATTACAGTTTACAGATTATTTCAGTTGAAAGCAGCAAATCAATGACCAACACGTTTAATTTAATTAAAAGTTAAAATAGGAAATCTTTAAAGGTAACCATTCCTCATCACAGGTGATCATGTGAATGTTTTTACTTCATCAGCTGTGGTAATGTGAAGAGAAGATACAGAAGACACTGACCTGTAGCAGTTTGTTAAAATGCTGAAATGACTGATTTTTTGAGATTTCCTCCATGTTCTTTTTGAGTCCCTCCAAGTATGTACATAAGACCATCACAGCCTGCTGGGACTCAAAAAAACTCTGAGTCTTTCCTTCATTGAAGACGTCATAGTCACTGATGGGAGGACTGAAATAACAATTAAATTCATTAGTGAAGAAGTACATCACAAAATAAAAAGACAGAAAATACAACTTCAAAATATAGTGGACTTGACAGCTGACAGCTTAAAACTGACAGTGACATCATTCAAAACACAACAGCCATAGTACTATGAATGGAAAAGAAAGCTTCCCTCTCTCGACAAAAGGGACATTACAAAGCTTTTTTGTTGACTTTTTAGAAGTCTGATGACATCTGGGAGAAGTATTACTTTATTAAAACAATACTTTCATCATCATACACAGCAGGCTTGAGAGGTATTCAAAGTGGATTCCATTTCAATAATCTTCAGGTCTGTTTAGCAGCTCTGAAGCAATGACGTCTTGCACATGGCAGGACTGATGTCCTTCATCATTTGGATTTAGCCATATACTTTAAAACCAGACATATGGGCGCTACAAAAGTTTTACATTTGTAAATGATACTCACTTAAGCCAAAGGGCCTCCTGTATCCTGCGGTACATATAGCACTCAACATAAAGCCATGGAGACTTGAACCAGCTGACGGAGTCTTCGCCCCCATGCAGTCTCTGTTGTCTCTGCAGGTACTGGTTCCAAGACTCTGTGTCTTGTAAACAATCTGTCAGGGCTAGCACTGGTTTATCTGTCTGCAACTCATTCCTCATCTTGGACAGCAGAGATATTGTTTGTTTCTCTGCCTGGATACCTTCCTGCATGACAATAATAAGAAACAAGCAAGACCAAATTTACGTTTTTAAGTGTAAGCCTCATACTTCCGCATATTGATGTAAACTACTTGAATTTTGAACTGAATTACCTCTCCATAGTCTTCAAAAAACTTGTTTTTGTTGCGATGTATTGTATCTATGACTTTCGTCAAGATAGTTGGCAATCTGTCTCTCACTGTCAAATAAGCAAACGACCTGCAGAGAAACAATATTTACATTAATGCTCCACTTCCACTTGTGCATACAGGTGTATGTTAAAGTAAGCTAGCAAGCTAATACCTAGCAAGATGTTGATTTGGCACCTATTTTACAAACATGTAAACACCAAAAAGGACATTTGCAAGCATTACGTTGCCATCAACAAAAATAGAAATGCATGTGTTAATTTAATTCAGTGAACACGGTTGTTGGCTTGTGTTGTATTCAGTTTTGACTGTTTAGCAAAAAGCTAATGTTGCCTTAAGTATGACCAGGACGGCCTTCTTGAAAGTTATACAGCCTTATCGATACAGCAGTTTAACTGAATTATTGTGCATAGACTTAAATGTGTAATATCAGCTGTCAACATACCCAACCACTGTGGCAGACAGGGAAGGAGGAACTCCGGGCAAGATTTGATCAGCCGCCATCATTATTGCAGTAAGCGTTCAAACTCAAACTTTATCGATACTAATTCCGGGAACAATAGCAGCTGGTTGAGGCCATAGACTGTACAAATAGAGGCTCAACGAAGGAGTTTGGTGAATTTATTTGGTATTTATGACAATGACGCGCGACAAATACAACTGTTTACGCCCTCTTTTCTGGAAACAAATCTGAATCATTTTAATTTTGCTTCCTCTTTTACTTTGGTTTTGAAGAATATACAGTGCTACCATCTAGCGGTTCCTTTGTGCTACTGCAATGACTGCAAGTTCTGTGCCCAAAGCATGTTGCGTCTGCGATCATTTAAAAAGAGATTACTCTTTTTCCTTCATTTTAAGTAACTTACTTTCTGTACCGTTTGTCTGCTTCTAGTTATAAAGCCTTAAACGTATTTTCTTCAATGGATCAAAGATAAGTTAGACGCTGCCGCATTGCGCATACCACTCTGTTGTTGCTGCAGCAGCAGCAGCAGCACCTCGAGCATCTCTTGTTGTCCAGAGCAACGGTTGTCATGGAGACATTGATTCGCCCTATCAGAAAAGGGGTAGAATTCGAACCCCTCCCCGAGGCTTTTTGGCGGGAAAACAAGGGGTGGAGTGATTATGCTACAGAAACCACTTCTCTATTCCCTGCTGGAAACACTGATCAATTATGGACGTGTAAATATCGACATTTATTGTTGTGCTCACACCATGATGAAGTCATCATGGAATCAAAATCACACAAATATTAATCGTTTACAACTGATTGTAATGATTTATTCTAAGTTAAGATAGCCCTTTATTGAGCCCCAGTGGGAGATTAAAGTGTCACAGCAGTTAAAGACAAGAGGAGGAGCTGGTCCAGGCTTTTGGCACAACAGAGACTATTTGACTGTTAGAATGGGTCCTACTTAATAAAGAAAGCCCTTACTGAGTTCTTTGCAAAACAGCTAAGTCTGATTACTTTGGTTGTAGTTGCTTCTGCAAGAATGTGTGTGCCCTCAAACGTGTTTTTTTTAATTTCATATCCAGTAAAATAGGCCTAAAAATAGGCATATAGGAAACCGGGATGGTTTCGCTCTCAGGTTAGACCCACTCTGCTCCCTTTTTGAAGAAACATGACTAATGGATTAACTGCACCAATGAACGGACTTCTGAGATGAAAAAAAACACACGTAGCCCCCCCCCCCCCCCCCCCCCCCCCAGCCCGGTCACTATGGTAACACAGCGAGCCGTTGTCAGGATGTGGGGTCTTGGGAGTAGGAGCCCAGCTGCGTCCACCTCCGGTGTTCATCACCGCCGGCCTCCCATCCCCCCGCCGGGCCCCAACCATGCCGGATCTGTTTTTGCACCGAGAGAGGAGTGACTCACCACTCCGGTTTCAAAACTGCCCCAGAACGGGGGAGGGGGCGGTAGTTAACGTTAAAGGTCCTGTTTAAACAGGTGTTTCAGCTCACGACACAGTTGTCGCAAGTAAAAGTAGGCTCTGCAAAAACACTTTATCTGAAACACTGAATATGCTTAGTTGTTGGTGCACTGACGTCAGGATGATCAAAATCGGCCGCAAAACTCTGTGGCATATCTATTCCACGTTTGAGAGACTCCGTACAGACTGTGTGCTGTTAGTTTAGAAAATGGATTATTACAAGAATAATCGATTCAGAGGAAACCAGAGGAAGCAGTCATGCGACAGTCTTTTAAATAAGCTGTCCTGAGAAAAGCAAACAAATTCAGCATAAGCAGGCACAAATAACCTATCATTATTTATTTTCTTTTTTTGATTGAAAATCAGTATAGATTCAGTATAGTGTTTTTACGCATGCTTGTACATTACTGTAATTTTACAAGATTTGAAGTTAAAATCAATCAAACTATCATCAATTTAAATCCTCTAAACAAAGTGACCAGAACAAACAACAATCCAGTAGGCTTTACCAGACTGTAGTAGTAACTTAGTCAATTGTTTAACCTTTAATTTGGGAAGTGAGTAGTCTGTTTGTTATATTCATGAAAGGTCAACGCTAGAGCACCTATTGTTTAAGTTTGAACTTTACAAAAACTATTATTAGAGAAAGTCTTCATAAAACGTTGATAAGCCAAAATAAAGGAAATAAGAGAATACCCAATTTAAGATATCAATAACCCTTTTATAGATGTTCAATGTAATGTGAAAAGTCTACTTTGGTAACATAAACAGCACCAATGGTAGCTTATGTTATCTTCTTGTGACACAACTTTTAGCCTGTAAAGGTAGTAAATGATAACTCTTTATACATGCGACATAACTCTGATATAGCACATAAGCCTAGCCTATAAATAACATCCTCTATGTGAAATGTAACATTTATTTATTTGTAAAACAACCATCTACAATATTAAACATAAATGTTGCCATTTACTGCAACAAAAAACAACACTGCCTGACCACGGCTCTTAAAACCAGCTGTGACACCTCTGGGCCAATCTTCTTGTAAAAAAAATTGTAAAATGAATCACAAGGATTAAATTCAACCGAAAAGCGCAAGTTGGGCAACTGCGGGCAAAGCCATTTTATTTTACTATTAAAGTGAGAGAAGGAGAGGGGGACCGCGCTTTTCCGTTTAGTGTCGTTTCCACGGCGGTGACAGTAGTTACCTGCTGTGACTCCACGTAGCTATAAAATGTGTGTTCACTGTTAAACAGGCTCCGGTCTATGATTCACTCACCGGCTGTCAAAACGAAAAGAAAAAAACTGTCTCGCGGGGGTTGATCTGACGGCGGTTACACAGTGCAGGAAATTAACGTTAACTCAACCGCCCACTTGCTCAACGGTCTTGCAACGGCTGTGTTTTGGCTGCTTTTTTTTTACCCTCAGTCATGTGATTGTAACGTAAAACCCCTAACCGGAAAACAACGACGGACGACCCCTCCGCCGCCAACGAATGCTGCGTTTGCTAGGAACAGTACAAGCTGCTGCGAGCCCAGAGAGGACGGACGAGTCCCCGGTAACAAACAAACAGCGGCGACACGGCAAACTCCAACGAAATACTCGGAGTGCAGGTACGGCTACATTTTAGCTACACAATCCCCCATTCGTTTACATGTAGTGTTACGTTATTTGGCTACTTGCGTGCGCTTTGGCTCGTTGTAATTGTCATGGGGAAGTTAAAAGAAACGCGTTCGTGACCAACCCCATCCCCCTTGCGCAGCTCGCGCTCATTACCCGCTTATGTGTGTTGTGTCCACGCGCCCGCGTGCGCGCATGTCCGTTTTCTCTCTCTCTCGCGCGAGCAATAGCAACCGAGAGAGACCCGAGACAGAGGCAGAAGTCAGTGTAGGCGCGTTCGTTTTTCTACGCTTCTCCTTGCAATGCGTTATGTACATCCACTGATGTTTTTCCTAATCGCGTAATTGAACAGTATATTTTTGTGCTCTGTGTGTTTGTTTGCCGTCCATACGCGCATTTCTTTTGTGCGGTTTTTACGGTCTTTTCTCGAAATAACAAAAATTCTCACTACGGAAGTAACTGTTCCACGTGTCTACATCATCTCGTCAGGGGCGGTGCTTTAGTGTTGAAAATGGTTAGTATTGATCGTAACACATGGTGGGATACAGTGGCTATCTTGCAGGACCCTCTAGTTGTATAGCTGATCAATGCATGTATCTTACTAAAACGTGGTACACTTTGTCCCAAAGCTGGATAGATCTGTCTGCAAAACAAACCGTCTCTGTCTGAGACTCTTTATATCTTAAAAGGCAAACGATGCCCATGGATTCTGAGTTTACCTACTATGCTAAAACTTATCTTGGACGATGTATATCTTTAACCTTTCGTTATCTATAGATTGATTTGAGGGATTCTTGCAAAAACGCAGACTAGAAGTTTGTGTTAAGCTGGTCCTCCAGTATAGTTGGCCAATGGATTGGTGTTATGGTAATGAAATGCATTGAATGAAAATAGATTTTTTTCAGCCTACAAAAAAATAAACTTATAACGTGAAACCACTCCAGATTCTTTTCAAGATGGAAAGTTACCGGCAATGATGTTTATGTCAGTTATCAAGAACTGAATTATTATTTTTTTTTATAAAAGCATCCCACTAAATTTATAAAAGCATCCCACTAAAGTAGGAGCTCCAGTGAAAAAGGTTTGGAACAGGCGTTTTTTATTTATTTTTTATTTTTTAGATATTCTGGTGCACAAGAGTAAGAGCTGCAGTTTTAGTCAACAGCAATTACAGAGTACACTTAGTTCCAACTTTTTTAATTCATCTATTAAGTGAGAGCCCTGCAGTTAATTCACACCATAATGAGGGCTATATTATTTTATATTTTGTAAAACAGAACTGCAGCTAATATTAAAGAGGTTGGAACTGGAGTGACCAATAAAAAAAAGTAATCGTATTACTTCTCATTTTGTCCATTCTCATTGATAAGTTTGATATTATGTAACATAAAATATTTTATAATGTGACAGCACGACAAACAACAGTCGTAGAAATAAATAGGAAATCCAATAAACACCTCTTAAGCAGTTTTTAAAAAACGTTAACTTCTGTGAATATACATTCTTTTGAGGAAGCAATGTATTCGAATCGATCGGCCTACTATAGGTGTAGCTGAAAACTGGTAACTGAGTGTGTAGAAGTCGTGCAGGATGTGGTTGTAGGGTATTTTACGTCTTTCTGTTTCTGTAGATCCCTTGCCCAAGATACGGAAACCGAGCCTTTTCCTGGAGCGTCACAGTGCCAGCATCTTTGCACTCTGACCTCTCTGATGAAATACACATGTGAAGAGCGAGTGAAACTGTGTTTTTGTAAAGGGGGGGGGGGGATAATAAGCGCCATCCTTTTAGTTTATGTGGAGTAAATTGGACATAAAGCCGTGCATCATCATGTGTTCTTTTAAAGAACCTTTGTCAGAGGAGAAACTGTTAGAGAAAGGAGATTCACTCAGTTTCATTTTTCGACTGAAAAGGAGTAGAACCCGTTTTGCTTTAGGAATGCGTGGCAACACCCGTAACCCAGGTCATGTGATGGCCCAGAGCCCTTGAAGTCCTCCAGTGACCTTTGGGGTCAACAACACCCATTGTCATTGGTCAGCAGCAACTCGGTTAGCTCTGAAATGTCCTTAGAGAGCAGGTTTGGGCCCAGACAGAACAGTTATGCTAAAAGATGTAAATTGAAAGCTTACAAAACACACACACAAAAACTCTGGACACAGTGGTGGATATTTGGTTTCCAGTCTCGTGGGAGAAAAAAAGTTAAAATGTATTTGTGTCAAAGCTCATCAGTTTTTTCAGAGCCTGAAGCTGTACTTAAAATGTGCAAAGCAAACTAATATGTAACATTTCTTTTAAAAATAAAATAAAAAGGCCTGACTTGTTTTTATTAAGTAGTTGGATTTCCAAAACAGAACATGTTCCACGTCATGAAAGACTTCCAAGTTCTAACAAACTTGTTTCTACTTTTAAATAACCATCGCCAAAAAAAAGGTACAAATACCAACTTGGTCAGTAAAATAAACCAATTTAAACAAGTTGCTTTTTGTTTTGCTGAGCCATAACAATAATGAGCATAATTTTCTGTGACAGTGTTGCTAGACAAATAGTCTCCAGCCAGCATCACTAAGTGATTCTTCACTGTGGTGTTAATCTAGTCTTTGCAAGGTCGTTAGATCACCACTGTCAGCCTGACTCTCTGTGGTCACAATAAACTCTGGTCTCCTTCCAGACAGGAAACTCATTGCTGCTTGTGTGTGTGTCTGTGGACCTTTGTTGCAGGTTGAAGAATGGAGTTGGCCAACCATGGTCTTATCCTGCTGCAGCAGCTCAACGCTCAGAGGGAGTTTGGCTTCCTGTGCGACTGCACCGTGGCTATAGGAGACGTCTTCTTCAAAGCCCACAAAGCTGTCCTCGCTGCCTTCTCCAACTACTTCAGGATGCTCTTCATCCACCAGGACAGGTACAGGGAGCAGTGTGTTAACAGTGGCATCCTCTTCAGACTAAAAAACCAAGCCAACATACTTTTTATTGTCTCATTAGAAAATGTTTCCAACACTCAATTCTGCTGTCGAAACCTACTAAGTATTAAGTATGTCCAAATAACACTGACTTGTTCTCATGTTGTCTAAAAATGAAGGCTCTTTTCTTTGTCGTCGAGCAGTGAAGTATGTCTTAGGGTGCACTCACATGAGGCGTTTATGGCACTGTTAAGTACAAGAGGTAACCGCACTTGTGTACGGTTAGTCCTGCAGCAGTGTGAGTGCAGGCCAGCAGGGTAAGGGGGGGGGGGGGGTCAGTCGTGCTTATGCATAGAATGGGACAACTAGGCCTATTGTGAATGCACCCTTCATCCTTTTGGTTTGATGACTCACAACTAAAGTCTTTGTGTTATCAATTGATTTGACAAATTGGAGGGTTCTTAAACAGGTTTCCTTTTTAGAGCTAAGAAATGACGCTATTGATTTAACTTGTGAAACTAGGTCTTCTTTAACTTGATGCTATTGTTTATAAAGTGAGAATGTGCATTATATTATCAAAGTTATAATGATTGCCTTTGTGTTTCAGTGACTGTGTGCGCCTGAAGGCTGCAGATATACAGCCAGACATCTTCAGCTATCTCCTTAATCTCATGTATACGGGCAAGCTTGCCCCTCAGTTGATAGACCCAGCGCGACTGGAGCAGGGGGTCAGATTCCTGCATGCATATCCACTCCTGCAGGAGGCCAGCCAGTCGGTGTACTCGCACCCTGAGCAGAACATCAACCTCTCCACCTCACTCTACGGCATCCAGATCTCTGACCAACAGGTGGCACTGTCTGCTCGACTACCTGCTCTTCGGCAGCTCTCCTCGCCTTTCGACGTGGAGCAGCTTGGCTCAGAGGGGAAGTGTCCGTCCACTCCAGCTGCCTCTGCCTCATACTCTAACTCCTTACTGTCCAAACTAGCTTCCTCGTCTTTAGACATGGAGGCATCAACCAGCGGGACGAAGCATACGGCTGAGGAAGGGGGAATAGACTCGCTAATTGCAGATGGCTCCTTAGCAAGTGCCTCCATCCTCCATGTGAAGCCAAGCATCATGAAAAGGAGCTCATCTTTCAGGAAGCATTACTCCTGTCATCTGTGCAGGAGCAGGTTCACACAGAGGAGCATGCTCAGGGAGCATCTCCTCCAGCACACGCACAACTTGCAGCAAGCCGCAGCCGAGCCCAGCAGCGTCCTCTCTCCTGTCATGACTGCAGAGCAAAGCACGATGGAGGTAGAGGGGGTCCTCAAGGGCAGCAAGGGAGTTTCAGGTGCCTCTGCTTCTCATACAGCAGTAGAGATAATCAGTGACAATGAACAGACGCCTGTTTCAGGAACTAACTCGGACTCTCCTCTGGCAGAAGTGTCCACTTCCAGCTGGGGGATGGGAGGCTTAAGCTCTCAGGCCGACACGCCTCCTCCGTCAGACATCGCTGATATAGACAACCTGGAGAGCGTAGACTTGGACAGGGAAGTGAAGCGGCGGAAGTACGAGTGCTCCACATGCGGGCGCAAGTTTATCCAGAAGAGCCACTGGAGAGAACACATGTACATCCACACAGGGAAGCCGTTTAAATGCAGCGCCTGTGGGAAGAGCTTCTGCCGAGCCAACCAGGCGGCCCGCCATGTGTGCCTCAACCAGGGCTCCGACACCTACACCATGGTGGACCGGCAGAGCATGGAGCTGTGCACAGCAGGTGACGACAACAGCCAGATGGAGGCCATGTTCTTGGGTTCGTCAAAGCCGTACAAGTGCAACATTTGTGCGACCACATTCTCCAGTCCCAATGAAGTGATCAAACATTTGTGCTTCACACAGGGGGGTTTAGTGGGGCTACAGGGAAACAACGCTGGTGCAGGGATGCTGCTCCAGCGTGAAGAGTTCTCCAAAGAGGAAGGCTCTGATTTTTCCAACACTGACACCGCACTAGAGCCCATAAAGACAGAGGAAATTCTCGTTGAGTAGTGCCAAATCTGTGTATGCGTCCTTTTTAACGTGTTTGTTTATTCTCTAAATTATGGTAAATAAGTAAGCTAAAGGTGAAGTTAGTCAGGGTATGTTTATTGGAGGTTTTCAATCTACTAAAATTGATGTTTTTTTTAAAGGTTTTTCTTTTTTGGGTGGAAAAGTATTTTGGATTTTTGTGTCCCCAAGTACAAACAAAGTATATTAAAACGAATATTAAATATCTAATAGCTCCCTAGAAACATTATTTAAACTGCGGTTACATTGTTAACGAGATCCACTCAGGCGGTTCCTCATTGTTTTCTTTTGAGCGCGACTGTTGAGATGAAACAGACTTTCAGAATCAGAGGAAGAGGAAGTAGAGACACTTCCGGAAGAGACAAAATGTTGTGAGATGAGTTAGCGGTGCCGCTTTAAATGCAGAGAAAGCGTTGCTAACTGCTAACAATCTCTTTGAAGCTGCACAGAACATAACAGTTGTTTCTTCTAAATTATAAATGAAAGGCTGACTGCAGATCCGGTAGAGATTATAATCCAACTAAAAGCACACAAAATATCCAAACCTGAGACAATCTGTGCTGGGGTTTTTTTAATTTTTAATTTTATTTTTATTAGATACTCATGCAGGAACTTAAAATCTGTCTTCCATTACCTGAATCCCTCTCGGCAACAGCTCAGTTTTTATTCTCTCTTTTGTGTCCTTAAGGTTCTGATGTCATTTCAACATATTGAAATACAATCGCTCTTCATGATGCGAGGTTGGTCGAGTTTGTCAACGATCAGGAGTGGTGATTGTTTAGATATTTCTAATTGATCCAACATGAAGAAACATGATCCACTTAGACGCACGCATCTCAATGCACATCTGTCTTTATGTGATACCGCTCAATCTAAATCTAAAGCCCTTTTTGTTTTTGTTTGCTAAGCCTTATTCTATACACAACGCAATATTTATCGAGATAATATTCATGACAAAGGGTCGTGTTTGTCGATAGAAACGGCTTTCAAAAAGAATACATTTTCTCTGTTAAATTCTGCTTCTTAGGGCATCACATTTCTTTCGTAGCTTAATTTGGTGACTTTTAAACTACATCCATCTGAAGTTAACCTCTTACTGCTAATGTTACCTTTTTGACTCGTATTATTGATAAAAAAAACTTAAAAAAGAATGAGCCGTTTGAACAGGTTAGCATGAGGAAACTTAAACGATGCAGAGTTGAAACGCTCCACCTGTCAGTGTTATGAGTCCTCATGAACATGTAGGGAGGACACAGGGAGAGTCAGCTTTAATAACAAGCATCTCTTGTACCTGGATGCATACAGAGTGTTTTATGGGGAAATAAAAGAAGCAATTTATTATAATTGACAACAAAATAAGCTGTTTGTATTAGCAGGACCACTGTTTATGTACAAGTGATGACTGAATATCTTTACACAGGTCCAATCAAAGTGAGGCGTTGTATGACTTGACATGTTTCATGTCAAATTTAACAGAAGCACAAGTAGCATAATTCTGGTTTCTCTCATTTCCGGATAGCCTACAGATAGATGTTTTAACTTTTTACATATTCAACTTCTAACGTGACGTTATTTTAAAGAGGCCTGTAACCCTGCGTTATCTTTTCAAAGGTCATTTAAGTTCAAAATAAATTGCACAGTTTTTCTAACTTAAGTGTTTTTTGTTTATCTCTTTGGAGATTCACAATCTATCCAACATGTAAAGAAAGCCAAAAAATATTTGTTTGAATCAGAATTAGTCTTCCAAATGTCCATGATGCAAGGATCTGGTATCTTATCGTTGCTGAGTACCTGACGACACGTGAGGTTTCTGGTTGCCCCAGAAACCAAGTTTAAGATTTCTTTTACATTAGTTTTAACATTATTTTGAAGCCAAGTTAACTAACTTAACATCTTATTAATGTGAATAGTAGAAAAATGTGTCTGTGTTTTTTGTTTTACCGACTCTCCTCCATCTCCAACATTTCAGTAATTATGAAATGAATGCTCATCCTTGGTATATTTAATAGGCATTTGTGTTTTCTCTCCCCTTTCTTCATCATATTTCCACCCAGCCGTGACCATGAGTGTGTGAGGCTGAGTTTGAATATGTTTTGAGTGAGATATTTGTTAATATCCGTCTAGATTAAGAGCCCTGTGTTTGACTAGATGGAGCTGTTATACTCAGGTCTAGTGAAGGGGAAAACTAGCACAGTTGAAGTGTTGTTGTTTTTTCTGTCAATGATGTGATCTCTGCCTTTAATCAATAGTCTGACATTTGAGTTTCATAACTCAAGCGTCTGTGAATTAGTATGACCAATGTGTACTGACGGGGGAACTTCTGCTTGAGTGTTGACGTTAGTTTTGTTGAGTGAGTTAACATGCTGTACTACTGACATTCACATTTCAAAGCTGCACAGTAAACATGCACAGCTTAAGAAAAGAAAAAAAAAAGTCGAAATCTAATCGACTTCCTCAGCTCATGTCGAATCCTTCTTCCACACCAGTCTCATCATTTGGAAGTTGTGTGTTTTAAAACAGCCCCCCACTGTCTATTATGTCCTTGTTTTTTTTTTTTAAACCTTTTTAATTCCAGCTCATAAAACTACTCCTTAAATGTCTCTTTAAAGCCTACTGTGATATATCTTGTTCTCAGGAATGTGAGTCATTTTCTGTATGATCAACTTTTTCTTTTTCTTTTTTCAGTGAAGAATAAAGAATAAAAATGTAATTTCATAATTATGGAGTTTTTTTCTAGTCTTTTCTTGGATTAAACAAAAAAAACCTTCCTCATAAGAAATACTATCTTCTGTCAGCTGGTGGTAGAAAATGTAATCTCAGTGTTTCATTGTGTTTGAATCTCCCAAGTGATAAATATAAAGCACACGTCCATTTTCTCTAACTTTATTGAATGAAATATAGACAAGTTTCTGCATCTTTACTATTAACAGCTTGTAAAATATAAAAGACAGCTAAGACCATGCTACATGATTATTTTGGCTAAATGGCTGCAGGTTATTGCAGTTAATAAAACAAGATTTTTGAGTACATACAGAAAGTAAACAATCTGTACAAATGATATTAGGTTCACAGTTTGTGAGTGTGTTACAAAAAGCAAAGGATGTACGTGTAAATGCTTTACATTGAGCAACACTTGCAAGTCATTTAAACCGTTTACACATAAAGCAAACATGGAGAGGGGTCAAATGTACTATAGAGTCAAAGCAAGGGGAAGTGTTGACCTAACAGTGGTCCGTAGTTTTTTTTTTTTTGTCTCCTGTTTGGTCATAAAGCAAAGCGGAGTGTGAGCCTCTCAAGCTGCGCGGCAGCCACTATTAAAAACATGGATTATTGAAGCTGATGTTTCTCAGAATGTCTGAACGATGAACAGTGCAAGTTTGACAAATTTGGTAGGACATAAGTAACCTTAAGTACTTTAGTAATCTTAAGTGATATGCATGCTTTGGTGGTGAAACTGGATCATTGGGTGTTGCAAAAAACTCCCTCTTTGCCAGTGAAACTTTTAAAATAAGCCCTGATATATCTTCTATTCAAACTGTTGCATCTCAAAGCAGCTGAGCAAAAGCTGTAGGGATCTAATTAAATCCAACTGATGTTTCATCCTGTGAACAGTGGAAAAAACAGTCTCCCTCTGATTGATCGTAACTCAATTTGGCTTTTAAATAAGGAATAAAATAAGCTTTTTGTTTTTCCCCACTCTGGTACATGACTCCACCAACCAATGAGTCTCTGTCGTCCCTGGTCCCAATTTAATGATCCTGAGTTATGCTGGGTGAATAACAGGACACAGAAGGAAGGAACTGGTTTGTTTTTACATCATTCCTCACCCTTGTTTAAACATAAAGTTGAAATAGAAAGGACACCAATGACTGAAAACTATAGAATGCAATACCTTTTGCAGACAACAGATGGCGCCAACACACTGTCTTCTCTCAAGGCAAAATTAATAAAGTGTAGAAGGAGAGGCGTTACACTACCAAACTAACATAAAAATGTCACACGTACAAACATGGTAATTAAACACTGAACATGATTTACATGCTCCTGTCAACTCTTCCCGTGTCAAGCCGAGACTTATGTCTTATTTGTACATCACTATTTACCAAATACCTCTACCACATGATCCAGTGAGGGTGTCATTATAGTATTTTAATGTATTTTTACATGAAACAATGTGTTACAAAGGTTTTTTTTTCACAGTAAATCAGGCAGTGTTTGATATTGTTTATGTACATAAAGCTTAGTGTTTTATTGGTGTGCAGAGAATGCACCAGTGTGACAAGATTATGTCTCAAAAGTAAACAGTTGTGGTAGATATACTGTACTTTCTGCACTCTTGTATCTTTCTGCAGTCAGTTTTATTATCATTTACTGCCAGTGGAATCACACTTGTACCATGGTTTAGCAACAACTACTAAAGAGTCTTATAATAAACATTTAATTTGACGATAAAAGCTGTCATACATGTCTTGTTTGCATGCAATAGCCTGATCACTGGTTTGAGAAACTTTACAAAAACCATGTTACTCGTGTTTTCCGCACCTGCCTTTAAATTATAATTTAGCTTAAACGGAATACCTGTCGTATCACAGTTTAATATGGGATTTAAAAAAAAAAAAGTATGAATGTACATAAAAAAAAAGGACAAAACTTAAAAACAAAAACAGAGATGAATGAAAGAATATTCAAGATATAAATACAATATACAAGATAATAATCCTGCATCTTTTCAACCTCTGACGCCATCTCACATTGCTGTTATACACATACAAACACACACATGCTCACACACAAACACCAAACACAGATGAAGAGATCTGACTCTCGACCAGGTAGCACGCTCTCATCTTATGCAGTGAGGGCAAAGGAAAGTCGCTGAGGCGCTGAACAGAAATCACACTAATAACAAGCCAGATGTGATGCTTGTGAGGGATAAGACATGCTTTGGTGTGAACGTGTGTTTCAAAGTGTGTGTAAGAGAGTGGGGACTTGTTGGTGGGAGGTCACAGTGCGTTGACAAGGCTGCAGGATGGAGTTGGAGTACAGGTGGGAGGGGAGGTGGAGAGAATGGCTGAGCTGTTGCTCAGTCGGTCAGTCTATCTGGGTGAGACAGGCAGGACCTGGTCTCGATGTGTTGTCACAGAGCTGCCTGTTTCTCTCTCTGGCTCTCTCTCTCTCTCTCTCTGGCTCTATCCCTCATCACTCACTTCCTGGTCCAGACAGAATGTCTTCCAGGCATCCGTCTTGGAGCTTCAGCTGTAATGGCAAGGCAAAAAAAATTACTAGGATGAAGACAGGACTGTTTTCCTTTTTCGCTGGAAATATTTGAAATCAAACATACTGTACATACAAAGAGTACACTTTGAATTATGTAAATTACAGAATGAAATAATTAAATAACTATTGGGAAAGATTTCTATAAGAGAATTAATTCCCTCGGTGTGATTCCAATATTATGGGCAGTGGCCCACCCGTGACAGGTTACTTACAATGAGTCAAAATGTTATGAAAAACATGTTGAACTTATTTCATATAAATATTCAGTGATGTGTTTTTATACACACAGATACATTATTTTGTTATTGGAGATTCTTTATCTTGGTGTCATATTTTAGTAAGAAGGGTGTGATTCTAGGTTTGGCAGGGCAGGATGCCAAAAGGATTTTACACTACATAATTTGCAGCAGCGTTAACTTTAGGAATGGCTGCATTACAGATTTATTTATCCCTGATTTCTTGTTTTGTTTTCAATCTGCCACCTTACTTTGAATGTCTCTCAAACTCTGTTAATGCAATTTTTTTTTTTTAAGGTTTATTTTTGGCCTTTTTGCCTTTATTGATAGGACAGTGGATAGAGTCGGAAACAGGGAGAGAGTGGGGAGAGACATGCGGGAAAGTGGCCACAGGCCGGACGCGAACCCGGGCTGCCCGCGCGAGGAGCAAAGCCTCGCAACATGGTGCGCGCGCTGCCGCTGCGCTATCGGCGCCACCTGTTAATACTAATTTGATTTAGCATACACTTACAGTAAGAGTTTGGCATTACCTCTCCTTTAACTTCTATCATTCCTACATTCCAATCTCTGCTTCTGTCTGCTGCAGAGCTGCATTACTGCATAATGTATGTGTGTTTGATGTGTGCATAATATTAAAGTCCACTACGCCTTCTATTAACTGCTTACATTAGATGGCAACTAACAATCACCCAAAATTAGTGAGTTTTAGAATTGAACTCCAAATGTATGATTCGGGCCATAATAACTTTATAAATCATTGAGCTTTTTTAGACTTTGTAATTAAATCTAACAAATGTGGTCTCCCGACATGGTTTCTTGACTTCATACTGAGCTGGCGATAGAAGGAAAACAGGAGAAGGGAGCAGAGGAATCACAATCAGTCTTTCAGCACAAGTTCATCTGCTCCTCACACCGCTTCCCTTTAAGACCCCTGCCTACAAAGAAGGGGTCAATGGCGGCATTCTTGCTTTGATATCAAAGGTTCCCTGGTTACTCATAGTCTGAACAAAAGCTGTTTTCATCTGGCCAGTGGGCAAATCCCTCCCCTCCTTCCTAATAAAAGTAGGACCCATTGATGTTTTAAAAAAAAGCCCCTATGAGACGATTGTTTGATAGGACAACAGAGGGATTTGGTAAAAACTACCTTCGATTCAAGTTTTACAATTCAGAAAAAATCTTGTTCATATATCTGTGATGACCTGTGTTTTTAACAACTGTATAAAAATATCATTTAAATATGCCCTCACCTTCCCTCACCTTCTCATGATGCTGCTGTGATCTCTGTTGACACAGGTTCGATCTCTTTCACTGCCTCCTCAATCACCTCAATCACTTGTGCCATCACTTCTGCGCACTTCACGGACGGTGTTGATGGTGTTTCCTCTGACTCTGGTTGGCTGGCTGTTGCTTCTGTGTCTTGGCTGGGAGCTGAAACCTCTTCTGAAGCTGTCTCCACTGGTTCTTCTGATAGCGTTGAGAGTTTGTTTTCATGTTCCAGGCTCTCAGGTTTCATGCTGGTATCTTCAGTGACAGGACCATTGCTGTCAAACTCGACCACTGCCTCTTCTTCCACTAATGGTTCCTCTACCACCTGAGCTGCCTGTAAGACTACTTGGACTGGCATGTGGACCTCAAGCACTTTCTCTTTGCTTTCCTCTGAAGGGGCTTCTGCCTTTGGTTCCTCTGTCTTCACTTCCTCCACAGATTCCTTCTCTTCTGTGTCATCCTTGCTCTGTTCCTTCTCGGCCTGTTCAACTTCTTCACCCTTCTGACTTTCTGCTTTTATCTCTACCACTTCTTCCACAACGATGGTCTCTTCACTTACTTTAACCTCCACAGCTTTCTTCAATCCTTCTTCTGTTTTCTTTTCTTCGTCTTCAAGGGAATCAAGGCTCGCTGCAACTTCCACTGGGATTGTGTTGATAACTTCCATGGCGACAAGAAGGGGCTGAGGTGACTTTTGTGCTGGTTTCTCACAGACAACAGGGGTATTGGTTATGACAGGTGTCTCGGTTGTGATCTCAAGCTCTGTTGTTGAAATTGCCTGGACTGATGCAGTGGTTGTTGGGGTGTCAGGCTTTTCAGGTTCAGTGACTTCTGAAACTTTATCCATGGCTTCCTGGATAACGGCCTCAGCAATGACCTTGCTCTGAGCTTCAATTTCACTGTCTTTTGGGATATCCTCAATTGTCTCGCTGGCGTGCTCAATAACTTCATTTATTTCTGCCTCCACAGTATCAACAGCTGTAGCTTCATCCTTCGTTTCATGCACCTGAATTTGTTCAACACCGACTGGCTCTTTTGTTTCCATCTGGTCAGGCTCAACAATGTGTGTAACCGAAAGGACCACTGTCTCAGTGGTAACAGCCTCCTCACTTGGTGCAACTTCGAGGATAGCATTATCAGTCACCTTTGCAATGTCTAGGGATATCTCTTCAGTCACCTTCTGGACTGAGTCAGTGGAATTCACCTCAATGTCGTCCATCTTCTCCTCCTTGATTTCTATAGTTGGATCAGTGACCGCTACACTTTGGGTGCAAATGGCTGTTTCAGATGTTGGCGTTATGGATTGAACAAAAACGGTTTTGGGAGAATTCTTGCTCACAGTGGCAGGCTGAACTACCTCAGATTCCTCAAGGTCAGTGCTGACGATTCCAATCTTCTCAATTTCAGGTTCCATAGTCGCAGAAGCTGCTTGAATATCTTTGACTTCATTCTCTAAATTTTCCACAACAGGCTCCATCATAATGGTGGCTACTTGGTGGACTTGGGCGATGAGCACTTCATCTTCTGTGACAATGGCTTCTTCTGTACTTAGTGGCTTATTTTCCTCGGTCACCTCTGTGGTTTGAACATCACGGATCACAGCCACAGGCTCAATGATTGTTACAGCAGGTTTCTCCAGGGCAACTTTGGCAATCTCCTTGGTTCCCAGACCGGTGCATATAGCCATGGCCTCGTCTTTAGCATGTTTTTCCAGGAGGGTTTTAGTCTTTGACTCTGCATTTTCAGTTGGTGGTTCATACTCAGTTTTCACAGAAACAACTTCAATTGGTATATCTTCAACCATCACAGATGTAATGGCAGGAATTTCACTGACTTGGACCTCTACGTTCTCCAAAACCTCTGATGCGTTTTCTGACTTGGGTCCCTTTGGAACAGAAGTAGTTTCTGCTGCTGGGGCTTGGGCGATAGGCTTTACTTCAGCTGTGGACAGTCTGCGCCTTGAAAGAGTTGGAGCAGCAGCAGCAATGGCTGCCTCATCCTCATTTTCATCCTCTGCAATGTCAGTGTCAACAGACTTTGGTGTGGCAGCATTCTCAGCCTCCTCTGGAATGTCACTCAGCTCATCATGTTTGTCAATATTGTCTTCAACCATGACTGGGATCCATGATGGAGCTCGATCTTCAGCAGATTCTGTACTCGGAACTGCAGCTGTCTCTGGATGTACTTCCTGTTCAGCTTCTTCATACTCTGAGAGAGGAACCACAGCTGGGGTGTCAGAGTCCTCATCACCTGTGCCCTGGTCAGTTGAGGCCTGTTTTTCAGCCTTCTTCTTTCTGCGACCAGGCAAGAACTTCTTCAAAGAGAAAGAGGATTCATCTTTGGGTGCTTCACTGTCTGACTGGACTTGCTCTGTGCCTTCCTCTGTCTTTTCTTCAGCTTTGGTCTTATTCTTGGGCATAACCATGCGCTTCAATGTGTCCCAGGCTGATTCTCTATCAGGGGGGCTGCTTAAAGGCTCAGGGGAGGACACAACTTCTGCTTCATGCTCTGTGCTTTGGGAAGACACAACAGCAGACTCAGTTTTGCCTTCCTGTTCAGCTTCGATTGCTGAAGTTGCTGCTGGTATTTCTTCTTCAATCTTGGTCTCCTCATCGTCAGAGTCAGAGGTCCTCCTAGTTCTCTTCTTGGGTCCACCCATACACATAAGAGCCTCCCAGGAGACAGAGGTGTCCATTTTCCTTTTGGGCTCCTCAGTACTGCTGACCAGTTTCTCTGTGTTTTCAGTCTTTGGCTCTTCTTCCGTTGGCTTTTCCTCCTTGGTCTCCTCTTCAACACTCTTATCTGCCAAAGGAGCACTCTCGGAGGAGGACAGAGTGGCTGACTTTGCTGGTTTCTCAGCTGTGGTTTCATCGTCACTCTCAGAAGACCTTTTCACACGCTTTTTGGGTGTTACCAGCTTCTTGAAGGATGACCAGGCAATGATTCCCTCCTTTTTCTTCTCTCCGTCAGATGTAACTTCACCTTCAGTCTCTTGGCTTGACTCAATCTGGGTCACCTCCACTGCAATCACTTTCTCTTCGGACTCTTCAGGAGATGAAGGTCCACTTTCTGCTTTTGGAACTTCTGCTGACTCTGTGGAGGATTGAAGTTGCTCAGCCGCCTGCTCCCCAGACTCAGTGAGCTTGGTCTCTGTATCTTTCTTGGCCTTCTGTTTCTTAGTTGAGAGCTTCTTTAGACCAGCTCCAGTGAAGAGCTTCTTCAGGGGGCTTCCCTGAGGCTTTGCCTTTTCCTGAGAGGACAGAAGCTCAGCCTCAGATATCACCTCTGCTGGCACCTTCTCCTCTTCTGCACTTGGCTCAGCCTTATCATCTTCTTGTTGGGTCTCATCAGTAGAAGTTGGAGCAGGGGCATCAACAGCAACGTCAGCCTCTGGTGTAGTCTCAGATTTTCCCTCCTCTGCAGTGGCTGGTGTGTCCACTTTGGGCTCTGGCTTTTCTTCGCTGGGAGCGGCTGATGCTTCCTCGTTTACTTTCTCTGCCTCCTCCTTTTCATCCGTTTCTTCTGCAGAAACAGACCCTTCTCCTTTAGTCTCCTCCTCGACAGCTGCCTCTTTTTCTTCCTCTTCTTTAGTTTTCTTGATGCTAGTTTTCTTTCTCAAGTTAGAGAAGAGACCTCCACTGAAGAACTTTCTAAAGGGTGACAGAGTGGTCTCCTGGGATGGTGGAGATGCTTCTCCTTCCTTCTCAGCTCCTTCCTCTTTTGCAGCTTCTGCAGTAGCTTCAGCAGCAGCAACATCAGCTGGAGCATCATTTTTGTTCCCATCTTCAATCACCTCGGCCTCAGTGGTAGATGCCACTGTATCAGCTTCCTTCTCTTCGGTTGTGCTTTTCTCCTCATTTGATGCAGCCTCCCCCTCCTTTGTAGGTTCTTCAGTTGCACTAACCTCTTCCTCTTTATCTTTGACCGTCAGCAGCTTAACAGGGTCTTTCTCCTCACTTTTGTCCTTCTTCAGTGTGAACTTGAAGCCCACAAAACGAAAGATTTTCTTGAAGCCAACTTCATTTGCATCGTCAGGTTTCTCCTCTGCTGCTTTCTCCTCAACCGCAGATATGTCATTGGCATCAGAGGACTCTTTCTCCACTTTCTCACCATTAACTTGAGGAGTCACTTCATCCTGGATGTCCATATTCTCAGGAGCCTCTTCTTTCTGAGCCACAGACACACCATCTGGCTGGCCAACTGAAATGACAAATAAATACATTCATTAAGCATTATTGCTTTTATTAATCTATTTCATTTAGCAGCTCCTACTATACTACAATGTAGTAACCACAGCATTCTGATGAAATTGCATTGACAGCAGCTGTGATTTCTTAACATGTTACCTGCAACTAATCAGATTGGGATTTTGTGTAGGTGACTTTGACCCAAGAACATGGTGGTCCTAAAAGTGAGCTTAATAGAGAATGTGGCACAATAAGAGTAAAGCCTTGGAAATATATGGATGACTATGAAACATGCAATGTTAAACTTCTACTACATCTTTGATGGTTAATAATATAATTATTGTGTAGTTATAAAAGCTGTTGAGTATTCCCTTGGGACAACTTTTGCAGAGAAGTAGCTGAGAAAAGAGATGCATACACAAATGAAACAAATAGTACATGTCGTCTTCTTCCCATGCCTGACCCTGTTTTCATGTGTCTTTATCTTGGAGGATGATGAACAGGACTTTGAAAACTGGGATTTTATTTTCTTGTCAGTTAATAGTTACGGTCCTGGTAAAACATAAATACTATGATGCATTACTCAATTTTAAATACAAAGATTTGTCAAAAATAAGACATGTCATGCGAAATTCTACATTTATTATTTCAAGTGTGGTGTGTTTTTTGGGTAACATTCTCTATATCAGTGAAAGGCAACTATGTCATCCATTCACACAAAAATGTAAAACTTGTCGCCCACATATGTCCACATCCTTCAGCTTAATTATAGGCATGAAGGTTCACTCAGTGCTGCTGCATTCCTAGAACATTTTGTGTTCATAAATAGAAAATATAACTTATATTTTCAAAAAGGCCAATAAAGGAACATCTTCAAAAACGTTCCCCAAAGCTGGAGCAACATATTTTATATAACATAAGCATGATGCAATAAAGAAGAGCCAAATACACATGTTTCTCGTAAGGACACACCCTTAACTTATGTATAGACTTGACTTAAGTGGAATGTGAGCTATGCTGTTGACTATGTGTTTGGGAATATTATTTCAGGATGCTCTAAAGATAATCTGAATTTAAATGCCAGAGAGCTTCAGCAGTGTTTATTTGTTTTTGGTTAAACTGTGTCTGGCCTTGGCCGGTGTAGAATTCAAACCAAACAATACAGGCCTCTACCACTACCCCTCCTTAAAAAAAGTCTCAATCCCCTTGACCCAAATTCCACCACAGCAGGATGGATGGGGACCCACCCCCTTCCCAAGACACACACACGCAAACACAATAGCCCTCTAACCCTCACTGGCCTCTGAAAATAAAGGTGGGCGGAGGGGGTGGGGGTTAACTTTTCTTTCATCAAGGCACACTAAAGATTGGAAAAAGTTTGCTGACTCTACTTAACTAACACAAGGGTTTCTTTTAAAGTACAGAATACCATTTCAATACATTAGTTTCAAAAGACACTATTTTTCATGGTGCTGTTTTCAGGCAACCTGCCTAATCACAGTTGTTACACAAGTAAAGTAAAGGCTAAAAGTACCGCAAATATCCTTGAAAAACTGCCTGAGGAAATTAACAAACATTCAGCGACAAAACTATGACTAAATACATCCCTGAAGGTTTACATAACACGAGGTGTTCTGCGCTGTTTTTGATGAAGTTGTGGTGTAGTGTTTGAATGAGGACGCCTGTGTTTGTGTTTATGTAGGAGGGGGCATACTGTTCGTAAACCAGACGAGGCCATGTGTGTCTACATGCTCAATAAAACAGGAGCCATGTTGATTTAACAGACTACTGGCATGTCCCCCTTCTTTTTCATCTTTGGTTTCCGGCCCAACTTTTTTTTACAGGCAGGCAACTGTTAACATCCCTAGATTAATGAAGTTAAAATGCTGGTGGGGGTAGGTTAATGTGTGGTGTAGAAGGTGGAGGATGGTGGGTTATTTGAATAACAACTGTACCAGAAAGAATGCAAGTGTGATGGGTGAGGCTACAGGGGGTGAGGAGGGGACAGTTAAGAGATGCAAAGGAGGTGGGATAGGGGGGTTGAGAAAGGCTTGCCCTGGGGCCAGAGCCTTAATTCACTTTAGAGGGGTGTTGCATATCAGTGACACACACATTCATAGCTGAGATGCCTGTACTCCAAGAGGCAAACGTTAATCATGAGTGAGGCGTCTGGTAAGATGATGCCCTCGTATTATGTATCATAACCACAGCCAAAAAACAATTGTTGTAAATGTACCACAGTGCAATCTGATATTGTTTCTGTTGTGGCTGGGAGTGGCTGGGTGGCTGTTGTGGTGGAGTGTGGATTTGTATGTTGCAGCCGGGGGCAGGGGTGGGGGAGGCGAAGAATGGCAGCTCTTCTAACAGACTCTATTTACAAACTTTGCTAAACATATGCAAATCCTTGTTGTAATTACCATTGGCTGAGCAGACGCCCTAAAACAAAGGGAGTCAGTTAAAATGGGGACAAGGATACAACCACAAACCATCCCCCGAAAAGACCCTTTTAAACCACCACTTACAAAGTGTCTCTAAATGATCCTATATTTCCACACAAATCGAAACAACCATCTTGTAAAAGAAATCCCCTTCACTTATGTCATTAACACCAAATCCAAGTGTGATGTGCCTGTAAGTTGAATTTGCAAGTGTTTAGCACAAGTTTATGTCCGGCTATATCAGTTCTTTGGTATGCCATGAAGAACCCAAAATCAGAGGTCAACAGCAAGCAAAAACTTTCCAGTCCTGCTCCATTCAAACCATCACTCCAAGTTGAAGAACCGAAAGACGAATCAGTCATGGCATGTAATTAATTCCATACACCCCTATTCTCCTCCCTCCAAACCCTCTGTAGCTAAACCGAATAAGCCCACTGGGAATTAAGTTTCCAGCTCTAATCTAATGAAGCGCTTCACATGACAGGGGATGCACAGGGAGCTGCTTCACAAAGTGATAAGAGAGCTAAAAGCAGCAGGGTTTGAAAATCTTTCTGTAAGTCCATCTTCAAATGTTTTAGTCTGGCAGCTGTCACTGTGAAATTCTTTTCACTCTGAGGAGCCTGGTGATATAATAGGAAGTGTGCCTTAAGGTTCAGGGTAAGCTGCAGTTGGTTTTGGAAAGAGGCGGTTATACAGCTGTGTGAATGAGGTGTGTAAGTGCAGGAGATAAACAGACTCGTGGTGCCACTACTAACAGGGAAATAGAGAAGCCTTTTTTCAGATGTTTTTCTTTAACAAAATCCTTAACTAAAACTGTTAAGATAACCAAACACTTGTTTTCATTGAGGTTCAGAGGGATTCAACTTAAATTAATAAAAACACACAGGTATATATTCTGTTTTACCCAAGGATGCTCAGCTCGCCCGTGCTGGGATGTCTACAACTAACCACACCCTCAGGACAACAATGCCTTCAGTTCAGTTCACACTCTCATATAAGGATAAAGCCTTGCTTTTAGTCTCAAACATATATTTAATAACACAAATAGCCAGCACATGTAATCACATTTGTGAAAAAATACAAAATGTAGTTACAAACACATGTATTGCATTTCAGTGAATAGCAGCCACAGGCAAGTTGAAGACTATAGGTAAAAGTTATAAATTAGAATTGCATAATTGTTCTTACCTGTAAGAGTTATTGTCCCAAGCATTTGTAAAAGTCCAAAAAAATCCTTTCTCCAAAAATTAAAAAATAAAATAAAAATAAAACCAGATTTTAAAAAAATCAGATAACTTGTGGAAAAGCTTCAAAAATTACCTTACTTGGTTGTTTCCTTTTTATGTTTCTGCTCAAGGAGTGAAATCTACTAATTTTGCTTTTCAGAGTCTGCTCCGTCTTTAACTCTTAAACTCTACAGGCAGATTCTGTCTCTCTCCCTCTCTCCCTGTGTGTCTCTTCCAGCACTTCTCAGCCAGTATGAACAGAAAACAGAGCTCCACACACATTTCAACAGACTGACACACATGTCATGTTAGGACCACCCCTGCCTCCCTCTTCCTCCCCACCTCCCACATCCCTCTCCTTTCTTCAGCTGTTCTGAATGAGCCCCCTCCCCCTCCCTCTCTACTCGCCCCTCTCAGAGCTCATTGACTGTCCGCCTGGAATGACTGGAGCGCATCATGTGAACTTTTAAGGAAGTTTATCGCCCCAACCTTCCAAAAAACTGGAACTATTGTACATTTTAAATCTCAGTATTGTGATGCTTTACATTATCTTCTAATTCCTAAACATGGTGTAGATACAAAAACTCTACAGTCTAATTGTCTGGTATAACTCTCTTAAAACCTTTTGCTCTCCTTACAACAAGCTCCATTGTATCTTTGTTCTAAGTAGGCCTTTACAAATATAAGTTGAGTAGTGAAATTTAATTTTTAATGCTTTTGTATAGAGAGCAAAGTTAAACAGAGTCAAATTCCTTGTCCACAAACATACCAGGCCAATAAAGCTAAATCAGATTAATAACCATGTGTCTCTTGTCTAAAATACCAAACTATCTGAAGAATCAATCCAACCCTATCTTACATCCACTTCGCCCTTTTTCAGGGTCATCCCTGTATCTCATGTTACTTGTCACTAGTCATGTAGAGGAATGTTAACAAAACAGGCAAAACAGAGGGAATGCAGGATTTCAGTGTTGTACTTTCGAATCCTTTCCCTTTTCTATTTTTTAAACAATTTATTTTATTTGTTAAATGTAGAATTCCATATTATGCAACTGTCTTTGGATGTTTTTTTTTCCTCATCTTGTTGTTTTCTGTTTGTCTCTCATATATAGTATGTGTATATGCATTTACTCAGAAATAAAGTACAAAGTTGAATGTGAATCAAAACTCATCCTTGAAGAAACCTTTCAGTTCACCATCTTTACTTACAGTGGAAGGCATCTTCAATAGTTCCCATTTTCACAAATGTTTTTATCCACAAAACCACCATGTGTAAAACATGCATACCAATGCATTTTACATGTTTTTTTTAATCCTTAGTGTAACTAAATGCAACTTTTAAACATTTCTGCTGTATGTGCTACATAATCAAGCTCCCTTAAAAGTTCATACCGTGGACCTACATCAAAACCCATGAACAGAGGTGCCATCAAGTTGTTGCATGCCCCCTGTGAATGTTTATAGGCCCCTCTCATTTACTCCAATACAGATGCATTTTATTCAGCTTTTGTCCGTGGGGGAGAGACTATAGAAGGAATGCAGATAAATCCTCAGGTAAATACCAGCATAATCAGATCTGTCACACTTCAGCATTGTCCCACAGGAATGTGTGAATTCCATCCAGAAGGCTCCCAAATGGGTGATAACAGCAGTAATCAAGTACCGTCTGAAAGCCCCTCCCTTACCCCAAAGTGTGCATATGCAAGCTTGTAATGGTGGGCACTGTATACACTGAAAGAGGGACCTTCCTCTGTAATATTCAGAGCTGTAATATCAAGCAAAATACCTCCAGATGGTAAATAAGTAACATTATAGCAGTGATTTTACAAGGATCAGGAACAATTGTTGTGTTTCCCAACAGTTCACTTCTTTAAACATTGAAACCCCTGGGTTATCATTTTGGTTTCCTTCAACTCAACTCTTTGAGCCCTTTTTTCTTTCTTTTTTTGACTTTTCAAGAAATACACAACAACACAGTCTCGACATACACAACTGAAGAAATACAGAATCCTGTTGGTCATTTTTTTAGCCATGTTTTCCCACGCTTGTCATGTCCTCTCACGGTTTATCTATAGCTCTGTACTAAATGTATGCTTTTCTTAGCAAGAAAAAGGAAAAACAACTGGGCAACACCAACCAAACTCAAATCTCACTAATGCAATTCGACTGAGAAAACAACTAACCAAAACAAAAGCTTTCATTGTATTCTCTCTTCATTCAACCCAACTTCCAGTGAGTTTCCTCAGATCTGTTAATTTAACTTGAATACAAAGATCTATGCACATGAATGGAGGGATTCACACTTTTTATTCAGGAAGACTGAGAAACAAGAAGTGAAGGAGGGGATGTCATTGTATGACCATGTCTGAAAGGATTTTAAAATCAGTCGAAACAAATAACCTTTCTTTGCTAAATGCTTGCTTCACCTTAGCTAAGAGAATAATAAAGCTTTGCTTGTGGCTCTTTTTCGATTTTATTCTCTGTATTTGTTGTCGGTGAAGAGTGTGTTTAAACACTGAGTCATTTGATCATAGTCATTCATTAAATTCTACACATCATTGAGGCTTTTTGTTATTGCAGTGACTCATCTGTTGGGTATTTCACTATCTGTACTGAACCACATAATGGACGCATGACAGTACAGTCCGTTATGCTGAGTGGACCGTGAGTCAGACCAAAGGGAATTCAGGGTTTGATGAGAGTTCCTCTGTTGGATTGGCCCAGCGTCTTCCTCTCCCCTCCTCACTTCCTTAATGTGACTCACACACATCAGTCACATTCCTGGACTTCCATACATCCCGTAGGAGTTTAATGTCGGCACAGCTTCAGGCTACACTGAGCTGTATGGGAAATATGTTGTTCAGAAGTCACAGGCTATGGTTCATCATAGAGCAAAGGGACAAGCTCGATGTGTTAACTATATTTACATCATATCTCAGAAGACAGATCGAATAGGTTAACTACTATTAAATATCAAAAAATACATACAAATTAACTTTAAAGGTTGGAAAAACATCTCGTCTTCACCTCTCATTCTTGCACTGATTTAATTAACCAATTGAACCTGTCATGAATCAGCCTTAGTCGACTAATGGTCACAGAGAAACTCTCCAACACCATGGCCTTTACTTAAAATTTGATTAGGGCTTCATCCAACAGTTATTGTTTAAAAGGTTTTATATTCAATTTGGCTTTTTTAGACTAATAGAGTAAAACCAAGTGTTGCTCACTATAGAGGTACCGGTACATCTAATCTAATATATAATAGGCAGGAATCTCAGATTTTTAGCATTTTTTGCATTCAATAACACTCCAATGATTGACAGATTCAAAAGTAGTCAAAGTAGCTTAAAAAGGAGATCCCAGAGTTTCTGAAAATCTCAAATATGAAATGTGTATACAATTATACACTTAATAGTTTGTGACAATAAAATACACCGATTTGAATATCTGTGTACACAGTATGTGTACATTTCAATGAATCCCCAAACTAGATGTATATTTTTTTTCTTCTCCTTTCCTTTAATACGGGTTATTTTAATGAAAACAGGCTGCCATCACAGCATTAATTGGTCTTTAAACTGCAGTTGAGTCAAGAGAAAACTTGCCGAACCTGAAGGGGTGACGCCCTACATATCTTAAAAAAAAAAAAAAAAAATCAGAAAACGTGCCTGGGTTCAGGAATGTTTGAGGAGGGGTCCTGAATGGTCTGGTGAGTGGGGGGTTGGGGTATTGGGTGGAGGATCTTTTTGTTGCCTGTAAAGAAATGAATGACATCATCGGATAGCAGAGAAGAAAACGCCTCCTACTCTTCCAAGAACTGCAAAGGATGATGTTGAAATAATTGGAGGAAAAGGAAACGAGGGTCTGAGTGTGTGAAACTGTCCGAGATCAGAGAGATTCTTCACTCAAAGCTTCTCCTTTCTTACGCTTTTTATATCCAATTTTGCTCCTCTCTCACAAACATTTTGATCTCCTGAATCCTCACTCCATTCCTTCTTAATCCCTCTCCCTCTCTACCACTTTCACCTCTGTCTTCTATCCTCTTAGCCTCCCACTACCTCACCCTTCCTCCAGATTTTGCGGAGGGATGGATAAGAATGTTGGACAGGAAACGCGTTCATTTCTTTACATCACTGCTTCCTCTTCCTTTGTCACGTTTCCTCGAGTTATGCTTCATTCTGAAGGCTGCACAGTTGGTCCAACAACCCTTTTCCGCCTTTTCTTACTTGGATTATGACTGCACATTACTAGATGGGACGTGACGGGATGAACACTGTAGCTGTGACGTCTGAGATTAGGGACCATAGTTTGTTTGTTTTGCCTGTTAAACAATCAAGTTTTCATGTTTACGTCTGGAGCTTTGACAAGGAACGTGCTGGATCCAAAACATCAAGGTCTACTTGCACGCAACAACAAAATAAAGATCATGTATGCATGTTTCTATTTATGTTAGCCTTTCTAGTGGTTGAGTTGAAGTCTTACAAGAACAACAGGGCTTTTAAATCTGAGTGAAGAGCAGCATTTCTATCAGAGGGGTATGTTTAGGCAGTCTTTGACATCTGTTATTCCTACATTCCTGGCATATCTGCAACAGCAATTTGGCATTCCAGTTGTTCTTATGCATCATTTTTTCTTCTAGTACGGACCGGATTATAAGAACAAGGAAGTGGTGATCTAAACTAAAGAACTAAAAGAGAGGAATTCCCAATCCCAAACAAGCTGTAGTTCATGAGAACTCACCCCAAAATTGTTCTTTACAAATACTCTTATCCTTTATCTTCTTCCTGCCGGCTTTCATTTGTCTTACCTTAGAATCATGAACTGCTCTGCTAAGCATTAGAGCTTGGCTGAGATTTATAAATCTGTGTTTGAGATGCATTCAAAATGTCTCTTAACCAGTAATTTAATCCCAACAGGCTGTTGAAATCTAATTACATTCAAAATGGCCTGTGGTGTTAGCATAATTCTCCCTGTTTTCACAACACCTTTAACTTGTTTTGGGACTTTTCTTGCAACAAATGTAGTTAACTTTAGACAATGTGGAATAAGGCAGATTTCTGAAGCATTGAGTTTACATTGCCAAGAAGATTACACTTGATTCTAGCATTAGAGATGAGGGAACACTTTTTGTACATTGCTTAAACATTTTTGGAAGCTTTCAAAATACTTTATGATTAATTGCAAGGTAGAAATGACTTATTAAGGATTTTTGCCACAGTGTAACAGGGGGAATAGGGCTTTTAAATGAGGAGGAGGAGGAGGGGAGCCGTCACATTCCTGGTCCATTCTCTCAATCCTCCATGTGCCTGGGGGAGGTTAGGGGTTGAGGAGGGAGATTAGGTTCCCTGATGGGAAAGATGTGAGAGCAGCGCCTGCGGAGACGAGTGGGTCCTGGGGGGTCCGAGGAGCAATGGTGGGATTCTACCATGAGATTGACCTTATTACTGTAATTTTAGGGACAGCGTCGCTGGGACTCTCTTTTTAATGAGTGTGATGTTTCGGTGGTGTGTTTTAAAAGTTTAAGGGACAAATTTGATAGATAGATAGATAGATAGATACTTTATTGATCCCGAGGGAAATTCAAGCAATGAAAATTCATTCATTGTGGCGGCAGCGAGGAAAGAGATTTAATTTAGAAGAGGTCAAGACTTACTAGAGCTTCAACGAAACATCTACTCTTTGTTTAGGCTGCTTCTGTTACCAGCAAAACATTGCACATTGTATTTGAGCCGCAGGAAAACGCATCCTGTCTAATCAGCCTAGAAGCTGAGACAGCTACGAAAAATGGCTGTTTCCTAATAGACTGACGTGACGTGAGTCCTCAAAGCACCTCCACTCCATAACAAACAAATAAATAAAACATGCAGCACAGATGAATATAATTGGACTGCAGATTGGACATTGATGGATCTTGAGGGGCAGAGGGCCTTTTAAGCACTCTAATCTAAAACTCTACCACGCTAACACTTTCCACTGGGATCACTTCCTTTGTCTGAGCAAGAGAAATCCTTTTAACATCTGCAGGGAAGTTGGAGAATCAGCATATTTGCAATACAGTACAAACCAGGGACAATAGCAGTAATGGTACATCCTATTAGGAAAAGTTGCCTGTAATGAGGATTGTCAGCTGGAACATGGGTGAAAATCCAGGCATCTGTTTTGTGTTACGGCGACCGTAAGACATAATGCTTCATTGGCAGAGATCAGACAGAGCTTAAGTGAAGGGAGAGGTCCCTTCCTCAAGCATGATGAACGTTTTGGCAACATGACAATGCACGTCCCCCGAGCCGAGCCTAAGTAAGTCCATCCTGGTATGAAATCATGACCACACATACATAAACACACACACAGATTTACAGTAAAGAAAAAAAAAAAGACCACAGTGGGTTCACGTCATAAAACTTGACACCTGTGACCAAAAAGAAATAAAATTGTAGCATGAGTGACTGTTGTAAAGAATCAGCTCTGACAACTCGTGAAAAACCTGGAATACAATACGTCTTACTCTGTAACCTACTTGGACCGTCACAGTGTACAAAACTGTTTTGGAAATCTGCTACTTTCTTTCTTTTCTGGTTAATACATACATTTATTTTTACCTCATTTACAGCATAAACATGTTTATATGCCAAAATGATAATAGGTTTCTATCACAAGTCCCATAACGTTGGCTTCTATCCTGAGCTGAAAAGGGGGATCCAGTTTCTCATAATGTCACAGTTAAACATGATTCAACACTGGCACAGATGTCATTGACAACCTAATCAATGAAAGCATGCTCGAGTATAGTGCTAGTTGTATAGCACATTATGAGACTGAAATTGTAAAAGGTCACAACATATTTTTCTGAGCCTTTGGAACAGACAATGAACAGTATCTGACAATGACTTGTAACGCAATGAATTAATTCAATGACTTAATTTAATAAGGTGATCCCCACCCATTGGCCCCTTGTATAAGAGGGAAAAAACAGCTAGCAGCATTTGACCTGAACAATGTCCAGCTGTCCTACACATAAACACAAACTGATGTGAACACATGAACGCACTCACACAGTCAGCATTCTTCTTCTCTAAAGTCTTCCAGACAATGTTTTTTCTCTCCCCTTTCAGAGCCTGTGAGCCATCTGGGAGGGGCCATCAACGCCACAGCCAGTGAATTACATCAGCTATGATGTCAGTCTTTGGGCTCTCGATGCACCCCTGTGTACCCACACCCCTGAATGGAGCAACCCAAACACACATGCAGACTTCCATGCACGTCCACACGGAGAACTTAACTACTCTTGTGAGCCAAAGGTCATTAATAAGATGGTAGATACAAACATTTAATCTTTCGAGAAATGTCATTCCATCTGGCCCAAAAAGAAGATAAGCACATTTTAAAAATGCAATTTAACATTATTCCAGCCACAAAGTTATCCATGTTTAAGTCAAAATACAAAAGCCTCCAAAAATGAAGCCCTGTGCTTGGATAATAAAAGAAGTAACAACCATATCAAATAATAAGAAAGGAGAAACAACGTTTAGCTTTGTAGTCAGCATTTTAAGCTGCCTACTCCTTATGTTACCTATTTTTGTGTCTATCATCATCTGTTTTCTGAATAGAAAAAATACAACTTTCACATCCAGTTTTCCAAGGCAGAGTCACTTTGTGTGAAGCAGAAGACTCATTGTTTGTGTTCACAAAGTGGTCAAGTTTTGACGGACCAAATGAAAAATGTAACTCCTCCCCATCCTCATAGTTTGGTACAGACTTCAACAAAATACTTCCAAAAAAATCCAATTAAAAATTCCACGATAGATAACAGAGTTAAATAAGATTTCTGTAATGTTTATACTTGCTCTTTGCTTTCATCCAGTCAAACAAAACTTTGAGCTGCTGACACTAAGAATGACCATAAAAGTAAAAGCCTGGTATGATATGTTTTATCCAATACCTTTTAATTTGTGTCTTGTAATAAAAAATGATTACATATATTTCATTACCTTAAACAACATGTTTTTCTGCTTGTGTATAATGTGTTTCGGGTGTGGCCTGACTGCTCCTCAAACTGTAAACACTCTGCTATACCTGATAGAGAGAGATTATGGTTGTGTGTTTGTGTGTGTTAGCCTTGCACACGTTTCTGTTTGCTCATGCGTCAGTCTTTTGATCTGCAGCCTGCCTTCTGTTGTTTTTTGTCTGTTATCAGAGAGATTCCTCTCCTCTTCCTGTCTCCCACAATGCACTGCTGTCGTTATCAGGCTACCCAAGAGGTAGAGAAGCGCTGGGATGTGAAACCCCTCCATACCTTCCACTCCACTATCTTCTCCCTCCTTTTTCCCCTCATCGTCTATCTCCCTTCCTTTCACTCCCCTGCATGACTTTTAGACTGTAGCCTTGAAGTTATATCACAGTTCATGGTTTTCTGCAGATTCATTTTGTTTTTAGTCCTCTCAGGTTCTTTGAGGGTGATATCAGTGAGCTGGATTAGTCAAACTTTCCAGATTCACTTTTCAGCTTGAATCAGATACTCCAGCTTTTTATATCTTTTAATATCCTGCTGTGTTCTCACATCAGCTCACTTGGAATTGCTGCAGAAAAAAAATTCTAGGGGTCTGAAAGAAGAAACTCAGGGTGAAGTCTGAGTGAAAGGTTTCTGTTTGCATTTACACATACAGTTCTTCCAAGAAAGATTGAAAACATTTTTCAGGAGTTTTCTTTGATTTGCCTTGTTGCTGAAATGTTCTTTGTAAAAAAAACCTGCCTTTGCTTTTTCTTTTTCAGATTTATTTTACATTTCAATATGTTCATGAACAAAAAAACATACGTTTGCCCTTCTTTTCACATTGAGTATTATGGAACAGAGCAGTCATGAGAGCACTGAGGCTGCTTGCTGGGCTATTAATGTCGAAGAGTAAAGCCACGCAAAATCAAATTTCAAAGAGAACATGCGTTTAACAAGTTTAGAAACCACTCACCTGGTGCAGTGTACTAGCTTATTACAAGGGGTCACGGACTGACAGAAAAACCAGCGTGCAACCTCTTTCTCTATAGCCTTCAAGTGTTTTGATTATATGTAATCTGAACACAATAAAACCTATTCTCATGAACATAAAAACAAATGGTCTGCAGCTTCTTTTTTACAGATGCATCAGTGCACAAGATCTAGGCATTCCTGACATGGTCAATATGTTGTTCTGTTCTATATCGTTCCACGTTACTAATTAACTGACAGTACATGTCCACAGATGCAACGATTGTAACTACTAAATTACTCAGCACCGCTCGCCCATATCATATCATCATACTCCGTATCTCTTCTCCGAAGAGCGTATTAGGTTACTCTATAAACGGAGAGAATCGCTTCATTAAATAGCTTATTAAATAGGTTATTTGACAGAGTGGTATGTGACATATCTCTCTGTTTTATGTAGTATAGGGTTACCCATTCTCCTGAGCCATAACATTATAAAGAAGGGCACAGGTTGCTTTGTTCGGGGGCCCGGGTCATGGCCTACTAAATATTTAGGGTGGGCATACGGGCCCCTGCAGCCCTCCCAGATTGAGGAGGACACGACAGAAATAGCAAAGACAATAAATAAACACCCTTTGGAGAGAGTTGGACAAAGCAGGTTGGAGCACATGGTTAATAAGTGGCACAAATCTTTTTTTCTCTTTTTATTACCGAATCAATGATTATCTCAGATTGAAAAATGTTCATTGTTTTCTTTTCCATGTAGCCACAGACAGTCTTCTGTAGATCTATAACATACTAACTTCTAATAATTTCTAGGGCTCTTTGCAAAGATATCAGCAGTTCATGCAAGAGAGAGCGTTTTTAAAAAAGAAAAATCTGTATTTCTTAAATGTTTTGACACATTTATTGCAATTTTCTTTTTAAAGTGCTGACACACATGTAATCTGACCTCAAAATCTTCTGAAGTTTTTGAGGTCTAAAGATGCAAGATGATTTTACACTAACAAAATGTGTTGTTTGTATGTGAAACACTATTCCCTTGCAAACCTTTTTCGTGTTAATGAATAGGGAGGCATTTTATGTGTGTGGTTTCTATGTGAAAAGCCCATGTAGGTGTCCCCTATGTGTTGACAAAAGGATTAGGTAGGGATCAGGTGAATTTTGCAGAGCCATGAAGACATCTGCAGACAAAAATGTGCGCACACACAAGCACACACAAGCACACACACACACACACACACACACACACACACACACTGAAATATGACCTCATACAAACAAGCTTACTTTTTGCCACTGCTGAAGAAACAGTACAAAATCCCAGACACAAACACACACAAATACAGCCACTGCCAGTAACCCCCCAGACCACAGGAACATCCTCTAAAGTCACACACTGTAAATAAACAGTATTGATGGGGGAGACACACACACACACACACACATGTACACACCTTCTGCCAGTGTGTTGTCCTCTGAGTGTCCGTTCAGGCTGCTCATGCTGGAGATCTGTCCATTTTTCTGCAAAGGCTAAAAACACAGAGACACTTTGAGTCAAGACAAATATTCTAACTAAAAGACAGTGCATAATCATTTTACTTTTGATTTTTTTTTTTTTTTTGACATTATAAACACTAGTAGGCCTAGTCACCACAAAGAATTCATGGGAATACTGATATAGATCGAGTACCTTCAAGACAACTTTTTAACATGTGGAAGTCAGTGGGTAATTACTGTAGCCATGCTTATCAGGAACAGTAAGCCTCACTCACTAATCTCTCTTTCGTTACCTTTACAGTGCATAAACAAATGAGTCATTAGCAGCACAGTGTTGGTTTAGCTTACTGTTTGACTATTTTAAAACTAAAATGTTTGGAGTTGTCATCGACTTAAACTAGACTAAAACTCTGAAGAGGAAAATGACTACAAACTCACTATTATTCATCTAAAGACTAAATCTTAAATAGCTGCTAAAATGTAAACAGCTAGAAATTAATTTTGAGCACTGTGTGCACTGTTCTTATGCCTAATATAATCAAAACAGATTCAAACCAAAAATCCTCCCAAGTACAGTGTGTACCAATTAATTAATGAGTTTAAGTGTTTAAACCAAATTGATGTCTTTTTTTACGAGGTTGTAAACAAATTTGTTTCAGCTGGGCAATGGACTCTAAAGGTGATTCCTAGGTTGTAGGAACCAGTCTCAACCAGACACTCAAGGAACTGCAGATTTTTGCACCTTTGAACTGGCTTTTTTTTAATCACACTGAAGGTTGAAACTTAATTTATTAGAAAGCTTTTAAGGCCTCGAAGTATTCTTTGAATGTCTTCTTAGCCAGTTTGCCTGTTTCCAGGCTTATGTAAAGTTACAACAGCCTAAGAAAAATGCTTTTCTGTATATTCTTCAAAGTGTCATGTAAAAAGCAAAACCTTTCAAAACGTCCAACTTATCACCCTAAGTAGTTCACTCTGTAAAGTTTTTTGAAATAATAATAATTAATAATCAATTAATAACTTTATCTCAATCGACCATCATGTTTTATTATCGGGTTATCCTCCAGCCAGACCGCCAGTTCCTTATATGGTATGCTTGCTGTTGCTTCTTACTCATCCTTAGTTTTTATTATCAGATGATAAAATCTATTCTTAAAAGGCAAAAACATCAAGGCAAAGACCAAAAATGGTAAATTCTCTTCAGGTCACATTCACAACACATCATTAAAATCATTCTTTCCTGGATCAGTCAGCTGGTTTTGTTAGGAGGTTAAACCTTGAGATACACAGAAATCCTACAATGAAATTAGTATTTTGTTTTCCATTACAGACTGAGAGCACACACACACAGCTAGACTCCCAGCACCTTATCAGAGTCAACCTGGTCTACCTGACAGCTGTACAATAGCAGCCAGGTCAGAGCTTTGTCTATCCCGGCTAGGAGAGAGGGAATCAGAGCCTCCCCACAGAGCTGCTAATCTAACTAATGGATGACCCAGGCTCCAGTCCCAACAGCCCAAACTCCTCCAGGAAAGCCTTGAAAAGTGACACCACAGAGGAGACAATCTGCCTGGGACAGGAGGGAAAAACTAAAGGATGAGAAAACGAAAGGGAGAGCTGGCTTGAGCGATGGAGGGAGGGAGGGAGGGAGGGAGGAGCAGTGATTAGGGTGAGGATGCCTGTTTTAATGTCTGAATAGAGCAGTAGAAGTGTTAAGTTTAATTCTGGCAATTGAAAATCCCTGAAAAAGTTTTGATTCTTAAATTATATGGATGTAAACTTTTTGACCTGTCAACGTAGGTCTACAACTAATTTGACAGAACTGACAAATTGTCATCTTTAAAAGTTCTGCTTACTTTCTAACAATCAATTATGTTAAGTACATTATACATGCATTATAAATGCATTTCTTCAGATGTTTCTCTTCTACAACTTAATTTGAGTTTGTGAGCAATAGGCCACTCATCTGCCAACATTGAGGTCATAATTGGATGGAATTGAAATCAGATGTGTTAAAACATTATACAACACTAAGCCCATCATTGTTGCCATTTAAGTGTCCCAACCCAGGAAACAGAAATTGACAACATGGTTAGCGGATAATGCTCTATACGGTTCTTTAAGTGCTTATGGTGCTATTATTGCACAGCTTGATCTACCCAGGAACTAAGTGCATACCAACACAACTGCCAAATAAGCTAATTTCCCCTCTAACATATTAAGTACTGAAGACCATTTCCAAGGAATTTGAGAATGAGCTGATCATGTAATTCAAACTGTGACTGCATAGCTTGCATTACACTGTGAAATTATAGGAAGACTAAAAGGACCATAATAACTGGACTGATTAAACTCTAAAACCTTTTTCCTCATATTTACAAAATTACAGTCGGGATTTGTAAAATAGGACAATTTCCTTTCCCTTAAAGTTTGACATATTCTACGGATCAAAACATTGCACACTGGGAGCCATTACGGTCACACCCATGATGGTCCTGTCATGTTCTTTTAAAGACATCAGGACCTCTGATCAGTTTTTAGTCTGCGAGCCATCAACTGACCTCCAGACCTGTAGCGACCCACCCACCCCTTGTCCACCTCATGACTAGCATTCCCAACATTCCTTGCCCTCTTCTCCAAAATTCTTCAGATCCTTTCCAACACCTGACTCTGCACTCTTATTTCTGCCCACCTCCTCCAAATGGTCACCCTTTCACCACCACTGTCCCAAAGATACCGCGCAAGCCCCCTATGACCTCCGTCAAAATACCACGCCTTCGTCTGGCTGTTAAAAATACTGCTCACTGCTAACACCACGACACAGGTCAGATATTTTAGTAACAATGGAAGAGAGTAATTACGATGAAGCTGGACGAAACAGCACAACAGTGCAGTTATAAAAGTATAATCTCATAAAGTATAATATAGTCTAGTTGTATATTACAGTGCAATGTTTGGAATATAAATATAATAACAATATGATAAACAGTATATTTCAATCGTAAATCATATTAATAAAATGATCTGGCATGATGGGGTTGATGGTCATGTTAATGTTTAAACAGATGAGGTCCTCTTGCTGTTGTACAGCCTGATGGCTGTGGGAATGAAAGAGGATCTGAAGCGTTCTGTTTTGATCCTGGGGGGATGAGGCGTTAGCTAAAGGAGGCGCTTATCTTGCCACAGCTCGCCGTGAAGAGGGGGAGAGGAGGTATCCAGGATGGATATGATTTTATCCTTCCTCCTCCTCTCAGCCCTCGCGTCCAAGCTGTCCAGATCTAGGCCAACAACAGAGCCAGCCTTCTTAACCATGTCAACCTTGTTTGTCCTGCTTGCCTCACCAGTCTTAATGCCACCCCACCAGCACACCACAGACTGGTAAAAAGGTCTTGAGGAGTCTGTTGCAGACACAGAAAGATCTGAGTCTCTTCAGGAAGAACAGCCTGCTCTGTCCTTTCCTGAAGTGGGCATCAGTGTTGTGAGACCAGTCCAATGTGAACCCTAAGGTGTCCAGCCTCTCCACTTCCTTCCCCACATGATGACTCGGGCAGGTGGCCTCTTCCTCCTGTAGTCCACTACCACCTCCTTTGTTTTTCTGATGTTGAGCTTCAGGTGGTTGCTGCTGCACCATTTGACGAAGCTCTCTACCAGTCCTCTGTACTGCTCCTCATAGTCATCGGTGATGCACACCACGCTGAAGGAGTCATCTGAAAACTTTTGGAGGTGGCAGGAACCAGAATTAAACCTGAAGTTTGACGTGAATTCCTCAAACCTTTCCTTGGGGTTCTCCAGTGTTCCCCATCACCACATCAGAGACACAGCCGTCCACTCTGACGTACTGTTGTCGACTAGTGAGGTAGATAAATATCCAAGCTGTGGTGTCGGTGTGCAGATGCATATCCAGCAGTTAGTGAGCAGGGTCTTCAGGTGCTAGAGAACCAGCCTGTCAAATGTCTTCATGACATGTGATGTGAGTGCCACAGGTCTGTAGTTGTTGAGAGTGCTGGGATGTCCTGTCTTAGGAACTGGGACGATGCATGAGGTCTTCCACAGGTAGGGAGAGGTTGAAGAGGTGCTGAAAGATTCCTGCAAGCTGCCCAGAACACACCTTAAGGATCCTTGGACTGATGTTGTCTGGTCCACTGGCTTTTGTGATGCAGAGTCTGGAGAGCTCTCTTTGTACCTGGCTGGTAGTATGAATGAGAGTGGGACAGTGAACGGGGGTAAGGTGTGGACGACTGTCCTTTGAAGCTGCTGGCGAGGAGCTGTGAGAGGGGGAAGTAGTCAGGTCCTTGATGAGGGGAGGCAGAGTCTCCAGCAGAGGTGTGAATGGCAGTTGAGGTGGTGGGTGAAGACCCAGATCCACTGCCTGAGCTCAGCAGGGTGGGGTTGTGTCAAGCCTTTTGAAAAATAAGTTCAACGTACTGGGTCACCTTCAACTCTGGGTGCAGGCTTGCTGCTACCCATGATCTGTTTCATGCCATTTCAGACCTCTTTTGAGCGGTTCTGTCCCATCCTGGCCTCAATCTTCTACTGAAAGCTGTCCTTGGCCTCTCGCAGTATATTCTCTATCAGACAGCCCCGAACTCCTCTCGATCCTTAACCATGAAGGCCCTCTTCTTGCTGTTTAAAAGGCCTTTAATGTCTTTTTTGATCCAGGATTTGTTTTTGGAGAAGCATTTTTGTAGGGACTATGGTTTCCTCAAAGAAGTGGATATAGACTGTAATTGAAAGCGCAAGACACCATATTCCTCCTTAAAAAGTTCCCAGTCTGTGACAAGGATAGAGTATCAGTAAACTACGCACACATTAAAGCTCGTCAGTTTCATTAACAGAGCTGAATGTTTAACACCTTTATATGACAAGCTCTGCCAAAGACCTCTTCACCAGAAAACTTTACGGGTCTTAAAATGAACAAACCTAAACTAAGTGATAACTGCCACTATGGGAGGGCAAGCTGTTTAACAGTCTTTGGGGTTCCTTTCATGACGAAAACATACATCACCAGTGTAATTAGTAAGTCTACTTTGAGCAATCAGAAGACATCAGGTAAACATTTAAACCTTCCTTTCTGACATGTACATGAAGAATGACCAACAGCTTCAGGATCATTTCTGGACAGGAGATTAGTTTGTCCTTACTAAATCTTCTCTCTTACTTTACCATTCGTTCTGCTTTCACTTTTATTTTACATGCATCATTGAGTCTGATTTCCTCTTATGTGCCTATTTTGTTTACTTTTCTGCACTTTTGCACTCAGTGGCTCAGAGAGCGAGAGACAGCCCTCTGTCTCCTAAATCGCTCCACAAAACCCAGCAGAGAAGATTTACATCCCTTTAACCAAACACAGGGCGCAGAAGGAGGGGGCTAATGGAACAGAAGAGGTAAATTACATCTCAAACCCAAGTCTCTAGTCCCGCAATTGGGAGTGTGTGTGTGTGTGTGTGTGTGTAGGGGGGGGGGGGTAAAGATGGAGAAGGATAACATTTTTATCTTTGAAAATTCTTTTCACATTTAGCCCAACTTTTTCATCTTGTGCAAAAAAAAAAAAGACTTTCAGCAAATGAGCTGTGGTTTATGAACTCCAGCAACCTCATGCTTGCTCCCAAATGAGCACACACACACACCATCAGAGGCGCAGTAGGAGATAACAGGCTTAAAGACTCTCTGTGGGGTCGTAGTTTATCCGTGACAGTCAGCCTGAGGACCCCTGACCTCTGAGGTGTGGACAAAGTCTCTGAGCATTCAAAAGGAGTAGGACGACTATGTGGTGGAGACGACTGGGAGAACGGAGTGAGGACAGATAAATCGCGAGGGGAGGAGGAGTGAGAGGAGGTAAAAGCAGAGATGTGGAGATTGAACGAGAGAGGAGATGAGAAACAGAGAGCATCCATGAGGAGAGAGCAAGAGGGTAAGCATTTTAGCCACAAGCACATAGCCTTTAACTTGATAGACATCTTGTTTGACCTCGCAATATAGCTTTTTCACACATGCACAAAACTCAAACGCAGCTGTCAAATTTTACAATGTGTCAACACAGCTGGTCTTACATCCAGGAGAAATTCACAGCAAGCAATTGGGAAAGGGTTATGACCCCTACATCCTGTGACTGCTTCAAATCTTGTTCAACCGTTGTACTGTATATTTAACAAAGTCGTTTGATACTCTTTCTGCTCGCCCTTATTTCAGTCAGGTCAGAAGTCAGGTCTTTGTTGAATTCTCCACCATCTTAGAAATTACCATTACGCTGCAGCGTCCAAGACATGTGCTCCCTACCTGTTCCACAGGGAAAATCTCCTGCTTTGAGGAGCACGTTGCGTAGTAGTCTAAACTCTTACTATCAGCTGAGGAAACCAGATGAATCAAATTTCACCATTAAAATATTCTCAGTAGTTTGAAACAAGTTTTTTCAAATAAATATTTCACCTGTCTAATGGAATTTTCAAGGACCTATATGACTATCAAGTCTGTCTCCATCTCCGCCTGCCTCCCCCCCACCTCTCCCCTCATGTGTCCTCACCGCAGCCACCCCCCAATCTATTATCCCTGACCCCTACATTCAGAACATACCAAAGATCAAAGCCTGACAAGACCCCCGAAGACCACTCTCACTGTTTCCACAATCCTTTAACTCAGCTCAGGTGCTCAGACTCCGGGTACCTGCTCGTCCGTGTGTTCTTCTGCATTCTGCAGTTTAAAAATAAAGTCTGCTTAAATACTCCTGGATTACACAATAATAATCTTAACGATACGATTAAAATAAGCAGACTGACGGAAAGTAAGTGTATGATCTTTTAAATGATCTGTTTTCTGTGTTTTTTGCACGTCTCAAGAAAAATAGAAAATAAATTTGTTGTCTCTTCTTCTCTCCCACTCAGCTGAAAAAACTCTGTACGGTGTTCATGTGTGGATTTCTATCAAAAAGTGTAGCAGCGAGGATTTCTGAATTTAGTCTGAAAGTTAAAAAAAACTGTTCTAAAATAAATGATGAAATTCCATTTACTAAAGATTGAATACTAAAATAAAAATATAATGTCGTCACAAGATCAAAATCATTTTCAGCTCCCTTTGTTCCACCACAATAGTTTCATCTCTTGATGTGGACTTGAGCCAAGCTTTAGTCACAAACAAAGTCTCAATGTATTACTGAAATGAAGCCACAAAGAGACTGGAAAATTGAAAGAAACAGCAATAAAGTCACACTTGGCTGTCGTTTACACAGCGACAGCTGTGCTTTCTCTGTATGTGAACAACAACATGCAAGATACTTAGGCTCTACCTACATGGAGAACGGAAACATGCTGATGTTAAATAAGTGCAAAGTTAGCAATGATTACCATCTAAGTTTAACATTTTAGTATGCTAACGTATTTTACTGGTGAGCACAGGAGCAGTGATCTCAGCAGTTTATGATAAAAGTTCACCTGAAAAGTAAAAATCAAATGAGCTGTGGAACATGCTCATGAGTCTTTGTATTCACCTAAACAGGCCCGTTAGAGAGTCTAGTGGTTTAGAGTCAAGCTATAGAAGCTTTGTGAAGCCATTATTCTAGCTACATGTGAACATCAGTTTGCTATTATGCTAAGGATCAGTAATTACTGATGACCATGTTCACACTTTGAGATAAGCCTGTAAAACTGATAACATTTGCCCCTCTGTTTGCTTCGTTCAAACAGAGGGGCTGACAGTTTTGTATTCACTCCATCTTCATGTTCACACATGTCATCTGTGACAGATATAATAGTTATCTCTTTAATGCCACTACAGAGTTGATCTCTAAAGGAAATGCATGGGAATCTGTCATTTTAACATATTTCTCCAACAGACATCATGCAGGAGGGGAGGGTTTGCTAAGCCTGATTTCACATGGCTATATTGTCAGATGCTAAACAAGCAAATGCATTTTATTTAATCACAGTTATGTTGCCTGCTACTTTTAAGACCCTGGATCCATATCAGTCCGTTTACATGACTTTATGACATATCTGATATCAGCCTGATGTGAAATCAAACATGAAGACACTTGATTGGACCTAAAACAAGAGAGGCATATACAAGTACAATAGTCATAAAACTGTGTGTTAGCAGCTGCCGAGTCACACACCTGTTGCTAGCCATTTAAGGACAACACCTAAAACTCGGTTGTCCTCCTCTACCTACATCAGTGCATCACTAACCCTTGACCCCAAAGTCTCTATACCTCCCACAATTTGTCTGTTTTTCATCACCCCGATCCCTTCATCTGTGCGGCTGCTACACTTGAACAGCAAACTGAGCCAAACAACAACAGCAGCCTGGGCGCAGGAAAAGACCCCCCAGGACATGATTACAATCAGGCCACACTGGCCAGCGTTTGACCCCAGGGGCCTGGCTCTCTAACTGGGTTGTAATAACAAATACATTCCCTTTGCTGAACCTCCTGTCATGAATCTCTAAATATCTCTAACCCTGATAAGCATCCAAGCTCCAGAGTCAAATGTGAGAAAAGAAGATGACTAGGAAGAGGGGGGTTCTGAAATGCATAGAGGACAAACGTGGATTTAATTAGTAAGACACTTAAACCAGACTGTTTTCTTATGGCTTAAAGCTTCAAATTACTCTTAGACCATTGCTCTACTAATGTCTGAAGGCTTGACTTAACGTTTGCCTTAAAAACAACACTGAGGGTCAAATTTGAAACCTTAAATCCAATAAACACTGGTGCATAAAATCAAGCTTAAAATACAGAAAAGAGACAACTTCAGCTAAAACCGACCTGATCCCATGATATTAATCTATTGTTAATTAGCACAGATAATGAAATCTCAGTTATGTTGCATACTTTCCAAAAAATGTTGCAACATGAAGATGTTCTATGTGCAGAAAGAATTGATTCTGACTGATTCAAATATGATAACTAATGATTACTGCAGCCCAGGTTCGAACCACCCTCCTTTTCTAATTTCTTACTCTGTCCACTGTCCTGTCTCACAATAAAAACATAAATACTCCAAAGATAACAAAATCCAAAATCCAACCAAATACAACTGGAAAGTCACCAAAAGCAAAATGTATTTAAGAATATAGAGAACGAGCTACATCTTTGGATTTCAGACAGCTGACTGTTTGGCTGCTAAAAGCTTCATCTAACTAGGTTTGCCTTTTTATGCCATTTGTTCTTAATGCAGTTAAAGAAGACGTGAAATAAATCAGCCTTAAACAGGAATCTGTTTTCTTGCCAGGTTAAAAAAAACTCTCCAGTGCCGTACTCCTCGTCTCATTACGTTCATTTGCCTGCTTACCAGAGCAGGTACACCATAGTTTTTTAGTCTGCTAATGCAATCATCCAATTTAAAAATGGGAATAGCTTAATTACAGACAAGCACATGTCATGGGCTTTAAATCAGGCTGCTCGTCAATCCAAACATGTTTTGGCACATTGAGATTGCATCTCAATTCATTTCAGAAAAGCTGTCAGAAAACCACATAATACAAGTTATTGCTATAAAATGAAAATCAGAGGCAGTTTTTTTTTTAAATGGTTGGACGAGGATTGTTATAGATGTGTGTCAGTTTATATCGACTGGCTGCTTACTTTAGATTTAACGTTTCTAAGCAATGTAGGAGTTTATGGAGGATTGCTGCACATCTGGACTCTATAGTTTTGAAATGTAGGATCTTCCTGTCTTTCTGCAGGCTGCATCTCAGAAACACACACAGGTAGCTGCTGATGCCTGTGTGCACAATACAGAAATCACTGCAACTCGTGCTGCAATTTGATAACTTGCAGCCAATATAACAGACATAATGTCCTGCAGTCTGAACAAAGACATGGTGTCTTCATGTCTGTGTAAATAATGCAGATGATCTTGAGTTTGTTTAAGTCCATGCAGCAAGGCTTTCTGGTAAACACTGTCATGTAGCTGGAGGTAGTTTTTTTTTCTTTCAGCAAAGTAGTAAACAGACTTGTTTTGCACTTTAAGACAGCATTTCTATTCGCTGAAAACGGAAAGGCATTTACCACCTGACTCACTGTACGTGCTTCTAATAACGATGAAACCACATCATAAGAAACCACTTACACAGGCTAGGAGCAGGACACAGTAAACAGTTATACAGTAAGGTATAGTGCATGGTTTGCGGTGAAAGTACTTTTACTTCTTACAGTCAATCATGACTCTTCACATAACAATTTTGAAGTTTCAGAGAGTAACTTGTTGAAGAGATTTACAAATGTCCCATATCTAGTTAAAGCCAAACAACTTCGAATTCTGCTTTACAGGGAAGAAAAAGTCATGATGATTAACTCCACAAACAGTAAAACAAACAATTATCAACAATTATGTATAGTGAAATCTTTTTGTCAGGTATCAGCTCTATCCCGACATATCCTTTGGTGAGTTAATTCTGTATTATGTGCCTAAGGTTTCCTTTAAAGGGATACTTCACCCATTTGCATGAAGCTGTGTATCATTAGAAACATGGTAGTAGTGTTGAATGGTCGTGAATCCAACCCTCATTTTGCCCTGTAGATTAATAAATGAAATTCAGTTCTCAGAGAACCCTCATCAGATACTTTTATTTAAATATACCACATTAAAAGTGTCTGTTTTTTGTAAAATTTATTATCCAACATAGAATGTAAAGTATAAAGCTTTTTAGTGATGAAGCACAATGTAATCTCTTTTCTTCATCATCATTTTGTCTGTGGTGTTGAAGTAAAAGTTGGAATACCACAACATAAACACCATGAAAAAGCTTTGCATCATCATACAAGTCAACTTAAATTCTCAATTGTTTTTTCCATGAGACAAAGTCCATGCATTTCAATAATCATGCCCAATGTATAAAATATTTAAAAAGTAATAATGCTGAGGCGCCGGTGGCACAGCGGCAGCACGCGCGCCCAATGTAGCGAGGCTTTGCTCCTCGCGCGGGCAGCCCGGGTTCGCGTCCGGCCTGTGGCCCATCTCCCGCAAGTCTCTCCCCGCTCTCTCTCCCCGTTTCCGACTCCATCCACCTTCCTTCACTATCATTAAAGGCAAAAGGCCAAAAACAAATCTTTAAAAAAAAAAAAAAAAAAGTAATAATGCTGTGAAATGTATAGAGGTCTATTATTAATAATGTTATGTTGCTGGTTTGATGCATTTACAAATAGTGCATTCAATGACTATCATACTAAACTGAAGCTAGTTTAAACTTTTTACTGTATGTGCTGCTGATACAAATGAACACAGAAACACTTCTCAGATAAAAGTAGAAGAAAAAGGAACCGAAGTGCAGATAAATAAAACAACATTAAATGGAACAATTCTTTAAAATTCCACCTAAACCATATAGTCCATACAAAGTGCTTTCCAAAAGTGCTCTGTTTTTCAGGTCAATGGGTTTTTACTGTTATGGAACGGGGCTTGTGATATACGAGTCGTGTGTTTGGTCAATAAAGTAAATCTCAGACGATCCAGCTGTAGAGATTAGGGCGGCTACACTGTCCTACAAGAGTATGCTAACCAAGGAGCAGCTGCTCCGAAGCTATGATTCACCGTTTGTCCTTCAAATGATCCGACTCCCACCAGCACTAAAGTCACACACACACACACACACACACACACACACACACACACACACACACACACACACACACACACACACACACACACACACACACACACACACACACACACACACACAACTAAAGACTGCACACACCTACCACTGTGACGCTGTTAGTGCTGCATCAGGACCAGAGCTGATGAAAAATGGATGTGCAAAAAAACGCGAGAGAGAGAGGGAGGAGGGTTAGAAATGAAGAGAGGTGAATGAGTCCATAACAGAGCGATGAGAAAATAGTATGAAGAGTACCAAAGGTTATTCTTTAAGTTATTCCTCTTATAGCCCTAAACAAAACTTAATAACTGCACAAATAAAGTAAGAAGGCTCTTTAGCTGACATTTGAGAATCCACATGATAGGTGGCTTGTTTGATAGTTTATAGACTATAGACACTTTCCCAAATTAAGGTGAGAGCAACTTCATTAGGTCAGGGTGACAGTGACACTATATATTCTGGTGAGCGAAGACAACATATGTATGATTTTTGTTGCTGTTTTGTGTAATATATTAACATTAAAAGTCAATTTGAAAGCACATCTTTTTGGTTAAGCTTCAAACCTATAGCTACCTGATATGTTGGTATCGTGAAAAAGCTGTTTGGTTTCAGCAGATGTAAGATGTAGTGTCCAACAAAAATGTGTTAAAACTATGTGTGCCTTTCCACTTCAGACTACACAGAATGCAGAGGAGCAGCTTACATGTATTTGAAGAGATAAAAGGATGAATCATGGTGTTAAAACAGAAGAGGGAGAGTGGAGAGAGAGAGAGAGAGAGCGAGAGCGAGAGAGAGAGAGAGAGAGAGAGAGAGAGAGAGAGAGCGAGCGAGAGAGAGCGAGCGAGAGAGAGAGAGAGAGAGAGAGAGAGAGAGAAGAGAGTAGAAGAAGGGTGAGTGAGCAGGTCCACAGAAGCGGATGACGTAAGGGAGGTAAGAGAGGTTATTTTGAGCACAGTGTTGCAGTGGGGAGCCAGCGCAGACTTGAACAGAGGGAGAATTCTTAATTTCTTAACTTGGAGAAATCAAGAAGCTCTTTGTATGTGATGTAAATGAATGTCTAAAAAAGTAAGATATATTGACATGGAAATAAACATCTTGTCCACTCTCTCTCATTTACTTGTGGCAGACCTGGGTATAAAAATATTTCATATTATATAAAACTCAAATGAAAGACCTGACAGTACTTCCAATGAAGTGTGAAGAGAGTTGTGAACATGTGTTTACCCATGATACTGACTAGCTTATAGCTTGGAATATTAGCTTGATGCCAAACGAAGAAAATGATGGAAACTAAGTATTCCGAGCACTCTGAAGCCTTTTGTTCACAGTTATACTTTACACATTGACCTAACTTTTAGATATCACATGAATTGGCTTTTCATGTCCTTAAAACAAACAAAAATTGTTTTTGAAAATTAGATAGGAGTAGCTCACATCTAAAACTATTCATTTTCAACTTTCAGGTTCTTATAATGGGGTTAATAGCTGCATCACAATCTATAGGAAATGTATTATCATTTAATCATAAGGATGTAAAATATAATATATCCTTTGACTTGAGGCTACTATCAGTTTGATTTTAGGGACCTTCCAGTTTTCTCTTCTGCCTTCAGCATCCTAAACTGGAGAGGCAATAAAGAACAGCAGTAAAACAAGGACACTGATGAGGCCGCCTTCTAATCATAATGATTGATCTGGACAGAGTAGCTGAAACAGTCCCTGTGGGGCCGTGGAAAGGCCGGGCCCTGCTGGCCAGACCTCAAATATCCTTCCCCCACACTGTCCTCGATCAGCACTACTGATCATGAGAAACACTGATTCTACATAGTCATGGGTTTTGTTTTATTTGTGCAATTATAAAGTCAATCTAACTTTTAACTCCTTAACTCAATGAAAAAGAATTCAGTTCATTTCTTTTCATCCAATCCCAAATGAATCCTTATTGGTGGGCATTGCCACAACAAACACACAAATATTTGTCAAAAAGTTAGAAATGAGTTTTAGGGACCAAAACCATGTCTTCGAGCAGGCTACAAGCGTGTTAATTTCTGCTGTTGAATTTGGCCCTTTAATATGAGGCCTAATGAGGATTTTCTGGTTTTGGAGGCAGCATCAAGTGGATAACAAAGGAACCTTTACCCTTCCCCACTGGCTTTAATTCTGAACACAGGAGGTTTGCCTGCAACCTGCTTTAAGAGTTTGCAGAGGTCTGTGGGTAGTGGTCGAGTCAGCCATTGAATTGTATAAAACAAAATAAAAATTGTATGTGTTGGGCCACTGGTAGGCTTGTGGTTAGTGTGTTCCCCATGTACAGCAACCTTAATCCTTAAGTACAGATGGCCCAGGTTTGAATCTGACCTGTAAACTCTTACATGCGTGTTGTTACCCACTCGGATTCTAGCCACTGTCCTATCCCTGCAATAAAGGAATAAAAAGCCCCAAAAATATGTTTAAAAAAGAAACAAAAAACCCATCTGTGTCACAGAGACATTTAATCTTCCCGTCTTCCTGTACTTACTCATGACCCCTCCGATTTATGATGCTAATGTGACGGATTGAGACAGACCGCCCTATATCACGGTAATTAGGTTGAAATAGGGTTATTTATAGACACAACAGAAATACATATGCTGCAGAGTCATGTGAAGAATAAACCCAATTCAATTTTTCTTTTTTAAGGTTGAAACTAATGGGATTTAAACAGAATTTTCTCTGGTACATTTGTACGGCTGAGTTCAGGTTTCTCAGCAAAACCTCAGCTAACTTATGTAATACTGATTAAGCTAACGACATTGTGAGTCAAAGCTTTCATATGTGTTCAATGTCCTCCAATTTGTGAGTTAGTTGGAGTATTTCCGTGGGTCAATTAAATACCTTTGCGGTGGAAGTCCTGTGTAAATAACATAGCTGGGAAAAAGAGCTGAGAACACACAGACTTTAATGAAATTGAGTCTCGTGTAGTCTGATTTTTTAGAGGCAGAGAGGAACAAAAGAAGTCTGGTTTTTCACATCCTCAAACACACACACACACACGCTTGTTTTGCACAGTAATGGATAGCTGGCGGCGAATCTGAGAGATGAAGCTGGCCAAGGGACAGATTAATTAGCAAAAAGCCACTTCCTGTTTCTCCACAACAAAAAAAGAGGAAAATTGAATTTGTAATTTGATTTTCTTTTCTGCAGAAAAAATAAATCACTGTGAACAGCTCAATATTCTGGTTTTCTACAGTTCACAGACAGTTCTTTATTTGTTTTTTTACTATTTAGTATTAAGCATGTTTTACAGTTTGGTTCAGCAGCAGGTTTTTTTTTGTTTTTGTTTTTTTTTAAACTTTTTCCATCAATGGATAGAAAACATTTATTATCACTTTTAATAAACAAATCTTTCAGTAAAAGTTTAATCTCAGATTTCACAGTTGGGGTTGAGACCCTCACACTTAAATTGAATTTCTGTCTTTAAACACATTTCTCATGTCTGTGAGTGTATGACATCCTCTAGCTGACTTTTAGCTGATTTTTGAATCCCTTATTTGTTTTAAATGCATGTGATAGAAATGTGGTTTTGGTGTTGAAATGTATACCATTTATGGGTGTGGCCCTCCTCCTTTGTTAAAAAAATTATCAACTGAAGATGACCTCTGGTTGAAACATGATGAATTTTAACTTTTTGCAGTGTTTCAGTAAGTGTACAGGTCTATCTTCTTCCATAGAAATGGTTTATTGTCATTGTACTGGTCAAATTAGGAAATCTCTGAACATTGAGTTTTATACATCAGAAAAGATCTAAAGCAGCTCAGTTTCTCTCTACAGTATGTGCAATGTTCTTTTATATAACACATAAACAGATGCTGCATTTGGGTTGTGTACTTCTGGAAAAGGAGTTTCTCTAAAAAAGAAACATAATGACACACTCTTTCTCTGTCATGGGTGTTTTTTAAAATCAGTCAAATGTGAGAACAATCTGCTTATTCTTCTTCCTTTGTCACTCTGGCGACTCTCTCTTTTTCTGAAACTTTTTTTTTTGCTCTCTCTGGGCTCCACACCCGTCCCCTCTTCCCGTGCCCACCCAATATGCTGCTCCAACCCCTCCTCATGTCGGTTCCTTCCCCTTGTTGTGGGCCGGTGCACACAGGGGCCCCTGGCTTGTCCCCATCCTGTCACATCCTCAATGGATCCTCTGTTTGACCCCCTTCCGCCTCCCCCTCCACCCTAACTCGCTCTCTCTCTCTCTCTATCTGCTAACAGGATAAACAGAGCCACAGCAGCTTCTGATCAGCTGCAGCTCATTATACAGGAACGTAACCGCCTTAATCAGTGCACATTACATTGCATAACACAATGTGGGATCATTGGAGTCACCTGCCGCTGATGTTGTGATGGGAAGACCTGACATGTGATGCAGGTCTGATGTTTAAGGGGCTTTTTGTGATGTGTTTTTCACCGTTCACGTGAGGCTGATGTGATTGCATACTGTGAGCCAACAGATACTATCAGTTACGTTCTGTCTCACGTGCAAGAAAAGGAGAAAGTAAAATGAATTCTGAGGGATTATAAAGTGCTTTATGTCATGGCAGAAACACTAGAGGCATGGCACGTAAACGTATTGCACACTTACTCAGACATGCACACACTTACAGTGCAGTTCAGCCCCCAGCTGAATGTTTAAGTAAACAGTTTGCAAATGTTCACAGAAGATCAGAAGAAGACATTGTTCTTAAATAAAAGATCTGAGTGCTACACTTCTATTGAAAAGGCCAGCAGAGTGCTTTGTATTCTGTATATTTACGAGTGAAAAACAAAAGCAGATCTTTGTTCATGTGATTCTGCTGCTCTGTTTTTTTAATGACATTAAGAGATGATCGGTATCATTAAACATAAGATGTAAGACAATAAGTTGATATTGTAAGTACAAAATTAAATTTTGCTTTGTGGCATGCTTTGGCTAACAGCATATTATTAACAAAATAAGACAGAGATCAAAGCTTTTTTTCTTTAGAGGAGGTTAACAGCACTAAGCCCCTGTGTCTATGATCTTTGTGCGCCACCATCTTTCATTCCTTTTTATCATTTCAATAAATGTTCATGTATGCAAAGCTAACATGCTAGCACTCTGACAGGCCACGAGTCATGGTGAAAAGGTGTACGAGGAGTTAAAATTGTTTTAATTTAGTCAAGAAAAATGACTTTTAAATACCAGAATTAACTTCAAAGCTTGATCCAAAGGCACATGACTGCAGGTTTCCTTTTAAGTGCCAGGTTCTGTCAAATAAGTCACGGAAACAAACCTTTAACATCTCTTTTCATTTTATGGGATTTTATAAAAACATTTTCATGACACTTCTGCTTGCTCAGCCTCAACACAAAACATTCATCACCCATGTTCAAATCATGAATTTTAGCTCTATACTTCGGGGATGATTTTTTTTTTTTTTTTTTTAAAGGAAAGCTAATCTTAATTAGCTTTTAGGGTTGTTGTTAAGCCTCTTTTTCTCTAATGGTTTGCGTATATGTTTATGTGGATCTTTTTTTGACATAGAAATTATGAATTCAGACTTTGGCAAACTTCAGACACCAAATTTAGCTAAAACTGAAGACACATGCTGCCGCATGTAACGTCTCAATTTATACTTTACAGGTTACTTCCCTTATCAACGTTTTGGCTACAAATGCAAACCATTGTGAAATCTGTGTTAAACTTTGATACACCTACATCTAGTAAACTGATGATTAAAGCTGAAAAACTATTTATTTATTATATAAAAAATATATTTTAGAGTTTCACCTACACACTGGGTGATATTTTGGATATTACTGTAAAAATAAAGTATGGACACAAACAGGAACTCACACAGAGGTTGAGGAAGTATGTGCATGAACACAATCTAACAGTTCAATAGTAACCTTCAATAAAACACTCGTTTAGGAATTGAATGAGTTTACTTAGTTCACCTGCTACTTTCTTTGCATTTTAACCCTCAGGAGATTTCTTCACCTCTTTATCATCCATCTAAACTCCAATTTCATTGTGGTTTTTATGTGATTTATTTTTTTCAGATCACTTGAATGTTGCTGGAGGAATGCAGGTCAGTGTGGGTGGAGACACGTTGTTATGATTCCTCTGTGAAGTGAGGAGGATATTTACTGCGTGTCGAGCAGGAAGTTTTTACCTCGGTTTCTCTGAGATATTCCAGGAAATGCTGTGAGGTCACATGCCTCAAAGTTTACTAAAATCATCGAGGATTGTTACTAAATGTTTCCAATATTTTGGGCCTCCGAAAACGATGTTCGAGAAACTGTTACATAAGTTTGGAGGCTGAGCTGCAGATAATCATACCAATAGAAAGAATAAAAAACCCAACACAAAACATCCTCTTACTAAACCAAATTCAGTTAGAGGAAAGATCAAATGGTATGAAGCTTTCAATATCATAATATTGACAGTAATCCATTTTATGTCCTAAATCTGAGAGCTCATGTCAGTGTTTCTGATATTAATAACACCTCTGTATTCTCTGTTTTGTATTGATTTGTTATGAAAGTGAACTCCAATAAGCGAATGACAATAGACAAATACTACTGTGGCTGGTAGTAAAGCTGGTGGCAGTACAGTGATTGAATAACACTATCAACAAACAATAATAATAACATTACAAAAACACAGAAATGACTTCTCAGAGATAAGAAAATGGATTCATCTTTTGCACACAAGAAATGTCTTGGGTACAAAAGTTCCACAGACATCATAATAGGTATAAAAAAAAAGCAGCTCAGAAAGATTTGATTTCTAAATCAAATCACTGTAAATGCAGAAACACTGCCACTGTTTTGAATTGATGCCTGTGATAACAAGCTCAGGGCTTAACAACACATGATGTCGCCACACATGGAGAACAACTACACAAACACATCAGCCTATAAAAACACAACAATACTTATGAAGCGGAGACGAAAACTTTGACCAAATGTTTCACCCTTTGTGCTCTCTGTCTCACTAAAAGTCTGCCTCAGTGTCATTTGACCTTTATTCTGACCTTTCAGGAAGAGATGGGCCACAAACTGTGACCTGTCGACCTCCAGCCTAAAGAAAGTCAATAAATCCAATAGGTTATATGAGGCGTGAATAGAGCAGGTGGCGAAACGTACATAGTCATTAGTGAGTGCGTTTCAAATATTCATTCACACGAAGCTGCGCAATTTACACCGAGGTAAGAGTGCAGAGTGTGCAAGAAGGCTCAGAGGGTGACAGCTGGCACACAACAAACTGAGCAAAAACAATGGTTTAAATGTTGTTGTTTTTGATAACATTTAAAGGAACAGAACTTTGAGGTAATGAAGAACAAAATAAACTTTTTTATAGTTAACACGTAAAGTGTTACTGCTCTCAGTGCCCTCACTTCAGCTGGTAAAGAGGCTGTGAGCTGTCTGGTAAACATGGAGGCTGAAAAAGTCCCTGCACAAACTGAGGTAACGTTTCTAATGCCTGAAGATGTTTTAAATCTTTTAGTTATTTATGGTTAATCAAACTATGCAGTAATGCAGAGTAATGAGGTCAAAATGTAAACACATTAGCAGGGATTAACATTTAAAAAATCCAAATTATACTGACAGTTTTGTCTGATTAAGATCAGAAATCAATGTAATGATATATGGAAAACAACGTTTAAAAAAATTAAACATTGTGGTAAGATTTTAATATGTATGGGGATCTAATAAGACGACAGTGACTTTGATTGTTTCATATTGACATTTTTCATTATAAAAAGACATGATCAAATATTTCTCAATGTCATGTCTACTTTCAAATATTGCTCAAATTGGATATTACTGTATTCTTTCTTTTTGTATGGGTTGTTGTTTTACCTGTTCTTTTTGCTGTTGAATTTTTATTCTTTAGGTGAATTTAAACACACTTTTTAATGTACAGTTTGGATTTTGAATGCATGCGAGCCAGATGTGCAAACCTTTATTTGGTAAGGAATTTCTTTGCTACATCTTGATTCTTTTGAAAAGAAACTGTAAAAAAAATCCATGACTAATGGTGCAATCAGAAGTCAACATGTCATCTATGTGTTAAAATGTAATTCAATCATCTGTAACTGCTTTCATGTGGTTCAAACAAAAGGGCCAAAGATGTCAGAAGAAAGATGTGTTTTTCTGTTTAGCGGGACCCTGAGTTCAGGTTGCCCTGTTGGTCTGGATCTTAATCTGGACCGACTTGCCATTTTATTACTGCGGGACTGCAGACAACTCGACTCATTACTCAGCAAAAATAACAGCGTCAGGCGCACATTGAGCGCGTGCGCTGCAGCACGTAACCGATGCACAAAGTGACACGCTGAATATTTAGAGGGAGGGGTGGTGGGGAGAAAGGGGGGGGGGGGGGGTGACGACAGGTGGGTTTGTAAACACACATAGGTAGAGAGTATGGAAAGAACTGAAAGAGGAAGCAGGGAAAACATGTTAGAGTATGTGTGGTGTGGACTGTGACCGTCTGCGTACCTTGCTGTCGAGGACGCTGCTCGCCTCCTGGAGCACGTTCACCTCCGCGCTCAGCTCCCCGGCGGAGGCTGAAGCTGAGGCATCCTCCTGGCTCTTCCCGTCCCGCTGCACTGAACTGTCTGCTGCTCCCATGTTGAACAATCTCAACGACGCGAACTGTTGTCGTCTTCAAAAAAAAAAACAATAATCACGAGAAATAATCTCCGCGTCAAGATAAGACGACAACAAACAAGCGAGAGTCCAACAGTGTCCAAATGACGAGCTCGTGCAGTGCAGCTCCGCCCCGGGGTGGCCTGGATGTGGAGTGATGAAGTGAGAGGACCAGCGAACTCTTTTAGGACACCCACCTCCTCCTCCTCCTCCCTTCAGTATCACATGCGGCACGCCTTGCAGCATCAGACAGAGACGGTGGTGATGAAGAGGAGGAGAGGTGACAGAAAAAGAAGCTCGTTTAATAAATACATTTGAACAATAGCTCGTTATAGCTGCGTGTCTTTTTTGTGATTGGTAAATTAAATAAGGGCTGGTAAAAACCTACACGTTTGGGGGCAATTCAGTTTAGTCAATGGGGCCAAACATTTTTAAAGACTATAGGGGGGAAAAATTGGATTTTGTGCAGTGAGTGCATAGATACAGAAAGCAGGTTAGAGTTCCTCCACCCACAAAAACTCCTGTAAATTACTATTACCATACAGTTCGACTTTTGTTCATTCTGTCTTACATTGTTTAACTAAGCTTTTGCTAATTTAGCATAAAAGCAAACTACATTATAATAAATTACCTTGTTATGATATATTTCATATCTATCTGTATTTCATATCTATCTATCTATCTATCTATCTATCTATCTATCTATCTATCTATCTATCTATCTATCTATCTATCTATCAATCACATAAAATGACACTTCCTTTATTATGTGTGACACATTTCCTTGGTGTCTTGTATATAACTAAGGGATTTCATGTTTGAATGTTAATTGAACATAGAGCTATACGTGCCATTTTGTTTGGAATTTCAAAATGCACAAATTACAGCCTGAGCATTGAAAGCCAAGTTCATGCAGGTCCTGACTGAGGGTCCCTGCAGCTAAAACAAAACACAACAAACACTTTAAAGAGAGAAACAAACACATAGACGAGTAGAGCTGTGTGTTTATTTACCCACCTGAGGGTAAAATACATTTTATAACATTCTGTTAAGGAAATCTTTATTTTGAAATTGTTTAGGTCTATCTGAAACTGTATTCCTGAGTCAGAGTTTCAGCATTTATTCAATTTTATAGCCATCTGCACATTATATCAAGCCAGCCCCTGGTCGTGTGTATATGTCAACAACTAATTTTCCATCAATGTATTCATACCTGCCTGTTGTATATCTTGTATCTCTGTTATCTGCTTTTATATAAAAAATTTTCATACTCCCTGTTTGGTCAGTTACCTCTGCTCCTTCTTTCTCTAAATGATGATGTATTTGTTTTTATCTATAAAGCACTTTGTAAACAGTTGTTTCAAAGGTGCTATATAAATAAAGTTATTATGATTAAAAGTAACCTGGTCTTCATTTTTTACCTCAGAAATAATCTCAGCATAAGGGGTTCCTGGTATTGGAAATGTCTTACTCTTTTCATTTTTTTACATTCCACTACCTGCGTCAAGAAACCACTGTAAACAATTGTCCTGTAAAATAACATAAAAGATCTGGCAGCAGAGACACCAACAACTGTAATTTTAAAGTATGAATATTGTAAAGAACTTTCTACTGGCAGCAAAGATGATAGCATTAAACAGTAATTCTAAATGATCTAACAGTCTAATACAGTGAAATTAAATACAGCATAATTATTGTTAGGATGTTACTTACAGACAGCAATAAACAAGATGACCCAGGGGTTTCACACTTGCAGGAAACGCCTGAACAACTCCTGATATTTGTTTGAGGAACTTAAAGTTCAAATGTAAAGGGCCACATTTTTCAGTCAGACTTCACCTGGAGTTTTTTCCTCCTGACCCCGAGTACTTTTTCGGCAGCAAGTGGTAAGAGTAAGCTAATGTGAGATCGCAGCGGGACATTATCCATAGAATTTACCTCAAATTATTTACAAATACCCCATCAGTATTTTCTTGAATTAAATAAAACACATTAACATCATATTAACATTATAAGCCTTGATTATTAAATTATCCATCATAAAACATACTGTTGGTTTAAAAAAAAGGGGGGAAATCTTTTTTAATGTCTATATTTAAATTTTTGAGTGAGCTACTTTTTAGTTTTACTTTTAAACTGGTTAGGCTTCGTATTTAACTAAATATTAAATTAACAGTACTTTTACTTGAGTTGAATATTTTAGTACTCCTACACTTCTGGTTAAAATATTTCAAGTTTAATCCTGTACATTTTCAACAAAGTCTGGAGATTACTGATGCCAAAATACCCTGTCAGGAAAGTGCCAGGGCAGCAGTTCAAAATCCAACTCATAGTAGCAACAGATCAGATCGATTTTATGGTATTCACAGGACCTCCTTTGTTCCTTCAACTTTTCCAAACAAACGAAGAGACTGAGCTCTAAACAATACCCGTAGCAGCCCTGTACACTCCTCAATAATCTGTTGAAACTCACCAACACACTCCAACTACCCAAGAGGCTCTCAAGCCTAGTTTTATAGGAGCTTGAACGTACCAGAAAGAGTTAGAAATAAATTCACTCTCAGGTGAGTATTACCTGTTCGACTAACAACTCATACTATCTGCAATAGGGCTAAAATCATGTAAAAATACATTGCAGTTAAGTAAATACTTAAGCAGCCTTTTAAATAACATTTTTAATCTTAACAGCCTAAACAGCTTCTAGTCCTTCCACTTTCCTGGTTGAGATAGTCTTGCACTCAAGTCTGGAGAGCAGCAGGTGACTAACAGGAAATATTTGATGTGTAATAATAAATAAAATGTTTTAATGTAAAAATAGTCAATGTGTGTTTTCTTTTGGTTGAAAATACAATGTTTGAAGTCATTTGTCAATGAATTATTCTTAAGATTGATCAGAAGTTATTCACACAAAGTAACACATGCCTCTCAAATTGTCAAAAATTCAAGTCTCAAGTCCAACTCAAATCAAAGTAGAATTTGAGGCTGTAACTTTCTTTACCATGTGCCATTGTAATGTGGTTAGCATGCAGTTAAAGTATTTCTTGAAAGTACCAGTATGTACTGAAGTGACTATATATATTAGCATTAGCATTAGCCTTGCAATTATGTGTCCTGAATTTCTTCTGAGCTTCTAATGTAGCACAGCACGTTGCTTAGTGTTACCCTGATTGTTATGTTTTATTTTATGCTTCGGAAATAGCATAGCATGTAGCATATCATTAGCATGTGGCATAACATTAGCCACATTGATTTTGAAGTTGTTTATTTTTCCCTGAAGAAAATTTGGGTTTGTACTCTGTTATTGTAGAGACATGCTTCTCACTCACATGCCTGAAGCATACACATGCAAAAACAAGATCTGTGGACATGCATTAATGGAGAGATGTCAGAATGGGACTGTGTTGTTATACAGGGAATACACCAGAGCACTTTTGGGTTCGGTGCCTTGTTCAAGGGCTTGAAAATAACCGAACACAATAATAGTGAGCTATGACTTTTTTGGTTAATTTTTTGTATTTCTTTATATAGACCTTTGGTATGACAGTAATCTGTGCATTTCCTTTAGTCTTTAAGTTTTCACTCCTTGTTCAATCTGGTAAATAAATGAAAGAGTAATTTACCTGACTCACTCATCATGTCAAACTGTCAAACTACGTACATTAAACACATAGGGTGGACTGTTACAATAGGCTTCACTTGAGCACATACATTTTATTAACTTATAATAATTCATTGATCCAAGCTTAGGCTGTATTTAACAATTTAAGTCTTAGTGTTTTTATTGTATGTATTTATGTATGTGATATTTTTAAATCCCATATGATCATTACATTATTATAATAAGGTGAGCAAACTTGTCATTTAGTTAATTTAATGATTTGTATTGCTGTATTAGGGCTAACAACAGTTCATAACTGTTTTAGATGAAAACAGTATTTTAGTGTTGAAAATTGGCCGTAAATTAACAGCAACTGCTTACACACTTACCAAATGTATAAGATATTGTTAACTTATAAAAATGACAGCCTTATTTACGTTTGCCATGCACGTTGGGTATGCCATTTAGAACTTTTTCTTTTTTTTTTGTCCAAAAGACATTTAATAGAATATTTTAAGTTTAAGTTAAACCTATTTTAAGCTTAAATTATTGTACCATTATGTTGAAATAATAAAGCTTCTGTATAGGTGGATTCTTATAAATTGATACTAATATATGAGGACCAGAATCATATATTATGTCGAGAAACTTCAGTGGGATCATAAACATTATCTTCAGCTCTTTACTGGTTTGTACCAACCAAACCACTAAAAGGTCAGTGGAATCTTCCACAGAGAGTTAAAGTAAGACTGGACCAGGGAGGAGTAGATTCAGTCATAGAGTTAATAAACTGTCAATGTGAAGGACAGAATAATACTTTCAAATGGACTCCTCAGTCGGTCGATGATTGTAGCAACGATGACGGCATCGACAATGCTGATGATTTCAACCAAATCTCCAAATCCTTGTTAATGAAATTTCTTATGACCCAAAAATATATCAAATTAGTTAAGATGCGTGAGGCATGTAAAAACAGGTTGCTTTTGTTGTTAAATTACAGGGGGGTAAATCAAACACATCCTGCTATACAGAAAAAACATCATTAATGTTACATTACAGTCTATGTTAGATGGATGAGTTTGTCAATGACCTTCAGCATGGCAGGCCTTTCAGCAGTAATGCTGATGTCATCTCGAAGAGGAGGGGAGGAGTGGAGTTAGATGGGGGAAGGAGGTTCTCATTAAAGTGAAAGCCTTTAATGGATGTGTCATGGCCCCTGCTCGATAAAACAGCAGAGTAAAGGCACATTAATAGCATGCAAACACACACACATGAAAACTCATATTTACAGATGGAGACTCCTTTTCTAAACTTTGTGGCACAAATACAAATGTCACTATCAGCTACAGCTACAACCAGCAAATATGCAGAGAGATAAATTGCAACTGTGTGAAAACGTTGACATTCCCACAAGACCTGCAGTTGATACACTGACTGCATATTTCTGAAAAACAGCACGAGTGGAATGGTGGGAAGTGTGGTGTTTTTCAGACAGGCTGAGTTGAAGAATGCGGCCCTGAGGGTTGATGTCTGGTTTGGGCACGGAGCCAGAGCTCGCCCAGACACAGCAGGGGGCTGACACGTTCATACTTCGTTACAATCAGTGAGTCAAGTTGAGGGGTTTCGCTCAAAGATTGAGACAGCTGTTTTTACATAATGATTACCAGACTGAATGTACATGTGAAATGTAATGTAGAACACATGTTATAACACCTTTTTGGAAAGGTCTTAAAAAAATACAAACTGAACTAAAACATGAATGTTAAAACTAGTTTCCTCAAGATACATTTCTCCAAATTCTATATAAAACACTATCTGAGAGCGCAGTCATACAAAAAGTACTGTGTAACAATTTTGCATAAATTTAATTTCTCGTAGGTTCGTCTTGATCATTGATTGGGACGGCCAGCAACTATTGCCATTTTTACATTCTAAAGGAAGTTAACACGATATATCTGGCCTCTGGAAGTCTGAATACTTCTTTTTTCCCAGCAGCTCTCATGTCACACTCACACTGACATTCAACAGGACCTGTCCTTGGTACTGAAATTAGGCAGACATTAAATATGAGCGCTAAAAGACAAGATCTTAAACAACTGGAGGCTACAGCAGATCAAGTCTACAGTTCAACATAAACAACTCTTAACTTGACACTGCGGGGGTTTTTCAGAACATAACAAAGCAGTGACGGAGCTCCCTCCTCATCAACACCATGTCGTCAAATCTGTCATCAGCTCCAAACAAGAGGGTTCAGTCTCTCACTTAAATACACACACACACACACACACAGAGTAAATATGCAGTTGGAGGACTACTGTAAATGAGAGCATTCCTAAAGCCCTGACTGTACTTTAAGAGCCAGATCATGCCTGGCGAAAACACAGAATAACAGACCTAGCAGGTGTGGAATTCAAGCTATGACAGGCACACACATGCATGTTGGCTCCATGTTGCAAACCAAAACACCTTATAATGACAGATGCTGCACCCTGGGGTGCTGCTTGGGGCCCCCCCCTCCCCTCCCAAACCCAGACCGTTAGCTTTATTTAGGCACACTTCTAACAATGGGAGCGTGCAAACAAAGACGGGCAGAACCCCAAGTTAACAAGTGGGTGTGAAAACACAAACACAGTTTTGGAGTAAGTAAAAAGGTTTATTTGAAAGGCACACACGTTTGATCTTTGAGAACCAAAATGTTAAACATGAAATGAGAACATGGATACATTTTTCATTTATTGTATGTTAGTTCAACACTGATACCATTCAATCTGATGGAGAGCTTAACAAAACTTAGCTTCACTTCGCTCAGATATAACAATAGCTTTGTGTTTCAGTCATTAAATAATCGCATCAAGTGACGGGTCAGGACACACACACTGGATGTTAATCATGTTTCTATGTGATTATCAAAACAAGATTATAATGGCATGGCCAGCTGAAACTGCAGCAGGAAAAAAAGTATGAAAAGTGAAAGACACAAAACAGTTGTAAACATTTATGATATAAAGCTTTAACCTCAAGAGAATACATGAGAGGTATTTTCACAGCAGAACCCAAACATTGAATGAGTTGTTTAAGGTTATTGTTAAAGACATTAAAATAACAAATGTGTCAATGAAAGCTCAAAAACGAGGCTGGATGTGTAATTGTGCCGCCCATAAAATGCTACTCTGAAACAATGCTTATAAAATTCTTTTTTTTTTTTTTTCCTAAGGCAGTAGAGCAGCATCCAGCAGGGTTGGATACTTGAGGTCATGTAACCAACAGAATGGCTTTCTGTGCGTACGTCAGCAATTCAGTTCATATGTATACGTAAATAAACAAGCTGCCCCCTTTGCAATTAAAAAGCTTAAGACATGGTTTCAAAATGTAGCGTCATTGTACGATTTCTCAGTTACTTATTTAACACACAAGAAATGATTGGAATTTCAAGTTTATGAAAAGTTAGAATTAAATTGAATTCACCGACTCTTTATGCTCAGTGAACAATGCACAGAAAGTTCAAAAGCACACACACACACAACATATATGACACACACAACTTTGGCATATCACACAGATGTGCAAATACAGCATCAAGTTAAGGCTCCAGTGAAGTGTTTTTTGCTTTCCAGAACATGTCAATGGGATGTGGGAAGTTAAAAGGTGACTGGAAACAGCGGTGGATCCTGGGAAACAAAGAAAAGCAAAACAGGAAGATGATTTGAAATGTGTGCAGTAGAGAGCAGCTTCACTGAGCCTTGGCACTGAGTGAAGAAGGTCGTAAACTAAAAACTCCAGGGAGGAAATAAAGTCTCATATAACAACTAATTGACAAAGAGATCACTTTTAAAATATTTATAATGACACAATGAAAGTTGCTTCAGATGACTGGGATGTATTATGACATAATGCTTTTTTATGTGAGAGAAAGAATACCTGTTTGTATTCTTTACTGCTCAGAAGAGCCCAGTGATCTCCTCGGTGACCGGGTCAAGGTCGATGTCATAGAAACAAGGTCGGGTGGGCAGGCCAGGCATGGTGCTCATCTGATGAAAACAACACAAGAGAGGGTTTGTTTTTGTTCCAGTGGGAGAAAAAGAAAGAAAGTGAAGGAAGTTGATTCAGTTATATTTTCATCTAAAACGACTTGAGCAAGTGTTACTCTCCCTGGTTGTACCTTTTCTCACCAAACCATTCACGTTTCAGCTTGTGGGATCTAAATCTGATCAGACTTGTGGTAAACACTGAAGGAATTTGAAAAAAGTACTCTAACCACAAAAAGACTAATCACTAATCAGTTCATATTTGAGTCAAGTAGAAGGTGGTGTTGAACTGCAAACTGATAGAAATTCCCAAATGGTGTTCCTTGGACATACAAGATATGGACGGCTAAAACTGAAAATATGAAGCTTCAGGTCACGGCGGTCTGTCAACCCAGAGGCATTAAAACACTGACATCAATGTCTGTTGATTTTAAACAGTTCATTTCAAATGTAAGGCGTCACAAGAAACATGAGGGCAGGTAAAAAGTTACAAATTGTACTCAACAAAAAATCTTTGGACAATAAGAACATGATAAAGATCTTTTTTTGCTAAGAGACAGAGAAAATAGACATGCGGGAAAAGAGCCGCAGGTCGGATTTGAACCCAGGCTGTCCACTTAGACTACAGCCTCTGTACATGGGGCGCACATACGATCCGCTGGATCAACACTTACATGACAGTGAACAGGATCCTCGCCTCCGGCAGGCGTTACAGATCCCTGTACGGCAAAACAAGCCGTCATAAGAACAGTTTCTTCCCCCAGACTGTCACTCTGATGAACGCTGAACAGTCACAGAGTGTCAGACCTGCTGCTGCGAAATAACCCTGGAACTAAACTGTCACTGTGAATGTACATGTATTTCATTTAAAGGATCATCTACGCACACTATAATAACCACCGACGTTTACATCATCATCCTTTAGCACTACTTACCACTGCACTATTATCTTATTTATTCACCACTGCATCATCTTAATTATTCTTGTACATATTAGTCTCTGATTACTTGTTTATATTTTCAGTTGATTGTTAACATTTAGTGTACATAGTAAAGAGAGAGCACAGTCTACCAAAGTTAAATTCCTTGTGTTAAACATACCTGGTCAATAAAGCTCAAACAAACAAAGTCACCTCAGCTTTTAGTTTCATGGTCAAACGAACTTTCAAACCTACTTTCCAGCAATCTTCATGATCAAAGTGTTTAAAGAATATACCTAACTGAGGAAGAAGAACTGGTTCATCATTACAGCTTTAAGTAGGAGTCTCATAACATGTCAGTGACAAAAGAGCCAACTAAGAAGGTAAGATTGCAGTCTGGATAATAACTCAGAGCTCATATTAAAAGCCCTCTGCCTAAACACAGCTGTGTCTCAGCTCAGACTTAGTATCAAACCTCAATGAGAAAAAGGAAAAAAATCCTCCATCCAAAGGTTCAATGACTATAATCTAGAGTCATTCATCTCTGGGCCGAAAGATGATCAATGTGTTGACAACATCCACTTTAGCAGAGAGGACTTTAGCCACAGACAATGGATGCTTTGTTCACACTGTTGTTGTCATGATATAGATAACAAAAGGCTACCTCACAGATATGAGACACAGTTAGGAGACTCCATACAAGGTGACACTCTGCTCCGATGGATCAATGTTACAGCAGGAAGGACGGGGGGTGGGGGTGGGGGGCCGGTTTGAAAAACTAGATTTTATAGTCAAGTACTGACAGTCACACATGTGTCAAATTTATTTGTTAAAAATCATTTGAAAAGTGAATTGTAGCCATGTGAAGCAGAGTGGAGACATATTCAATTCGATAACAAGAAAAACATAAACTGATAACGGGGAACTTTTCCTAATGGAATTATGACATTTGTGGCAGGAACAGAAGAGGCAGGATGTGACTTGAGACTTCGTTACGTCAAGTAAAGAAAACTTGTTCTTACCAGCAAGTGCAACAGATAAGAGTGCAATGAGTTTCACTATCATTTTAGATACCAACATCTGACTGTGAAATGAAAGGTCAATGAGTCAGATGTATGGACCATCGTTTGTTTTAAAATTCATCATGTAACTGTTGGACTCAAAAAGTGATTTTCTTCTCCCTGAACTCAGCTTGATCACCCTGTCCAAGCTAAAAAAGTAAATTGTCTCGCTCATTAGACAGTGAGCGACATTCTTTGCATGCTCTCCCCCCCCCCCCCTCCCTCCCTCCGACCCAGGGGCGGCTTTATGAGCCCATTAGTCCAAATGAGACAGAGGGAAGGGACCAGCCAATTTCCTGTCTGAGGAAACGCGGCTCTGCCTCGTTTCAACCAGGAGATGAAAATGAGGTGAACATGCTCACACGGTACGACAGAGTTGATGATAACGGCTCTCCGTTTGTTGGCGTGTAAACAAAGAGCGCTGTCACATGATACTGTCGAGAGCATCCTCCCTCCAGGACGTGAATCACAGATGACTCAGACTGAGAGCAGAAGTAAAGCCCTTTCATATCATCATCTCTTACTCTGATGGGATGCATTAAGAACAGTGACGGGATAAGAGTGACATCATCCCTGGTGTTGCTTTTAGTTGTGTGATGTCACAGTGCCCGGACATTACGTGATGTCACTATTAAATAGCTGGGTGAAAGAATGGATCATACAAAGTGCAGCCTTAATTGATTAATGTTTACGTTAAGTGATCATTTCGGATGAGTTCAATAACTATGATGCTGTTTTTTTAGCACTTAACTGTATTTAAGCAAGGGTGGCAAAGGCTCATGGGTATTTCAGGATCCAAACTGCCGGTAGCCATGCAGATGCATCAGACTAAGTAGGATTCTTGAGAAACAAAAACAAGTGTTAAAAAAAAAGAGCACTGCGTCCTGTTAGATAACGTCACTGGAGTGAATAAGGCCGTCTCTATGTGACTGACAAAAGCTATAAAACATGATCATTGTATGTAGTTCTTATTCATGCCTGTAAATACTGTACTTGCGGGGGTGTAGTACAGTGTGTAGGTTATAATTATAAAACACCACTTACACACACGGACGATCATGTTAAGAGATTAAAGTTATCATTTTGTCTCCAGGGGGCGCAAACATTGAATTTCCTCTTAGATTGACAGTGTCAGTGCTTGATGATGCAATATCAACAGCTGGTCCGAGGTCACACTTAAACTGCCCTGATATCCATAGAAACGAGGAGGAATCACCATAAACTGTGGTCAAAAAGTATACGGATGTACACATCCCCCCCCCCCCCCCCCCCATCAACCTTCACAAAGACCCTACACGTCTGCGTCACTGCTCAATGACACTTCTGAACAATGAATATCAGATAAAAACAGAGATATGGCTCAAAGGCTCCAAACTTGTTCAAACATTTTCACTAAACAGTTTTTCAAAGTAACTTGATTACTTGACAGCATTTGCCTGGCAGCTTTTTCATGCAAAGTGTCAGGCTACACAGGAAGATTATCAAAAGATGCTCAAATGTGAAGATGTACTGTCAAGTGTTTTTTTTTTTTTAAAAGCAACAAAGGATGCGCTGTTCTGCCAGTCCGTCCTCCTCTCCAGCCTGAGAATAAGTTGGCAGTCACAAAGACACAAAACACTCTGCGGCTAAAGTTGGGAACTCCACTTGGCTAAATCAGTCCCTCTATTATACCCAAACACAATGTGTCTTTGTCAGGAAAAAGCCTTGGGGAGACAATGTAGCTGGATTTTAACCCCCCCCCCCCCCACTGATCCTGGAGGACAGTCTGGGTCAATAGCTGCACAGTTGCCACACAAGGGGATTGAGGAGATTATGAATTTAAATTCAATAGAAAACAACTTTGCCATTAAAGTTTAATGGAGCGTTAAAAAGAAGCTATGAGCTTTAGATTGAATGTTAAATATCCTGAAGTAAAAAAAGACCACCTGTTGGCCTCGATGTAGATTTCATGAAACTGTATGTCTGTATAGTTGGCCGCAACAAATCAAAGAACGGTATGAAGAGGAACTTGTTCATTATCTAGTCAAACGCTCCCCTGGGAGAGTGCACAGCTTCTCCTTAGTAACTGATCTTTAAAACCGTTTGGATTGTAATGCTGTGTTGTAGTACTTCAAATCGTTCTTAAGTCTCTGTCTCGTCTTGGAATCGGAAGCATTTTTTCTCCGTCTCAGACTGGGCGGATTCCAGATCAAAACCGGTGAAGACGACCATCACTGATTGGCTATTTTTCCACATCAAGACTGAAATCAGTCGAAAGACTTTTAGACTTTCTAAAACAACAAATAGCTTTCATTCATTTGTAGTCATTTGAAGTTCTGTGTTTAATGGTACAGAGGCAGCTCTAACGGGATATGATCTCTACAGAGATCTGTTGTTGCTACTGCTAGCGACCCCTCCCTCAACATATCTGAAGAGTGACATCAGCCCCTTCCTGATTCTTACCCCTACTGCATAAAGACCCTTTACTGCCATCCACCCTCCTCCTTCTCACATTCAGGCCTTAATCGCTTCAGGGGTTCGGTTTTTGATACGTTTTCACTTCCTGGAGTCAAGTGGAACCTGAGAGTTTGTAACTTTGATTAAGTCAAATATGTTTGAAACATGTTTGATCAAAGAAGTTGTCTTATGAAGTGCTTTTTGGTTTGGCTTCAGGTGTTAAACATTGAGTTTCTCTGCAACGTGCAGGTCTCCTCAGGATGATATGAAACTGGGGTCCTCGTGTGCATCGAATTCAGAACAGGATCTACTCGTATGAAGAGTTCATCATTTAAAAAATAAATTATGTAAAATGTGGTTGTCTGGAATATTTGGAGAACAGAGGCAAACCTTGAATCAAGGTTTGACTTCTGCTTTGAATAACTTAAAAAAACGCAATCTGTGGGTCAGTAAGGCAGACAGTCATTGAGCCTCCGAGTTCAAAGAGAAATGTGGAGACTCCCTTTGGGTTAGGAGTCACAGTTCAAGGGTTGTCGACGTGACAGTGGCTCCACGGACCGCAGCAGATCAAAGGACATTTTTGGGAGACTGGACAGACGCCACACCAAGACGCTGCCCCATGCCTTTCCCAGCATGCCCGGCGTTTGACACCTCTGTCTTGGCCTATCAAAGCCTCGACCTCAGGGCAGGCTGGTGAAACAGCAGGAGGCAAAAAATGCTCAGGAAGCTGCTTCCTTCCTGCCCTGGCCCATCGTCATCTACCGTCAACCGAGAGGCTCCAGCCAGGCCGACTCAGGACTAACCAGCTCAGTCTCATGGCAATCAGGACAACTACTGTGTTATCTTCTAATAAGAGAAACAGAATTAAATCCATTGTGATGAACATGAGATTGAATACTTCAGGCTGTAAAAGTTATTTTATAGCCTGTAACCCCAACTGCAAAGTAGCATGTTGCTAAGACAGCCTTTAAAACAATTTCCAAAACAAATATTCACTGAAAGTTGTCTTTTTGACATTTGAAATGAAGCTGGAAATATTAATCTGTCAGAAACACTGCTTAACATTATCACACAGAGCTAAATAGTCCAATGTCCAAAAGGGGGTTGCCAAAAGGAGCTTTAAAAAAAAAAAAAAAAGCCCAGAGACTGTGAGCTACACGACACAGAATAAAGTTATAAACTTATCTGATCTGAACTTCTTCACATTATAGTTACTAACCGTTCCCACAAGTGGGTAGATGAAGCCAGCTCCGATACTGGCGCGAACATCTCTGATTGGCAAAACAAATCCAGTAGGGACACCCTTCTTGTCAGGCATGTGTGACAGTGACAGGTGAGTCTTGGCCATGCAAATAGGCAATGAACCATAACCCTGCGTAGAAGGGAAGAAAAATAGGTTAATATCTGTGCGTTTATTTCAGAGAGACAGAGAGACAGAGAGAGAGAGAGAGAGAGAGAGAGAGAGAGAGAGAGAAAGAGTGATAGGAGCTGTGGGAGTCAGATGTTATTGAAGCTGCAGCAGCAGCAGCAGTGATCTCACCTGTTGATTGTAGTAATCTATCTTGGCCTCCGCCTCTGGAGACAGCTCGATGTCATCAGCTCCATACACTCTCTGGGCAATTGTTCTGATCTTCTCCACTATTGGCATCTGTGGGAAAGACGGAGCATCAGAAACACATGATGAGCACGACAGTCACAGGGAATTAGATTTAGTAAATACACATCAGCATGATGTCAGGATTACTAAAAGATATCCATAACAGACAGAGAACACGTTTGACTGTTCCTATATGTACATTATACTACACACTGTATTCAAATATACAAATATGATCTACCGAAGAGTTGATTTTGGACAATTTGGCTCATAAATGAGACACTCAGCATGCCATATTTCTTGTCTGGCCATTCATCACATGCTGCACACTTTTCACCCTCCTGTGACATTCTGCACCCTCAGCAAACGTCCCCTGTTGTTCAGCTGTGTCCTCCCTACCCTGATGTTCCCTTGGCTTCCCACCTAACTGCCTTGTCAAATTGTAAATGTGAAGAATAAACGCTGCACTCACTCATCATCCCATTTCACTGGATATATTTTAACACAACCTTAAATCTGATTTGTTAAGTAAATAGAAAGTAGAACTATCAAATAACATGAATTCTGTAAAAAGGTGCAAGCTTACACACACACACACACACACAAACAAACAGACAAACAAACAGACAAACAAACAGACAAACAAACAGACAAACACACACACACACACACACACACACACACACACACACACACATCAGCGTAACAAGATCAGTTAATTTAAGTCACAACTCTCCCAAGGTCCCTAACTGAAACCAGCTGATGTTTTCATACTGCCACATTGTCTGGCTACAGTCTGAAAGAAAACATCATCAGTCACTTCAAACAAGCAACTCAAAACAGACATGAGATATGACTCAGAGTTATGATCCAAAATGAATGAAAAACAGGGTGTTTAGAGGGGACTTTTTTATATATATAATGAGGGCCGGTTTTCCTCCACAGTTTCTGCTCTCACCTCTTTCTGGTAGAGGAACTTGAAGTCACTGGGTCTGCTGGCCGCCTCTTTCACAGCTTGGGCGAGCTCGACGGATCCTCGCCCGCCCTGTGACCAGTGGTGACACGGCACAGCGTCTGACGCTCCGCACTCTTTGGCTATCTGACAAACCTGATCAATCTCTGCCTGAGTGTCCGTCCTAAAGGGCCATCAAGGGAAAGGTTGTTAGCAGTACTTGGTGAACATGACAACACGTTGTGAGCGACGAGACATCATCTCGACGTGGAATGAACGCACCAAGCAGTTTTTTGACTGATTATTATGGAGAATTATGTATTTGTGGATGTGTCATCTGCATGCATCTTACGTGAAGACATTGAGCGCCACTACTACTGGTACTCCGAAAAGGTGAGCTATTTGGATCTGCTTCCTGAGATTGCTATGGCAACCGCCTGCAACCAGGCTCAGATTCTGCAGGAGAAAGAAAAACATCAGCACATGGTCAATTGTTATTCAAAATTAAATCATCCAGATGAAGAACTACAGCTCGTCATACACCAGACAAGCGTGAGTCACTATAAAAAAAAAAATCTAGGACAAAGACAGAAAAAACTCAAAGAAGAAGAAAGTTGAAAGGCTGTGTGTGTGTGTGTGTGTGTGTGTGTGTGTGTGTGTGTGTGTGTGTGTGTTCATTAGACTTGCAGACTGAAGATTTTATGTGCCCGGTTCAATTTTCTGTCCAGAAGAGTAATTCCAACATATTTTTTTTATTTTAATAATTAGCTCCAAAAACCTTGAAAAAGAAGTTCTGTTCTGTTCAGTAACTTCATGTCTTGATACATATTATGTGGATGTAAAACATTTCATGCTGCTAAAAATAGTAGCCCGGCGCGGCTGAAGCCTGTTGGAAAATAATGAAACATGTCTGTTGATCATGAGCCTGGAATTATCCAAGATTTCTGCCTCTTCAAAGGACGCTTCCGTCTTGCCACTGTAACTTCGCTAAACGACAACATAAAGGGACGTCCCTGTAGTGGAAGAATAAACTGGAAGTATCCTGCTGTGTACGGTTCTTCACTGATCATTCTCATACTAAATAACATTATGTGTACAAGTCCCAAGTATATTAACAGCACAATGTACAGCTACTTCAGTTTCACTGAAACCGTATCTCGCAGAGTGTGTCTCTGTGTGTGTGTGTGTGTGTGTGTGTGTGTGTGTGTGTGTGAGGCTTAGAGCAGTAAGGCCATACAGGTCTATAAATTCATTTCCCTGGTCCTGTTTTCTCCACGACTTCTGGTTCTCATTACTAGCTTCACAATTAACTTATACTACTTCATTATTTACTCAGCTGAAGGACCAGTGATTCCAGCCAGATATGAACACACACACACACACACACACACACACACACACACACACACACACACACACACACACACACACACACACACACACACACACACACACACACACACACACACACACACACACACACACACACACACACACACACACACACACACACACACACACACACACACACACACACACACACACACACACACACACACACACAGACACACACACACAGACACAGAATTCCACCGCCCCTCTGCTGAGGCCCAAATGCCCGGAAACCTAATGCAAAGGTTTTATTTGTGCTGTTAATCAAATAAGTGCTCTTTAGGATGTTCGTGGGCGAAGTTTTTATTGATATAGGCGGAGAACAGCTGGAGCATCACACATAAATATCTCTACATGTGCTTAATGTTGGTTCGTTTCCCAAGCTTTTGGTACAACTGGGCTAAAGGACGAAACCTGTGTGAACTGTGCCGCAGTAAGTCATCTTCATGTCTCTCAGATTGATCCGACTCCTCTACGTGCTCACGGAAGGTCAGGAGTGTAAGAGGCCCAAAGGGCACACGGGGAATGTCGAGGAAACCACATTAAGAGAAAGCTGTTTAACCCCTCAAACTGCATGGCTGCCATGATAAATCACTCAAAGAACACAACACAGGCACATTGTTAAAAAGCTCTATGTTAATGAACATGTTGTTTTGTAAGTGTTGTCTTGCATTAGGTTTAAATAGATTACATTTCAGGAAACATCGTGACCTTTTCAGCTAATGACACAGGCTCAGCATGTTATTATAACTTCATTAAGCTATTGATTACCCAAAGAAGTCTTCAGGATACATAAGAGGAAACACGTGCCTCTATAACTTTGGTCTTTTTTTGTCTCTGTAGATGCACATAGTGCCATACAAGTTCATATTCATACCTCATCAATGTACTCTCTGGGAAGAGGTGCACCTGCTGACACCTGAAAACAGGAGAAAAACAATGTCAGTATGTTAGAAAATGCAATGACACTTTTATCTGTTATGTAGACGGACGTTTCCTCGCCTCATTTCTTTTTTCATAGAAAAGTCTAAAGATATCACTAACAGTTTGAGACATTTATTCCAGCTGAATCACTCAAGAAATACTGCAGGAAATGATGAATAATGTTCTTCAGTTGTTATTAATTGCATGAATATAGGCCATTCAACACTCTCTGAGAGTATAATAAAAAAAAGTAGGACCTTCAATGCTTGGACTCTGTGTTAACAAAGGGATCATTCACCTATAGAAGCGAGGTGAGATCCAGTACAATGTACAGGCAGAACACTCAAAACTTGGGGGGGATAAGAATTAAACCATGGTCTACAAAAAGTAAACAAAAACCCTTTATGCAACCTTGTGATGTTTCTCAGTACGGGACATATACACAGACTATTTTTAGACAAAGATAAAGATAATATGATTTGGTAAACTAGTTAGACAAAAGTGGTTCTTCATAAGCATACAACTCGTCATATTGGCAAATTCAGACTTTTTCCATCCCAGTGTCACATGCGAGTTCAGGTTCTTGGAAATCTTCTATGCATTTGGTAATTTCATTTCAATGAGATCAGATAAAACATCTGGGTAGGAGCCTTTAATCTGACATTTTAAGGCCTCATCCGGTCAGCCCTGATAGAAGGAATGAGGTGAGGCGGCGAAGTTGAATATGTTCAAAGCAATTCCATCAAACTACAGCGTTGATTTGTTGACTTACATTTGGTCCACCGCCATGCATCTTTAACGCTCGGACCGTTGCAACAAGCACCACCACATCTGGTCTCAGCCCTGAAGCCCGACATTTGATGTTGAAGAACTTCTCCATCCCGATGTCCGCTCCAAAACCAGCTTCTGTCACTGTGATGAAACACGCACAGAGTTTCTCTTTAACAGAAGCAAAAATAGTGAGACATAGGGAATATCTGTATTCTGTTAATGAAGTTGAGAAAAGAGTTGACAGTGAGGGCTCCCACAGACACAGAGGGCCTCTGATGATATTGCCGACCCTTCACACAGGCTTCTTGAACAAGCTCCATACAAAGCAAATCAAGTCAAACTTTAGGGAAGAGTCAGGATTTCACACATTTCAAACTTTTGATCTGATTGAGTGCATGAGGTTCGGCACGCTCAGCAATCTGAACCCTAAAACTGCACAAACATAACTAATAAAGATTCCACATGTGATCAGTCTGCTGTGTTGCATTCAGTTAGTTATTGAAAATGCAACACAAAGACAATATTTAAAAACTTGAATTAAGGCAAAACTTAAAAAAAGAAAATAAAGAAAAAAGATTTGGATCCAGCTGCCAGTAAGTGTTATTTAGACTAGAGAGCATTTTGTGGCAGACCAATTAAGCCTTCAATCTAAATCTGTATTTGTTTCTGGTTGATTAGATGAAAATCAAGCCAATCGAAAATAGACTTGCGTTGAAATAAACACGACTAATTAGAGGCAGGACTTAAAGCAAACTGCTACCAAAACACATTTAGCACTTTAATGCACTCTGTTGAAGACTTAAGAGCTACATGTTGTTTACCTTTGATCTAACGAGGGCAGCAGCATCTTGCTACAAACTAAGGAGCAGACCAAAACCTTCGAGATCTGAGCGTTCTTTAGTAAAACTCTTTCCCCCATGTAGAAGTAAAGTCGCCGACTCCACACTTTTGAATTGTCCGGTGTTGTCGGAGGGTTCGCGATTGTTTTGACATTTATGGTGTTGCATAGAGGTCCGCAGAGCCATTTTCCTCATTACAAATGTGGAATCTCACCAAAAGGCCAGCACTTTACATATTAAGAGACGATATTTATTTAATTTTCGAAGCAACAAAAGGAGGAAAGAGACTAAACTATTACTGAGAGGCAAATACATAAACGTCTGAGCACACTTCACAATCCTTAAGAGCAGAAACGTTACCCCATTACACACTGACTGACTGGTACGCCTCCATGCGCCTCATCTACAATTTCAACACCCAGAGGTGTTCTGCTGGGCTGAAGTTGCTCCCCCACGAAACGGGTGTCGTGTGTGTGTGTGTGTGTGTGTGTGTGTGGGTGTGTGTGGACTACATGTATGACACAATGACCAACAGCTAACCCTGTAAACATGTCTTATTCAATTAAAAGGATAACAACGAAACAAGCAAAGGAAGCATGTCAGGAGAAAAATGAAATTACTGTAATAAATGATGTGTTTGTCTTTTACAGGCGTGTGTGTGTGTGTGTGTGTGTGTGTGTGTGTGTGTGTGTGTGTGTGTGTGTGTGTGTGTGTGTGCACAGATTGTATCTATACACTTAATGCAGAGTTTATAGAGTGCAGTAAAGCTGTCAAGAAGAGGAGAGTGAGTTGAAACATCTTCTTGGAGGGGAAATGTTTGACTTGACCAAGTCTAGATATAAGGTTTTAGTCCATGAATATCACATGGCCTTTAATGAGAACCTTTTAAGTGCTTGTGGCTCACACTTAACGTCTCTCAGAGGCTTTAGTGAGAAAATGTGCTTTTCCACGAAGACGTGCACCACACTGTTCTATGTGGCTCTCTGCATTCTAAAAGGAGTACGATTCATTTCAGCAGAGGCGCATGGTTTACAGGAAGGGAGGGTCAGAAGATACAGAGAGAGAGATCAAGATATTAGACAAGAGACAGGGAGGTATAAAAATAAGAGACATTTAAAAAAAAGAGAGAAAGAAATCACCTAAAACTCGATGACAAGGATTGAGGAGCCGATAAAGAATACTGACCTAAAAAAGAAACGTTGGTTTCTGGGATTCTGACTCGATCATCTCCAATGTTTGTCACAAATCTCTTTGAGTCAAGCGTAAAGCGTGAGGGATTGTAACTCATCTTGATTTGGCCAAATACAACTAATAGGAGGGAGTCCTGTTTCTGGTTAGCTCCGTGAGAGAAGTTTGGCCCTGAATACTAAACACATCTGCCAATGGCTATCACATTCTTAGGTTCAGGATTTCTGGATATTTCCATGAATGCGATGCTCTCCCACAACCTGAGCACAGCAAAAGTCCCAAAACACACGCACCATAAATCAGAGCACAGCAGAAGGAAGAGAGTGGAATAGAAAGACAGCGATTGTGTAATGACGATGTGACATTACACCAAGCAGGAGGTTGACCCCGGAGGATGTCATTTAGGAAACACTTGCCAGCTTCCTGCTCTGTGTGACAACCCTGAACTGTCCAGAGTGCAGGAGGGGAACAAGAGGTTTATGTGCTTGTTAGAAAAAGAAGGAAAACTTACTAGCTTTGCTGTGGTATCCACATCCATGCCAATAAAAACAACAAGAGTGGAAAGTAGGTTAGAGCAACAAGACAATCTCCTGATAGTTTTTCACAACACGCTGCGACTAAAAACTAATAATTGTTTTCTGTGCGACACACCAGCTTTCTTTAAAGTGTTGGAAAGTAATGAAAAATGCCCCTTTACTATTTTGCAGAGCCTGAGGTGTCTTATGGTGGCTTGTTTTTGCCCCAGAAATCTTGCATAATTAAAGCTAGACAAACTTGAGAAAAAATGAATAGAAACAGAAGAAAATCTTTATATTAGTCTACGAAATAAGGCCAGGTAAGCCGTTTGTAGAGGATGTCGAGAGTTCCCAGCACGTTCAGGAGTCTCGTTACTGGGAAAACTGGGAGTGTGGACTGAATATGTGACAGAGACGGAGTAAAGCAGATGACAGACATAGCAGTTCAAACAATAAAAGTAAGTGCATTCTGTGGAGATTTAATGTCAGGTTGGGGCGAAAACAAAAGTAAGTGTATTCCCATTCTTCCATGCTTTTCATTTCTCATGTGTAATGTTTGCACCTGGAAAAGAAGAGTCTTCTACACAATGATGCTACAGCACAAAGGTGAGTTGAGCGCTCGCGTTGAGCCAGGTGTCAACTTCACGAAGCTGTCGATGTGTGGACTCTCGCTTCCCACCTCGTTTCACGTTTTGTTTCAAATTGTTAAAACAAAAAAAAAACAGGCCAAGCTAATAAGACTGACAATAGTGTTTTAAGTCCATTTCAACAGCACAGAATCAAAGCAGGATCTGTTTGCATGTTTAACATTTCTAAGAATTCCTTTTGCTAAAAGCCCCAAAGTGATTTGTTGCTCGAGTTCAGGGGAGGCTTCGCAGTGTGGGAAATGTTACAGTCAGTCAGGATCAGGGGGGTTATCTGTTTTTAATACTCCAGACGGTTAATGAAAAAGGAATCCCTCTCATCTGGCATGTGTCATCCCCCCCCCCCCATAACAGAATATCTTCATTTCAACTCAGTGACTTAAAAAACCACAATGATAGAAAAAAAGAGAGAGAAGAAGGATGGCCTCGAGTTAGCTCTAACACATACACACAACCTTCACTGAGTTCACAGAGAGTTCACCTACTTCCTCTGCCACATAAGGAGCCATCAGACACAATTTAACTGAACTGAAAATGATGTTGAGGCACTTTGGTGTGGTTACACTGTCAGAGACTACATTTTCTGGGCCAGGACTTTTTCTTTTTTAAATGACAATGCTTTTGCCACCTGGATATCTGAGATTTGGGAAAGTGGCAACTTGATAACTAGCCTTGATTAACTGACTCTAGGGGGCGTTAGAAACAAGCGGTATAACGACTACCGTGTTTGACACAAATGACCTCATAAAGCATAAAAAAAAAAGGTTTATTTAAAGTGATGAAATCTAGTGAAAAACTCAGGATGTTTCCCCAGAGGAGCTGAATATAAGAACACAACCAGCTGAATTGTTTTCACTCGGATTTCACCCGGAGTTTCTCTGGCCAGACCCAGCAATGCAGCAAGCCCGAGTGAGCTGATGTGAGAAAGCAGCAGGATATTCTCCGAAGAATTCCCCTTGAGCCAATAGGAGAAGGGGAGACATTTCTGTCCTGTGACTGCTGCACGCTGCATAAAGTGTCTGCACGCAGCGACTACGAGCTCCGTGCACGTAATTTAACACATGTAGCATTAATATAAAACCTAATGTTATAATTATAGCGTCGTTTAGTGGACTGCTGCTTCGTCTGCTACTTCCTGGTAGTTTTTTTTTAAATTTTTTTTTTTACATCATGTCCTACCTCAGGAGAACCCGTTAGTCCCCGCTGTGAGGAGCATATGTGAACAAACAGGTCAGGAGAATCTCAGAAGCAGTCCTCCTGAAATAATCTCGATACACAGCGTATAAATATGATGACTAAAACTTTGGGAAAAATATCCAAGATGAAAAAAATATCTGGGTTACGTCATCTTGAAAAATCATCCAAGATGAATAATAAACCAGAACTAGACAATTCCAGCAGAAATTGTGAGGGTGGTTGCCGTCTGTGTTTCTGAGTTATACTGCAGTAAAACTGTTTAACTGTAGTCAGCTAACAGCTAAGACAGAACTCTGTCCCACTGCTATGGTCCCACTCAAATGATGATGTCATCACTCTAACTCTGAACACCTGCTGCTCACTGATTGATAGAATGTTCTGGCAGTTTGGCAGATCAAAGCTGAATGTCAACCGAAGTCTTTGAATGGGCTTACCACTGCTCGCAAAGCCTCAAATATCTTAAAAACTAAACATGGTATCACTGATCCGTTTGGACTGTGAGCGACAGCACAAATAGGCGCACGTTTTGATATATTTTATTTGTATGTAACATTCAGACTGGGACCACAGTGGCAATTTTAAAACATGAGTGAAAATTGTGAAATTCTGGAGGTTAGGTAGAGTGAGAGCCCAATGTGTGTGTATGTGGTGCGTGACTGTCAAACAAATTCCTCCCCTGGGAGACTGAAACATTTTATTTCTTTATTTTTTGCATTATGAGTGAGAGGACACTCAGAGCTTTATTTTGATGTATTTTGTTTATATATGCGAGCAACAGTGACTTCAGGATGGCGATTTACAAATATGTTTCCAAAACTGAAGTTTTTGGCCGTTACACTCTAGGATTTCAAATTTTGCCATCTGCTTTGAATGGGGCAAATTTTGGCCATTTTTTTGTCACTTAAACTCGATTTGTGTCCAAACCGTGTGCCCGAGGTTTCCACAAAGTAATAGCACACTTTTTGGGGCCGAGCCGGTCGTTTTGATACCTTTCTTGTGTGTGTGGCGCAAACGCTGTGGGAGGAGTAGCGCGGCCCGTTTTGAGGATATAATAAGGCGAAGAATAATAATAATATCGACAATAGTAGTAGTGTGGTTTGCCTTTCAGGCAACCACCCTAACTATGTTAACACTAGATCCATGGAAAACATTCGGTGGAGTCGTTATTGTTGTCAGTGGTTACAGTGAAAAGAAGGCAAAGTTCATTGCATCAGAGAAAAGAGCTTGGAAGGAAAGGAGTAAGAGGGGGTACAGGCATCCCAGCTGCAGAGGGAGGAAAGGGAGGGAGGTCGAGTTCCTGACATACCTGAGGGTCAGGTAACAAACACACAGACGGGGACGGGAGGGAGCGAGACAGACTGATGGAAAACAAGCTGGGGGGGGGGGGGGGGGGGTTAAAAACTTACACAAGCCTCCCCGCTTCACGGCTCCAATGTTGTGAAATCCAACTCTCTGCTCACGCCGCCTGCACTTCTACCCCGCTCACACATGACAGCTTGTATACCCTTCTTTCTTTTCTGGTTTTTTTTCACCTTCAGCTCTAAAACAGAGAACTTGTCTCGTGTCTAAATAAATACGAGCCTGGACAACATTTGCATGGACATCAAATGTATCTTACAAATATGACAAACAACGCACGCATTCTTCGCATATTTCTGCAGCCAAAGTAAAAGAAGACAGAAAGCGAGCAGCGGGATAGAGGGACAGATAAAAAATGGGAATAGTCAAGTATGCTTTGACGTTGAAAGGATTAGTGTGGTTTACTCTGAGGCATTCCAGGGGCTCTTAAGATTATCAATCAGCTTCCTTCCTCTCTCCCGTGTGTGGGTGTGTTTTTTCTCTTACACAATATTCTTCACAGGTTTTCCTAGAAAGTAACACTGGAGTGAAACAGCCGAGGGAGCAGACCATTCAGTCACAGAAAGGTAGAGCAGAGCCAGAACCAGAACTGAGATCCGTGTAGGCGAAAGGTTGCAACAGCAGGGGAGGAGAGTGGAGTTCATGACTGGAGTCAAGTGAGAATTATACTTTCAACATCTGGACTTCACAGTTTGCATCTTGTGCTTTGTGGGTTTTGTGGTCTTCTGTCTACTTTGGCTTGTGTGTGTGCATGCTCAGAAGGTGCAGACTGTGTGTGTGTGCTCTCTTACCCACAAAGCCGTCCCGTCCGACCAACTTCAAAGCCAGCTTGTCTGCCAGCACTGAGGAGTTGCCATGGGCGATGTTGGCGAAGGGCCCAGCATGGACAAACACTGGCGAACCCTGTGACAATTAGAGAGGAACACAAAACATGCGGGGAGGAGTTTAGAAAACAGCGTCACCCCACAGCAACTCATCCGACCGAATTTCAATAAAGACTGACCGACTCAACGTTCGACATCTCTCAGAGGCATCCAGAATAAATATTGTAGTGTGGATGCACTTTGGCTGCCACTGCGTTTGTCGAAACAAGTTAAGAGGTACTCGAATGGCGGCCTGACCCGTGAGCCAGGCTTCCTTCCCCTGTTGATTTAGAAGATTCCCTGAACGCCGCGCAGAGACACACAAACCTGTTGCAAGTGTTCGGGGTCAGGACGACACTGAGGCCTCTGTACTTACATTGACTATCAAAACACGCAGTTGGGCTCTGTAGAAATCAAATCAATACTTGGTCAATATGTAGAACTTCAACTTTGCAAGCAAGGAGTGTTTACAATTAAGCAGAGTATGTTTAGAAATACAGTAAGTGTTGACATGGCTAAGGTAGGCAGAGAGAAGCATAACAGAAAAGATGACAATAGTTTCTGTAGATTCAAAATATCTAAGGAGTCAGTGAGTCAGGGAGTGTCTTTATTTCCTGCTTGGATTATCAAGTGCTAATTTAAAATGCTCTCATCAGACAGTGTTTGATCATTTTAACATTCTCTGAGCGGAAAAAAAGAAAGAAAAGAAACACTGTTAAAAAAAGGAACGAGACGCTCCCTTTTTGTATCTCTTGGACGTTGTTATTTCAATGTGTTTGAAATGATGGGATGATAGTCTGAAATGTTCAATAATAGTAGTTTGGGGTCACAGAGGTTTTTCTTTAAACGTTTTTCTTCCCAAAGGCGAAGTAAACATCAGAGGAGCTTTGCTATAAGCTGCTACTGCAGGAACTACTCTATGATGATGCGGCTCTTCTTCTGAGGCCGAGCATTAGTCCTTTAACCCTTCTTCCATATACATGCCCAGACGTTTCTTCAGATATTTTTTAAACAAACAAAAAAGTCACACGTGTAGTTATGCCATCAGATAATGTGTGTTATGAAATATGACCTATGTACACCTCTATAGCTCCTGTTGTTTTTGCATTGTTCAATTATAGGAAAAAATACATACACATTACAAAAGTGATCTCAAAGTTATTTTGGTTGGTACCTGATGGTTCTCTCTGTTGTTCGCTGACAGGCAGCAGGCCTATCCTTAAAGGTTTGCTGGCTGGAGCAAGATTCCCTCTGAATTATTCAGAGACATTTTGCTGTAGCATCCAGCTCATAGAAGGCAGCTCATACAGAGGAAAACAGTTGACAAGGAAAGGGTTGACTCCTTAAGATCAGGCTGACTTTTAACATGGAAGTTAATTAATAAAAAAAGGGTCATGAAGCAAAACTAACCTATTGCAACACACTGCATGTGAATTCCTTGAAAGGGAGGAAAAGGGATAGACGGGAAGGCAGTGCATCATTTTCTAAGCTTTTGTTTGCATACCTCTCCCTCTGCCTGCATAAACAGCCTCCCCTCGGAGGGGGGAATCCGCCATTTAACAAGACAAACCAAGACGCTGCTCTTTGATCTGATGTAAACTCGTAGTGAACTGGGGCACAATAGAACAACAAAAAAAACAAACATCCTTCTAGTCATTTAATTCACTCACTAACATGTTCATGTCTTCATCTCACACATTACATGGATTTTTTTTTTTTTAAATTTCTGTTAAAAACAGCTGAATCTTGCTTACTGCACTTTCCATATCCACTCACGCATGTGAAAGACTGACACAAATATGAAATAACAGGGTGATGAAAGGAGAGATGGACTAAAAGTTGGGTGTCACCTTTTCAACTGCTGGACAGGAGGAATATGAGGACAAAGGAAGTGAATGAAATCAGGGAAATAGAGATCATGTCCCTGTTTCCTCTTTCTGTGCATCTCTTTTATCTGTCTTTGTACCAGCTGTTGACCAGTGAGATGATAACCAAAACGTTCCAAGCTTAGATTTTGCCCGGTCTTTTCTAGGGTCTACTGCCTTTCCAGGGGACAGATGCATACAGTAAGTTGAGTAAAGCCGCATGCAGACAGGATGTCTAAAAAAATGCACAGAACGGCTGAGGTTAACTTCAGAGACACAAACACAGAGAGTGTATTCCCTTTCCTCTGCACTTACCCCATCTGAAACAACACAGCAAATACACCCTCGAACACAAACACAGCAGCTTCCATATGCCCACTGTATTCTCATGTGTGCATCTGTATTCAGCACACACAGTCACAAGTGAAGAGGGCACAAAGGGCACAGGCGGTCAGGCTCCATGGAAAATTCTCATGGAGCGCTGAGGACAGCTCGGTCCCAATACCAGATCCCCGACCAGAATCACAGGAAACCCACACAGGAAACGGTTTAACACAACACCGCCGCAATGTTTCCTCCAAAAAAACAGAAAGTAACCGAATCTCTGCCGCATGCAACACTACATCCCTCCCTACACCCCCTTAAAAACACCCAGTGTTTATTTCCTCCACCCAAAGGCCATGTAATCATGCTTTGTGTACGGAACCAAACAGGAACAAACAAAAAAAGGCCCCTTCAACCAAAACACAGAGGTGTTAGCAGAAGCACAGTCAACGTCAATACAGCAAATCAATCCAACAGACAAAAACCTCAACACTACATTCTTTTGAGAATGAAAAGGGACTTAATACATAAATATTTCTGATTCAAGAATAGGCTTTAAATAAAGACTAATTAGAAAAATAGTAAATTCTAATGAACAAAACAAAAATTGTTGATTTTTTTTCCCCAGGGTTCCAAACTATGTGGTTCATTACTACTGTATGTAAAAAAAATTAACAATAAATGCCAACTTTATTTTTGCTAAATTGGTCAAAACCTTTTGAACTGGTGCTGAAATACTGATATTTATACTGATGTCTCTTTGAATCCTACATAAGCAAACGGGACCATCAGTGACTGATTCTGTCCATAGGGGTGTCTGACAAGGTGAGTTGCAGCGTTCTACAGAGACGGCCTATGATTTCATTCTCCTCTTCAAAGACTCACAGAGAGTGATACATTTGTCTGTCAAAATGAGTCACGATCAACGTTTTTTTGTTGTTGTAAGAACTATTTGCTCATTTTACAGGACAACACCAGCGAAGAGATAACAGGTCCTGTATTGTCCACACAGGGGTGCCAAAACGAGCACAAACCCAAAGTCCCTGACAGGGAGCTTTAATAGGACAGAACTTTGAAAAGGTTTTAAATGTTTACATACGGTGACCTGGAGAAAGTATTTTCTTGGCATCAAGATTATTATAAAGACAGTTTCAATGACACATGAATATAAATCCTAAAAAGGGCCGAGATATAGACTGCGATAAAGTCTTGGTCTCTTCTTAGTGTATTTAAGCCATTTTATCTGACCCCTCCATTTCACTGAGAGGGTGGGGCTTTCTCCTCGACTCCAGGGGCAATCCGGGGTCCCTGATAGTGTGTTGTATATACGCCTGTGAGATCGCATGTCGCTACATCTGGTGAGAATGTCTCCAGCAAAATGAAAGCCAGATGTTTTTTTAAGGCTGAGCTAAGGTATAAGTCACCACACCGGTTGTCAAATTAAATTGTTTCCTTTGGACAGCATGGATCTAGACTGACCGGCCTCTTTTTTTAGAGAAGTCCACCTGTCCTCTCTACACAGCTTAAATGCTATTTAGATAAAGAGCCAGGGGAGGAAAAGGTCAATCTATCATCCCTACTTAAAAGCTCTCAACGGAGCACTCGCTCTCCTCCCTTTTCTCCTCTCTGACAGCAGAGGTAGAGGTGAGCCTTAAGCTAACTTTCGGTGTCTCTGTGGACTGCTTGCCCATTTATTCCTACAAGACGTACACCAGAAGACGCTCAGCTGAACAAGGTAACGACTATTTAAGTGGGGTTATGTGCGTGTCTCACCTCGAGGGTCTGCATCAACGTAGGCTTGATGGCATCTTTCATTAGGACGGCCAGAGCTCCACTCACACCCTGTCAGGGAGGAAGAGAGAAAAATGAGGGTGGGGATTTAAACACGAGCTGACAAAAGGATACGCTCAGTAATGAAAACAACTGATATTTATGTACATAGGATTGTCTGTGTTGCATAAAATAGATGATAAATGGCACTACAGACATGTCTACACTAAGTTTTAATTCTAAGTATACACACATAAACCACATTCTTACTCAGGCAGGCCCTAAGGTGTGGTGATACGTCTGCATCCACACTAAAGTCATTTAATAGGGGGTCTTTCTCTACGGCTCTGACAGACTGCAATCCTCGTCCGAAAACCAGAGCCAGCTGACCCCACAGATGGATCCGGTAAAAGTGGCAAAAAAACTCTGGTCAACATGGGACTGAAGGTCACACGCGTGTTCGACGTGTTGTTTTGATGAAGGGAGGAAATACGCTCGTGTGTCTGCTGGGACAAGAGGGAATTTGAACATTTCTAAAGCAGCTGAAAACATAGGCCGCTTCTTCTCCACCTGGTGAAGTAAAAGCATACTCTGGGTGCCAGACATCCTTGTGGTTATGCTGTGCACCCTGTACAGAGGCTATAGCCCCCATTGGACATGGGTTCGAATTCGTCCCTCGTCCATTGCTGCACGTAATTCTCCACTCTAGCGTCCCAACAATAATAACAATGCATTTTATTTGTAGAGCACTTTACGTTTGAGAATCTCAAAGTGCTATAGAGTTTAAAAGAATAGTAACATTATACGTCTCTCTTGAGCTGTCCGAAAAAAGAAGGGAAAAAAAGCCAAACGGGCCATAACACGTATTACAGAGGATGTCAGACAACATATTTTGGAAATTTCATCTAAATTTACCCTAACTAAGAAGAACAAACATGGTGCTGACAAAATATCGTTTTAGTGTCAATTTAAATTATTTTTGGGGCTTTCTGCCGACGGAAGATGGGACAGCTCAAGAGAGACAATAAACCACCAAGAACTTTTTCTCCAATATTGTTTTAGATTCCATTTAATTTAACTTTGTACTTACTGCACATTTAGATTTTATTAGTTTAAATATTATTGATCTTTTTTACCTCATTTTATTTCATATTTTACTGTACCTTATTTTATCTACATTGCATCGTGTGGAGGGGGGAAACATAATTTCGATTTCACTGTATGTCTGACATATTTTGGAATTGACAAAGTAAACCTTGAACCTTGAAGGCTGGGAGGAGAGGTTGAGGGGTGACATGCAGCGAAGGTCAAAGGCCAGACGTGAACGCACGCTCGCTGCGACCTCAGCACACGACACAACCGCTAGCTTAACCTGCACAAGCCGTGTTCTATCTTCCACACTCTACGAATGAAAAGCCCACACAGTACAAACACACCAGGTCTTCTGCGGTGACCGGCTGTCCGGACCGACTGGTCCCCACCACCATGCGCGACAGTCTGTTTCTCATGTCCTCCAGGCTGTCTGCCAGAGCCAGGATGGCCATGATCTCGCTGGCCACTGCGATGTCGAAGCCAGTCTAGAGAGTGAGAGGAGCATTTTTTTTTCAGATGGTAGAATTGACCAAACATGGCATAGAAAAGCTGACAGTTTGTGACGGAAGAGTCTCGCAGCAAAAATGTGACTACTAGTCAAGTTTTACTGAACAATCATACTTTGAGTAAATAAAAAAAAAAGTTACACACAGAACAAACTCTTCCAAAACAACGTTTGGAAATAATCAATTCGATTCAGTTAATACATGCAAGTTATTAAGAATCTGAAGACAAGAGATGAAGTAAACATAGCTGTCACAAGCTGCATCACATGGCAAACATTATCCAAGTTTTATGAGCACATCAAAGTTTGGGGAAGTGGCTGAAGGAAATATGATTCAAATACTAATTACAGCATTTTGTTTTTCTGTACTGACTTACATCAAACTATAATAAAAAAAAAGAAAGAAAGAAAAAAAAATGACTGAATGAGAGGGAAGAATGTGGAATAACAAAAGTCTTCTTTCAAGATTACACACAAAACAAGAAACCTAACTGAAACCACATCTATTCACTATACCTACTGGTGAAAATACCCAGAGGGGCTATAGAGTATCCAGTGCTGCAGCAAGGTGGAGGACAGAGGAATGAGAGAGAAGGAGAGCGGATGAACCCATGGCGGTAAATGTAAGCATGTGCTGATCTAGCTCAGAGGCTGTCCCAGGTGTGTGTGTGTGTGTGTGTGTGTGTGTGTGTGTGTGTGTGTGTGTGTGTGTGTGTGTGTGTGTGTGTGTGTGTCTGTGTGTGTGTGTGTGTGTGTGTGAGAAAAGGGTTGGGTGGGTCATTTTTCTCCTTCTTTAAACATTTGCTTTCACTTAGGCCAGCTCGCTTCCCATTGAGGTGAAGTGTTTATTTACAGGATTTCACTTGGCTGTCCTTACTACAGACATGTGTGAAATACATCTGGGCTTTATCATGGAGAATGGAGGTGTGTGTGTGTGTGTGTGTGTGTGTGTGTGTGTGTGTGTGTGTGTGTGTGTGTGTGTGTGTGTGTGTGTGTGTGTGCGTGCGCATGGGAAAGCCTTTACATTAGTGGCTGTACGATTGAATAAAAACATAAGATCGAATGCCATCCTAATAACAACAACACATGTAGCAGCAAAGCCTCTGTAATGAGAAAAAACTGTGCTGAATGAGAAAAAGATAGCGATGAAAAGAAGTGACATTTAAAGACCAGTGGATGCCTCCAAAACCAAAACTGCTGAAATCATACTGTGCGGCAGTCATAAAGACACGCAAACAAAACAAGGCTGCAGAAAAATAATGAAATGGAACGTCATCACCTCAGAAGGAAGCATACCTCTCTGATCTGTCCTTTCTCAGTGCTTGCCTGTCCGACTGTGATCTTCCTCAGAAAGCGGTCATTTGTGTCCACGACTGGAAACAAACAAACAAATCAACACTTCAATTTCTTTTCAAAATTTCCCATAAAATCAGGGATAGACATGATGCATGTACAACAAACACTTTAATGAAAGTACGGCTTCTGTATGAAGCTGACAGACGGATATAAATCCATTATCACAAAGACAAACACAGAAACCCAAAAAATAAATAAATAGTTCTCATTTTGAGTTGGTGTTGAAATCTCCTTGAAGGACTTTCTACTTTAAGGTTCTTCACTCTGCACTTACCCTTTACTCAGATAACGTGGATATGAAGAAAGAAAAAAAAGTGACCCTTTAGGCACACTCTTTTAAAATGAGCCCGGCTGGGAACCACACTGGATAAATATTTTCTTCATATTGGTTAGATGTAATCAAAGAGAAGAAGTTCAAAATCTGGCTTGTTTCATGAATTCAAAGAAACGGTTACACCCACAAAACATTAGGTGGTAAATCTGTTTTTAATCTCCAGGGTTGTTCTTTTAAGAATGCCCACCGGAGCCATTGGAGTAAATACCACATCAGTCATAGCAGCGCCCGCCCAGCTGGTTGTTCTCACTGACAACTTAAAACCAACACAGCAACCGCTGAGGAAGCTTTTCCCACACCTACCATACCCACATTCATTATCCTGTGAGTGATGACTGCAACCCTTTTACACTCAATGTCGTCACTTGATCTTTCTTCAGAGTTAGTTACTTTATAAGTAAGTACGGTACCGTTATTTTCTTTTTTATTATTTTCTACTTTTATATTTTCTGTCTTTTAATGATTTACACTCTTTTTGCTCTCATTTCTTAATTTCTGTTGCATTCTTTCCTTAAGGTTTGTTTTAATGTATTTCTGTTTTTTACGTCTGTCCAGCACTGTGACTTGCCTTGTGTGTGAACAGCACTATATAAATAAACTTGCCTAAACACAAGAGCCTGAACAAGTTGAATTAAAAAAGCAGAGAAATCCAATGAAGATTTACAAAACAGATGATTGTTTGTTGATCTGTACCAAGACAACATCACAGGATGTTTGCCTTCGTTCATGTAAAATAGATTTGTGTGGAAGTCAAGATATCGGTTTTGATCGAGAATATATTTCTGGGAATAAATAGCCCTTTAAAAACATATTTGCAGACGAGACATATTTATGTAAGTGTGGTTGACAAAAACAAAGTTATACAAGGTCAACAAGTTGGTAAATCACACATTACACTCCCTGGCATTATTAATATCATCTAGGAACACCAGCAACACGGTAAAAGCTTTTTGATTTACTTTAAGCATCCATCATGTTGCAGATGAAGCAAGAAATGACATCACACATGATGAGAAGGCTAACAGAAATCCTCCTGAATACGTCACCGTGTTCCTGTACTTCAATAGATACCTCTCTGCCAGGTGATCTTGGAAGGGTCGAGGTCAAGACGTACAAAGGTGCTGACTTCCTGGGGAGTAAGTGACGCAGGATCTGATTTATTGATCCCCAGACGCTAGAATTGAAAGAAGAAAGATGATCAGTGTATTTGAAGAAGCATTACTTGGGTGCAGTTTTTGCCTCTGACACCACGTGTTTCTGTCCCTGCTGTAGTAGTAAAGCTAGATACAATAACTGAAAATACACATCCATCTCTTATTAAACATGTTTTGGCCTTAACTGATAAGCCTTTTAGATTATCCTTGCATCTTAGCAGCTCATCTTCTTCCTGTGGTGTTCCCCAAGGTTCCAATACTCTTCTCCATCTATTTGCTCTCATTGGCCACATTATTTAAAACAACGTTACATTCACTAAAATGTAGATGATATACAAAGCGTGGTTGTTTTTTTGTATTTTTTTGTATTTAGTTTTCCTGTAGGTTTTATCATGTAGTTTTCGATTTGTCTTATCTCAGATAACTACTGAGTTGACTTGTGTTTAAACCACTGGAGTTAAAGTACCTCAACATCTGCCATCTTTGTATTTTATGTGTTGGGACTGGATAATAGGCATTCATTGATGAAAACTACATTAAAACATTACTTGTACAGCAACATGTTATACACAGTATCTACTTTGTGAGGTATGAACAAACACAGGGAAGGGAAGGCTCACTGAGGTCCCCTAGTGGCCAAATGTTTCATTTCTATTAGAGCTTAACATAACCATCCTTTTAGCTGACCATGTTTGTTGACATTAAGGATTCTGGCTCTGCAGGGTTTGGACTTACTCTAAGCCTGGAGATTTGAATGGGGGAAAATCTCCTCACTCCATTCACTAAAGGGACCAGCCTGTTGAACAGGGCCTACAAAGTACACAAAAAGAAAACAATGACATTAGATCGAGTTAATTCAATTGTTCCTTGGATGAAAAACAAACTCCTTCTTGATTAGAATATATCACTCCAAATACAACAAAACTAAAGTAGTGGAAAAGAGATGCCATGGTTGTGACTGTTAAATGTAGACAGGACATTAAATGCAAGCTATACGTTGAATTGTAATTGGGTATATCTGAGTGACGACGTCACAAAAATCACCTTGTCCGACTGGGTCGCTTCATGCAGCATCCTGGCATCGATGGCTGCTGCCACCAGGTTATTGGCTGCTGTGATGGCATGAATGTCACCAGTCAAATGGAGGTTGAACTGAAGGGCAAGATAAACACAAAGAGAAGAAGAGGGGAAGGAGTTAAAAATCCTAAATAAAGAACTGTAATGTGGTGTTACACGTTGTAGGGTTATTAGACAGTCCCAGTGAAAAAAAACCCCGGTGATAAACTGTTGTGAAGGGAGAAGAAGGAGGAGTAGAGTGAAAAGGTTTCCAAGGCCTTGTGTCTGAATCTGTTGAACCAGTCCCTCTCCCTTTTCCCTCCCCTTTAGTCACAGGCAATGTTATGCCACAGCTCCAGGGGCTGTGTGTCTGTGCGTTTATGTGTTTTCTTGCAAACGAGTGCTCTTGTGAGTGCGTCTTTGGTCTTTGAAGCCTGCACGTGTCCTGCTATGGAGCACTGAGGGTGTCTGTGTTTCTTACCTCCTCCATGGGGATGACCTGGGCATACCCCCCTCCTGCAGCTCCCCCTAGGCACAGAGAAGAGGCAGCACAGTCAGATGCAGACAAACACGACAGGGACACACAAAGGAAGAAAGCTGAGCGCTGGACTCTGAGTGAACTGTTCCAGCCCAGTAAAAAAAAGGAAAGAAAAATCAAGCAGAGAATGAGACGCTAGCCTCATGCTGACAAAAATAACTTATCACACAGAGACTTGATACATGCCTAACTGCTGGTTTGGGGCGCCTGCCTCTGACCTCGTACAAATGTATTCAAGGGGAGTAAAATGAAATTTAAACCTTAATTACAAAATGATATCCACCATTTGCAACATCCCTTCAAATGTTTAGTGAAGCTGCTGTTTTAATAAAGTTCTCAGAAGAAAAGAGGTTTAAACTGATCAGATCAGATAGATGTATTCCATTAGCATTTAGTCTGGAATTAATTGGAGAGAACATCAAAATAAAATAATACAGGATTTGTCATGAAGCTTTTTTTGCCTACCTTTAACCCCAAAGGTTGGTCCCTGAGAAGGCTGTCGCAGACAGGCGAAGGAGTTCAGCTTAAGCTGGGCGGACAAAGCCTGGACCAGGCCGATGGTCACCGTGCTTTTCCCTTCACCCAGCGGGGTGGGAGTTATACTAAACATACAGGACATTTTTGATTTGACACAAGATATGCAACTTAATTATTTTGGGTCACAAATCCAAGCACTACTGTTGATATATGATAATAAAATAAGCCATCCCATAAATCATTGCATTTCACTCACCCAGCAACCAGTACATATTTCCCATCAGGCTGTGTGTTGAGGCGGTCCAAAAGTGAGAGTCGGACCTTAGCTTTGCTCCTGCCATAGGCCTCAAGCTCTTCAGGGAGAAGACCGATCTCCTCAGCCAGCTGGTCAACTGGCTTTGGAGTCTGAGCTCTGGAAATCTCTATGTCGCTGAAAACACAGAAACGAGATCAAACCTTGACTTGAGACAAATGAAATATCAAGCATCAAATATGTGAAAAATATCCCATAATGAATCATTCCCTGTATGTATTCCCCCATGTATTTGGGACAGGATACTGTGGTGACAGTCTTTATATCCCCACACATATACCTTGGCACTGGGGTGAGGGGCTGCAGTTTGAGACTGTGCAGACTCCAGGGTCGATACTGTTGGTCCTGCAACCACCGACTGCAACTGTGCACCACATTCTAGAAGACAACAAGGAGAGGTAGAGAAAACAATGTAAGAATAGAATAAAAAGAAAATGCAGTTAGTAAAAAGAGAGCTGGGACAGAAACAGAGACAAACCTGTGTTCTGTAAGCCGCTGTAAGGTATCCTAATCCAGACTTTGAAGGCATCTCAATGTCATTTTCATCTAAAAATAAAAGTTAAGATATTGACTCCATTCTGAAGGCGAGCAGCAAACAGAGGTATGATTCCTTCTTTACTGTAGATCAAATGACTGGGATGAGTGTCAAAGATATATTTAAAGACCTGCTACACAGCGGATGATGGCAGCTCCAGGTCTCACACAGCTAGATGGGACATCCATATTCCTTTTCCCTAACAGGACCACTGCATCAGGCTGGACGACATCGGGAAAAGGGAAGAAGAAGGAATCAGACACGAAGAATTTAAAACTAAAGTCAAAAAGAGGAATGAAGCAAAAAGTGTCATTTTCAAGTGTTTAGCTTTCACATCAGATTACTAACTATTTCAGCTGGTTCTATTACCTCTGATCACATCTCTTGTTTTTGGGACTCTAATGTATTTTTATTTAACTTCAATGTGATGCCTGCACTGCTGATAAGAAAATTGCTCAAATTATTTGAACAGAACACTTTGTATGGAAAAGTAAACACTGACTCCTGGTGGTTATCACAGAAAAGTACACTCAGGGCCTGAGTTACTAAAGGTTAGTGTGTCTTAAAATGTGTGCAAACTTGATAGCGTGCAGTGAGGATTGCGTTTTTCACAAAAGAGCAAAAGAACTCGTATCGTCTTATTTAGTACGTTTGCCTTAATGAACATGCATCATGAGGCGTTTCTGCCTCAGCATGCAAAATTACTGGGAGGAGAAAATGAAAAGAAGTTAAGTTAGTACACGCAATGTGATTGACCAAGCCAGGCAAAAACTGCAGTGATTATGACAGTGTCCGAATTTAACACCTTAGAAAGGAAGGTGCTAATCCAGGAGATCAGTGTTACACACTACAGGCTGCAGGTAGGAGGAGACATAGGCTCAATAAAAGAAGGCGTAAAGATCGCTTTTTACCCCCCACACGCGTTTCAAATGATCATCTGCAAAACTCCCACCAACCAAACGTGCAATTTTTTGGAGGGAACACTCAATTTAGTACTCTTTAATTGGGATCTTAGTAAAACAGGCCCATACTCTACTGCTGTATATTACTGATGCTACCAAATAATGGAATCAGAGTGGAAGATTGTGTAAAGTGTACAAGGACATCTGTAATAAAAACCTTTACCTAGAGTACTTAGGAAAAAAAACAGACTTTGAAGTGTAAATGGGGTGATGGATTAAAACGTGTAGCAAACCTTTCTCTGTAAGCTCTTGGAGCTCCAGTGACTCTTCAAAGCAACCATCCCACTTCTCTCAATCAGACACTGCAGAGCCATACTGAAGGGTCCTTCATCTCCGATCAGCAACACCGTCTTCCCATCTAAAGGAGCGCCTGGATAAAAGGTTAATGCAACTTTATCAAATCACCTCCTTAATGAAGTAAGGGCCGTGTGAGCACGTGCTAACTCATCTTTCCATTAATCACATTTCTATAAAAGAAAAACAAAACACAGTTACTGACGCTAAGATTTGGCACATGTTTAAATCTGTTAGCCATAAACCTTATCTAGCTCATACTGCTGCTATAACTGGACAACAATCAATCACATTCCACTCAGCACGACTGTTGACAGAGGACACTGGACACTGTGAACCTATGAGCAATGAACTTTGACCCCTGCCCTCCGACCTCAGGGTGGGTCTCAAATAAGCACCCATTGGAATTAAGATTCTGATGAGTCAGCTCTTTCTTCTACTTTTGCAAAAGAATCTTTACTTACAAACTAAATGTTGTGGATGTCTTTCTTACCATAAAAACATTTTGATCCAGATTTATGCAAGCGCAACATTTCAACTTAAAAAATATATTTTTCTTAAAAGCCTCATTTTAAAACGGTTGCATTGCACCACTTTCTGGTGAGAACATTTTACTGTGCTTTAATTATCAGTAAGTATAACTAAATAACTTGCATAGACCTGTTTCAGAAGTACATCATCATCAGGCCACCTCTGCAAGCGCCACTTCTTTACATCATTCCTTATTCAATCCACTGTACTGATGACTAAATATGACTTTATACGTTGGGTTCATTTGGGACATGAGGACAGAGTCAAAGGCTGTTAAACCCAGCTTCCTCCATTGAATTCATCCACGAGTCAGAGCTTGTGTGACTCATTTCAACTGATTGTCAGTGGGTTTTTTTTTATCTTATCACGCACACTGTTTATAGTCCCTTGGGTCTCATGTGTAGAAGTGTTCAGGTTTCATTACTGCCACTGCTCCCTTTATCAAGGGATTCATGTAAAGCTAGTCCTTTATCCAGCACAAGTAACAATCTAACGGTCTTAAATATACGAGCAGAAGAGTGTAAATGACTTCTTTAGTATATGGTAATTCACTTAGAGCAGCAGTTAAATGGATACCACTGATGTCCTCTACAAAGAACTCACTGTGTTTCTCCAGCAGATCCAGGACAGCGCTTGCTAAAGGGGGCACGAAGCCTTTGCTCAGGTCGCCTCGAACCAGACGGCCCATGTTCAAATCAGTTATCCTAGAACAGGACATAAACTTCATATAAATAGGACATTTCATTCATCACAATTATTGACAAACACCTATTACCAACACAAACGTTTTGTCTTTTCTTGTTTTCGTTATTGTACAGAGATCTATTATCAAACTCTAGTTGCCAGTCAGATGCCAGTTCACTTCCTGAGCACTGCCAGCAGAGTAGCCTTTAGCAAGGCATTAACCCCCCCCCCAAATCAGTGCATGTCCATAGGATTCTGATTTGCGGGATCAATACAGTGTACCTTCTTCTTCTTAAAAAATATTGTAAAGTAGTTGGCTGAAGCCTCTTTTATGTGTATTAATGATGAAGAGTCCCTTGCTGATTTTGCTGGTGATTGGCTGCTGCAGGCACACACTGTACTTTGTTCAGTCTTAATGCTGTGCATCCTTTTCTGATTGAGCCCAAATTTGCAACAGCACGCACGTTCTTCTGATTATCTCTGGTGGGAAAGAGAAACCAAACAACTGAAAACTGGCTGACTACCCCTCAAATGTGCACAGCCAGCAGATAAAGCTGTACAGTATGCTTGAAGGGAATACACATAAATGTAGATAGATAGTCTCTCTTGAACTAACAGCGTCAGAGAATCTGACAAGTTTGTGCTATTTGAAAGATATTTGCTCCTCACTGTGATGTCACGCTGAAGGAAAGAAGACCACTGAAGGCCTTTATAAGTTTGCTTGTGGTACATACCCATCTACATCCTTGTCAGGTCTGAGTGTATTCAGCACCCGGCTGGTGAAGGAAGCTGGCGGAAGGTGGAGGTAGATTCCATGCACCCGCGGGTCTTCATTCAGCTTCAACACCTCCTCTACAATCTACACGTACAAGACAAAAAGAAATGACAACACACATGTGAAATGCATGCAGAAAAAAGTTTATTTCTAAGTTTATTAACTAGACCACACGTGTTGGTAGGTGTAATGTTTATCTACGGCCAAACCCAAACTTATGTGGAGTACCTGTCGATATTTTAAAGAATCTAGTGTTGATTGAGAACAGGGAACGAGTAAACTGGTAAAAACATATTCTAAATAAACAGGTCAGTGCAACTAACAGCCTAAAATATGGACGTAATCTCAGAGGAGGGAGAGAGCGAAGAAGTCAAAAAGAAAGGTGCATTAAAGTAAAGCGGTGGATCAGAAGGGCTGCAGATGGTCCTTCAGGGCAGGAACAAGTGTTGGAAATGATTAGGTGTCAGCTAAAATGCCTGACATCCTCTTTCTCTGTAGATCAACAGTTGACTACATATGGGGAAGGAGCCAAAGCTGGGAGGTTTTACCAGAGTTTTTAATGGTAGAAAACAGTCTTCAGTGTGAAACAAACTTCAGCAGAGATTACGTTAATGTACAAATGAAAGATGAGGTATGTAACTGTGGTTTAAATGTGGCAGTAAAGCATGTATGAGCCCTGTTATCTTTATACTTCACCCAACCACCACAGTCGTCTCATACTGCACAGACAAACAGACGGGGGTGTGGTACATCATGTGCAGACTTGCAAACAATTAATGGGCAGGAAGGTTTTTTTTCTCCCTAGATTAAAACACTGAGGGAAGTATGCCTATATTATCAGTCTGTTTCACTTACTTCGTCTTCACTGCACTCCTTTGCCAGACAAATCTGAGTGAGGTTTAAGCCAATCTGTAGATACAGAGACAGGTTGAGAGTAAGCACTTTGGAATGTTTAATAGATGTGTGAGAAAAGACAAAAATGGGGAAGTTTAAACAAAGAGGCACAATAAAAAAAGGTTAATACCCTGCCGGCCATTTTCTTATTGATCTCCAACAAGCTGTCATCTTCACCGGCCTTTAAGATAAAATAAGGAGAATGACAAATACAAACACAGACCTGATAACAGAGGAACTTTTAAAAGGTCCCAGAAAAACAGATAGCCCTCGGGTTAAAGGTAAAATCAGGTAAAGCAGGTTTACACAGTCATTATCACAAAACACATTCAACCAAGGTAAATTGTCTCCACTAATTAACTACCTTTTGTTTGGATAAACATATTTAAAGCATACATTGCAAACTATACAAATGTATACATTATTATTAGTTCTTGCTGCAATACAACATTTGTAAGGTAGTGCTGCTTTTGCTTACAATACCTGTATAATGGCTAACAGTGGTTGGATAGATGGATTTCTTCTCTGAAGTGCCACCATTGCCTCCTTAGTGCTCTGAACTACTTCCCTATCAAAGAAAATAAACAGGAAAGTAATCCATTTTATATTTGTACAATAAGGACAACACAAGTGAAGTAAAAATAAAATAAGATTCAAAACATGAGATTACAAAAAGGTACATGCAATAGTGTGCGTCAAGCCTATACACAAAAAAACATCCTTGAACAGTCACAACACACTTTTAGTATGAGTATATATGTTCTTACATTTCAAAACATTAAATTGCAAAAGCGAGAAAAAAAACCCTCATTGACCATTCTACCATGCACGTGAAAGTGAGTGGGAGGGGCTTGTGTTCATGTGTAGAGTTAACACACTGACCTATATATGACCAAAAAGTAAACATTCACTAAAAAACGTCTCCTTGTTGCCATTTTTACATCTTTTTTTGTTTTAAATCAAATGTTAACAGTTATACCCTTGTATCACGTACAACACATATCAGATGCAATACACATTACGTTAAGGGAACAGGCCTGTAAGCCTTTGTGAACTAACAGGCAGAGATGCTGACGATGTTAAATGTCAAGTAACATTAAAATTAAAACCTTCAGCTCGACTCGTCCATTTTAATCTATTGTAGCACTATCCATTTTCTATTTTATTCGGGAAGCATCCTGGTAACAACAGAGACAAGTTACATCAGCTGTAAAGAGCCCCTCTGATGACACTAGGGACACGTGTAGAACGAGCTGCTAGACATCAGCAAAACGCCGACTAAACAGGAAGTAACGTGGCTAACGTTAAAAGCGAACGTAAACCACGCTCGACTGTGTTACGTTTTAGTCTTTAATCAGAAGAAGACGACAGTTATTGAGCTTTAAATGTCCGCGTTGGCTCGAACATACCAATTTCTGTCTTACCTCAAAGAACTGTCGATTTCAAGCCCATCATCCGCTTGTGACTGGTTCCCAAAGTTGACGGCTAGTTTCGGGTTGGTACCACCACCGGAGTTCGCGCTAACGGTTCGGAGGTTCAACTTGCTGTTGGCAGGACCGACCGGTACGCATCTCCGAGACAAGCCGTTGACCCGGCTTCCTGAACGGGCGGGATGTATCCGGAGACTGCCACAGGCATTACGAATTATAGAAGACTTCATGTCGCTGTATATTAATGTTCACGTTGTTCTGTGTCGTCTCTATTGGGCTAAGCTCGGCTCCCGACCTCGAGTATGGACAAGAAGAAAGTTCAGGCGGTTACAGGGATGGAGAAACGCTGTCTTCAAGGACTGTCGGAAATTCAAAAATTCAGTAGCGCTGACGCACACACGTAGACTATCGCCTCTCTCTATATATGGTTTTAATCTCCCATGCAGAAAGATATTGTGTCTATGAAACAAGCCATTTCCCTTGTTTGCCTTGTAAAAAGTGGATATCCCGCCAATTATCTTATCATCATCTCTAAGTCTAATGAGGATTATGAAAATCCTATGAGGATTTCAAAAAAATGATTATTACATGTTACGGAAAGAACAGAATATCTGCTTCATACCACAGCTTCACTTATACAATGCTGCAGCTTGTGTTAGTTTAAATAAAACACCACACAATACATATATTAAAAAAAATCTTGGAACGCTGGTTTAAAATCTATATAGTTAAAAATCCGAGGTACACTTGAAGGCAGCAGTACCGAGGAAAGAGAAGAGCAGGAGGCATGCCCGCGATAATTCAATAGTATCGAGCACGCGCCTTCACGTGTTACTTATTCACATAAAGATGGGAGAAGTATCTAAAGTATCTTTTTATTTCATGTTACTCATGTTTCCTGTTTATTTTGGAAGTATTAAGGAAATGCTATCACTGTTAAGTTGCTATCATGTATAACAAAGTGTAAGGAGAGTTTTATTTAATATCACACTGCATTGATAACTGCAGGAGTATAGTGCACTTGCCATCAGTATTACACAATAATTACATCCATTATGCAATATAAATGGATATATATATGGATGCAAAACACACACACACACACACATATATACATACTGTATGTATATACAATTCATAGTCATTGGGCGTGCCTTATTCCGTGACGTCATTTCACCTCAGCACGGGCTAGGGTTAAAAATGGCAGGTAACGCTGCAACCAAAACGTACACTATTCAAGGAACAAACAACTGTTTTGCTCCAGATGAAATAACCATTTTAAAATGTTCTTCCGGGAAAGTTCCCTGTCAAACAAAATGTCATTAACTTGGTTTACAGCAACCGCTCAGCTTGTCACAGCCAATTGACGCTCCTCGAGGCCAAACCAACCGGTCTTCATTCCTTGAGTCACTTCATAAAGTCGCACGGCGTGGCGCAATCTTTCACCCATCAAAACCTCCGTTGAATAGCCTACCAGTTTCAGCTCCAAAGATATTTGCATTCCGCATGTTTTGCCCTTTGTTTTTTCATACCACCATAGAAGTCAACCTTGGTACTGAAGGATGGTGCAGTGGTACCATTCATCCTACATTAAGGGAAAAGGTTTGATGTCTGAAGCAAAGCAGGTAAGAAGTTGTCTTTTTATATTTCGATAATTCATTAAATTAGGAAACCTTAACGACAATGTCCTGTCCTAGCACATGCTCTAACGTATTTTACGGGTCTGGGATTAAATGTGAATTAGCTATGTTGTGTTGTAGTTATGCCATACACACAATGCTTTTTTGTACGAGTTATACAAAAAGGAATTATATTGTAAAACTAAAAATCAATGTACGCATGTGTGAATATTTCAACAAAAAAAAAACGAAAACGAAGATACATATTCTATCAGCAATATGAACCATGAATTAAACCAGATATGAAATATATATATTGAAATATATCTAGACACTTTAAATATTGTTTGAGGGAAATCAAATATTTGAGTTTTTCTTAACTATTCCTATATCGGTTTTTTAAAGGGTGTTATGGTCATTTGAAGTAACAATATAGCCTACGTATGAAAGCTTAAAGAACTGAAGAGTAATCTGATCTTTGAACGTCTATCCGACTACATCTTCATATTGTGTCGTTTTAAGCCTCTGCTGATCACACAGAAAGTCTGTTATTATTTACTGGAAACAGAAAAAGACAACTGCATCAAGCAATATTTGGAAACTTTAGTCCAATATACTTTAAATGCATTTTAATTTCATAACCTGATTTCTCATGTCACATCAGAAAGGTTTTTTGTTGTTGTGATATTCCTGTATCTGGTGTACAACATTGATGCTCCAGTGAGTTTATTATTAGTCAAAATAAATGTCTTGAGAGAGACATCACAAGTTTAAAAAACAAGTTTGGTGCGGAGTAACACGTCTGACTATTCTTTGGAGAACCTGTTATGCCAGTGATGGGTGGGTAAGAGCTAAAGGAAGAAGGATTGGCTTTAACGCAGGCATGACAACTTTAAATAGAAACCGGGTGTGTTTAAACTAGCAAATTACAGGTTTGTTTTCTTTTTAGAAACTGAATTTACTCTGTGTTGTTTGTTGCAGCTGATTTAAAAAAAAATGTTTTTGTCTTTCAGGCAGGCCTTCTTCGCAGAATCATCTTTACCAATGTGGTTTAGACGTGGAAAGATTACTGGACAGAGAAAATCGTCTTGACATCAAAAACCTTCACTGTAGTTCTCAGGCCCAACCATGAGGGACAGACTGAGCAACCTGCAGGAAATGTCCAACGGCCATGTGGACATGGAGCCGATGGAGTATGCAGAGTCCACCGTCTCTGACACCTTCAGCAATGTGGACCTTCAGGATGAGCTGGCTCATGAGGCGGTCGTGTGGGACAGCAGCCCTGCTCTGGAGGAGGTCTTCTCACAGTCACAAGAGATCCACAGAGAGATCCAGCTCATCCGCTTGGATGTCAAAAGGCTGCGTGAGCAGAACTCTCGTTTAACCCAGGGCGTCACCACCATGAGCACCATCAAAAGGGACTCCAACGCTATCGGTGCTGACATAAAAGCTCGGGCGGAGGGGATTCTGTCAAGTCTGCAAAAAATGGATGGCACAGCCCACAAGCTAGAGGAAGCTCACGGTTCAAGTTCTGCCATCACACGAATATCCAGAACCCAGTATGCCGGCCTAAGCAATGGTTTCCGTGATGCCATGTTTGACTATAACGAGACTGAGATGAGCCATCGGGAGAACTGTAAAGCCCAGATTCAGAGGCAGATGGAGATAGTCGGACGAGAGGTGACAGGAGAGGAGGTCGAAGAGATGATCGAGCAAGGTCAGTGGAACATCTTTAACGACAACGTCATGTCTGAGGGTAAAACGGCTCGATCGGCTCTGTCCCAGATCGAGAAACGCCACCAAGAGCTGTTGGACCTGGAGAACAGAATCAAAGGCATCCATGAGATTTTCCTGGACGTTGCGCTGCTGGTGGAGGAGCAGGGCCCCATGATTACCTCCATCCAAACCAATGTTCAGAAAACTGATGAAGGCATACAAGATGCCCTCGTCAAGCTTCGCAAGGCCAAACGTCATGACAGTAACAACCCTTTTAAAAAGATGTTTTGCAGCTGTTTCCCATGTTACAACAACTAATGACTAAAGTACACAAATGTGGTTGTAGGGATGGCAAAATAATCTAGGTGTTATTTCCAGACAAAGACATCTGGGAAAACATCAGGACATCTAGCATTTTCTGCTCTTCTTATTGTCTTCGTGTTCATTAATGCGGCCTGTATCACAGAAAGTTTAAAACAACAAGAAAAGTTCATTTTGCTCAGGTAAAATATTTAGAATTTGTATTTAAAAAACATGAATGTCTGTTAAGTTTGTATAAAATGTCTGAGACAGGTATCTCAGATCAGAGATAATTTATGACTAACCCGAGAAAAGTTGGAATGAAGAAATGTTTTTCATTGTCTTTTAGCTTGCTGGGATATATTTCTCTATAAACACCATGAAAAGCCTGTCAGACATGTTTTCAAAACATTTGTTGAAAATAAATTGTGAAAAAAATAAATTGTGGCAGGCATACTGTACTGTCTGTCACACCAGTTCAAGACATGGGGAACACCCTTTGTAGTTAATGAGCTCAAACTTGAAATAATGATCCCCTTGATAAACAGCAGAGATGATGTTTCAGACATTGTAAACTGAATGGTTCTTGATCGAGTTGTAAATATCCTCTGTTTTACAATACATTTAAATGAGGAATTTCTTTGTGTGAAATTAATTCTGGTTGCATTCTGTGTTGACACACTTTTAATTCCCTTTGTTAGTCTGTCATGTAGATTTACACAGAAAAGGTTTTGTGATGAACACTCATCTGTTACTCCTCACTGCTCTGTGATTTGTTTCCTATGATATATATTGAAGTTGTCTGCCTTTTGTCCATGGTGTCATATATAAACATAAAGAGCTGAATTAAGATAAGCGGGTCTGTTTTATTTTCAATGAATCGAAAAATCAAGACAAATCAAAATCGAAATTAAGCAAAACTAAAGAAGAAATCGACCGCAAGTCTATGAACAAAAATCAAGAGACAGAGAGCATATTAGTACCGTTATATTTATTTATTTAACCCCACAATGTAAGGTGCAGTCCCATTCCTATTTAACCATTTCAAGCCCTTGCAACCTCGTGCACTCGATCACTTTACAGGTGACGTCAATTAAGTCAATAAGGGCTCAGAGTTTAGGGAGGACTTCGCAATTTCAGCCAATGTCTCGCGTTTCTTGAGGCGTAAATAAACTGAGCCAATCAAAAAAAGGTTCTTTACTCAAGGAGGTGTTGTGTGTTACAGTGGGAAGGTCCATGTCCTGTGCTGTCACCTGGAAAGGGGCGGCAGTCTTTCACACGTTGAGCACACAGGGAACTTCCTCATCAGATTAAAAAAAAATGTTTCTCCGGTGTCTTGAACCAAGAAAATCAGTCTGTGACAAGTTGGAAGGATCTGTTGACTTGGTTTGTTTGTGGACCCAGTTAAAAAGGTAAGACGTGGGCAACATCATTATTTTATTATATTTTATTTGTTTTCTCGGGTGTAGCAGTGGCACAGTGGAGACAAGTGATAATTAAAGGTATTCAATTAAAGCTGCACTGACAGAGCAGCTTGTAAAGAATGAAATGATACAGCTGCCATCAAGTGCATCACATGGAAGTGTTCATGACTCATTGGGTCAGCTTTAGAAATTGTTTCATGTAGTATATTCAAACTCAGGTAAGGGTTAAGATGAGTCAGCTGGCAGAGATTCAGGTGGACACCATCTTTTCAGAAGCTACATGCCACCTTTATTTGACAAAGTGAGTTTACTAAGAACTAGGTTTTAAAAAGAAAATGGTCAAACACTGTCTTCTCTGGTAAACTCGCTCTGAAAAGAAATGTCTGTTTTTAGAAGAGATAAAGTCTTCCTTGTTCCTGGTTTTAGACATTCCTTTGAGACTCCTGTTGTTCAGAGAGAAAACCAGAGAAGTGACCCGTCATTATGTGTAGCTGTATAGCAGTGGTTGCATATAGTCCTACATTAAATAAGAACCTTTGTATGTAACTATGAAAGCTATTAATTTACAGAGTTTCTACTTTCATAGGGAGCACTAGGGTATTTGTTGTAAGCTTACATCTACTGAATTAAAAAATACTTGATGTATTTGATGCTTTTCAAAGTAGTTTATCGTGTAATTTCTAGACACGGCCCAAATGATTGTGTTCCCATCGCAACCACTTCTACTCAAATGTTTTTCTTCTGTGTATGCATGTAAGTGTGTAAAGGGACTGTGACAAACAGTGATTTCAACACTTCTGGATTAGTGAAAAGAACACAGAAAATAAACATGTTAGGGGATATAGGATATTTCAACATAAAACAGCTCATCAGTTCTCATTTGACCAGCTAATCTAAGCAATAATTATTTCCCTGCTAACATTGCTGTTTGATAGTCAAATAATATAATAGCCTGGCAAACAAAAATGTTAGCTTACCTACATTTAGTTAGTGAACATACTGGTTTGAGCAAAGGGGGGGGGGGAGTTGCTGCTTTATATGGTCAAAGTAAATTCAACATGTACGCATGTAAGTGCTTTTAGAAAACAGAGGAAACTAGAAAAAAATACTAAAAGGCCTTTATTATAATGGCTAAATTATTTAAAAGACAAATATGCTTGGACCATTGAGGTCTTAATCAGGTCAGCAAATAAACCTGATCTATCTAGCCATTAGCTGTTTGCATCCAATATCCAATATTTTCCACTCTTGATATTCAATTGCATTGTACTTAAGCAAAGGGACTGCTGAATATAAGCTGTTTGGCTAACACAGGCATCATATATTTGTTTGAATATCAGTTTATGTACATTGTCCATTTACAATTCTCTAAATGCATTTGATTTGTAAACCTGGTAGGCAGCACTATAACAATACTTTTAAGGAAAATTCCAGCTGTTTGAAAATGGTGAATAACCACCATCTTGTTTTACCCTCAGGCAGGATGCGGGACATGCTGGAAAGGCTGCAGACCATCAGTGAGGAGCAGGAGGACTTTGATCCAGATTTTTTTGGACCAGAGTACGATGTGGACAAGGTGACTCTGTCTCAAGAGGCAGTTGTGTTTGAGAACACCTCAACTATTGACACAATCCTAGAGGAGGCCCACACAATACGCAACAAGATCTCCATGCTGCAATTAAAGGTAGATCATCTGCGCACACAAAATGAGCGTTTTGGCACATCTGTTCGGCGGCTCACCCTCCTCAAAAAAGACTCGGACACCATTGCCAGAGGTATCCAGCAAAGTGGGGAGGCCCTGTACATTCGCCTTCAGGCCCTGGGCAAAGCGACCGCCCAGCTTGAGGAGAAAGATGGTCCATATTCTGCTGTGAGTCGCATTGCCCGAGTTCAGTACGACACGTTGAGCCGTGCTTTCCATGCTGCTATGAGTGACTACAATGAGGCAGAGGAGATGCAAAGGAGTACATGTCGAGGGAGGATCCAGAGGCAGGCCTCCATACTAGGGAGAGAAATCACTGATCAGCAGCTTGATGTGATGGTGGACAAAGGAGGGGAAGGGTGGACTGAGCTGTCCCAGAGTCTGCAGACACAAGGTGCACGCACGTCCCGCATGGCTCTGTGTGAGATCAAAGGGAGGCACAAGGAGCTGGTTGAGCTCGAGGTCAGGCTGAAGCAGGTCCATGAACTGTTCCTGGACATGGCCATACTGGTGGAGGAGCAGGGGTCCATGATCAATAACATTGAGTCTCATGTGTGTGCCACTGAAGAATATACTGAAAAAACTAATGTCCAAATAAAGAAGGCCCTACAGTACAAGAGGAAAAATCCTTTTCTGCAATGTTGTCCCTGTCTACCATGTTGGAGACACAACCAACATTTTTAGGCCATGTTTTTGGGGTCATTTAAAAAATTTTAAGGATAAAAAATTAAAAAAAATATGAACCAGTTTGCTAAACACATGGACATCTTAGAGAAAAGTTGAACAAAAACGTTTTTACTTTAATTACACACTTCACAGACAATCAGCTTAACTTTAAAACTAACAGCTTTGGCCTATACATGTTGTTTTGATTGAAGTTATTCCAATTTTTGGTGCGAGTGTATAAAATAAGTTTGTATTTTTAAAAAGGAAGTTATTTTAATTTGACAATAAATTCTGCAGTAGCTAATTAAAAATGTGTTTCCTTTTTAAAAACCCCACATGAGTCATGGGTTTCAATGAGTTATTGTTAGGGTCCCAATGCGATCACACTTTGAATAGAAACAGATCTCTTTTGGAGGACAGTCATGAAACACCATTTGGGCTGAACAAGAGGTACAAATATTGAGACGCCATAGCTATAAAGCGTTGACCAAAGAGTGTTGAAAAGAGACAAATCAGCAGGCTTCTCCAGATTCCTATTTGAGTCACAAGCTATTCAAAGAAAATCATGCACAAATCATAACTGATCATCTTTTCCCACAAGTTGAGCAGTTTTGAAAAAAGAGATTTAATCATAAGCTGTTTGAGGTGCCCTGTTCATTGTGTGGTCCCATAGCCAACTCATGCTGACAAATGGTCCAATGGTTTGTTGAGTTTTGGCTTCAGTATGTTAACTTGGTTGTATAGAAAAGTTTATTTTGCTGAAATATGATAAACCAATAATCTTAAGCAATTGTTGTCATAGCCAAATGTTGCCTGCTTGAGACTTTGGCACAAAATGGTTTGAATAAATATTCATTTGTAGTACTTTATGTGGCGTTGTGTAATATTTACAGTCTGCAGGTGTATGGTACTTTTATTTGAGTGCTGAAACTTCAGGCATCAACTCAATAAAGACATTTAAACTTCTGCTTATTATGCAAACATGTTTCACTGTTATATTTAAACATTGTGTCACTTTGAAGAAAGAGTTCCCTAGTAATGATTATTAACATATCGTGACTTTGAGGGGGAAACAAACTGTTTCCTTCTATAACAAAAATAAAAAGAAGTTGAAGAAGAGAAGACTACTGTCATGTCAGTGCCCCCTTCAGACAAGCACAGGAGCGACCAGGATCAGGGTTTCACTATGTCCGAGTCTTTCTCCGAAACTTCTGCGCGGATATTTAGGCTAAATAACTTCAAAGGGCCATGTTTGTTTTATATACGTTTAGCTTTTTCTCTGCGTTAATACCTTAAAGTCAAAAGAGGTGACCCAAGTAGTTAAATTCGGACTGTGTGTCGTATCACTTCAGTGTGACTGAAGCTGTGCAGAGCAGCAAGCCCGCACTCGTGCTATAAGTAGAACATGCTAACACTGTTAGCTGCTCTGTCTTCTTGTTAGTTCGGGTTAAAAAGTAAAGTTTTTTTTCCGCGCTAACAATAATAGTAGAACGGGTTTCACACGAGACACCCAGTTAAAGTTGTTACATGCTCGTGTTGCATTGTGTGGTGTAAAATAAAGTAGTTGCGGCGTTATATGTTTTAAACTGCTTTACCTTGCCTTACATGCACGACATTAGCATGTTCGCTCCGGTCTGTAGCTCTACACGTTAGCTATTTGCTAACACTGCACCCATAGACGTTGTATGTATAGTAATGTAACAAATATTTGAAATCAGATTTATATACACATTCATTTATCGATGGCCGAGATTGCGGATCTAGGTATATTCACCAGGATGGCCGAGTGGTTAAGGCGTTGGACTTAAGATCCAATGGACATATGTCCGCGTGGGTTCGAACCCCACTCCTGGTAAATCTTTTAACGGTGTCAATATTACCTGAAGTCTTCAACGTTAAACAACCAAATGCCGTCATCGGTAAAGAATTTCTCCAAATCATGACACATTACACTTCGAAATAAACACACAGGCTACAGTAATATGCGTGAAACTACATAATTAATGTCTTACACATAACTACTTTATGGTAAATCACATAGGCCTATATTTGTTCTCCTTCCTGCACAGGTTATGTACATTTTCTTTATGTAAGTATGGGTCTATTGTTTAATTGCACAGGTTTAATTTGTAATTTGTCTAATCTTAGCAATATAGGGGGGCTTGTTTCGGGTTTAGGAGGGGGGGGACAGCAGTTGTTTAATGTTCACTGTTTATTGTAACTGTCTGTCTGTCTAAACCATAGACTGTAAAAATAAACACTGTTATAATAATTGAATATACTTTTAAAAGCAATGATTTTAAATTCATCCTCGTATCATTTTCTTTCTAAATTAACTTCTAAAGTCTTCTCTGAATTTAGTAATGACGGTGAATGATATCAGCACTCAAACACTGAAGATCAATTTAGAGCGTAATATTATAGTCTGATAATGAAGGTGTTTAAAGATATTTTCCTGCTGACCCACTAGAGTTAAAGTATCGATACAGTTCGCACATTTGCAGACTATACCTATAATAATAACTCCGGTGGTCAATTTGAACGAGTCTGACAGAGAATATTGTTGGAAGATTAAGTAACATTTACAACCAGGTCTTTGTTAGATTAAATACAATTTGTTCACAATTTCTTATTTTTTTATTTTTTTATTAAACATAAAAAGCTTTTGACATCCGTCGTTTTAAGTCGTTATTGTTAAATGAAGCCTTAGGGTTAAATGTGATCTTTTTTTTTTTTTTTTTTAAACAAACGTTTACACAATCTGGACACCAGAGGGCGCTCTAAGACATTCTTGCAGGCTCCTGGCTGAAGTCCAAGACAAGGCCACTGCATATAGAGACTTAACAATTTCGCACCTATAATTTCACTGCAAGGGCGATGTCTTTGGATTCATGTTTACCCATTCATCATCCTATGCAACAAGAAAACCTTCACAAATATAGCTGCTGCTCATTGAAAAGAAGTCTTGAAAAACACCGTGAAAACAAATTACTGATACTGAACATAAAAGTCATTTCCTGCAGCCTTGTTAGTTAAAATGTCCTTGTTTTAAAAGTGTAAACATGTCAGTGGGCATTCATCTTCTCACCTCCATCTTTATCCACAAACATACATTTGCTGTACCTTGAAAGGTGGCCGGAGAGAGCACTAATATATGAAATCGAACCTCTTCTCTGAGCTCCATCCACAAAAGAGCCTTGAAAACTGAGAAGAAGGAGGGAGAAAGACGGAAGGCTTACAATGATGATAAACGTATCTGCATACCCAACGCCTCAGAGGCTTTTTCTAATGGGCTAATCTATTATTCAGTCCTTCAGGTATACTGGAAAAGTGGTTGCTAATCTGGCCAAAACTTTTTTTTTTTGGTTGCTATTAGCATTTTATGTATGGAAGATATTAATTGACAACAGAATATTATTATGTTTTAATTGGTATGGTGTAAATAATTATTTCTAAAAATACAAATACAGAGGATTTATTTGTAGTCGTATTGTGTAATGTGAGAATTTGTGATACAGCATTACTGTTATAAGTAAGAAAACCAAGGAGATGAAATATGAAATGAAGATGCATTTGTACAGTCCTTTGAAATAGGATGTATGCGTCAGTTATTGTATTTGTTGTATATGTAAGCTACCTTGTACCCTACACAGATCAAGAAAAAGTTTCATTGTAAACGATTAAACCACCAAAACTATTTATAATTTGACCTGACCTGACCTGCCAGAGCATGTTAATGTAACTTACATGATAATTGATCACAGGATATTTTTATACATAATAAAACACTGTTAGAGTACATTTCTATGCATTGACACAGCAATATTCTGACTATGTTTTGATCTATGTATTTATTATATTATCATTATATTACAGAACAGGGCAAATTTCTTTTATCCTATGGCTTTATATTAGTAATCTATCTTTGGTGCCTTTTAGTGGAAATTGTGAAACCTTTGGCTCAGTAAACATTCCAGTTGTTATTCCACACTATTCTTGTAAAGCTCCGTTTTCCAGTGGGAATCGCTGGTGTTGCTGGTGTGACGTCACGTGACGCCCACAGCGCCATGTTTCCATTTCAGTGTCAGGAAAACTTTTAGCCAGAGGGGGGAAAAGAAAAACTCAAGACCCCTGTCAAGTCTTTAACAGCACACACGATGTTTCCGTTGAGAACCAACAAAATAAAAGCTTGAAAAGTAATGTACGGTCTGGCTCTCCTAAAAATAATGACACAAAGGAAGCGTGAGGGATTTTGGCAACAAATGTGAACATCTTTTGAGAGGATTCTCGTCTTAGTCCTGCAGTTCATGTCAATAAAGGTCAATTTGGATAAGCCGGGCAACTGTTTTATCTTTGTCTAGTTTTAGTTTAGTTTTGTCATAAACTGACAAGTGCGATTAATGTTTACTTTTATGTAACGCCAAGAGGTCAAGTCAAAGTAAGTGAGAGCAATTTCAAGGTGTAACTTCGCAGTAGTTGCCTTAGTTTCATCGTATTTTCAGACTTTTACTTTGAAGGAGCCAGACTAGTCTACTACTTCCTTGTTTTAGCGCAGCTAACTGCGTCCAGCTTCACGTTGGCGTGAGCAGCAGGGAGAAAGAGTGAAGTAAGCAACAGGGAACAAAGTTGTGGGACCTGAGTCCACGGCACTGCGGTGTTTCACCCGTGAAATGTAATAACCATCTCTCCGTTTCCGTGAGAGACAACCGGTCATTTGCTTAAAAGGACTCCGGTAGTTATTCTTTGTCCTGTGTTGGAAAAAGGCGTCTTTTCAGGCTTTTATTTTGGAGCACATTTTGGAGACTGGATGCGCTGGAGGACGAGTCTCTTTACTTAGGTAGTTTGTTCAGAAGAGTGGCTTGTACCTTGAAGAAAATGCCGTAAAGTAACTGGATTGACTTTGATTGACTTTGAAAATACATTTTGCTTGTATTTGCACACCCACACACCCACTGCACGTTTTTGTGGGACTTGTTTTGAGGGAGCTCGTCCCCTGACTCCACGGTGACAGCAGAGGTAAGTGTGCTGGAGCTGGACCCCAAGAAACAAACCTTAAACCTGTAATGTTCACCTTCATCGAGTAAACGGAATATAACTTTTCACTCTCAAGTGCAAAGTCAGACGCTGGCTGTAATGTAACCTTTCACAGTGGTTAAAACGGTGAAAGAAGCCTGCTGTGTTAAGTAGAGCACAGCTGGCTCTTGGTGTGCGTTAACCAGACTTTCCTGCTTGATGAAAAAAAAGTGTGCAAGCTTTAAATACCTCAGTCCTATCCGAGAGATAAAACATTAACTACACTAAGGCTACACTTGAGTTAAATCCTAAAAGTGTGTGCTTAGTGCCAGTATTGCTTCTCTAAAACATAAAAACTCTATTTTAATTAGACGAGCCCTTGTTGAATGGACAGAACTTAAATTGTGCAAATACAGACATGACAGCCTCAAAGTCTTTCTTCAGTTGTTTTTCTTTACTTGTCAAGACTATAGGCTACTCCTCTAACACAGAGAGGAACTGAAATTGTCAGTAAAACAGATTTGAGTGTGTCTTTTTCTTTTCCTTCAGTTTACAGATGTTATTTTTGGATATTGCATCATCTGTTAAGAAGTGTAACTCACCATGCACTGTGCTGATAAAACAGCACACTGTAAACTCCTTTCATGGTAAAACAAAAAGAAGAAGCAAAAAAAAAAAAGCTGACTATTTCTGGCAGTGGACATGCTTGTGAATTTAATGAAAGGATACCCTGAATTTAAAACAGACCATATTGTCCAAGTATGATCCCTACACTTATCAGGCAAAGCTGCAACAAGACTCGTAGAAATAACCAGAGCCAAGTGAACTGGGGACAAGTTAAACATTTGGAGATTAGGAGAGATGGTATTTTATTTCCAAACTACAAGTTGAGCAGACAGAACATCACAGCAACATTTCAAAATATGACCACACAAGAAATAAAGCACATCTGTAATATGATGATGTTATTGAATTTATCCTCTCGAGGATACTCTTCGCTCTCAGATTCAGATCATAACCCCCCCCCCCATGTTTTTTGGGGGGGGTTATGATCCTGAAAACTTTGACTTCATTGACCAAATGACCTCACTTGACCCCACTGCATGCCACTGCTGTCCTACAAAAATTCTACCAAACACCTGGCAGCATCTTCATTTCATCACAACCATGAGTATATTCACATTTAACATCCTTCCAGTGGAACTAACACAGCACTGGGTTAACATGAGATAAAAGCATTTAATAGGACAAAAAGTATTGCCTCATTTTTTTTTTCTGAGCTGACTTACAGCATCAGTTTCTGTCACATGAGTCATTGAACACATTAATCCGTGCGCTGATCGTCAGCCTAAGCCAATTAGTTAACCAGTTTGTTTCCTCTCTAACACTGTTGACTGGACATGGAGCCAAAGTCTCAAGTAGCTCTCAGGACTTTAACGACCTACGGCGTTTCCTCGTGAAGCGCTACATCTTCCTGCGTACTACGTGACCTTGTTTGAATGTTTGTGTGAATGCAGCAGGACCTCATGTGACACTTTGACTGCCTGCGCCGCCGTTTGAGACGATTCCCAGATCTTTAAGTCACATTAAAGATGAAAGAAGCTTAAGTTCAGTCTAAACATTTGCCACTTTAGTGAGCGACAGTGCAATTGTATGTGATTTGTCTTTTTTTTTTTTTTTTTTCACTTACAGGTCTGTTACTGAGCTGCACACAGCTGAAAAAAAGGATTTAATTCAGTGGGTGCAATGGCTTCAAAAGGTGACACTGCAGAGGGCGGAGCGAATGAAGAGTTCAACGACATCATCAAGTGGAGATCTGGTATGTTTGTCGTCGTGTACATTGTGTGTGATGCCAGTTCCTTAAGACTGCAGGGTGAACGTTTTGTTGTTCTCTCATCCCAGCATTTGACTGAAAGGAAACTCTTGAGTCCTGTTGTGCATGGTTAAACCTGCAGTTCCCATGGAGAGCAGGGGGAAGAGGCACAAAAGCCAAACGCAAAAGCAACGAGAGACACAAAGAGAACAGGAGACGGCTGCTTGTAACGCGCGTCGCGAAGAGAAAGAGAAAGTCACAGAGAAGGTGACCAATGGCAGGAGAGGAGAGGCAAGGCAAGAATGCAGGGATGGGTTTAACAGAGCCGCACCCTGTGATCCCTTTCTCTGCGGATCATTCCATAGGTTAATCTTTTGTCGACGCCACACTCAGAGAGAGAGAGAGCGAGCGAGACAGAGAGAGAGAGAGAGAGAGAGAGAGAGAGAGAGAGACACACAAACACGTTGTTGCTCAGGTAGGAGGAGTGTTCCGGCTGAGCTACTTGTAAACACTCAGGATCAGCACAACGTATGGAATCTGGCTCCTCGTGTTGTATTAGCACAATTCCCTCCATTTGAAAAGGGTGTAACCTGAAGCAACATTAGTCCTGTGCTGTGTTTTTTTTTGTTTGAATACATGAGATTGATAAAGACAAATCAACCAAATCCTCTTGTTTTAAGGCCAAAGCCACAAAGCGTGTTGTTATGACTTGGATAAGGTCTCTTATTCTTGACCTACAGGACTCTGCTGTCATAAGTTTTTTTTTTTTTTTTTGTGGGGGGGGGGGGGGCTTGCTGTATCACTACCGTTGCTGTTTCTTTCTACTTCATGCATAAAAGAATCAATCAGTGCAGTGTATAGATCTGTCCATCTCTTACGATCCATGTGCCAGCTTCCAGCGCTCGCCCGGCCTCACAGTGCTGGCCCACTCTGTGCCAGGAATTCCACTGAGTTTGTAATTTACAACGCTGGTGTTCAGACCACAATACTTTTCTTAAAAGGTTTCGGTTTCCAAGGCAACTCCAAAAAGTTCTGTTTTTATTTAGCACGTAGCTTAGCTGCAGACTAGGACAACACTGTGTGTGTGTGCGTGTGTGTGTGTGTGTCTAACCTGAAGACTCTTTCTTTCAGCCTGTGTTTTCTTATCTTCACTTTGCAGCACTTTTTGTGTGGAATGTGTCTCGTCTGTGGGCAGAAATATGGCTTAAATGAAGCGCTAATTTTTTTTATGGTCCAGAGGATACCTTAACACTAGGTCAAATAAGGGGAAACATTTGAACACTGAATTTTCTACTTCTCACCAGGACACGTGTGATATGCTTTCCTCCAACCTCACCCAAAACCGCTCCTGTACCTGCTCTTCTTTCTGTCATCACACTCATTGTGGCTTTGAAAATCAAAGCGTCTTAGCGTGCTACCTGAGCTCTTTTGTAAACTTCAGACCGATTATGAACCCCTCGCCCCTGTGACAGCTTCACAGACCTGTCTGCTGCCGTGTCTGGTGTCAGCTGCAAATTAGGCAGCGAGTTATTGGGTGAGATTAGAGGAGTTTTGTAGTCTGCATGGAGCTCATACATCGAGTTTGAGAGATGATTGACAGAAAGGGGACTCCCTCTCTGTGTGTGTGTGTGTGTGTGTGTGTGTGTGGAGGAGGGGGGGGGCAGGTGGACGGATGTTTACACAGCTGAGAGGAGAGACACATTAGCACACTTGTTCATATGAACATGCAGGCAAACACGCAGTCATAGGGGCGTGTTTGAATGAGCGTATCTTTAAAACAGCACACACACAGACACACACCTCCGCCGTCCTCTGTCACTCATTTACACGAAGCTGCTTGTCCCAATTGTAAGAATATTACTTTTGTTTTAACTTTTAGTTACGCTAATAAGCCGGTGTGTTTCATTTACAGAGCGCGTTCGTATCCAAAACGCAGCGTGTGTTGGGGCTGAAAAGTGTGTGTGTGTGCGTGTGCATGCTGTCCCATAATGGAGATTACCCAGCCAGACAGCCTGTCCACTTCACAGACATATGCACACTCATGTCTCTTCAGGGGGTTGAGGCGGGGGGTGCTCGCTCATGTTTTCCAGCGTGTTAGGTTGTTATGTAATTTAGCAGGGGGCCACAGAGAGTTTGAGTCTGTCCAGCAAGGCAGAGAGGAAAGAGGGCAGCAGGGCACAACTGTTAAACGCTGAAGAATGACCTACATTGACACATGCAAACATTATAACATACAGTCCGTCAAATGTTGATTTGGCAAATATGGGGCTTACTGTCTTCATCAAATGATCTTGGTTTCGTCATCTATCCACGGTCCAAAAAAAAAAAGAAAAAAAAACCCAAATGTAAATCTTCAAAAAAAAAAAAAAAAATCATTAAACAAAAATAACGTTTCTTTTTTTTTTAACCTTTCTAAAATCTTTATTTGTGTTGAATATACATGTCGGGGTTTGTCTTAAAGCTGAATGTTTGAGGGGCATCTTTAATGTAATTGGCTGAAAGGCTAAGCAGTAAATCTAACACTGAATCATATGCAGACAGTTGGTAATAAAAACTCCAAAGTACCTGGAGCCCTAACATTGACCTCATGGGCTTTAAGTCAGTTGAGAACCAGATGTCCGTCTGGTTTTGCATCGCACAGAAGTTTAAAAACCAACTCAAGCAGATGTTACGGAGAGCTTAAAGGGACAAAGTTCTACCTGGTTTACCCTTTAACCCGCCTCAAGTTTTGATTGACCTCACTTTCTGCTGAGTCGTTCCCCCCCCCCACACACACCCCACACACACACACACACACACACACACACTCACACACTCACACACTGCCCATTCCAGAGTGCAGACTAATGTGAAAGGTCAAATATCATCCACAGGTTTATAGACTGTTCTTAAAACACTCCTCCACATGAACTATATACATATACAGATTACCGTAAATTCCGTACTATTGAGCGCACCTGTATATAAGCCGCACCGGCTAAAAATAAGTAAATAAATGTATTTGTACATATATAAGCCGCACTGGATTATAAGCCGCAGGTGTCCACGCTATAACAAGAGCTATTTACACAGACGTAGGCTACCGGTAACATCCGCAAATACTGTAGCGTCCGTACGGACGTTAAAGGACGACGAGAGCGTTCAAATAATAACTTTTAATAACCCGATCACTGTCGGCCGTGACCACGCCGTTTACAGCAGAGAGCAACACATAACTTGCCGTAACAATCCAACTCTCTCCCCCAGCGTTCTCTCATACAGCCACTCAACACGTTCTCGCTGGTGCATTCACTGACTCTCCACATAATCGGAATTATGAACACATTATCAACTACTGACTTTACAACATGAACCGTTACAACACGAAGCCTAGCCGACGGTGTCTGTAACACGGCTGATGAAAAAGATGACCGTAATATATTTCACAAGAAAAAGTCCATCCATTCACTGCCTCAGAATGACTTCATTACTCACTTCCTCAGTCTCTGTTGTCGCTGTCAGTGTCATCTTAACGTGCAGCAGCTCTGTTAGCTTCTTTGACAGCCAGGTCGATCGCCTTTAACTTGAAAGCTGCATCATATGTATTTCTCCGTGTGTTTTCCATCATGAGGGTGCGTGCATGAAGCGCAAAATGACTGATATTAAGATCCGACGTGACGAAGTCAAATGTTTTTGCGGCACAAGCTCATTGTCCCCCATAAAAAATCCATGCATTAGCCGCACCGGAGTAGAAGCCGCAGTGCTCGAAGTGTGAGAAAAAAGTAGCGGCTTATAGTCCGGAATTTACGGTATATACATATAATGAACCCTATTCCCTCTCTGCTTATTTGTCACCTGAGAGCCCCACTGTCATGAAGCTCCAGTTACCTGACCTGCTCTAGTTCTTCTCCTTCTGTCTGTCATTATATGCATCCCTATTTAATCTATCCAGTGTGTCTCTTTGATTAAACAGCAGCTGTCACTGAACAGATTTTTGACTTGAGGGAATTCTGCTTCAAAGATGTTTCCCCTTTGTTGACGATGTACCTGTTGAGCAACAGAAGAGGACTTTCTGCGTGTGCACATTATCTGTGGGTGTGACGGGCAGTTATAAAGACATGAATTGTTGTGTCTCATAAGGGAGCAGGAATGTGATTGTCACCAAATGCAGGGTGTGGAGCGTCACGAGGGCGTGGAGGGAAGTTTTCTCTCGAGGTTCATCACCATACCGGCTCTGCTGCACATCGTGGATCCTTGGTTGGTCGCCTCAGCCTCTTGGTGCAGGGTGGACCTGTTTGGAAATGTTACCTCGTGTTCAATAAGATGGGAGAGCTCGTTCAAAATCAACTATTACAAAGTGATCCTTGCATCAGAATGTGACGATACAAGCTTTTTCCAACTGTCACTGGTATGCAGGGTTATGCAAATCCATAATAATGGGAGTGCATGGGCATGTGTGGGAAGCATGGAACTAGAAATCAAACAAAGAAGCTTTCACTGTGGCCGCCCCTTCAATCTGAGATGTCATGACCTGAATCTGTGTTTTCCTCTTTGCCTCTGGCGTTACAGCTCCTCTTCTATGGTCAGTGAGAGTCCTTCTCATGTGTTTATTTAGATTTTTGAGCAAAGCCTCCACGGGGAACGCAGCTGGATGTGTCTTCACTGCAATATATTTAGTAAGGAGTGCACACCCGTGTTAGCTTCTCGTAGCTGCCCGGGAAGTGGGAGGGAAAAAAAAATCTTGCCTGGAAATTTGGGAACGGGAGCCCTAGCCAAAACGTCCCCCTTGGGTGCGGTTGTCTGTGGGACTTCTTTTTTTTTTTTTTTTTGCCTCTTTTGGTCTATGTGAATGTGTGCAGATGCCGCACCCAGTGCAGATGACATTTAAGCTCTTAGAGAAGGCTGGAAATGGCAGAAAATGATCAGTCATGTCGGTTCCTGTGGTCATTGAACACAAACTGGTCTCCTCTTTCTATCTGTGGATCTCCCTCTCCCAGAGCTAACCCTTTACTGGTTTAAAACCCCTCCTTCTTCCTCCTTCTCCCTGCTCATTAGACCTTAAAAGCCATGTTGCCCAATCTACCTTCTGACCCCTCGCATGACAGGATTTACTTGAAAAAAGAGAAAAAAAACAGCCGTTGGAGAGTGTAGATTAACCCTTTGAAGCTACAGTGGTATTTCACCACGGAGTAAATGATGTGGAGAGATTGAAGTCACTCTATAAAATGTCCTTTTTTAAAAAAATGCTTTTTCGAAAGGGGAAATAAACCCAAAAGCTCACGTCTTTATTGTACACACTGCACGAGATGAGTTATTTTAAAGACCCGTCGATTTTATTCTATTAAGGCTAAGTGTTCTGCGTCATTGGAGTCGTCGTTGATCGGAGTGACAGGACGCAAAAACCCGCCTCAGCTCCACCTCTTTGCATGTTTATTGGCTAACCAAAAGTTAGCTTGAGACAGCATTTTTTTAAGCTCTTTTTTTTTTGGCGACTGTTTCCTTTTAGTGGATAGACACAGTGAGGAGAGAAAGGATTGGAAACATTAGGAGAACATAGTTGAATTCACACCCACGGTCACTGTGAAAGTCAGCATTTTCAATTTTGACTGCCATCGCTGTGCTTCAAAACTCTGCTTAACAAACCAATGTGTGACGTCCCTGGGACTAAACGTCCATCTTTTCTACAGTCTGTGCTTATGAACCCAAGGGCCTTGTAGCTGGATGTGATGCCCCTACATAGACAATTTTTAAATGATGTCTACTTTTTCCATGGGTGGAGGAAGCCTGCAGCATTGTGGGAGATTTAAATTTTCCATCTTTCTCTCTGAGAGGATGATCAGACCACTGACTCATGCGCTCTGTATGTGTGAGAGAAACACAAGTACGATTGTGAAGTATTTTTAAAGGAATAAACGATAAAAAAACAAACATCATTAAAACTTAACTATTGTACGCTTTCAACACATCCTGCATTAATTGGTCCTTTATGTGCTGGTGTGTTCAGATAAGAATCATTCAAACATTATCCTCAAAGACGAGATGCCCTGTATACAAAGAGGAAGTACCAGATTTATAGAAACCCAAAAATCGTCGACGTTTTTCTAAAGGCTATAAATCATTCCGTTTCCTGATTGGTAGGGATCGAAAACTAACATCCAAGTTGACAATCAGAATTAGGACACAACCAATAGGTAACTGTACTGTTTCATCTCAAGTCCCTGTAGGGTACACACATCAAAGAGTGACAGTACAGCCAGAGTCTTCCTTTTGGGTAAAACATTGTCAATCTTTACAGTCTCCATACCGTGCTTAAACATGATTGGCCCTCCCTTCCCCCGCTGGCTGGCACGGCCTGCACTCACACTGCTTCAGGACAAACTGGGCCCGAGCATGGTTACCTCTTGTACATAACGTGGTAATACAGCACTGCATGCTTTATGTTATTATGAAGCGCGCGCCGTCAACAATACAAGCAGACCCGAGAATATTTAAAAAAAATAAATAAAGGGAAAGCCTGAGTCTGCACAAAGCGCAGAATAACACGGAGGACATGACGGCTACTTCACTGACTTTTAGTGTCAGTCATTTCAAACAGATACTGCCAGAACACGCTGGATTCCTCCATAATGACGCGTGTCGACGTTGTGTTCCTGCATGCTTGTGCATCTCTTCTGACAGTTCCAGTGCCGAGGCGATCACACTGGTCAAACTGGACTGTAGGGCTGAAGCGTGCTTAGGCAGGCCACAGTGTGATCGCGCCCTGAGTGGGCGATGGGTCTACGACCAGAGGACAGAGGTGTGTGATTTGCCTTGACTGAAAAGGATTTGATTATTATGTTCACACAATCTTTTTCTCGCTGGAGAGACTTTAGAATCCAAACATTGCAGTTTTTTTCCAGTTCTTTGGAAAGTTTTGGATAAGATAGCAAATTGCCCTTTCGGTATAATATACAGTAGATAAGCATTTAACCTTTTTTTGCCCAATGAATGTCCTGTAAGCCTTTTTAGGATGGGCATATCATTAATATATGTTACATTCTAAATCAAATCATACATCTTGGCCTAATTCATTTAATTTTTATGAGGCTGTGTGACATTAGTATTTTTTATTAATCTGTCAGTACAAATTTACTCTAAACAGACCTACACTATTACCCAAGTTTAAAAGATAGATAGATAGATAGATAGATAGATAGATAGATACTTTATTGATCTCAAGGAAACTTCAAGTCTCTGTGCACCGAGTGGTTGGTTTCGCACGCCCCATGTACAGAGCTTGTGGTCATCGAGGAAGGCAACCAGTGGCCCCTCTCCCCCTTATTTAATTCCCCTCGCTCTCGTTCTCTCTCACTCTCTTGCTCGCCCCAATTTCTAACTCTATCGCCTGTCCTGTCTCTCCCATAAAGGCACGAAAAAATCCCTGCAACTTAGAATGAGAAAAAAACAATCAGGAAATGTTTGATGCAAAAGGCATGAAAGTCAAATATTTATTCATTTCTTTCAAGCGTCAGTCAGATGTGTGACGTTTAGTCCAGTGTATCTCCACATTTATTCAAGAAGCTCGCTGATGGATGCCCTCGGATGCAGACCAAATAACAGAGGGAGTAGGGGACGCCTGTCTCTGAGGTCATGACTGATTCAGCCCAGCGGAAAGTCCCTTTTTTAGTCTCTGATTCCTTAGGTCACTGCCAAGGCCAGCCTGACCAAACCCCACACCAGCTGCTCATACTCTCTGTGGAGGGATGAGGACTTAATTCAGTCTGACTCTGGAAGTTGGTCATGGGTGGGGGGGGGGGGGGGTAACTGGGCAGTTTTTCCTCTTTTACTTCCTCTCTGTGATGAAAAGGAAAATAGAAGACAAAAGACAAGGCAATTAACTTTCTCTGTTTCCCTGCTTCCTTCCTTCCTTCCTTTCTTCCTTCCTTCCTTCCTTCCTTCCTTCCTTCCTTCCTCCTCTACTCCCCCCCCCCCCCCGTCTCTGTAGGAATAGAGTTGTTTATTCAGTTGCCCCTCATTGACTCAATATGTCAATGAGCAAATGGACTCAGGCTTCTGCTCCCCAGCTCACAGACCTGCAGTAAATGTCAGGAGCAATGTTTTTGCATTTATCCCGCACCATTTCTTTTAAGTTTTAAAGGTTTCACTTTCATGTAAACATTAGCAAAGCAAGTGGCAGTTGTAGCCCAGAGTGTCAGCAGGATGTTTTGTGGTTTTAGGTCACTTTGGATCATGATTACCTGCTGTCACTTCCTGCAGCGTGAGCCGGCTGTCGCCGTCACTTCTTCTGTGTTTTCAGCGGGAATCAGCTGTCAGTTACAAACACGACAACACAAATATCTACGTCACCTGTCACCTTCATTTTTATTTTTTTTAATTGATGACGTGAAGCAGTCCCTGTTCTTGTCACTTCACTTTTTTTCACCCTCCTGTTGAGTGTGTTTGTGTGTGTGTGAGGTCACATCTCACAACCAAGCCCCACCAGCGCCCCGAATAAACAGACTCGCTAAACGCTCTCACACCTCCACTTCCTCTTTCTCTTCAGTCTCTCGCTCTCCATCCACTGCTGCCATCACTACCCATTTATCTTCCTCTTCCGGATTTGTTTTTCTTTCTTTCTGCCTCTTTTCCTTCTGCTCTTTATTGCACAAAAAGATTGCGTTCCGTCATGAATTTGAGTAAGTGGAAGTCTTGGAGGAAGAAGAGCTTTTTCAGGAAGAAAGGAAAGCCTGAACATTTTCTTTATCTCGGTAAGTTGGCGAACAAATCCTGTAGTTCTAGTGTCCATTTGTGGAGATTTATCCTCAAATGTTAAAACAACATTAACAGGTGACTTGGCTGTTTATTGACTAAACCTAAAGAGTTAGTTTAAAGGGCTGTTAAACTACATTTTAAGACCTGTTCCATCTAACCACAGGAACTAAAGATACACGCAGATGAAATCCAGCTTTTAATATTATGCATGACATCTTTTCTCTTTGTGACTTTATCAGCAACTGATTATTAATTGCTTTGATACAAGAAGCAGCTGTGTTGTGGAGGGTTGTTAGCGTCTCTGTGCACAAAGTGCCAGTAAGCACTACAAGCATCACCGTTCAGCATGTTGTGATATCTTATGAAAAGTGATTATTTTGTGTCCTTGTTGATTCTGCCTGTTTCAGAGGGCGGGGCTTATTGTGTTGATGCTTTATGCGCTTCCTGTCTCCAGTGCATGCTGTTACGTTTGAGTGCGAGAGTCAAACGCTGCTTTCGTATTTCATACTTTTCTTTTTCTGCATCCACCTCGTCAAACATCAACAGCTCTACTTTCTGGAGGATCAACATTGGCTTTCTCTTTTCACTAAAATATTTCGACAAAAAAAACCCAAAACACTTTTACTTTACTTATTCTCGGATTGCTCTCAGATTAAGAAGAAGTAGCAGCAAGACATCTATTTTAAAAGTGTATGTTGGGGCTTTTTATGCCTTTATTTTGGAGACAGGAGAGGGATAGAATCAGAGAGAGAAAGAGAGAGAGAGGAACCATGTGTCGGATTTAAAATCCGGGTTGCCCACTTGGAGGACCCTGGCCTCTGTACATGGAGCGGACACATTAACCACTAGGCTACTGGCGACCTATTGGGTGTTTATTTAATGCGAAACGCTGTGTGGTAGTAGAATGATACTGTATGTTTTGGTAATAACACATGTCCTGTGTTTTTTTTTTTTTTTTTGCGCCCATTCACACCTATTCTATTTGTCTCAGTAAGCAAAGAGTCACATTGTTGAGCTCATCTCTCTAACTTTCACAACACATAGAATCCCTGATATTTCTTCTGTTGATTAGATTTGATAAAAGTCTGCTTGTAAGTGTAATGTGTAATACATTTAATATACACTACGTACGCATGCTGATGAGGATTTGAGATGTGTAGACTTCCAGTAAATGAAGATCACAAAGTTAAAGCCTCCTCTGTTGTGTCTGTATTTGTGCCCTGATCTTTTGCCCTGATAGGCTCTGCTTTGTCCCCCCCCCTCCTCCCCCCCCATCTTCTCACGACACATTTATTCTATCGTCCTGTTGCACGCAGCCCAACAGTGTTTCTTCTGTGTTTATCTGCATTCACCCTCTATCCTGCATGCATGCATTCTGGCTCCCCACCCTCGGCTTGCCCTGTCCTGTTCTGCTCTGCCGCCAATCTGTTTCCCTCTCATTGACAGCGTCCCATTTTTTCCCTCCCCCTCTCTCTCTCTCTCTCTCTCTCTCTCTCTCTCCCCTCTCCCTCTCTCTCTCTCTCTCTCTCTCTGTCCTCTCTGTCTCTCTTTCTGCTGCAGCATTCTTCTGATCTCTTCCTCCCTTGCTGGTCAAGGAGCGACAGAGGAACAGAAGAATAGAGAGAGAGAGAGAGAGAGAGAAGGCTTCCTCTTGTCTTCTTGTGCTTGCGGGAAACTCTTGGACTGTCTTTTCTTTTTCTTGCTACTTTGGTTGAGTGTTGTGGAGGCTCACAGTTAAAGATGGCAGAGTATGGGCTCAAACTCAGAGGGTAGGAACTTCTGACAGGTGTGTGACAACATAACAAGGTGTGCACACATGACAAGGTGTGCCGCAGACGTTAAAGTTGGCTTTGCTGTTTGAATGAAGCATATCAGGAATCTCCTGCGATCTGAAGTTTTTGAAACTGTCGGGGGGGGGGGGGGGAGTTTCAAAGTAGATTTCATTGTGTCTTTATGACTGTCTTTGCTCTTTGGTACACTTCAGTCAGAGACAATTTGTCCGAGTGGGTGAATAAAGTGCATGGCATAGTGTTGCATATTGAAGTATCATACTGTATTTCATTGTACAGTCTCATATTGTATTTTGCAGGTTTTTTATCAAAGTATTGAGATTAATAACGTTTTTAAATATTGTTTGAGATTATCTTTAGAAATTACCAGCTAGTTTAGAACTTCATTTTTTTGATAGTGCAGCGTTAAATATCATTTTAATTTACTAGTTATATTGTTTCCTGCTCATATTTCAATCTATCGCAGAGATTTAAAGTTCCCATGGTTATCCATCCCCCCCCCCCACATCACTATTCCTGTTCACATCCTAATTACACCGACCCATGCACCTACACACAGCACAGATGTGTTTTTCATGCTGCTAAGTGGGGATATGGGTTAATCTTTCTGGACGCTCCAAGTGTTTTTATTACAAATTCCCACATCTCGCCAAAGGGACGAGAGTCAACAAGGCTGCGCCGGCTGGGACAAGCTTCGACAAGTGACCAGTGCAGGGAGGAGGGTGGAATGCAAGGGGGGGAAATTAAAGGCATTCTGTGCATTTCCTAACAACCTATGAAGGCAAAACATCATCAAATAGTGCGGAGTTTGATGTACTCTTTAACGTGTGACGAAGAGGAGAATCTTTATCTGGGAGACTTTTTCTCAAGTGATATTTGGTGTAAACGCAGAGCATTTTGATTGTTTGTTGGCTTTGTGTTTGTGTGTCCTGTGTGAAGCTTTTCCTTGTGTAGTGTTTAGAGAAAAGACAGTTAAACGACTCAGGCCTGTTAAATTGCTGTTACCTGTTATCGAGGTGAAGTTCACGCTGGGAAATGTTTTTTTTTTGTTTGTTTTTTCCCCCCCCACTGTGCGAAAGTATTGTATTGCCAAGAATAAAGCATTTTCCCTCCATTTCTCTGAACAATGACACAAACTATTACCGGTAGAATAACCTCTTATGTCACCAAAAAAAAAAAAAGTCAATTTTTGGTCAGAGCAGCAACTTTCCATCACTGCGTAATTTCCAGGTTAAAGTAATTGCCAACCTTTTTTTATTATCAATTCATTGTCCAGTCACCTTTCAAGCAGAAATGTCAACTATTTTTCAATTTCAGCATCTTGAATTAAACAATGTATTGCTTTTGTTAGTCATAAATAATGACTGATAAATGGGTTTTTTTGGAGGAATTTGACAACATCACTTAGAAGAACCCTTTGATAATTTGCTGAATTACATTTTTTTTTCGCGTTTAGCCTTCGTGTAGTGAAAGTTTTCAAACACATTTCCAGATAGTTTTCTGGAATCACACAGGTACTTCATCTGATACCTAAAGTGATTGGTGGTTCCCTTTTAACCATGTTTTAGCGAACTCAGCTCGTTGTAATTGGTGCTCGACGGTGCGGGAAAATTGTGTAAATATCTCTTATTTGCTTAAGTCCCCCGGGCTCTCATGTTGACTGTGAGTTATGCTGCCATGGAAACCCTGATGAGTTGTGTGATTTTCACCTCAGTGCCCCCCCCCCCCCCCCCCCCCCCCCCCCCCCCCCCGCCCACACCCCTTCTTCACCCTGCTGTGTGGTCACAGGCTCTCTCCACCTGTGAGAGGGGGGGGTGCTGTATAATTTCTGTTATGTGTTCCCAGCTGGCTGCTCGAAGGAACATGTGTGTTTCAGGTTTTTTTTTCCTCCGCCTCTTATGTCACATTTGGAGGTTTATTTGCGGTTCAATTTTCCTGTCAGTGCGGGTTCGTCTTCTTATGTAATGTTGGTCAACATGGGGTCAAGGTGCCTGAGCAACCAGTCAATTTTAAAGCCTTTAAAACCTTTTTTTTTTTTTTTTTTTGTTGAATGTGTTGTCTCGCGCTCAGTGAGCCATGAGAAGACAGCCCTGGGGTTACACTTCCTGATGTAATCACTACTTTCCTGTTTGGCTGTTGAGGAAGGGAAACATTTATTTCTCAGCACATTTTACTGTACATGACTTCATGACGACACTGTGTGTGTCAGTCAAATCCCTCAGTTTACACGTGTGTGTGTGGTGTGTGTGTGTGTGTGTGTGTGGTGTTGTGTGTGTGTGTGTGTGTGTGTGTGTGTGTGTGTGTGTGTGTGTGTGTGTGTGTGTGTGTGTGTGTGTGTGTGTGTGTGTGTGTGTGTGTGTGTGTGTGTGTGTGTGTGTGTGTGTGTGTGTGTGTGTGTGAAAAGCCTGTTGGTTGGATTCATTGATAATAAAAGAACTTGATTTGTTTATTAATTCTGCGACATAGTAATACCATATAACAGTTGAAAATGCTCCATGCATGCAGACTGTAACTTAAGCCTTGGGCAGGTGCCGCTGATCAAAGTACATCCGACAAGCTTGTTTTTGCTACTGACCTGCTCAGACTGTTATTTTTCATGTTTGGTATGGAAAGGATCCATACACAGATTAACTCTGTCAACAGTGCCGTAGACAGTCCAAAGTTGCAACTCCTGTGTGAAATGGTTTGTTTTTGTTTTGACGAGAGAAGGTAGGCGGTTTTAAGTGCAAATATTGGAGATGCTTCTGAAAGAAATGGAGAGAGGTTAGAACGCAGAGAGCTTTCAAGACCGATGCCGAGCTGGCTAAACACTGAAGCTACAGTGCTCGTCACATGGCAACCAACTCGAACATGGACTCTGAAGAGGAGGGGGCGTGGAAAGACAGCTCTCTTCAATGTTTTGAATTTGGCCTGCAGTACAGTGCAGTTTTAGACTCTGTGTCAGAGTTACATACTGCTCCATATTCATTCCTTCAATTATTATTACAAACAAGCTTATTCTTCCACCAAGGAATCCACCATTTCATCTAAGAAATGTACTTAGTTATTGCTACTTTAGTTTAAATGTAGATGAGTCGAAGATGAAATGTACACAGACTTCAGTCAGCAGAGGAGTGGCTCAAAAGAAGCAGAACACATGGTGAAGAGAGTTGTGGTTCAGGACAACATTCCTGTGTTTAGCTTGTTTTTTTTTTTTTTTTTGCTCGTACCTGATGTAACAAGTCTCTCAGTTTCTGACTTCTTGCAAAAACTAAGATTCTTGCTTCATTTGCATTGAAGTCATTGAGAAAAGATGTAAATTGAATGTATATTTCTGGGCTTATTATTTGATACTTGATAAAGAATAAAGGATGTCTGGACTTCCTTTAAGTTCAACACTCGTGAAAGTGTTCATGAACCTCTCAGGGTCACATGTCAGATGAGACTGGACCCCTCGAGCACACGTACCGCTTTGGGATCAGATCAATTCAAATGCACAGCTGACTTGACAGTTTGTTTACAGCTGACTTAAAGTGTGTGTGTGTGTGTGTGTGTGTGTGTGTGTGTGTGTGTGTGTGTGTGTGTGTGTGTGTGTGTGTGTGTGTGTGTGTGTGTGTGTGTGTGTGTGTGTGTGTGTGTGTGTGTGTGTGTGTGTGTGTGTGTGTGTGTGTGTGTGTGTGTGTGTGTGTGTGTGTGTGTGTGTGTGTGTGTGTGTGTGTGTGTGTGTGTGTGTGTGTGTGTGTGTGTGTGTGTGTGTGTGTGTGTGTGTGTGTGTGTGCGCATGTTTTCTCATATAAACACCAGTGTTAAGTGCTCTGTATTACAACTGTTGGTGAAGTGCTGGTGAGGTCGGCTGTAAACTCACGAAAACAACAGAAGTGACATGAAGTGTAGTGGTGTGTTGATGTTGTATACACACGTTCTCTTATTGGAACAGATTTTTTTTTTTCTTGCTCTCACACACGCACACACACACACACACACACACACACACACACACACACACACACACACACACACACACACACACACACTCACTTGTGTTGCAGCTTTGATCTGTGCAGCAGTAAGACATTCCTGTGCTGTGGTGAGTCGGAGCAGCAGACAGATTTAGGGGGAGCAGTGTATGAATTGAGTGTATTGTCCTATGAAGGCAGTAAGGTGGACTACCCAGGAGACCTGAGCCTATAGGTACCCTTTCCCTCAAAGGGGCCCACTGCAGGGGGCCAATAGTACTGTAAAGACAGGAGGCCTTGACGTCTAATTTTTTTTTTTTCAGGAAAAAACCCCCCGTTGTTTTAAAAACCTACCTGTACTTGGCCTGTGCTGCTCCTCTTGGGGCGTTTCCCTCTCTGGATCTTTCTCCTGTCGCTTCTTTTTTTTGTTAGTCATTCTCTGTAATTGATCGCTGTCAGTTATCGGGGCCTCTTCACCACCTTCATGGACCTCTTTTGCGACTCCTACCTTGTTAACCCCCCCCCCCCCCCGGTCTCTTTCTCCTGTATCCCCTCCTCTTCATCCATCACCTCCTCCAGCCATCTCCTCTTTGTCTTCTTCACCTCCTCAGAAAAAGAATCCTTCAGGGGCTTTTGTTGCCTATTTGAGATTTATGAGTCAACACACACTCAGGAGGGCCTTTATTTATTTATTTATTTATTTATTCTTTTACAGTGTCACGGCTCAGAGTACTGCCTTTGACTACGGAGAAGAGGACGCCAGCTTATTTTTAGCTTTTGTCTCCACCTCCAAAATCTCACCCTTCCATTTGTGTTTTGTCCTCAGAATATAAACCCCCATAATCATTGACTCAGCACCTGTTATCTTCTCCTCTGGTTTCTGACATTTCTGGAGCGTTTAGATAGCCTGGAATTTACGTTTGCCCTTTTAGAAAGAAATAGGAAAAAGCAGATAGTCAGTCCTCACACGCATTGCGATGCAGGTCTACAGATCTATACTGTTGCACTGGATGCTAAGAGTTCAGGAGAGCTATGGAGCAAAGTTTGTTGCATCAAGACTTTTGATGCTTTAACCTTTTTTTTTTTTTTTTTTTTTAAATTCAGTCTGACTGTTTATAGAAGCCTTTATTTTGGAGGCTATTTATTAACAATGCCAATCCCTTTATGGGCCTTTAGTTATATGAATTTAACAACAAATAGGCAAGAGACAGCACAATACAGAATAATCTTTACTGCCAAGTCAAGTGATTTATTTTTTTAATACTTCGTAGAAAGTCAGACATTTCCCTTCAAGGAGTTCCAAATCTGTACAGCACACCTTCTTCTGTGATAATTTTTTTTGTGAGTTCTCTTCCAGTTGTGAGAAATTGTCAAAGTGAAAGTGTCTACAAAATGAGAAACAGCTCAAACAAATGTAATACTCGCATGATATTGAGTTACTGACACTCTCTCTCTCTGTGCTCGCTTTGAGAAGTGTCCGGATGTTTCCTAAAACTCTCTCTGTTCACCCCCGTTGATCTCCTGCTCTCACCTCATCACCTCTCCTTTGCAGCACATTCTTGTTTTTTATGCCGTTTCTTACGCACACACATGCACACACACATTTACTCTACACACGCACTCCAAACACCTGAAAACAAAAGAGGCCGACTTCTGCTGGGGCTGGTGATCATAACCTTTGACATTTTGTTCACTTCATGGTGCTTCACACAGCGGACAGTTAAATGACAGTGGCAGTTTTAACTCTCATACACAGAAAACACGTTTGCTGGACCTCCTTTATGAAGGTGTTACCGACACAGTTTTTGCCATTGGATCTACCAATAATCTTTGTACTGATGAGTAAAATATTCCTTCTTAAAGGTCTTTTGTGCAGCTTTTCTGAGCAGTCTCAAAGCATGAAATCAATAACACATGTATGAACGGTAACTATAACTGAAATCTGGGTGTTTCTAAAGTGAGGTCCAAGTCTTTGTAAGCGCCACTCTGATCCATTACAGGAGTCGGCCATCGTCCAGGCACATCAAAGCAGCTGACCCTCTGCCTGACACACAATGAGGCCTTTTTAGAGAGTCAGGATGGAGGGAGTAACGAAGGAGCTGGGAGCGAGTCAAGGGGGGAGAGAATGTGAAATATTCCTCTAATTGTGTTCAGAGACCAGGGGGACATACTGTGTGTGTGTGTGTGTGGGGGGGGCGTGTTTTAGCAGGAAGACTTGTGCATTACCTTTTTTTGTTGTTGTTTGTGACACGGCACACCTGTGGATGTTTTGTACGCATCATTCAAATCCATGTCATTGTGTTGTGCAATGTTCTGATCTCTCAGCCCCGTGGATTTTGATGCTTTTAAGCTTGGCTGCCTCCAGGTGTAATTACCTTTTACCAGCATGTCGTTGTCAGAATGGATGTGGTCAGTTTGTACCTGAAATAAACCTGGAGTGTTGATAATGTTCTGTGTTATCATCAGGCAGGCTTACTCGCAATTTATGTCCACTTTTTCTTTCTTTTTTTAATTAACCCGTTCAGCTTTCTAATCAATCTTCTTGTTTTTGTTCCCCAGACGAGCATGACGCAGTGCAGCAGAAAACATTCACCAAATGGATAAACGCACAGTTCTCCAAGGTAATGTAAAGGATTATTGAGCAGTGAGTGCAAATCGTTGTGAATGGAATTAGCGAGTGAGAGCGCCAACTTTGCATGGCATCCTTTGCTTTTAATGTATTCATGTGTGAATGTGACAAAAAGCCCTTTATGTAGTCAGAAGATTTTTCAAAGTGTCCATTATTAGCGTTTCAGCCTGAATACAAGCGAACGTACTTTCAAAGCACAGGAGAGTTCATGGTTTGGGAGTTAAGAGGCGTCCTCTTCCTGAGATAGAAAGTGAAGACTTGAAAGAGTGATCAGGCGGCACATTCATGACATCATTGTAGTCCTTGATTCAAACGGGAGAGGTTTACAGAGCCGCAGCGTGCTAGCGTCGCTGCTAGCAAACAAGAAGGCTGAACTGATGATCCGTGAACCTCAAGAGAAAAGAACATGTGACACCTATGCTGGATTTAGACTGCCACACGCGTCTCCTCTTCGCTTTGTAAAGCAAAACACAGGAACTTAATGTTGTGTATGAAATATATAAATGTTCCGAACATTTTCATGCTTCTAAGCATTTCTTTGTCGATGACTCTACTCGGCAACTTTTTCTGCCAGGATGCTTATTAACAGAATTTTAAACTAGTAAAAAAAAACACCAAAAAACAAACACAATTTCAATACCTGTTTTCGATACTATATCAACAAAAACAGACAGTAACTCTCAACATTACGTCAATGCTCTGTATTTAACAACCAATCTGGTATCATTGTTGTGTCTAACGAGGATTGAAACAAATTTTCATGAATAAAAAAAACATAAAGGTATTCATAAAGGCTTTCTGTCTTTAAAGAAGTCCATTTTCACACGTGGATTTCTTCTCAGTGAATATCTGACAGTAACTGTACTCTATTGATGCAGTCTTTATACAGTTAATGTATTAATCCTGAGGTGCAGCTTCAGTGTGGTAATTGACTGTGTTGTGTATTCATTTGTAGATGCAACATCTGTGTTTAAGTTTGTGACCTGAAGATGAAAAGTACAGCTCATAACTTCAAGCTATAGACAAACCCCCTTTGTACTGTTTTCCCCCCCAATCAGACGGGAAAGACGCCAATCAAAGACATGTTCTCTGACCTGAAGGATGGGAGGAAGCTGCTGGACCTGTTGGAGGGGCTTACTGGCTCTGTTTTGGTGAGTTTGTGTTCGACAGACAGCAGACACTTTTTTTTGGTCTGTCTTCAACCAACAAACGATCAAGTAAAGAGTAAGCTAGCCCGATAACATTAAAAAAATATATATACCTGATCTACCATTTCTCCCTTTAATAGGACGTTGTTGTTTTTTTTTAATCAGTACACATTTGTGACCTCATAGAAATGAAAGTGCATCATAACCCAAAACAAGCTGTTTTAATCGAGCGATGATTTCAAGCGAGGGTGGGAACACGGTCAAAATGTTTCTCCTCTGTTGATTTGGAAAGCCATGTCATTACATTACCGGCGCTCGGTGTTTTTCTAGCTCAAACGTGACTCTAGCAGCCGCTCAAGCCAGCACAAGCACACGTGTTACCTCATTTAAACTCTAACTTTGGATCTAACGTAAACACTAGGGCAACACAAGGGGGGGGTCTCAGCTGATGCACTCTGGATCCTGTGACAGAAACAGCTCAATGAATAACACATGTTTCAAAAAAACACAATATCTCACATGTTGCCAACTGAGCTTTTGCTTATTCCTTCATCTCGGTGTGATTCTTCGTGTATTTCACTTTTTCACTCTGTTTTTTCATTCTCAAAGATTTTGGATTTGCATGAAATGAAGCACTGGAAATCCTCCAGTTTATCAAGTTTTGTTCAAGAATTGATAAAGAAATTGAGAAAACAAACATTTGACACATAAGCAGGGTTGATAGATTTCTGTATACCACCTTACTTGTATGTTTGTCCCTGGCGACCTGCAGCGTAATTATGGGCACACATTTTCTTCTATATTCCTTTTATATCAGTCTCACTTTACTGTCACCTTTCAGCAGCATATCTTCTTTACAGCACCTGCAGCCCTACTGACTGTAGTGCCAAGTGCCAAACATGCATGCACAAACACATACACACACACACACACACGCTGTCTCTCTCTCTGATTCCAGAATAATTCTATAATTGGGTGCTAATGAGTGGCTGAGGTATGTGAAGACTTAAAAGGGATTTGCAGTTGGCAGCTCCTCATGCCTCCATTCTTTCCATAAGTAGTCTTGTGGACACAGCTGATAGGCTAATGGCTGTGCTGAACGTATGGAGGAGAACACTCTCGCTGAGTGACGGCGCAGCTTCCTGCTGTATCAGTGCCCGTCAGTGAACATCACCTCTCACTTCTAATTCTCTGAATAGGGAACTACTTTGTGCATCTCTGACGATTTTTTACAAGCTTCCAGCCACTGCAGCCTTCTGATTGGCTCTTGAAGGGGCTGTCACTCACTTGTGTTTTGTTTCCTCTTCCTCAGACCAAAGAACGAGGCTCCACCAGAGTACACTCCCTCAACAATGTCAACAAAGTTCTTCAAGTCCTGCATCAAAATAATGTAAGTCACAGCTATTTTTAATGCTATTCTAACAGCGGCTGGCGTTCCATGGGTATTTTCTTCTTCTTTTTTTTTTATTAGTAAACCTGTGCTATTAACCAGCTACCTGTTTAAGTGAGTCTTTTGAACCACCCAACATGCACAGCCAGAAACAAGGAACCATCATGAACAGGACAGTGAGATGCTGGTTTATATTGTCGTCGTAGAAATCCACCGTGTTTTACTTTGATTCTTTTCAAATTCTCTGACACAACGACTTGAGACATTTGCATTTTGAGCTGAGGTGGCACCTTAAAAGTTTGTGAAAACAGACATAAAAAAAAAAATGCTGGATGTTTCTAATGAAAGTAAACCACACATCTCAGTGAGACGTGCTTGTCTTTGACACCATGGAAGAAATTGACTTCATGTTCACATTAAAATGAGTCTACAGCTACAAGGTGACCAGTTATGCAGAGTTAATATGTAAAAAAGCAAGTTAGGTTCTTGGCTTCAACCTTCACTTAAAACAAGTGATGTCTCCGACTAAGGATTTACATAGTGTTCTTTTTACAGTCTATGAATCAAACCTGGTTGGTCAGATTTTGCCCATCAGCGACTATTCGTTTGAATGTCTTTTTTTAGCTCATAGATCCAGATTCTCATTTACTAAAGGTGCATTTTAGAGTTTTGGTAGAGAAATGTTAAAGTTCGAGAAGTGTACAGATTCTGTGGTATTTGATCTTAACTCTATAAACAAACTGTCCTCAGAGCAAAATGTGGGTCTTTGAACACTGTTTGAAGATAAAATGCTATGCGAGAAGTGCAGCAGTGAAACCGTAACTCTCCTGGTAGCTTTTTGCCTTTGAATAAAATTTGTGTATTTCGTTCAGAAATATAGCATAGATTCGTGCCACTTCTCCAACTTTCAAATTTCACTACATAGTGCACCTTTGAGCATAAGAGATAAACTATGTAATAAAGCTGTTTGTCCCCGAGACTTGGAATAAAAAAACCAGCCACAAGCTACGCATTCATCAGACCACCGCCAAAGAACATCGCTTTTTATCGTAACCTTAAAATGCAGACACTCATATAGAGGCACATTAAAAGTTTATTCTACTGTATATTCTAGTGTGTGTGTGTGTGTGTGTGTGTGTGTGTGTGTGTGTGTGTGTGTGTGTGTGTGTGTGTGTGTGTGTGTGTGTGTGTGTGTGTGTGTGTGTGTGTGTGTGTGTGTGTGTGTGTGTGTGTGTGTGTGTGTGTGTGTGTGTGTGTGTGTGTGTGTGATGGAGGTACTGAAACTAAGAAACACAGAGAGAGAAAGATGTGATGTTGAGGACGGAGCTAATTGGGACTAAAAATAGGTCAGAGGTCAAGTCTGTGGCAGGCAGAGAGGTTACTTTTCTGTTTAAACCAACACTTGACCTCATGTTCCACTCTCGGGCTTGATCCCGAGAGTGGATATTTATATGTAATCAGCCAACCTCTCCTCATATGATACTTGTCTAACAAGGCTGCAGACGCACTTACAGGCAGCAATGGAGGGTGTTATTACGGGGGTGTAATCAACGGTGTGGGGCAAAACGCATGAAGTGTTCAGCTGAAACAGACAGTGTGGAAACTCATTAAGACAAGCAGCACAATGCGAGTCCCCAGCTTAAAGTAACACCAATGTTAATCTCTGCTTAGAATCGAACGTTCGATGGTGCCAAGTGTTGTTACATAAATGATTACAGGCTTGATTCTGAAGAGGTTTTACAGTTTATAACGCAGACGTTTTGTCTGGTGTTTAACTGGGTAGCTTTTCCCATTAGTCTGCCACGTACTGCAATCATGTCTACTGTTGTTATAAAAAACATTGTACCACGGCTCCTATTGTTATCATCATCATTGTTTGTATTTAAGTGATGTTTCATGATTTGTCATATCTTTCAGGTGGATCTGGTTAACATAGGAGGGACAGATATTGTGGATGGGAACCACAAGCTGACTTTAGGCCTCATCTGGAGTATTATCCTACACTGGCAGGTGAGCACACACACACACACACACACACACACACACACACACACACACACATGCTGCACCTTTTCTTTCACGCACATGTGTGCACACACACACACACACACACACACACACACACACACACACACACACACACACACACACACACACACAGACTCATTACTGTTTGCTGACTGACTGACTGTGGACTCACAGTACCATGATGATCCAGAGGGATCCAAAGAGCAGATGATGGAAAATCAGTATTGGTGTGCACACATGCGTCCATGCATGCAAACATGTTTATCTTACAGTGCTTTTTGTAAGGATGACCTACTGAAATATGAAGCACACAAGTTTCAGAAGGTTGTTTGAGACATTTATGAAAAAAGTCTGAGTACTGCCTCTGATATCATTTTTTCATGACTTCCTCAAAAAAAAAAAATGTTTACCCTCATGTCACTCCTCTCCGTGTGTGCACCATGAATTTCAAAGCATATTTAAGTTTTGTCTGTCACGCTATCATTGAAATAGAAAACCTTTTTTTTTTTTTTGTCAATGGGCAGAACAAATAAATGTGAAAGACCCTTAACTAGTTTCATATGCATAAACAATGAATAGATTTGTTTTGTAGCTTGATGTCAAAGGAAAAATTATCCCTTTGGTTATTCCCTAATCTGACCAGACGTTCTGTAGTCTGAGTGTAAATGATATAGTCACCATATTTCATATAAACTGAAAAAAATCATCTTACTCTTCTAAATATGAATTTCTCCATGTAGGTAAAAGACATCATGAAGGACATCATGTCAAACCTGCAGCAGACGAACAGTGAGAAGATCTTATTGAGCTGGGTACGTCAATGCACCCGCTCCTACCCAGAAGTCAATGTGCTGAACTTCACCACCAGCTGGGCTGACGGTCTGGCTCTCAACAGCATCCTCCATCACTTCAGGTGATCTTTTTTTGTACTTTTAGTTTGGATTCTACTTTAAGTTGATACATTTCTGTGAGACTGCATTTCCACACATGAAGGCCTTCTCTCTGTTGCACGACTTGTTGCTCCAAGACAAACACTCTGCTTTAAGGTGACATGCATGGTTGATACCTAGTGAGAGAGAGAGAAAGAGAGAGAGAGAGAGAGAGAGAGAGACTCGGCTGTGCAAGTTGGCGGGAGGTCAGGTTGACAGGTCAGCGCCTGCAGTGTGTGTGTGTACACTGCTTCACTTGCTCTGTTTACACCTGCCATGTCACTGTTTGCACACGCTCGGTGTGTGTTTGTGTGTGTGTGTGTGTGTGTGTGTGTGTGTGTGTATGGCTGTTGTGTGTGAAAGAAAGAAAGAGAAAGCGGGGGGGGGGGAAACATCAGGGGTGTTTTCCCCTCTTTCTGTAACCCCTTGTCCCTACTAGTGATACACACACTCACACACAGGCCTGTGAGCTGTGAGAAAGAGCCGTGTTGGTTTAGACCTGAGCCTGGCTTTAGGTGGATCACTGAACACACACATTCCAAACCCAGCCGGCCTCAACACAAGTCTTCTCTGTGAAGAGTGCACATCAAGGCTTCCAACACTTTTGTGTACAGAAGAAAAAGTGCAAAATAAAGAGACCTGAGTTATTAGTGTGTAGAATATAAAAGACTCTTTTACATGTTCATTGGAGAAATGCTTCCAATTATGCAAATAAATGTTTTGAATATAGCCTTACTTGAACTTTTTACGTTTGGATTTTCAAGATAAACGTGTATACAATATTGTACACTGTCTTGTGTCTTTTCAGGCCGAATGCATTCAGCTGGGATAAAGTGGTCCATATGAGCCCTGTGGAGAGACTGGACCATGCTTTCACTGTAGCCAAAGACCAGCTGGCTATTGAAAAGCTACTGGATCCAGAAGGTACTTTTAACAACACTTTGCCCTCGAAGTAGAAAACAATTTTATTTTACGGCCTGAAATTCCCTCACATTCAAACAATGTGTGTTCATGCAGCCGACCTTTTATGTCCTGCCAGCAGCTGGATAAACTCACGACGGAGTAAATACCTCGTTGATGTCTTTGGCTGAACATTTGTAAGAAGCTGTTTGCTCCTGTAGCACCTGTAGTCCCGCCGGAGCTGTTTTCAGACGCCTCTTATGACATGATCGAGAGGGACAGACACTTGACCTGAGTCAAAGCCTGTTAAAATCTGCCTGAACATGCTTTACCCGCCTTGTCATCAAATCTCCTCCTGCCGTACTGAACTGTTATCTCACTCCATTTTTCTGCGCTTCATATTTCCTCATCCCCCCTTTTCCATATTTTCTCTCCTTTCCCAGACGTGGCTGTGCAGTTACCCGATAAGAAGTCCATCATCATGTACATAACCTCCCTGTTTGCCGTGCTGCCCAAAGATGTGAGCATGGAGTCCATCAGAGAAGTAGAGACCCTGCCACGCAAATATAAAGTGGAGTCTGAGGCCTCGGGTCCAGGCCTCGGCGCTCAGGTAAAATATACAACACAACTTCCAAAACAGCTCGCACAGAGCGAGCTCACACATCTGTCGTTGTTTAAAAAAAAAAAAAAGATTTCAAGGTGCTCTTATATGCAAAAATATCCAGGTGTTTATCCCCGAGATTTAGACAGAAGCACAGAGAGAATAAACTGATAAACTTTAGCAATTTATGTGGAGTCAAAGAGCTATTTTTTTATGCTGCAAATATCTGGCAGTGATAAATTTGGAAGAGATTTAAAGCTTGTTCTCTGTATACACGAGTCTGGTTCACTTTTCAGTATGCTTTGGCACGGTGAGAAAAACAGACAGAATCCAGTCCTTTTGTTTTCTCCAGCCTTAATACTAAACACCTGCACATCTGACAACATTTATCGTGTCATAATGAAACAACAGACCCATCTGTGTTAGTTAGGAAGCAACCATAAAGAGAGCTTTTCTCAGGCTTAATGACAAAACCACAAATGCTCACATGTGCATGTATGAACCACTTTACAGCTGACTTCTGCATCTTGTGTTTTATCAGTTTAATGTTTTATCTGCAGAAGTTCGTTCTAGAAGAAAGGTTGTTGATTCTGCTTTAAATCTGAAAAAAAAAACACACTTCCCCTCTATGATATGGACTGGAGGTCATAGTTAAACAAGAACGTGATAGAAAAGGGGATATCAATGATGGAGGAAGGAAACTGTGTATATAATACGTGTGTGCAGGAAGGACAATACCAGCGAGCAGGTTATGTGTGAAATTAACCAGTGATTCCCAAGCTGAGGATCTATGTAACAAAAGTCTGAACGAGGCTAACTTTAGTTAAATTCTTCAGCTAAAAGCTAACAGCTGACTGCTGCCAAAACTGTCCTTATTGGACTTTATTGGAGTTTTAGAGCTAACATGAACTTATAAAAAGTAGACTTTGACAGACTACAGATACTTTAATAGACTGTATTGATATAATGAGCCAAACCAAATTTAGAAAAAGCCCTAAACATTTCTGAGGCTGAAATGTTAATGATGAATACCTGCGATGATTATAGCCGTAAAAAATAAAATTCAATCTCGGCTCTTTAATCGCAGTGGTTCAGATTTTTCTTGAGTGGTGATCAGGTCCTCCGGTGCAGCAGTGTCTGCCCAAACTGCCTGTGCCGCTGTCAATAAACTATTGTCTCTTACTGTGAATGGAGAGATTTAGCCCCTGAACTACATAAAGCTCAAACAACTGAAAAGCTGCATTTGCCAAAAAAAACAAAAAAAACCCGATGGACCCATAACTGCCTCAACCTTTGCTGCTGGTTTATGTTTCTGATAACATTCAGTTTGAAGGCCACAGACTCGGTTATGTGCACTGCACACATACAGGAACACTGAAGTGTCTCATTGTGCAGCCTCACACACACACACACACACACACACACACACACACACCCTTCCCATCAGTTTTGAAAAAGCCATCTCCTTGCTTCTCTGTCCATTGCTGCTCATGAAAAGCACAGCAACGCACAGGCAAACAGGGAGGAGAGCCATGACTCACCCCTCTGACATTAGCCAACAGCAAGCTGCTGGAAACACAGCTGGAAAGAGACGGAAGGAAATTAGGGGAATAAATTGGTGAGAACGGCAGTGTGTGCGGCGAGCTGACAGGGAAGGCTATATGAGGATTAAAGATGGCTCCGTGTGTGCGTGTGCTGGTGGTCAGGAAGCTGACATGCAAATTCTATTACTGTATAATGTTTAACATCTGCGAGCATTTCCGAGTGTCTTTTTCATAGACCCTGATACCGTTGGACTTCCATGCTGTTTTACAAACTTGTGGTAATGATCCTGTCCATATTCTAGCATCAAACGACTTAGAGCTGCAGCCCTGGAAATGTGCCACTGGTCCAACTTTACTCGAGTTTTCTTCCATTTTTTTTTTTTTTTTTTTTTTGTGCAGTTTCTTGCCTTGGCTGTGCTCTTTTCTTACTCTCCCTGAGACAGCTCCTTTTACTCTTTTAAGGGCTTTTATTGCCCACAGGCACGTACTTCACACGTACTGGAATGACTGCTGGAAAAGTCTTTTTAGAAATAGCGCTCTGATTGGTTGAACACAGGTTTTACTTTCCTGGCACGCTTCATCTCTCCATAGCAAGTGATGCGTAATGCTGCTGGTAGAGGAGAAAACATAAAGGCTCTTTGTTTTGGAGTTCAATATTTTGTTCCCCTTTTTCTAGTTTTACAAACAAAACATTGGTTTAATCTTCTGATGGAGATTTTCATTCGTTAGCTATATGGTTTCCAGCCTGTGATTTGGGATACTTTTGTCACAACTGTAAAAGTTGTGATGATGACTTGCACTCTTGAGTGCAGGTTGATTCTTAACATGCTGCAGAATCACAGCTCCTAAAGTGTTGAATGCAGAGCCGGAGTGGAACGAATCATCTGGGGATGATAAAGTGTTCTGACCACAGCTATTTAACAGCCATTCAAGTCAATAAATAGACTGAGGCTGCACTTTCTTCTTCCTTTCTTTGTCTCTGCCAGCCCACTCCACTCTAACATCAGGACTTGCTGTAATTTTGTGACTCTTTTTATCCCCCCCACACTACTATTCAAAAGGTCATGGAGTATTTTCAGCATCTGGCCTTTCCCTGAGTTTGTCACACAGACATTACTTTTGTGTCGTTTAACCCGGGAAACTAAACTGTTTGAGTTGTTACTGTAGCGGACCCCGTATTAGCATTTCTGCCGTCTTTAGCTTTGCGTGGCTGCTGCAAAGACTCAAACTGCAGTTAATTTCAGCTCCAGAAAGATTTGAAGTTCTTAAGCTTACTCCTACATAACTAATAAATCTGATGCATTTTCCCAAGAGGCAGTCACATGTTTTAACAGTGTGTTGGATTCATGTTTTCAGTTAAATTCAAAAATCAAAATGTGTCTAAAATATGATACATTTTCCTCTTGATTAATAAAATATAAAGACAGATATTTTTATTGCGTACTACTCTGCAAGTGTTAAAAAAACCAAACAAAACGGTTTTCCTCTGTTAATCAGTTTCTAATCTATCTGACCTCTCAGCACCATCCGTCTCCCTGACTCTACACCCACATTTACCCAGGGTACAGCTGTGTTTCAAACCTCCTGCTATGTGTAGAATGAGGAATGAATAACCCACCCAGAATGCCAAGGGCAACTTCCAGCCTCCCATAATAGGCCCTGCAGTTGTTTTTTTGTTTCTTAACTGAGCAGGGCAGGTCTCTATGCACCCTCCAGAACAGCAAAGGCCCCTCTTGAGGTCTGCATCTATTTAAAAGTTCAATAAGTGTTGTGCACTGAAGAAGATCAGTGGGAGAACAAGTAGAGATTTTGGGCCTGGCTATGTTTCAAAGATAACTAAAAGTTAGTTACAGCACTTCTTCTCAGTACTTGTTGTACATAAAGTAATTATAACTCAATGTTTAAACATGTCGGCAAACATAACAACCTCATGTTCTCCAGCAGACGGAGAAAGCCGGCAGCAGCCCCAGGCCTGAGACCCCCAGCACCCTGACTGAGACAGAGGGGGACATGGAGGACAGCCTGCTGGAAGTGGACCTGGACAGCTACCAGACCACGCTGGAGGAGGTGCTGACTTGGCTGCTGTCGGCCGAGGACGCCCTGCACATTCAGGACGAGGTGTCGGACGACGTCGAGGAGGTCAAAGATCAGTTTCACACGCATGAGGTAGGTAAAAAAAAAAAAAAATCAACACAGCGTGGCTATAGGCCTGCAGAGACGTAAACGTGAATACACATACTGTTGATTAATGTGCAAACAACTGCATCATTTATTTTCATGTGCGTTTCAACAACTTGACAAAAAAAGACAAGAAAAAAAGACACTCGTGTTGTTAATCTGACATAGACTAGTTTTTCTGTAAGAATCCTCCCTCCATTGTTGAGACTGCAGAAATTGTCAAAGAGATAGCGACCTCCCACAAGCAGCTGTACATGCTCCGTACATGTCTGGAATGCCAGGAATTCTGCCGTGCCGCACAGCACCCTATGGTGCCCTGGCACAGAGCACACTTGCCTGACTCAAGGAGGCGTAGCTGCAGGGCTTGTGTCTGTGCATGTGTGTAAAGGGGCTTTGGCAGGATTTCCCTTGGCTGAAATGAGAATATTTGTGAAGTCTAACGTCTGGAATGCAGGTCAAAGCAGAAAAGAGCGAGACTGAGAGCAACAAGACCCAAAGCCTCTTTAACGGCCTGGTGTTTCAGAAGGTCTACACACACACACCTACACGCACGCACGCACGCACGCACGCACGCACACACACACACACACACACACACACACACACACACACACCTACACACACGCACGCACGCACGCACGCACGCACGCACGCACGCACACACACACACACACACACACACACACACACACACACACACACACACACACACACACACACACACACACACACACACACAACAAATCCCAGTTTGTTTCTGCTTTGCTGTTCACGTACTTACTCCAGCTTCTCCGACTAAGCTTCATCGAAAACAATGTGCTCAGAGGTGCAGATGAAAATGCTTACTCATCCAGAGAGGTCACGAAAAACAGACAATAACTCGCCTCATTGCTTTTCACATCGCTCGGGACATGAACCAGCAAAAAGCAGCTCCTCTGAGGGCTTAAGGAACAAGCCGTCTCCTTCAAAGCTGCCCTCGTTTTTCTTCTTGAAGCATGTTCTCCTTCCTCTTCTTCTGCTTTGCAGTTGGCCTCACTTGGCTAGTTTACTGGCTTTGCCCTTCAGTTTTTGTGAAACTCTTACAGGCTTGACTGACTGTTGCTGTGTTACACTCGCAAATACACAGGCTCAGAGTTGATGCCCAGTGCTTCTGCATGGGCGTTATTAAGTGTTCTATCAGAAGAAGGTTGAAGGTTGAGGAGAGGAATGTATCCAGATGTTAGTGTGTGGGTGCCAAGTGCCAGCATGGAGCCTCGTATAATATAAGAAGCATCAGGCCTCCATGCTGGACTCAATATGGGTGCTTTTAACAACACTGGGTAAACCACTCATTCCGTGTGCAGAGATCATACTCCTCTTTCTTCACGTTAAGCATCCTGAAATTTATTCCAGGGCTGGTTTATATTCAAACCTTGTATTAAAGTCCAACATTTCAAACTGAGATTTTTCTATCAGTCTTTCTTTTTTTGTCATCACATGGTTTTCTTCCGCTTCCAAAAAAAGGCCTTCATGATGGAGTTGACGGCGCACCAGAGCAGCGTGGGTAATGTGCTCCAAGCAGGAAACCAACTGATCGCCCAGGCCAACCTGATAGAGGAGGAAGAAGATGAAATAAGGGAGCAGATGACCCTCCTCAACGCCCGCTGGGAGGGCCTCAGAGTGGCCAGCATGGACCGCCAGGCCAGGTAGACGCACTGACACACACACACACACACACAGGATAGAGAAGGATAATAACAACTCTTGCCTTCTTTGATATGGATAAGACAGAATACACGTGGTATCAAATCTTGAAACTTAAAATTGTAGTCATTTTTTAACAGTGAGGGTTGTCGTGGCAGCACATTACGAGTGAAAACTGCACAGAGGAGATTTCATTTTCTCCTTTTGTTTACCTTAAATGTTTACGTGTTACTCCCTATGAAGAATGTCAAAGTCTGATTGTGTTTCATCACTCTTTTTGGTGTAGCAGCTATCTCTATTGTAAATCTTTCTGGCTTTTGTGTTGCTAAAAAAAAAAACAGCTGAAGGTTTTTATACTGATATCATTTATTATTTATTCATTACTTTCTCTCCAGACTCCATGAGGTCCTGATGGACTTGCAGCAGCAGCAGCTGCAGCAGCTCTCTGATTGGCTGACACTAACAGAGGAGCGAATCAGGAAGATCGAAACAGAACCAGCAGCCCATGATGTTGAGATCTACAAAGAACAGATAGAACAGCACAAAGTAAATAAAGTCAAAGTCCCCTTATCTTGCAGGAGTCAAGTGGATGCGGAATGAATCGTTCTTTAATGTGACAAGGAAGAAGTCGAATTCAATGAAAATAATCTAAAGTCTTGTGATGTGGTAGTCACATGTTTGATGGTGCACTTTAAATGATTCACTCACTGTCTCCATGGTGTCCCCATAAAGCTGAGCGGCCAGCTCTGTTAATGGATAACACGTCCCTGAATTCTCCGTTCTTGTGTTTTTTCTTTCAGGAGCTTCAGAACGACCTGGAGGCGGAGCAGGTAAAGGTCAACTCTCTGACACACATGGTGGTTGTGGTGGACGAGAACAGCGGGGAGAGCGCCACCGCTGTCTTGGAAGAGCAACTTCAGGTACATTTCCATCCTGACTGTCTTTATGTTCGTGTTATGGACATGGTGTGTACGATGTAACGGAGGCGAGTGCATTTAATGCATCTGTTGTTCTTAAAAGTACCACATGCAACATTTTAAACATAAACACAGCAGATATTATATGTGCTATCTAGATATATAATGAAGTAATGGCGTGAAAAAAAAGAGTGAAGTCAAACTCCCTCCTGGTTTCTCCTTAGCACTGTGTTCACACTCATGGGACGCTGATTTCTTCAACTTGTTTATACGTCACTCAGAGTCTCAGACATGTTGCATTCACCTTTTAAATCACCACTTCCCTTTTCACACAACTCAGGAGATTATCTGGAGGGGCAGTTTATGTGAACCCAAACAGCCAAACAGTTTTTTGTTTTTTTTAAAGAGTACAACTTCAAAAGAACAAAATAAGGTCATTTTTTAATCCATGGAAACTTCAAAGAAATCCAGTGAATCGTCATTGGGCTGCCGGGGGGGGGTGCCCTTGTAAAGGTTGACCTACTGGCGACCTTGTGCCAGTGTCTATGCGTTATGTAAAGTGTCTTGAGATACCACTTGTTATGAATTGATTAGGAAGCTGTTGTTACTTGCAAGTTTTGAACTTTTAAGCCTTAAATTATTATTTTTCTTGTCATTTAAAGTTTTTTTTAAAGATGTATTTTTTCTCTTTCTGCCTTCATTTAATAAGAAAGTGGATAGTGTTATTCCTAAAAGGATATTGGGAACTAGAGTGGGAAATGATATGTGGGAAAGAAGCCACAAGAAAGAACCCAGACCGCCCACCAACATGGGGCGTGACCCAACCGCTAGGCCATCTGCGCCCCATGTTTAAAGTTGAACTCAGTCAGTGTGATCGTAGTTTTGTTGTATTTTGTTGCACTAAGTGTCATGACAATAATGCTTGGTATTCAGATTCATAGATAAAGAGATCAGAATAGTATGCCTTATAAGAAGCATAGCCTCATGCTTTTATTCATTGTCGTTCCCATGTTGTATTCCAGTCTTTGGGCGAGCGCTGGGCGGCCGTTTGTCGCTGGACGGAGGAGAGGTGGCACAAGCTGCAGGAAGTCTTCATGGTGTGGCAGCAGCTTCTCTCAGACCAGGTCTGGACATTTAGTCATTCTCTCCCTCTTTCATATACTGCAGTACATGGAGCTTCACTTATATAAGAACCCACGAGCACTCCTGTCCTCTCCCATTGAGCTACATTTGCTCCTAACAAAACTTCAGATTATCATTTAGAACTTAAAGAAAAGCTGCTCCCATGAACGACACAAAGTTCAGTCCTTTTGTTTAGAACTGAGGTCATTTCAGTGCAGAGTGCATCTTTGATTTGTTGGTCATGATTTTCCAATTCCTTTGTAACCTTTAAAACTCTTTTTTTCTGGCCCAGATCTAAGAAATTGATTTAATACTTCATCTATTGAATTTAGAATTTAAAGCAGTTCCCGATAAATAACCTAGGCTCCAGCACACTTAAACAAGATGTTTTCTAAGTAATTTATGTTAACGATTTGTTCCCTCTTCCTCTGTAGAGTTTGTTCAGAGAATGGTTGGCAGAGAAAGAGGAGGCCTTGAATGAAGTACAAACGAGCAACTTCAAGGACCCGAGTGAAATGAATACTAATGTCCGCCGATTAGCAGTAAGTGCACTGCCAAGATTCTGCAACAGATACTTTTAAAACAAACTTTTTGTTAAAGTTCACAGCTCAAAGGTTATCTATTGTGTTTGGCCATGTTAAGTCTGTCCTTTGACTTTTTTTTTTTTTTTCTTCGATCCTGCAGATATTGAAAGAAGACATGGAAATGAAAAGGAGGACTCTGGACCAGATGTCCGATGCAGGACAGGATGTGATATCGCTGCTGCGGAGCCCTGAGGCGAGCGCTAAGATCGAGGCAGACACAGAGGAGCTCACTCATAGATGGGACAACCTGGTGCAGAAACTGGAGGACTGCTCCTTCCAGGTACGCATGTCACATACTAAACAACAAAGAGATCAAACTTTGTGAAAACCAAATACATCATATTAAGGTTTGTGTTTATAATGATGACTGAGATTTCTGCTAAGGTCATGGAGGCTGTGACAGACGCTGGGATGACCCAGGTGGAAGGGCAGGTCGTCATGGATACCACTGACGGGGCTTCTTCAAAGGCGGACCAGGAGTTGGCCCCACCCGCTCCTCCAAAGAAACGCCTGGTGGAGACAGACGCAGAAGTCAGACGAGTGTAAGAACATGGAAACTGTCTTGCCGAGAATAGCGCACGAATAAAAATCACACAAGCACACTCCACTTCACTCGTTATGTCCCGTCATCTGCAGGTTTGAAAACAAACTTTCGGAGCTCCTGAGCTGGATCAAAACATGGAAGACGGCGGCTCAGGCGCTGGCTACCACACACCCTGAGACCACACCTGACACACCCGACCTGCAGGAGAAACTAAAGGTAAACCTGCCGATGATGAGGCTGAAAAACATCTTCAAGTTTGAGCCTATGTTTAGGAAGAAAAAAAAAAAAAAGTCTAAACTTAAATGTGTTAACCAATCTGTCCAGGATTTGGAGTCGGAGCTCAAAATAAAGGAAGCTACAGCGAGTCAAGTGAACCAGGAGGGACGAGGCTTGATGGAGCAGCTCGAAAGAGGTATTTAAAAAAAAAAAAAAAAAAAAAGGGTGAACATTATGGTTGTTATTCAAAGTAAAACAAATAATTATTTAAAAAAAAAAAATCCACCCCAGCTTTTGTCAAACAAGTGTGATAACATAGAGGCTCCGATTTGTTGGTTCTCGATGGCTTCTAGCTTCAACTGAAATCTTCAATTTCCCCGTGAAATTACACTCGCCTCATACGATTTTACTACCTTTCCACAGCTGCTTGGCATTTTCTTGGGTATTTACAGGTCTACATTTTTTATTGTCATACACTTTTAGATGCCAGAATTCTAAACCTGTGTGTGTGTGCGCACGCGCAGAGCAGTAAAAATCTATCAGCCCTGCAGGGTTGCTAACTTCATATAACAGCAATGAAATGAAGAGGCACTGAGGATTTTTATGTGTTTACGCTGCTCTGGAGGCAGCGAGGAGTGGTGGAGCAGCGCTGCGAAGTTGGAGAAGATTTGTGAAACACCAAACTTTCTCAAACGTTGTACATCGTGTTTTTTTATTTATTTATTTTTTTCCCTCACATCTGCTGCTCACTCATCTGTTGGCTATAGTTCATCCGCTGGTGTTGTTAATCTCACCGGGGGTTTGTTTCTCCTGCCTCGAAACAAAAACAAGCTGTAACACATTCAGACTGAAGGATATTTATCAAAAAAAAAAAAAAGAATTCTCAAAGTCTTTTCTCTTCAAACGTTGATATCTGTTGATTTCTCCTGTAGAGGGAGTATGCGTGGACTCGGTGAGGGCAGACCTAGACCTGATCCAAACTGAGTGGGATGTGTGCACAAGGGAGCTGCAGGCGGCCACTGAGAGGGTCGGTACTCGAAGCCGGGTCAGAGCGGTGTCTGCAGAGCTGGCAGACCTGGACCGAGCCTTGGGGGAGCAGGACGAGTGGCTGGACTCGACCCGCGCTGTAGAAAAGAGCGATGAGGCCGAGCTCAGAAGCCTGAGCGGGGAGTGTCAGGTAGCCTGTTTATCACCAATCCCTTTTTGACACTTCTCTCTCTGTCTCAGAGAAGTTTCCATGGATTAAAAAATGAATTTTGTTCTTCTGAAGTTGTACTCTTAAAAAAAAAAAACTGTTAGGCTGTTAAACTGCCCCTCCAGATAATCTCCTGAGTTGTGTGAGAAGGGAAGTGGTGATTTAAAAGGTGAATGCAACATGTCTGAGACTCTGAATGACGCATAAACAAGTTGAAGAAATCAGCGTCCCATGAGTGTGAACACAGTGCTAAGGACAAACCAGGAGGGAGTTTGACTTCACTCTTTTTTTGATGCCATGACTTCATGATATATCTAGATAGCACATATAATATCTGCTGTGTTTATGTTTAAAATGTTGCATGTGGTACTTTTAAGAACAACAGATGCATTAAATGCAGAAGCCAATGTTAATCTGATGCTCAGCTAAATGTTTCATGATTGCAGCAGCAGCTCTCTTTCAGAAGTTGCTGGGTAATTTTTAAATCTGTGGCGTCGTCGTACGCAGCACAGACAAAACAACAATCTGTGTTTTTGAGTAATCCATGAACAAATCTGCGCCTCCTCCTTCAGACATTTTTTTAATCTACATTCCTACTTTAAATATTTCTATTCATCTTTTGTCGTTTTTTTTCTTCATAAGTTTATCGTTTCTTTACATTTCTTTACTTTGTCTTAAACAAAAAGAAACTACAAGTACTAGAACAAATGAACATCCCTCTTTCTCTCGTCTTCTTCAGGCCCGACTCGTCCAGGTCAGTTCCTTGAGACCACGGTTGGAGCAGCTTTCTGCAGAAGTGCCGTCGCTGGGAGCCGTCCCATCTCTGAAAGACAACATGGTGGTGGTGTCGGCTCATCATGCCTCCACACTGCAGCGGCTGCAGAGCAGAGAGCAAGAGGTCAACCAAGGTGCTTGTGCTGAAACGTCTCAGAATAATTAGTGAAAGCAACACAGGGAAAGTTTCTGCAAAACTCTTGTGTGGTGTCCTCTCTGTGAACATTGCTTCTCAAGCGCCAAGAGCTCGTCTGCTTGTTTCAAGCTTTCCTAAAAACAAAGAGCCATTTCTCCCTCCTCGCTCTCCGCCTGAAGCTCTACACTTTATAGGGAGGCTGAGAGAATGATGGCTAAGATCAGCACTACTCAGTCTCACCGGGGTTGACATCAGTTTTTATTTGAAACCATGGCCAGCCGCGGGTAATAGACGATGCCCTTATATGGCCCTGCAAAAGCTCACACATGCGAGTGTGGCTACGAAAGTGATTGAGTGAGAAATCATGCCTCTGTGCCAGCTCCATCTCCACCTGAAAAAACCAGTAAGCGTTTCACCTCTGGAGTTTAAGTGCTCTGCTGTCGGCCTTAAAGCGAGTCCGTGAAGGGAGACTTGATTTCTCTTCCTCGCTTCTGACCATGTAGGCTGGTTGTGTGCCCGTCTGTCTTTGGCTTTTATGACAGTGAGGATTTGTACGAGAGCCAAGGCAAACTGTTTTTGTTTCTGCCTGAGGGCAGTTTGCCTCGCGCTGAGGCCTCGCTCTGTTTCACTACACCGCCCCCCCCCTGCACTCCTCTTTGTGTATATAAACACAGTCAGATCATGTAGGCATTAAATCACCTGCTAATTAAAACAGTCAGACAAGAAGAGGAGGGAATCGGGAACAGAATGAAATGTAACTAGACAATAGAGAACAGTTTTCAAAACAAGCGCTTTTGTTTTGGATCGAGTCAACTGAGATTTTAGAGTTTGTTTTTAAAAATTCCCTTGGCATGGGAAGAACTCAACTTAGTGAGAACCAGACTGTCAAGCATATGGGAACCTCCTGCAGCAGCATGGTTAACACAGAAGACACAAATGGGGGAAGTCCCCAACCAGTGCACTGCCCCCTTGTGGATGCAACCTGATGTCAACGTTTGGAAGCCTTTACTGACTTTGCTGATGTTGTTTTGTCCCAGCTCTGGCCGATCTTGAGGCCAAACAGATGCTCCCTAGTCCGGTGGAGGGTCTGGAGGAGAGGCTGTCGACTCTGAGAGACGGGCTTGTGGATCTCCCTGCTGCTGAGAGAGCCGTGGAGCAGGCTCAGGTGAGTAAAGACGATTACCAGGACCTTCAACATTAAAGAAACTGATGGTCAAAAAGGATCAGTAATTATGGCTCTGCTAAACCATGTATAGTTTTAGATTCTCTTTGAGATGCTATTATAGGTTGTCTTCAGGAGACAATATTTTATTTGATCCTAATTACCCCAAACATGATATTTAACCTTCCCAAAATGAAAAAAAATATCTTATTTATTATGTTGATATTCTAATCCACATTGTTGTTTGATTCATATTTTGTTACTTTGTGTTGTGACTTTGCTGCTGTCTGTCTACGATTGCTTAAAAAAAGCAGTCATGGATACATTCATCAGGTTAGTTGTCTGTAGTTGAAAACTAGAGAGTTGATACATTCTCTGTGAGAGAGAGATGCAAGATGAACACAATAAATAAAGAAAAAGTGCACAAAAGCTCTCTGACATGTTGAAAGAACAACATAATACAGTTCATTATATTATTGTGAAATGTTGTTTGATTGTAGTTGATAACACTTTCTGACCTCCGAACATTTTTTTATAGTCAACAGTGTTTGTGTCTGTGAGCTCGTGTGTAAATCAGAGCGAGAGTTAATCTCTGACTGCTCTGTCACCTTTTCTTTTCGTGCTCACAATAGACCTCGTTATCAGCCTGTCACTTTCCTCTGGGCTGTTTCAAACCTGGGAGGAAAAGGCTGTACTCTGTGTGTGTGTGTGTGTGTGTGTGTGTGTGTGTGTGTGTGTGTTCCCTCCTCCTCCGTCCTTCAGTGGAATGCGGTTCAGTCTGAGCTCTTGTTATGGTGGCAGATGGGGCATGTTGCCGGGGAGGGGGCGGGGCCTTTAAAAGAGGAGGGGTGTTTGGCCTTGGCACATACTGGGCACTGTGCCCTTGAATACAACGTGGAACTCCTAACAACTCAATGTGGGGCTGTTCAAGCAGCCAGCTAGCATGACAAACACCACATCCTGTCCATGACAGCATCGCTGAGTCCTGTGAGCAATTAGCCTGCTGATAATAACAGCGCATGTGATTGATGTAAATCCATCTGTTCTAGTAGTTTGGCTAACAATTTAAATCAATGATCAAGACAGTTGATGTGAAACACAATAGCGCTTTATGACAAACACACAACATCTGTGTATCATTCACTTTAAGGATTGCATATTTTAAGGTTACACACACTCAGTTTGACCACTTGTACAGTTATTATCAAATGTTTGTGACAATAGAGCCAGTCATCTCTGACAGTCACACACATTTCTACATTTTATTCATGATTTATTCACTCAGCCTTCATTGAAACCTCAAGAAATCGTTGAGAGTATGTTCCTGATTTGTAAAGTGTATTTAATGCACTATAGATATATGATTGTAATAAACAACAGTACAAAGAAGCAAACCCGAGCTTCAAACAGGAACATTCTCGAGGGCAGCAGTGTGTTGTTGTAGTTTTAAATTGACCAGGGACAGTTTTATTGGTTTGTTTGTTTTTAGTACAGTTTTTATTGACAAATACTCCAAGTGTATACGTTTAAAAAAAAAATCTTACATTTCATTGATGTGATATCGTAAGCATGATTCACTTAAACAGCCTCATTTTAATGACGCAAGCATAAAAATATTTAAGCTTGAAAACCTAACATGACATGTATGTCTCACACACACACACACACACACACACACACACACACACACACACACACACACACACACTGTCGCAGCAGCTGCAATCACAGTCAAAAACATTTTATTAAACAAGACATAAACAATACTAAGGTCCGATTTTAAGAAACAGACTATAATTTAGGAGTTATAAACAACAGCCATCAAAGATATGTCATTAACCTTTAGCGTGCAGAATCTGTTAAAGTGTATCTCTAAATACATATGAGTAGCTATAAATGTGTAAACGGGAGTATTCATTGTGCATGAATCTCCATTAAACGGTCTCTTCGAGAACTTAGCCATTTTGTAAGAGTCATTTTAAAACACTGACTCACACTCTTCCTCTCCTCAGGCCCTGTGTCTTGAAATCAAGCAAACACAACAGGCCTCTGATCCTGCAGAACTACAAAGATGGAATCATCTCTCATCGCGGGCCCATGAGGAGCTGGGAACGCTGCAGTGCATCCTGGGAAGCATGAAGGACAATCAGGTAGCTGTCATTGTTTGAAAACAAAAAATATGACTTACACATGTTTTATTAAAAAAAAGAAAAGCTTGTTAACGGGTAGATTGTTTTTTAAATTTATTTTCAGGTGCGTTTATTGGAAGTTGAACGTTGGTTGGATGGAGTTCAGGAAGTTTTGTCTGGTGATGCAACTGGGTTAGGGGACAAGGAGAGTCCACAGGAAGAGCTCAATAAGTGCAAGGTTAGAGGACATGTAAAAAACAAAATTACATTAAAAAAGAATTTAAAATGTAATAAGTGCAAATACACCACTGAAATTCTTGTTTATTTACACCATACCTTAATTGATTGATTCCTGAATTTATCCAAAGAAGCAAATTATTATACACTATTGCTCTTTCTATTTTTCGTTTCTATTCAGGAGTATGTGACTGAGATGGAGTCGGTGGAAGGTTCTTTGAAGCAGATGGGAGAGAACGTTAGCGCGGTCCAGGTGACTGCAGTACCAGGACTCACCAAGTGGGGGCAGGATAAGATGGACGAGTGTCGTGGCAAATGGGATTCACTCGGCAAACAGGTGCAGTAAAACTTTTTTCTGTTAATGCAAACAAACATTGCCGATGTGGAGTTTGATAACATCTGTGACTCTCTGCGTGCTACAACGGAATGTTATTGCTTTATTAGCCTGCAGGCGCTGGGAAGGGTCCTTAGCTGTATGTAAATGTCAACGCCTGTGTTCTCTGGAGCCTTTTTTTTAATCATCCAAGCTTAGCAAAGAAAACACGATAATTATGCTAACCATAGGAATGCCTGGGATTTTGCCAGCTGTGTGTTACAGTGGTTGGTGAGGATGTGTGCAGGTTGTACTTGTTTTCACTTGTGTATCAATAAGAGCAACAAAACCACCAATTCAGCCTTATCATGTAAAGTCAACATCAAGACAGAAATGTTTTAGCTACAACATTATATGCTGTTCTTTGTTTGATGAAGGTACTTGAAGCATCTTTCAATGACTCTATCAGTGAATGCATCAGAACCCAGACGAGACAATTTCTCTAGGAAGTCCAACTTGATGATAAGGAAATGTTCTCTCATGCTAGCTGTCAGCTCCCCTCACATGAAATGGTGCCAATTTAGTTGAAAACAACTTTTGGGATTTTGCAAACAACTGTATTTGTATAGAAAAAGAAAAAAAAGTCTAGTCTTCTAGTCAGGTTACGAGTGTTTCTTGTAGATTGTGTTTCCTGCTTGCAATAGGAATCAGGCATCAGCTGTTAGTCAAACTTTCGAAGGTATTTTAGATTTTTGCCTTATTTTATTCTGCGGTTGGACTTAAATCCTGTTTTTAGACCAAAACATAGTTTCCTTAATTTTTTAACCTGATGTCATTTGTTCTTTTTCAGCTGCTGAGCCACCAGGACCGTTTGGCAGAGAGACAGGAGAGGCAGGTGAACCTGAAGAAGGACTTGGCGGAGATGCAGGAGTGGATGGCACAAGTTGACGATGAGTTTCTCATGCGGGACTTTGAATACAAGAGTCCTGAGGAGCTGGAGGTGTCACTGGAGGAGATGAAGGTAGGGGCAGGGGTGTGAACATAAAGTCAAAACAGAACACTTGAGCAATATATATTTTGACCACCGTCTGCTTTATCTGTGTGTCTTCCTCTTACACAGAGGGCTAAAGAGGATGTGTTACAGAAGGAGGTGAAAGTAAAGATCCTGAAAGACAGCATCAACCTGCTGGTATCCAAAATGTCGCCCCCTGGTGGAGACAGTGGCCAAGAGCTGACCTCAGAGCTCGAGGTTGTGCTCGCGAACTACCACAAGCTGTGTGACCGCTTCAAGAGCAAGTGTCACACTCTGGAGGTAAAAAGTGACATTTTTCTGTGTTTGTGGTCTACAAGTAACAACAAAAAAAACCAATGTTCAGTTGTGCTTTGATTTTTATAAAAATATACCATCAGCATTTGATATTTAGATTCAACAAGCCTTGTCAGAGTGGATTTAAGTTGGCTTGGAGTTTAAGGTTAAAGCCTTTTGTGTTAATAAAAGTTGCTGAGACACATATTAAAGTTAAAACAAGTCAGAATTGTATGCATGAACAGCCCAATTTGTCTGTTAACTCGCAACCTCCCGGGGTTCAGAAAAGAAACGACGTGATTCGTTGTGTCATTTCGTGGGCGCACTTCGGCTAATCCTCAAATGCAGAAGAAGAGAGGCTGAAAGGGCACTTGTGGAACTTATTTTCGGAGCTAATCTACAAGTGTTAAATTATAGTTTGGGGCATTTGTTTATGATTATCATCCCCCAGACTCTACATGCTAAAGGTCAGACACGTCACTGAGTTGTGCTTATGCTTATTTATACTGTTTGCCTGAAGTCTTTTGGTGACAGAGCCCTCTTTTGCCTGCATGGTTTGGGCAGTTCTTAACAGAGCTGTGACTTTATAATATCAGAGTCAATGTGTCCCTGGCTCTTTTCTTAAATGCTTTTGGAGTTGTGAGTGTGTGTGTGTAATCATTTGGCTTTGGGGGGGGGGGTTGTGTGTACACTCTTGTAGGAGGTTTGGTCATGTTGGATGGAGCTGCTTCAGTACCTGGATATGGAGCAGAGCTGGCTCAACACACTGGAGGAGAAGGTTCAAGCTTCTGATGGCCTACCGGAGAGTACTGAGGCTGTCAGTGAAGCCTTAGAGGTAGGAACACAAACTCACACCCACACACTTACTGTCATCCCACTGTACGTATCTTCCTTCTCTTTCTTCCCCCCCAACAATTTTTCAAAAATCTTTAAAGGAAGGACATTTTTTGCAACATTTGTAATTTGATCACATGATGTACTTTACTGAGTTTAGCTGGTCTAAATGTATTGATTGCTATGTAATCATGTTGCAGTGACTCCAATCTTTGAATGTTTTTTAAAGAAAGATTTTAAATCGATAACGCTGCACTGCAACTTTAAGATGATGTAACCGCCTTATGATATTTGAACTTCTGCTTTTTCTTTTATGACTTTATTTGCTTCCTTCGAATCATTTTTAAATGCTCTCTGCTAACATTTCCTTTTTCTCACGATTCTTGCTTGTGTTCAGCACTTTTAGTTGCCCTGGGTGCAGTTTGAAGTGCAATGGGACACTAACTTAGGCTGAGGCAACATCCCAATATACAAAAGTGAAAATAACTCAAGTAACAGCAACTTGATGATGCAAGAAAGTCTTACCTCCTCATCACGTTTGCTTTATGCAGTGTGGGTCTTTTTATCCGAGCAACATGTAAAACATTTATTAAATGAATTTGTGCTGAACTGGTTTGATCTGTAATGTGTCTGAAGCGTCTTCAGTAGATGCTCATGAAAGTAAAAGTTTTACTGCACCAATACTGTCCCTTCTGCCCGGGTTCCATGTTGTGTTGAGCAGAAGCTTCAAGATCTGTAGTCTCCAAATTTTGATTTAAAATAAATTGCAGTATTTATCGCCCTTTACCGCCACTGTTCTATTATTAGTTTTTTATTAAGTTAACATTTCTTCACGTGTAATACCCCTGGATTGAAATCCAGCTCTGTAGTTAAAGATTAAAAAAAAACATAAAAAAGATATCTCGTACTCGTGCAAGATAGCACAACGAGACACTTTCAGCAACAAATGTTAAAAATGCAAGTGCCCTTGGCTTTAGGTACATGAAGTAACAAATAGTGAAACTTTGTAAATAAATAAAATAAAGAGTTATTTATTTCTTGTGATAATACTCCATATTACTACATTAGGTTTGACAGGAGCGGCTGTTTGAGCCAAAGACTTCAGGTCAGTGAAGATAAAAATCACTGCACTGATTTACGTGGAAGCATATAAAAAGTTAATTTATGAGTCTGAGGGGAAAAAAACCCCTGTCAATAATCATAAACCAAACCATCCATTTCATATTCCAACTGTGTTATTCACCTCAGTGTCTTTGACTTTGTCTTGCACATTTCTTCTGCCCTGTCTCGCTCTGGTGCTATATGTGTAGGCCGCCTGCAGCCTGTCTGTCAGACTCACTTGAATCACACTGCGGCTTCTGTAACTTTGCATAGTGATGAAGTAAAATGAAGACCCTCTAAGACAATGCACCCCCCACCCCACCTCTTTCTCTCTCTCTCGCTCGCTCGCTTGCTTTCTCTGTCTAGCCCTGTCCACCTTTCTCTCGCACCCTCACTCTCCCCTTCTCCTAATTTCCCAATCAGACTCACTCCTCTTGCTCTCTATCTTTGCCCATAACCTCCGGGAAGGAAGAGCATATCTCATGACCCCATGTGAAAAAAAAAATCCTTGTCAGATTCAACATGTGCCGTCATTTGACAAGGCTCTCTCTCTCTCTCTCTCTCGTTCTCTTTTCTCTCTCGTTCTCTCGTTTCTTCTTCAGTTAACGTCTGTTCTCGGTTTGCCTCCTTCTGACACACTCAACAGAGCATTTCCTGCTCCGTGTCTGTGTGTTCAGCTGTTTGGATTTTTCTCCCACACACATGCAAGCAGATACTCAAGTTTTCCTCAATTTATTTGATGGCCTTTTTCTTCAGTAAATGTTTATTTCACTCTTGCCAAATTTTTGTGGCAGGTTGTTGGCACTGTGCAGCTGTTAAACATGTGTTGTCTTCCTTTTCTTTGACTCTGGCTTTATCAAAGGACCAGTATATCTATTGTCTGGAAAATGTTCATCCTCCAACTCATTTACTGTCTTTGCTTAATTTTTTTTCTTCTTATATTTGGCTTTTTCCTCCTTCTCACTATTCACCCACAGTCTTTGGAGAACGCGCTGCGTCACCCCGGGGACAACAGGACGCAGATCAGAGAGCTGGGTCAGACGCTGATAGACGGAGGCATTCTTGACGAGCTCATCAGCGAGAAGCTCGAGGCCTTTAATTCACGTTACGAGCAACTCAACCACCAGGTCAGGACCTTTGTGTTTGTGTGAATGTGTGCTGTCTGCTGCCTGTTTGTTTTGTGCTAGTCTTGTATTTTTTTGTTTTAATACAGTATATACATATGTAATATCTTCTGATTGATTTAATATTTATGCTTTATGGTTCTGGAAATATGTCTAATAAGATACAATGTTGTTTCTATTCGCGAGTCTTGCCCAAGAGTGCAAACTCAACTATCTTGTTTGTTCAGCCTTTCATCTTCAGCTTTTAGACCCTACTTTTCCCATTTAGTCGTATGAAACTTCAGTATCTAAACATCCCTCTTGAACTTGTGACTTTTTCCAGGCGCTGAACAGACAGATCAGCCTCGAGCAGCAGCTGCAGACTCTAAAGGAGAACGAACAGGCGCTCCAAACGCTGCAGGAGTCTCTGAGCCAGCTGGACCACACGCTCACCTCATACCTAACTGACCGCATCGACGCCTTCCAGCTGCCACAGGAGGCACAGGTAGAGTAAACATCTGCACAAAAGCTCACAGTAACACCATGGATTCTTAATTCAGGAAGAACAGTCTTGAGAGTCTACAGACCCAGGAAATGTGAAATAAATCCATCCAGGCTTTTGTTTGTGCTCTGCTTAAGTCTTACCACACAGAGAAAAATGCTCTGTTTCAAATTTTGGTTAAAATAAAACAACAACAAAACAACCCCTCTCCTCCCCTGGTATCTTCATCTATCGACTCCACCCCCAGCCTAGAGCAAAACTTTTGCCCAGGTCTGCCGTTTTAATTCTCACTTCAGAGGAGTGATGTCTATCGGGAAAACTCAGGGAGGTCTCATAGCATTTAAAGAGACACACACCAAAATAGTGCGTTCTGAGAGAGCTGGTTTATACAGTGTCACAATCCTCCTGTGGTGCTTGATTCATGTTATATTTTGACCAAAGCAGAGCACAGATGTTTCATTTAGACCATAGGGGACTATTTGACTGTATGTCCTCTTTGATATAATAAACACAATTACAATTGGATGTTAAATTGTTAAAATGAAGCTCCTAAATGGAGATTATTCTGATGCCTGAAGAATGTAAATAAAGACAGTTAGAGACCAAGTTTAACATGACGCATAAAGGCTTCATGATACATGTTTGAGGTCTGTATTTTCCTTTGTGTACGTGTTTATTTTCTGTCTTCCTTCAGACAATCGGAGCAGAGATTGCAGCCCACGAGGTCACAGTGGAGGAGATGAGGAGGAGAAATGTGGCCAACTTGTCTCCCTCCACTGGTGACAGCAAAGCTGCCAGAGGTGGAACCATGCTGGACCAGCTTCAGGTAAACACTGCCCCCTACTGGAGCATATGAGGAACTACAGGGACCTGATGACAGGCTCTTTCTCCCCCTGCCGTTTAAACCACAACAATTTAATTTATACTAGAAATGAAATACAATTCTGATCTTATATGCATGGAGAAGTAAAAGGAGAAGTTCAGGTTTGTTTTCAATTATCTTTGAAGATAAACAAGCTGCTTGATTGTTTAGCAAATCCATGATTGTTGATAGTAGACATAGAATGCAAAAAAAAAAAAGAGCCTAATAAAAATATGTGGCAAACAGATGACTGAAGTTACCTCTCCTTTTACACTTTGCAGAGAAAGCTAAGGGAGATCTCCACCAAGTACCAGCTGTTTCAGAAGCCAGCTAACTTTGAGCAGCGCATGTTGGACTGTAAGAGAGTCCTTGACGGGGCCAAGGCTGAGCTGCACATCCTGGATATCGGGGATGTGGACCCAGAAAAAATACAGCCCCACCTCAATGGCTGCATGGTGAGAGCTACGACTTTCTGAAGGTCTTGTTGTACACTAAGACAAATACTTTGTAGGTGACTGCACGCTCTGTAGGTGAGAAGATGATTTATGGACACATGAACAAAAAAACCCAAAAAACAGCTCATCTTTTAATGCAGATCAAGACGCAACCATTCCATCTCACCCCCACTTAAAGGCATATTTCCTTTTGTGTGACTTATAGAAACTATACAAGTTGCTCAGTGAAGTGAAGTTGGAGGTAGAGACGGTGATAAAAACAGGTCGACAGATTGTCCAGAAACAGCAGACAGAGAACCCCAAGGCCATGGACGAACAGCTCACTGCACTCAAACTGCTCTACAATGACCTGGGTGCTCAGGTAATTAAAAATAGTGATAGTAAAAAAAAAAAAATAAAAAAAAAAAAAACAGTCTTATTCTCCTCCTTTATACAACTTACACAGCTCATGTTGGTTAAATAGCAGCAACATGTTTCTTTTCTTTCCAGGTAACGGAGGGAAAACAGGACCTGGAAAAAGCTTTATCTCTGTCTCAAAAGTTTCAGAAGGACAGCGCCGCTCTTGAAGAGTGGCTGACAACCAACGAGGCTGAACTTCAGCAGAAGAACAGCTGCGGTGACATGCCTGCGGACATTGATGCTGAGATCGCGTGGGCTAACGTAAGTAACGCTACACGCCTTTCATCAAGTCTCGTCAGCAGGAGCAAAGACGAGCTTCTGCAACTGGTGAAACAGAGTTTAACGATAATCAAGGGGTTCGACTCTGACCTCTTCAGCGAGGCCTTCAGGGACGCTACGACATCATGGAATCAGGCTTTTCCTCAGTGGGATGAGGTGTGATGTCCTGTTGTATTGAGGTTGCCATGCGTGTGAAGGCCCTGTTGTTGAGTTTTCTTCGGTTTGGTGTAGCTAAAGACCCTACTCTTCAGAGACTGCACAGTGAATTCTTTCTTTAAAGTAAAAAAGAAGATAAAAAAAAAAAAAAACTAAATTGAAAGGTAAACGAAGCAGCGCCTCGTCTTGTGCAATTTGTGAAAAACAATGATAAGAAAAATAAGCAAGTAAAAGAGGTATAACACGCTTCTGTCAATACAGTAGATGTCCCTCTTTAGCACTATAGTCTCTCCACACAGCAAACCATCTCCCGTCCTCCCCCACCCCTCCCTTAGTGGTCCCACCGAGCGCAGTGAGAAGAGAATAAATGAAATCAAATTCTCCTAATCTGCAAATATTATCTCCAGAAAGATAAGTCAGAACGGTAATGTATTCCATCCTGAGCATTTTATTATCAGATTTGCCGGGGAGACTTTTTTCTTTTTTTGGCGGGGGGGAGCAGACAAGGTCTGTGATAGAAATGGGCAAGTTTGATAGTTATTTAAAAAAGCCATTTCAGATTCTGTCACATCTCGGAACATGTTTCCCTCCGCTCTCTTGTGGTTTTGAACCCGTTCAGACATCTTCTTCACACATGAAACTCGGCTACGGTTACAAAGTAAGAGAATCTGTAAAGGGTAAACGCATATTAACTTCTAAAGCTTCAAAGTGAAAACAGGCAAAGTTGGGAAATTGCGTCCTTTCTGTGTTTTTCGATGCATTACTTTTATCTTTGAGCTCTATGTTACCTGTCATTCATACCAATGTTTTTGGTATTTACTACAGTGTGTGTGTGTGTGTGTGTTTGTGCCAGGCCATTGTATGCTCTTTCTGATGTTCTGTACACTGCATCTTATTTATTTGTATGTGCATGTGTGTTTTGTGTTCCTCCACCACCAGGGCCTACTGAAGGAATCCGAGCGTCGTAAAGCCGACCTGTCCAGCCTGATGGAGACCAGCGCCGGCCTGCAGACTCTGGTGGAGGGCAGTGAGGCCGAGCTTGAGGACAAAGTCTGTGCTCTCAATGAAAGCTGCAGCCGCGTCCACACCTGGACCGAGGACTGGCTAAGTGCTGTGCTGGTGAGTGCAGATATTTTATAGTCAAGGCTAAATAAATAAAGAGTTGCTGTGTTGTTTATTTTATGTTCTCTGAGTCAGTCGGTTCTCCCACCTGCTTTAAGTTTTCATCATTACGCGCCTGAACACGACTTCTTTCTGCTTTTATTACTTTGTTTAAGCTGTGCCTATTGAAAATGCAATTCTGTAGGGTAATTAAAATGTATTCAATTATTTCTGCATTTATTATACTTATCAGATGTGCTGGAATAATTCAGACACACAGGTCTTTGGCTGAGGTTTAAAGAGCCTATTCCTAACATTTGAAAATAATTTAACAAGGTTATTTCTTATGTTTATAACCCTAATCAAGACACATGCACATTATGCTGTGAGTCAAGTGCAATGCTAAGCTATAACCTTTGTGTGTGTGTGTGTGTATATATATATATGTATAATTCATTCATCTCTTTGGTACACATTTTTACCATTTAAACTCGAGACTAAAGTGCGTCTTCTTGCAGCGGTCATGGAAAGGTTACAGAACAGCCTGTGGCCTCTTTCCCGCATGTCGATCCCCACTCTCTCTCCCTGATTTCCATATCTGTCCACTGCTCATCTATCTCTAATAAAGGCACAAGTACCAAAAATAAATCTTTTAAAAAAAAAAAAGAAACACTGACCCTTTCTTGTTACATGTGCTCAGAGTCACCAGAGTGAAGTGGAAATCTTTGATGAGAACTTGGCCCACATCAGCACCTGGCTGTACCAGACGCAAATCCACCTGGACGAGGCCGAGCGGCTCGGCCCAACAGAGAAAGAACAAGTGGTAAAGGTAAGAAAGGGGAGAGTCTTCAACTATAAGAGAGAAAACTGTGAAACTTACTGCCTCTTACTGCATATTAAAATGGCACGCTCTGTTTGATTTGAGATGGAGATTTTGATTTGTCATGGCTGAGTACAAGCGTACAAAAGTGTTACAGAAGTTAAGTATGGTGAATAGTAAGTAAGCCTTTTGTTGTTACCTTGAGGTGATCAGTCATTTCTTGATGTTCATGGTTAATTTGACCTGCATCCCTTCTGTCACAGCAGATTATTTTAATCCTTAGTTTTAATTGGAATTTCAAAAAAGTATGCATAATAATAAGCTACTGGGTTAGTAACTTAACATCTTCCTTCACTAAATTTACAAAAAAGGGATTGTGTGTTGTGGTAAGCCCTGAGAAAAGAGAAAAAAAAAAGCATGAAAGAAGGTGGCTAAATGATAAATGTATTTCATATTTTATCCGACAGGTAAGTTTAATTACAAACCCTTCACACCCTCTTGCAATTAAAACTGAGAGTCTACATTAAATATTATCTGGTACCTGGGCATCTGAACCTTGACAAGTACATGCTGTACCACCATGCAGTGCAGAAGAGAAGCTGATAATAAACATGAGCTGAAGGATCAATGGCTGACCAGCTGCTCTGTCTTCTGTCTGTCCTCAGCGCATGCTCGAGGAGCTGGAGGACATCGGTCTGCGTGTGGACAACGTCAAGGACCAGGCCATCATCCTGATGACCAGCAGGGGGCCCGCCTGCAGAGACGTAGTGGAGCCCAAACTGAATGAGCTCAACGGCAACTTTGACAAAGTGTCCCAACACATCAAAACTGCCCAGGTAAAATGACACAAACTCTGTGCTGCATTTATCAAGCACAATGTCTTTATATTCTTTTTTAATGAGGATCTCGAAAGGGGCTGAATCTTACTGAACAAAGAAAAACAGTTCTCATTAAAGTAAGTGTTAAATCAGTCATTCTTCCTGTTTCTTGTCTTTTTTGCTTCCAGATGATGATAAGTCTGGAGTCAGGAGGTGTTGACTTCAACCAGCAATCACCTCACCAGGTACGAGAGAGAGTTCAGACTATTAAAGCACATGTTCAAGATAAACCGAGATATTTCTCTTAAAGCAACACTGTCGTCGGCTTCAAAGATTTCGAGAGGACCACAGAGCAGACATTTGTTTTGCTTTGATTTGACCTTGGGTTTGTTTTTAATTTTTTTTGTCTGCTTTCTAAAGGTCATTCACTGGCAGGCGGTCCAAACAGAGAGTGAAAAACCGACTGGTCCCGCTGAGGCTCTGGTCCACAGTGAGGTGAAAGACCTTCAGGCAGAGCTGCAGGACATGCTAAGGGCTCTGCAGCAGCAGCAGGAACCAGGAAACATCCAGGATGATGATGAGGTACACATGGCCCCCTCTGTCCCTTTGACTTTGAGCCTTTTGTCCACTTTAATATTATTTCCTTTGCAGACTCGTGCTGCAAAGTCTTTATCAATTTGGAATGGAAAATATGCACTCATTACTTGTGTTGTTTTTGGAAAGGTCTGCATTCATTTCGGCCATTTCTGGCAATTTTAGACTATTTAAAAATACTCACAAACACATTTTATTTCCTTTGCTTGACTTTAACGAGCTTCTTTATGAAGAATAGAGTCTATTTCAGGCTGCCATGACGACCCTTGTCTTTTTACACCAGATGGACGAGGAGAAAGCCAGCGTGGAGGACCTACTGAGACGAGGAGAAGAACTGCTTCAGCAGACTTCAGACGAGGGTCATACGGAGGAGCTGAGACTTCTGCTGCTCCGGCTTCAAAGCCAATACAGGGTAAGGTGCCTCAAAGGTTACGTTTAGTCTCTCTCTAGCCTGGCTTGTATATAAGAAAGGTTGTATTTGATTTTGCATATGTTTTCCTGCTTTAGAGGTTTAGGGTGGTAGGGTACAGGCAGGTGGGAGTCTCTGTGGAGTCTTCGTCTACTCAAACAGTCACAGAGCAGACAGAAGAGTTCCAAGCCGAGGTGAGGGATTCATTCACTAAAGCATGTGTTAAGTACACAAAGATTCTAACTATGAAGTCAAAAGTGTTGATTCATCAACGTGTGTCACTGTGTTACGACCTACCCTTCTGTTTCCCCCCTGATCTGTGTGATGTAGGAGATGCCGTCACCAAAGCGTAGCAGGGCTCCTTCATTGACTCCCTCCGACTACATGTTGGACATCAACAAAGTGCTCCTCGCCATGGCCGACAACGAGCTGCTTTTGAACTCCTCCGAGCTGAGCGGGGGGCTCTACGAGGACTTTTCAAGTCAAGAGGACACGCTGAGGGTGGGTTTCTCTCAAAGTAACCCGAGTTCTAAATCAAACGCTGTTAACGCAGCAGAAATGATCTGTGATAGTGCACCTGCTTTGCTTTCTTTAAGTACCGTAAATTCCGGACTATAAGCCGCTACTTTTTTCTCACACTTCGAGCACTGCGGCTTCTACTCCGGTGCGGCTAATGCATGGATTTTTTATGGGGGACAATGAGCTTCTGCCGCAAAAACATTTGACTTCGTCACGTCGGATCTTAATATCAGTCATTTTGCGCTTCATGCACGCACCCTCATGATGGAAAACACACGGAGAAATACATATGATGCAGCTTTCAAGTTAAAGGCGATCGACCTGGCTGTCAAAGAAGCTAACAGAGCTGCTGCACGTTAAGATGACACTGACAGCGACAACAGAGACTGAGGAAGTGAGTAATGAAGTCATTCTGAGGCAGTGAATGGATGGACTTTTTCTTGTGAAATATATTACGGTCATCTTTTTCATCAGCCGTGTTACAGACACCGTCGGCTAGGCTTCGTATTGTAACAGTTCATGTTGTAAAGTCAGTAGTTGATAATGTGTTCATAATTCCGATTATGTGGAGAGTCAGTGAATGCACCAGCGAGAACGTGTTGAGTGGCTGTATGAGAGAACGCTGGGGGAGAGTATTTGCGGATGTTACCGGTAGACTACGTCTGTGTAAATAGCTCTTGTTATAGCGTGGACACCTGCGGCTTATAATCAAGTGCGGCTTATATATGTACAAATACATATATTTACTTATTTTTAGCCGGTGCGGCTTATATCCAGGTGCGCTCAATAGTACGGAATTTACGGTAGTTGTTGCAAATTTAAGAGGACAAAAGTCTAGAGAGGGGAATTTTGCTGATATTAGCTTGTTGTAGAAAACAGAAAAACTGTTCAAAGATTGAAGTGTCTAAACTTTGAAGGCTTCACGACAAGATTTAAAATGTACTACTATTTTTTAAGATATTTCTCAGTATTATAAAATAATAAAGCTCCTGTAGAGAGTCAATGCTGGTGATAAAAAGACTTAAATGAAATATGTATGACCTCCAAAAACAGACGGGAGCATCAGCGTTACGATTGATTATTTCTTCATAGTTCCTCACAAATGTTTGAAATCACAGCCCAGGGGTAAGTGATAAACTGCAGTCAGTTTTGTTTTATTTTTACAGTCTGAGATTTGCAGTGATTGATCGATTGACTTATATGAAAGCAGGATGTTCTGAAATCGATGTAGTCATTTACATTTTCTTCCATTGCAGTCAGGCAGTGTGAACTTTTCAAACCATTTCTGTTCCTCAATATTTTTTTCATTATTTATTTATTTATTTTTTTACAGAATATCAAAGAAAATTTGGAGCGTCTCGGTGAGCACGTCACAGGGATCCATGAGCGGCAGCCTGACGTTGTTCGCGGCGCTAACCCCGCAGAGGTTGCCCAGATCGGAGACACCCTCGTGCAGCTCAACTCGGAGTGGGACCGCATCAACCGCATGTACAACCACCGCAAGGGGTACGTGCAGCAACAGATCGCATCCGCAAGAAGTCGCGCTCAAATTAGAAATAACCTCTCATGCTAACGGGGCAGACAAGCAGCTACTATCAATCTAATGCAAACTGTCTGCCTGCAGTAGACAGCATGGACAGTTTAAGAGATGGAGCAGGACACACAATCAACACCAGACGCTCACACACTCACCTTGATTACTATCAAAACAACAAGGCTCAAACACTCTCATGCCTTATCACAGATCTACTCCCTCATTCACACTTATGAATGCACACACACACACACACACGCGAGGTGACCTTGACCACCATCAAAACAGTTCCTTAGGCATAAACAGTCCTCATTTGCTGAGCACACTGTCCCCAACATGCAAGAATAAATGAGTAAGCTAATTTTGTATCGTGCAAACGAATGCTGATTCAATCAGTTTCTAATCACCGTAACCCGGGGACGTCATTATGAACAAAACAAAGGAATGAAGTGCACTTTGTCGGTTTGCTTATTTCCCTGCCTCGTCTCTCTGATTTGAATCTGGTGTGCTCCCAGGGATGCTGTGTGAGGAAACAACCCTCATGTGGACCACGAGTGTGATAAAGATCAGGTTTTTTTTGGATTAGCAGTAATCAGCTTCTCCGTCTATGCTGATCGATTCATTGATGCGTTTTGAATTGTCCGGTGTTGTCGGAGGGTTCGCGATTGTTTTGACATTTATGGTGTTGCATAGAGGTCCGCAGAGCCATTTTCCTCATTACAAATGTGGAATCTCACCAAAAGGCCAGCACTTTATATATTAAGAGACGATATTTATTTAATTTTCGAAGCAACAAAAGGAGGAAAGAGACTAAACTATTACTGAGAGGCAAATACATAAACGTCTGAGCACACTTCACAATCCTTAAGAGCAGAAACGTTACCCCATTACACACTGACTGACTGGTACGCCTCCATGCGCCTCATCTACAATTTCAACACCCAGAGTGTGTGTGTGTGTGTGTGTGTGTGTGTGTGTGGGTGTGGGTGGGTGTGAAGCACCCGCTGTTTGTTTGTGTACATGCATGCCTCTTCTGCTTCTGCAATGCCATAAGGTAATGTGAAATCTCACTATGGGACACCAATGTTAATGTGTTTCAGTGAAAGTGTTGGGAAGGTAGGGAGCTTCGTTTTGGGGCTGCGATAGAATTTCAGTGATTCTAACGATGAGCACATTTGCAAGGAGCTAAAAATGCAGTTGTTCCTCCTTGTTTCAGGTTGTTTCAGCATGCTAAATAAACATCAGTGGAAGCGAATAACTGAATACATTGATACATTTTGAACTAAAAGGGAAGAGTCTCTTGTCTTTATTAATCCTGAAAGAAGCTTTCTCTTGCTGTACCAGTTCTTCTAGGTTTCATGTCCTGTTAAATTATCCTTTTTCCTGTTGTGCTGCAGGAATTTTGACCGTGCCATAGAAGAGTGGAGGCAGTTTCACTGCGACATGAACGACATGAGTCAGTGGCTGACCGATACAGAAACACTGCTGTCTGAGAGCATAGGGCCGGACGGACAGCTGGACCTGGACTCTGCACGACAACATCAGGAGGTCAGTGAAGGGCAGAGGAGCACACGGTAGTCTGAATCTATAAAAATATTCATCATTATCATTATTTTTTTAAAGACCCAAAGGACAAGAGTGGGGAACAAAAGAACACCTGAGTTAAAAAAAACCAAAAGGAAGCGGGCTGTTTATTTCTATCATCCTTTATGTAACATATACAATCATTTCTTGATATATTTCCATCCTCATGCTGAGTTTTAGAGCTTTATAATAATTCCTTTTAAATTCTTGTATACTCACTCGTTTTTGTGACACTTAAGAAAACTTGCCCCTGCTTGCATCATAATTTGAATAAATACTAATAACTATCTAACATTATCATTACCTTCCACGGCTGCTGTGGTACTGTGTTTGAAATATAAGCAGCTCGATGGTCGGAAATGTTACGCAGAGATAATTGCATTTGTTCCCCTTGAGCGAAAGAAGTGGGTGCAATAATGTCCCTTGTAAACATCCACGCCGCTTTTTCAAGTGTTCATTATGCAGAGCCAGAGAAGAGGAGTAACATGAGAAAGCGCTTCTAATTTAGCTCTGTTTAATCACCCTAGCAGCAATTTCATTCCTGTTTTGGGAATCAAATTCTCTATATCCACTTCATATGAACGCTGACAGCTTCATCAGTCTCAGCTTTCCCTCCACATGTCTGGCTCTTTTGCATGTTTTCACAGTTTCTGAGATGGGGACGAGGGATCATGTGGGAATCGAGAGATCAATTAGCTGACTCACCCTTTAGCTGCTTTTTACAAGCACTTTCCCTACTTTACAGGTCCGTGTTGGCGAGCTCGATCGCTCTTAGTGGAAGTAGAGCTTTGGCAGCTTAAAATCGTGATGGGCCAAAAATCAGGCCAGTGTGTCAATCACAGAAATGCCTGGAAGAGCGATGGACTTGAGTGGGGGATTTGGCCCTAAGTCATGCGGCTTATTCTGTTTGATTGATCCTCGATTCGACCTTTTTGTTCCCCTGTCTTTTATTCAATTGTATGTATCTCAGGAGCTGGAAGAAGGCCTTGGCAGCCACCAGCCCGTCATGGCCGCACTGACCCGCACAGGGGAGCAGATAACCAGGCAGCTGTCGTCTCCCGACGGGTCCCTACTTGAGGAGAAGCTAGACGTCCTCTGTCAGCGTTGGAGAGGTGTCAATCGCGTGGTCCTGGAGCGACAGCGCAGGTAACCTCAACTCGGAACCACGCGGCATGTCACGCGTCACATGTACTGAAAGGCTAAGAGTATGTGGTCAAATTCTTATCGTTGATGTGACTAGATTACATTTGGTTTTAGAATAAGATGTAGCAAACATCAACAATCTTATTTTTTCTTTATCAGTGTTTGCCAGGTTAACATTATCTGTGTGGTCAATCAGTCTATAACAGTAATTTAAATGTAAATTCAGGATTAGGCCTGCAACCTCTGGGAAATAGAGATCCTAATCTAGGAACATAATGAAAGTGTTTGTGTGTGTATGTGTGTGTGTGTGTGTGTGTGTGTGTGTGTGTGTGTTTTTGTGTATGTGTTTGTAGACTGGCTGGAGGGGATCCGGCCCTGTCAGAGATGAAGAGGAGACGCGAGGAGCTGGCCGTGTGGCTGCAGCAGACCGAGAACGCAGTCAGCACCTTACCTGTCACCGCCACTGATGAAAACCTCCGAGAGCTGAAGGTACGGCAGGACTCAAACACGCTCGATTTATTGCGAGCCCTGCGAGCTTTGATCCAGAGGCTGGTGGAGTCAGCCGTTTTCTTGGTCAGCTCCAGAAAGTCCAGGATTCTGTGAGATTCTTTTTTTCTCCCGCGTGCTTCACTCCACTGACAAGTAGCTCCCTGCTGTCAATCACAAGCAGAAACTGAACAACTTTGAACAAGGCATTGCTGAACAAGGAAATACAATGCCTCGATGTTTTCAGTCTGCACTCTTTCCTGACAACACACCTCAGCCAGACTCCTCCCCTGGGTAGAAGAAAGCACAATAAATCCTATCATCTGGTTATATGGAGAAACTCTCTGCTGTGCTGCGACCTTCACAATATACCTCCATTGATTTCATTTTTACTTATTGTGCCCTTCTTTGTCAATACATCACCAAATCAATCCATCTTTGTGCCATTAAAGGTCAGGGCCTTTTTTCTCCCCCGTCTTTTGCAGGCCCTCGCAGAGGAAATGGACGCAAACAATGAACGCCTCGGATGGCTAAACAAACACGCCCCTCAGATCCTGGCCAGCCCCAGTGTGAGCCCTCAGAGCCGAGAGCAGCATGTGGGCAAACTAAGAGTCATCAACCTGAACTGGAGCAAGGTGAGAGTTTTACCAACTGCATCCAAGCCGTGTCTTCAGTTTTATTGTTGTTATTTTTGTTGGTGCGGAAAAAACTGAATAATTTGATATGAAACATAACAGCTTAAAACGCAACACTTTTTGTTAACAAAAAAAAAAAGTAAATCAAATACGGTAATAAAAACAAGATTATGAAGAAACATGTACTACAGCTTCTTACTGTATGTAGCTTTTTTATTGTGCCGCTTACGACAAAGTTTTGGCTCGCTAAATGGTAAAATTAACTTTTTAAGTATTAAGTGCTTTAATAGATAGGAGAGCTTAGGAGAGGCCGGACATTTGTGGATCGAAAGTGGAGGTGACTAAAATAGCATCAGAACGAGGAGTCCAACCTGCAACCAGTGCAAACGAGGAACCAGTCCCCCGAAACCAGCTTTTTGTTAATAATATTTAAGTTCTGTCGTATTTCTCATGTTTTACACCAGCATGCAGGCCACATCATCTCCTTTCCTTCCTTTTTTTTTTGTCCCTATTCGTGTGCATCCTTTTTTCACTCACTTGTACACGCACATCTTTTTCCTCTGCAGGTGACCCATGAGCTGATGGACAAAGTGGGAGAGGTGGAGGCCAACCTGCAGAGTCACGCCCAGTTCCAGGACCGGATGAACAGACTCACCGACTGGGTCGTCGTCACACACCAGACAATCTTGACCCGAGGACTGAACCCAAGCCAGGCACTGGTACATATGTCACAAAACAAAACAACAACACACATGACCTCACTGAGTATCCACTCATCTCAGACACAAATATCGCACCTAAACTGATCACGCCTGTTTTAGGCTCTGGAGGCCTCCATGAAGGACAGGAAGAGAGACCTGGAGGATCTGTTGGCTCATTCTATAGATCTACAGAGACGACAGCAGCTGATGCCTCAGGAAAAGGTCTCAGCCTCAGCATTACCTCTAATTAGCAAATTTGATTTTCTGTCTATTGAAGCTGTTTAATAAAATTATAATATACTGTTTCTTTGGCCTTTTAATTGATCATTTGTATTTTCTTGTGGGTACATTCACCTGTACAGAGTGAGGTGGAGCAGCTGGCGGCTGATTGGAAAGCTCTGGATGTTCGACTAAGGGATTCTCTCCAGCCACCCGTCTCCCCGTGGATGCAGCACCAGCAGGTCGTCCAGCACCAGCAGCTGGGTAAAGATTTCAAGGAATGCACTTGTTTAAACTTGTGATTTCGCTCCTTTCTGCTTCAAATAGCGGATGGATAAAGTCTTGCGAACGCGATCCTAATGAAGTTTTAAGCCCCTTTAAAGAGACACAGAAAATTAGAACATTAACAGGTAATATGAACATGCACGAGTACCAGAGCTAAAATGTGCTTGTTTCTGAATGTCTCAGTGAAATGTAGATGATGAAACAACAAATAAGAGGTGAGCAACAAAGTCCTGGTTGTGCAATACTTAAAAAACAATCCCCAGTTCCTCATTCGTCATGATTTAGTGTGAGTTTAGTGCCACTTTCCTCAGAGAGCTTTTTGACAGCACCTCCTCTCTCACTCCCAACATCTTTAACGCTCATTGCATCATTTCCTTTTAATGAACTCTCAATATGTCAACACTGCTTCCCCTGAGTTCCCATGCTCTTTTTTTTTTTTTTTTTTCCACCACCACTTCTCCAGTTTCTGCGGTCCCCTCAGCTGTGCAGATGGCCAGCCTGGTGAGCGAGGAGCCCCACTACCAAACCCCGCACATGCCGGACACCGTGGCACCCACTGACCTCAACCAGACGGCCACCGAGCTGGCAGACTGGCTCCTGCTCATCACGCAGATGCTGAAGTCTAATATTGTCACAGTGGGGGACACGGATGAGATCAGGACCACAATAGGACGGCTTCAGGTAAGCAATAGTGTGTAGTGTTTTGACAGTCGGCAGCTTCTATTGTGTGAAATAAAATCTCTGAGCAACACTAGTATGTCTGACTCTGTGTGTGTGTGTGTATCTTATTCTTACAGGTGACAAAAAGTGACCTGGAGCAGCGTCACCCTCAGTTAGAAGACATTTTCACTTTGGCACAGAACATCAAAAACAAAACCTCCAACCTGGATGTGCGCACATCTATTACAGAAAAACGTACGTATTAAGCAAGATGATCCCATCTTAATAATCAGTCTGCTTATTTTTATATATATTTCTAACTATTCTGTAAATGTTTTCTATGTGTGTGTTCCTTAGATAGTGCTTTCGGCTGCATGTTTGTATAGAAAGAGCTAAACAGATAAAGTAGAGTTTGATCAACAGACAGGTTATTTACTTTTTGTGCCTTTTTAAAGCATGTTGTACACTCATCTCTTCAAAAAAAATCGTGTTTTGAAGGTTCTCTCAATACTTTTGGTTTTTAAGTGACCTTTTCTCATATACTCATTTGTCTGTGTCACCAGTTGAGAGGGTACGCAGCCAGTGGGACAGCACTCAGCATGGCGTTGAGGCAAGGCTCCAGCAGCTGGACAACATGATTGGCCACAGCAACCAGTGGGAGGAGCAGAGGAAGGAGGTGATGGCTGTGATTGGGCACAACGAAGGACGATTTCACAACCTTCTTCAGCAGTCCAGAGATCCCCTGACTAAACAGCTTGCTGACAACAAGGTTAGGGGGGAAAGTGTCCTCTCCATGTCCTTTGTGTGTCTCACGCCCGTCCTTCTTTATCCTTGTCATTTAAGTGAACTCGTCATGTGCTCATGGGAGTTTGTCTGCTCATTCTCCTGATAGTAAGACCTTTCTTTAAACCAAACCAAACAAAGTATTACAGCTCCTTTTGTACAGCTGTATAGGTGTATAAAAGCTGGAGATGAATAACTCACCTTTCTGTAGCCTCACTTTGAACCTTAATAACATCCATCCGCCCACATCATCCATCATTTTAATTAGAAATGATGACTCCAGGAGAGTTTCTGGAAAATAACTACGCCACATGATTGTGTGTGACTCATTACAATAGTCAAACACTAGAGGGCAACTGAGTTTAACAGAATCCAGCATGTCAGATACAGGTCTGCTCCTGCTTTGTGTGGTCTTGTAATGATGAGTAATTGACCACTAAATATCGTGTTGTGTACCTGTTTTGTGAGAAAAGCAGGAGACTTGGGGTCAGATTTGGACACATTTTTTCAAGCTTTGATGTAAAATGGTATTCTGGCCTCATGAATAACAGTCGAGTCTTGTATAAACTTTTTAATTAAATAGAGGTTAAAATACCAATGTCAAATGGCTTAGTGGTACAAAAATACTTTGTGTTTTCAGTGCCTGAAGTTTAATTTCAAAGCTTAGTGTAGATAGTGGGTCATTAATATTCTTGAAGAGCAATTTATCTAACTCAGGCAGATACCAGCACACAATAAAAGGAGAAAAACCCTGCATGCAAATAAATAACCAAGGCCCCTAAAAGTGCTGTGAGCAGTGCCCTTCACGGTGACACCAACAGACTGAGTCACATCTGTCACATTCTCAGTGTCACCATGATCCTTATGCCACCGTGTTGATCGTTTCATAGGCGTTCCTCCAAGACCTGGGCCGAGGCCAGGCTGCAGTCGGGGCGTTCAACGAGCTGTCCAATCATCTTCTACAGGAGTATTCGACTGACGACACCCGCAGGATCAAAGAGGTCGCAGACGCACACAACGCTGCATGGAACATCATCAACAACAGGTGATCATTCACTCACCTGTGAACCTGTGACTCTGGTTTAATCGTGTTGCATGATGGGCTGATACTGCCGTCTCTACCTTCTCAAGGCTGTGTCGAAATCTTAGTTCTGATTGGGGGGGCTAATGTTTTCAAGCTGACCATATTAATAGTTTTGAAATCAATACACTTATTTGAGTGTTTTTTTTTTATGCATAGTCTTATATTTGAAACATCTTCATTGATCCATAGGGCGAGTGATCGTCACGCCCAGCTGGACAGTGACCTGAAGGGCCTGCAGATGTCCCTCAGGGAGCTTGAGTCCTTCCTCAAATGGCTCCAGGAGGCAGAGACGACCGTCAACGTTCTGGCCGATGCCTCCCAGAGGGAAGACACGTCGCAGGACTCCGCCCACGCCAAGGAGCTGAGGCTACAACTGGAGGTAGGGCTCAAAACAGACAGTGTGTGTTTGCAATCTATTCACAGGTGCTAGGCTATTATCTCAGTGTCATCCTTCATTAACGCATCCTTCACCAGTCAAAAAGAGGCAGCCGCATGCGTGTGCGTATCCATGTATAAGCTGCTTGTTTAAGGTGTGTGAGGGAGGGGGCGCACAGAGAGCAGGTGAGTGCTTATATGCATCAAGCGCGGCTCATTGATCCTCTTGTGCTGTGCTGCTTAGGAATTCTGTGCGTGTGTGTTTGCACTCACTAGCTTGTCATTTACCCAGACTTCTTTGCAGGGACCTGTTGAAACACATCATGGAATATTTTAATACTAAAACCTCTTCACCAAAACCTTTTCGAAAGCTAAAAACAGGCAATCATCTTCATTGTTGACGTCCTCTGTCGGCCTTGGCCTCTCAGATTCTTCACTGAAGGGCTCTCATTCATGAAAACTCCTTTTTTTTTTTTTTTTTTTTCTTCACAGATGATCAATGATTTCACACGAGTGTTTGTATCTCTGTCCTTGTCCCTGAGAAAACGCTGCATTGTCATATCTCTCCCAGAATCGAAAGGCCACCATCCAATAATAAAAAAGTGTCCTTCCATTCTTTTGAATACGACAGTGCTCCTACTACCGTTTGTGATTTTATACAGGCCATGGTCAGAGGGAAAAATGAAACGCACAGTCACAACACGAGTGCAAACGAAGATTTTTGAGAATTGATTTCCTTGTTTCAGATGTGACGTAAAGAGACTTTGAAGCTCGTTGTTGATACCGGACTGGATTTAGTTTTGTTCTGTTAGAATTCAGTAGCTTGAAAGAAACGGGTATTACTTGATAATCTTCCTGGTATTGTAATATTTTGTTTGTCGTGTGAAACATATTCCGTCATTATGAGCGTCATTTTCAAAACGTTTCTCAGGGTCATGTAAAAGGTCAAGTGTGGTCAGTGAGGTAAAAACAAAAAAAATTTGATTGATTTAAGTTACAGTTTAAAGATAACATCTGGAGCCGCATCATGTCTCTGCATCTTTCCAAACTGGACTGACCACTGCCTAAGTTTTCACCTTTTTTTTTTTTTTCTTTTTCTTCTCAGTCCACAGTAAAGACTGTGATGGATTTCACTCAGGCCTCGAGAGTGAGATAATGAAACGCACTGTGTGTGATGACACAGAAAGCTGTCTCCCAAACTCTTATTATTAACTCACAATGACTGTGCTGCCACTTTTCAGAGTCGAGTTACTTTAATCACAAATTTGGCCACAGGCCGTTGTCACCCTGACTGCTGTTTTCATATTAAGATTCTCCAGTAGTGGTTGAGTGGAGGGGCACAGTGAAGAAAACAAATGGAGCATGTTTGGGGAATTTTCCTGAAAATGTAGAAGCTGATTATAGACGAAATCAAAACATGTTTTGCTGTATTGGTGTAAGTCTTGCTACAGCCATGAGGTGATGTACAAACCGTTGCGTAAAAGAAAGCAATCAAAGAAACGTCTGAGTGAAATATCTTCGCACCAAACTTCCTGTAGATCCAAAATTCTGTTGTATTGATTGTTTTGTGTGTGTATGTGTGTGTGTGTTAAAAAACACACACACACATAAAACAGCCACTCAACCGCAGAGCTTTTGAAGGTTGATTTCTGACTTTTGAAGAGAGCGAAGCGAGCAGACCTTTCTTGATAATCATTTTGAACTTCTCCATGACTCTTTTTCTTTTTATTGCTTTAGACCGTGGAAGGTTTGATGCTGCTGGTACTCATAGAAACATTTGACTCGGTTTACGGTACTTTCATACTTAATTCATGATCTTTTAATCCCAGATACAGCTCAGCAATTTGATATAAATACATCAAAGCATGATGTGCTAATATTGTATTTACTTATGTTATATAATAGTGTTTTTTCTGGGGGAGGGGGGGGGGGATTTAAACAAATTCAGTGTAAATGCCTTCTTGCAGAGGAGCAGCTGTGCTCATTAGGGTTTGTAGGTGTGCAATAGTTCATTAAAATCAAACACATTGAAGGGGTGATTAACTTGTTTTGAATAGCGGCGCATAAGCAATCTTCTCGTAGCGTTTAATTAGAGAAGCTGGCTGTAACGACCGCTTGTATGTGGTACATGGAATATGTACTGTGTGTGTTTGTCACGTGACACAATAGATATGCAGACAAATTGAATAAATGAATCAAGTATCATGGAGTCATGGAGTCATGACAGACACGCATTGTTCAACCTCTTACAGTGCATACCTGGTCGTGACAGTGCCGTTCAGACTGAGCTGGAAACACACTCTTGCTTTGTAATTTCCTGTGAAGCGGAGTCGATGCTGTGTGGAATGAGTGAAACGGAGGCTGTAGCCAGTTAAACCCTGTCTAAACAGAGCCCTTCAATAAGCTCATCATGATCCCCTTTCCACTGTGTGTACATGAGCCTGTAGGTAAATGACAGTTACTCTCGCTGTGTGTGCACGGTAATCTGCATGTCGGTTTAAAGGAATGCGTTTGTTTGTTTGTTCATCCTCCCTGATTTGGAGTCTCCCTTTATCTGTAAAAAGAGGTAACGCAGTAAGAGCAAACGCTGAAAACTGAAGAGCTACAACAAGTATCCTATGTGTATATGTGCCAGCGTGTGCTTATTTTAAATGTATGACTCATATTTACTGTCGATGTGAGGCGTGCTGTTTCGAGCAGATACAGAGGTTTTCATCCTCTCTTCAAATGAATGCCTCTTGTCTTGCGGTTGGGAGAAAGAAAGAGTATTTTTCAGCAGCACTTCAAATAAAAGTCAACAGAGAGAGTCAGAGGCAACATGAATAGGCTGAAAATAACCACCTGTGTGTAACGCGGTGTGGTCAGAAGCTCTGTAGGAGCTGAGCGAGTGCTTTATGATAATCCCATCGTCTGATTTTACACGACTGACTTTTTATTCTTAACTTCTCCTTCCTGCATCTCTTGAAGACGGCTTAACTCAATTATCAGTAAACTAATTGTGAACATCATTGTTGTTACATCAACATTTCAGTGTCATATCCCGAATTCCCCCAAATGTATTTGAAACCAAAGTTGTCACTCTGTCATTTTTGGTTTTAATATGGCATGTAAAACATGCTCATAAGGATTTTAAAGAGGCTGCTTTACAGATCTGTGTTGTTGTTTTTGGCGACACCTATGGCAGTAAGTGGTTATTGCATGTGTCATTTTATTTTATTTTTTACATTTCCCATAGTAACGGTTTCCTTACTTTGCTTGCAGTCTGGATTTCTTCAGGGTTCATGCACTTCATCACTATTGTGTAACCTATGAGCTTGAATTTCCCTTGGGATCAATAAAGTATCTATCTATCTGACCTTATTCTGCGAATGTTTGTGACTTTACACAGATTTATTAGGCTCAATGTAATTTCAGCATTACATTGTGTGGACATAATTTTGTGTGGATATTTTTTTTTAAATAAATTCCACCTCTTACGTTGTCATGGCTTATGATTTTGACTTTGATATTTATTTTTGATCCAATGGCTGATCTGTTAATTTAACCCCTGATTGTTTTTCATCCAAGCCATGGAAGTGTTCTGACTGCCAGTTAATTAAAATGGCAAGTCAGAAAATGAATGGCATGTTACCTCCAGGGACTCTCGTCTTGAAATAAATCCTTTCTTTTTATAACTGTATTGTGTGTGTTCATCTCATTAGTGCTCCTAGCTCTCCTTCAGTCTCCCTCGATCACAGTTACTCTCCTGCTCTGTATCGCTGCCTCTCTCTCTCTCTCTCTCTCTCTCTCTCTCTCTCTCTCTCTCTCCTCTCTCTCTCTCTCTCTCTCTCTCTCTCTCTCTCTCTCTCTCTCTCTCTCTCTCTCTCTCTCTCTCTCTCTCTCTCTCTCCCCCTCATTGATCTGTTTGTTGCCTCGCGTAATGTCATTCTCCCCTCACGGTGGAGGCAGTGTTTGTCGTCTCTTACACCGCTGCTTCTGATCTCCCTCTGTCCTTCTTCTCCTCTCCTGCTTTCTCTCTGTCTCTCCTACTCTCTCTCTCTCTCTCTCTCTCTGTCTCTCTCTGTCTCTCTCCGGATCACCGGCAGTAAAAAGTGAGCCGTTTTACAACCGGCTTCTCTTCTTCCCTTCTCATCCAGTGCAACTCGTGCCTTCCTCTCTGCTTCTCTCCCTTTTTTTCTTTTTTTTTTTGTATGTGTCATTTTCCTTTTCCTCTTCTCCATCATTTCCTTTTTCTCTTGGTCCATCTCCTCTGACTCTGCAGGGTGCCGTCACAAGTGTTTGGTGTGATTCTCTTCTTCTTCTTCTTCTGCGGTTGGGTTGCGCGTGTGAATGTCCGCGTGGAGGAGAAAGTGAGTGTCTCGTCTTGTCCTGCTCGCCTGCAACATTGTCTGCGTGTTTGTGCGTGTGCATGCTGAGAGATCGAGTGTTAGTAAAGAGAGAGAGAGAGAGAGAGAGGGGGAGAGAGAGAGAGAGAGAGAGAACTGAGTACTTTCTGTATGTTGCGTGTGTGTGTGTATGTGACAAAACATGGGGTCTTGCTGAGCTGAGTACTCTGCCGAGCGTGCGCGAGTGAGTGTAGTTTCTCTCTCTCTCTCTCTCTCTCACTCTCTCTGTGCATGTGTGTGTGTGTGCTCATCACGTCAGCTTGGCTGGGGTCTGGACGGCAGGCTAGGGGAGAGAGAGGGAGAGGGAGAACAATATGAGCGTGGTAGGGCAGTGCTAGCATGCGGACCAGGAGCAGGCTGCTGCAGACTTGTAGCAGTCTTAAGATGATGGCCATGGTCCGGACCTCCCTCCAGAAAGTGGTGGTCTTCTTACACAGGCTCCAGAGGATGGCCATCTCCTCGCCTCGCTACCAGAAACTCTGCAAGGTACGTGGTCACCTGAAGAGTGAGAGAGCTGGCTGCTGGACTGAGTTTCAGTTTTTGATTATTATTTTTTTCCTCCGTTCTCCTGATGGACATCTGATTTTAAGTTCTACTTATGTAGGATTTGGGGTTTTTTTACTTTTCTGTATGCATGTGTCGGAGTCTGCTTTATGCTCATGAAAGGATTTTGTGTTTGTGATTAGGCAGATGACATCAAAGTTTTTGCTTCTGAGTGGATTATTATTTATTTTTTTCAGTCAAACTGTCAGTCTTTAGTTGAGTAAGTAACCAGGATTCACCTCATCTGTTTTTTTCCCCTTGTTTGCTTTTTATCCAATACTCGTGATCATTTTCAAGACCTTATGTTTGAGGTGATGTCGTTTGTAGAGAATGAGTGACCTCCACAGTTTGACATTTTAAATATAAACCAGCCTGACTTCTTGACTTCTTCACACTCTTTTCGACATCTTTGTCTCCAGAACAAGTCACGATGTGTTGCGTGTGCGTGCTTTATGTTTTTCGTCTGCGGATCGAACCTTTTTTTGAAGGGAGTTTGGGCTTTGTCATGAAGCAGGAACTAGTGAAGTGGAGAAGATGATGCTTTGTGTTGTTTTTTGAGTGAGTAATAAAAGTGTTTTGGGGGTTTATGTTTGCTCGAGGCTTCCTGACAGAATTGAAGGGGATACAGGGGGTGAAACTTTCCTGTGAAAAGGTTGTTTTGAAATCGCAGACGCCTCAACTGCAAGACAAACTCGTCTCAAAATGGATAACCTGTCGTCAGATTTGATTTTTTAATTATTAAAAACCCTGTGTGAATGATGAACTGCTGACTTTCGGTGGAGCAGTTAAGTTGTGCCACTCCTGATCACTACTGTCCATCTTGTGTCGCACAGCATTGACCCGTTGTCAGTGAGAGGGCAGAGGGAACCAGCTGTGTAGATCTGACAGTGAGAGACTAATGCTCTGACTGCTCGCCAGCATCAATCATGCCTTGACAAACATGTGGCAGTTGGACTTAATCCACTCTTAATCCATAAACCCTTCTTTCCTAAGTGCTTGGCTCTTACTCAATCGCATGTGTTTGGTCCCTTTTCATTCTTTTCTGCCTTTAGTCTTTGCCAATGTGTGCTCATGTGCGTGGGTGTTTTTTATTATTTTATTTTATAGGATTTGCCTGCCTGACTTTGTTTAAAAAAAAAGAAAAAAAGTAGAACCTGAAGTGGAAAGGACTAGAGAGAGTGAGGCTTAATGAAAAAGGAAGTGTACTGTTTAAGGGAGCGATAAACACAGCATTAGTCATTCATCATTTTCCCGCCCTTTCTCGGTTATTTATCTATCAAGAGCTGCGCTTCTTCTTTTGCTTGTGTAACCATCGAATGAGTGAATCAGATCCTTTCTCCCGTCCGGCATTGGTATCTTCAAAATAAACTCTTTGCTCTTTCTTTACCTCGTATACTTTGAACACTGGAGTTGAAACACTCGTGGTATTTGTTAAGCCATCCTCAGTAGCCTTACTTCCTTCATACCTGACCGGACGGATGCATCACTCACACCACACTCGATTACCCTCCCCTGGCTCGCATCGGTCATTCCGGGTTCGTTTGGCCTTCCCCTCGGGGGCATCAGTAATGCCGGGCTTGTCCTGCCTCCCCGGGGTGCGTTTGCTTGCTGCCAGACTGTAACAGTGACTTCTCCATGATGGATTTGCTCGGGGCACAACCTCTGGGGTCCAGCCATTCTCTCTGCTTCAGGACAGTACATGTCCTGAAGCAGCCTCAGCCAAAAGCTTTTTTTTTTTTTTTTTGTCTGATTCAGGATAATAAGCACTAAAATAATCTAGTTCCCCTTCTTAAGCAGATTTATATCGATTAATACGAAATCTAACCGCTGTAATCACTCTGATAGAGGGACATAACTTTAAATGTAATATTCATCGTTTTCCCGGGGAACACACTGTACATCCTGTACTTGAAAGAAAAAAAATCAATAATATTAAACCAACTCAACTTCCTTTTCATCATCAGGCTCTGCAACATGAAGGCTTAATGTAAGATTACAGACAGGCTGTATTTTACCCCTGACAGTCCAGTTAAGCTGCAAATGAGTCGACAAAAAGTAGGCCCGAAACATATTGACCTTCATCCTATTACGTCTCGTCACTGGCAGGACAGCAATGAATGATGGGAAGTTTGTAAAACCTACTGAGTCATCGCCCTTCCGATGGCGGTTTTCTATGAATCGTGCTTCGTGTGGTGTGCATGTTAGCTTTTTAATGGCACTCATTACGTTGATATATACTACTGAGCTTTGCAGTGTTAGGAAGCGGAGACCATTTAACTTCAACACTTTACACAACTGCGTCTCTTATTTGGTGGGTAAATTGTTTTCTTCCCCCGCTTTCCCTGTTTAGTAGCAATAATGTTTGATGAAGCTGTAGGCTATTAGGATACGTTTAAACATCCACACAGTGTCCCCTTAAGGCTTTGTTTATGTGTTCCGTCCTGCTATGTGTTCATCCAAGACGAAAAAGTAGCTCTTACCCCCGTATAAGTTGTTGTCTAAATGCGCTGAAATGTAAATGTGACGCGTCATGAATCGTTAAAACGTCCTGATCAACTCTTTTCCACTTCCTCTCTCCTCGTGCACCTTCCACCTTAGTCTTCCTCTTTGCTTGTATATTTGTGACACGAGGAGTTTACTCTGTGTGTGTGTGTGTGTGTGTGTGTGTGTGTGTGTGTGTGTGTGTGTGTGTGTGTGTGTGTGTGTGTGTGTGTGTGTGTGTGTGTGTGTGTGTGTGTGTGTGTGTGTGTGTGTGTGTGTGTGTGTGTGTGTGTGTGTGTGTGTGTGTGTGTGTGTGTGTGTGTGTGTGTGTGTGTAATCAGGACTTGAGCATTGGCTGAAGGGCCTACCTCTCTCCTGAGGAGTGTCCTCCTACTCTCATTACTGAGCCATTGGCTCCTGCTATGTGTTCTCAGTGTGTGTGTGTGTGTGCGCGCACATGTGTAGCTAGAATCTACTTTAGAAACCGCCCTGAAGCTCTTAACAGTGTGGAGTCATGCCTCGTCTTCCCTGTTGTTTGTCTGGCAAATGCCGTAGCGTCCATGCACCTTTGCTGGAGGCTCACTTCTGTCCCAGGACAGGTGACTCAGTCGTGGGCACCGAGCCCAGCTATCTGACCTCCCCGTCCTTGAGCTCCACTAGGGTCCTCTGGGTTATTAGCACATGTTAGCATTAGCATTAAGAGCCTCAGGTGCAGGCAGACCCCCTATCTGCAAACTGGCTTATGCTCAAATCACACTCCTTCTTTTACTTCATGCATGCTTAGACCCATTAGACACGGATGCCCACAATGCATTGTGTTCTCTTTCCTACTTGACGCACACGCACACAATCTGTAGCTCGGCTGGTTGATGAGTCACAAGCTGTAGAATAATGTGCTAACAGATTCATAGATGCAGATCATTGAAATTCATCAGGATGGCATTAGAAGAGAGTAGGAACAATAAAAGGAAATGAAGAAGAGATTCCGGGCCCAATCAACATTATATGTAAATCACAGCCGAGAGACTTCCTGTTGGCACTCGTGGTGATTTTAGGAAGCACTTAAATCGCTGATAGAGCCTTGAGTAGAGCTGTTCCTCTTCTCCTAATCACAGTTTCTGAAGCAATTGATCACATCTCGCCACGTAATTGACACATGCAACCTCACAGTAGATAAAATATGTAGTAATCTAACTGTCATAATACTAATATAATATCAAATATAAATGGATAAAAAGACTGTCAGTCTCTCTCTCTCTCTCTCTCTCTCTCTCTCTCTCTCTCTCTCTCTCTCTCTCTCTCTCTCTCTCTCTCTCTCTTTGTCTCTCTCTCTCTCTCTCTCTCTCTCTCTCTTTGTCTCTCTGTCTTTCCATTTCATCTCTCCCACATCCAGTAAGCCCATTTATCCGGCCAGTAATGCATGTGCGGGTTGGGTTTGTGTTTTTTCTCGCACTATATCGATGGATGTTGTGCGCTCACTTCCATTAGAGGCTTTCAGGCAGGTCCCAGCAGCAAAGTAAACCTGCTGATGCCTGTGTGCTTCATCACCAAGATAGACTTTATGGAGCTGGAAAGCTCTGCAAGCAGCCGGCTTTTCAACATGTGATCGTCACAGTAAACAACTGTTTGTCTGGAGGGGGAAGCGACAGATGCTAAGCCTTCCGTGGAGAATGATATGTGAACGTATAGACTGACTGTGGTAGCATAGGAGCGCTTAAACGGCAGTCATAGCACTCTGTTGTTTAATGATAAAAATGTAAACATAATGAACAAAGCTATTTGAGATCATATCTGCTCACGTGTTTGGCGTGTTGGCAAGTACAACAGTTTAATGTAAACATTTCAAATACCGGTGGAAGTGAGTGACTTGGTTTTAGAGCTGGAGTTGTGAGTTTTAGCATTACAACTGGAAGCAGTGTTCAGAAAATGATAAACCAAAGAGGACCCTTTTATCACAACAACTCTTGCAATAAGTCGGAGGAACATGCCTTCATTAGTTGGACTTTTTAAGAGCAAACAAACTTCATTAATCGCAGTCTTTTAAGAACTCAAATACGTACAAATAATTCAAATCAGGACTTTCATCAGGAAATCTAAGAATGTGTTCGTTAGATATACGATAAGAGGAAAGCAGTGTGTGCCGACGGTTACAGTGGTTGATTTTACACCTGAAGCTGCAGATACTTTTCAGCTCAAAGGGTACTGAGGTTCATTACCCAGATACACTGGTGGGACTTGTTAGTTTGCAGACAAACCCAGTCTGGCGCCAAAAACTCCCAGACTTACCTGACACTGTGATCAATGGTCGGCCCAGACTTGCTGTGCCATATTGTTCTAAATTGAGCCAAGACGGAGATAAAGATATCCTGCAGGCTCAAATACCCCGTAGTCATGCACACAGTGTCCTTATCTGATAAGCATCTCTTCCTGTGGAGCAGGATTTCTGTCAAAAAAAAATGAACGTTACAAGTTGAAGGCTTTTGAGCAGAGTGAGAGGGATGAGGGGTCACAGTGACCTGGGACAGTGAGAGGTAGGGATTTCGTTGCCAGTTTGAAGTCTGTCTGACCTTCCTTTGCCTCTCATCCTCCCTTCACACTGAGCTGGACTGTGATGCAGGGGGGGAGGGGGGAGGGGGGGGGGGGGGTAAGAGGGGAGGAAATAAAATAGGGGGTGCAATCATTTCCCTCCAGTGCTCCTTCTGTTCTTGGTCTGACAATCAGTCTACGGTGAGAAGTGTGCACAACGCCACTGTCCAAACCTGTCAGTATTGCTGGTAAACACGCAAACATGGAAGTGTGTGTGCGTGTGTGTGAATCTGTTCATTGGGGTGCTGACAAATATCACAGCTTCTGATTGGACGACAGTTTATGGTGTCAATCAATATTATTGGCCAGAATAATCATCAGAAAAGGAGGGAATGATTAATTATCAATCCGATTTTCCCCAGAACTAATTTAGAAGTAATTTCTTTTTCTTTTTAGATTTTTCCTGCTGTAACTTCTCCTTCTCTGTTGGGATCATTAATTCCTCAAAAAAAACAAGTTGCTCATTTGCTGCAAAATAATATCTGCTACTGCTGCGACTCAGTGCTTTGGTATATTTTTTCTGTTGTGCACTGAGCCGAGATAATTTCTCCTCGTTTTATGTAAGACACATTGCACATTTTCTGCGAGATATCGTTCTTCAAATCGAGCTGATCTCATTGTCTGGATGCCATTCTGTTTCTACATGTTGGCCTTTCTGTAGAGATTAGTATTTCTTGAACTAAAAAAACACAAGTCAAAGTCGCTGAAAGAAAAAAAACAAACATGATAAGGCGAAGTTAGTTAATTAATCTGAGAAACATGAAACTGCACTCCATTCTCTGTACCTGTCTTCCATCCTCAACGTCTCCAGTACCAATTTCCCTAATACCAGCCTTCAAGTTAGCATACGCTCCGGCTCAAATCTTCCTTCTATTTATGCCTTCATCTGCTCTTGGCGTGCCACTCTTTAATCATTCATACTCTCCTTCTTTTTTTTTTCTCCCTCCCATCCTCCGAAAACCTTCTGTCCATCTTTTCCACAAGTCTTACACAGATGGCTTACATGCTACTTGAGTCCGCTGTGATGCCCCGCTTACGAGGCAGATCATTACATGCTGCTGAAAAATTGATCAAGCGCTCTCTCTGACACGGCAGCATCGACAGTGAAGGGTTCAAACCTTGGAGGGGAAAAATTTCCATGGCTGAATTTAAATCATTCCACAAATTAGATTTGACTCCTCTCAATATCTCCGGCTTTTAGTCAGCTGCTGTTTTTGAGTGGTAAGGTATTATGGTTCGTCTGTATCTTTAGCTCTAAGTCTAATACATTGAGAACTAAGACTATTTACCGGGAACAAGTATGTTGGCGTCATCATATTGTGTTCACTTTTCGACAACATTGTGCGTTATTTAAAAACGTTGATGGCCAAAACTTTGAAAAGAAAGACGCTGAAAGGAAAGTATCATCTTATGGTAGTTTAGGTAAACAAACTGTCAGACAAGAAGGATGTAAACTAAGAAAGAAAAAGTAGACCAAGTAGAAGTTAGAGGTCTGAAGGGAACAGCAGTGTGCCATGGTGAAATGTAAAGTGTGCGACTGCTCTTCGTGCAGCCCAAAGCGAACTTGATTCTTGTTTCTGTGACGTTTTTTTTTTCTTTATCTGTTTGGAAAATCTGTTGCTGCTCTGAATTGCGTTCTCGGCACAACACTCCGCCATTACGCCCAATGTGTCCTTTAGTGGGCGGGGCCATCTCGCTTCCCCCCCCCCCCATGTGGAGGCGGGGCTAACAATTTGACAGTGAAAGAAACAAATTGAAGGAAGCCCTGTGTGGTCCCATTTGAACTCAGAGCTCAGAGGGAGTTCATCCTTTTTAGAAAGTCAATGCTTTGTGATATATGTCGTCTGGATATATTAAAATGTTGCATATAAAATGTTTAAAGGAGGAGGATAGTAAAGAGCATGCTCTCAGAGGTTACTCCTGATCAGCTCCAAAAACAAAACAAAAAAACAACAAAAAATGCTTTCTGCAGTTATGTCACCGGCAGATGAAAGATAAATCGTGCTATAAATAGTCTGTAATCTGCATAAGGGCACAGCCTGGAGAGTCAAATGACAAGTAAAACTGATTAAAACAGCTTGGGAAAAGAGATTGATGTGTGTGTGTGTGTGTGTGTGTGTGTGTGTGTGTGTGTGTGTGTGTGTGTGTGTGTGTGTGTGTGTGTGTGTGTGTGTGTGTGTGTGTGTGTGTGTGTGTGTGTGTGTGTGTGTGTGTGTGTGTGTGTGTGTGTGTGTGTGTGTGTGAGATCACGTCATGCAAATACTGTGCAGGACTTGTTTTATAAAACTGTAACTTTGCCCTCAAGTGTGCTCGCCGTCGACGTGTAGGTTTTTTAGTTTGTCATTAAACTTGACGAGACATTAAATCAAAAATGTGGTTTAAAAGATTAGACCCGAGACAGCTCCATCGAACGTGTGATATTCTCGTAGGTTGAGGGAGGGATCAGAGAAGACAGGAGAGGATCAGCGTGAGCACAGGAAGTATTTGTGAAAGACAGTCTAACATAAGCTTTAACTCCACTTTAGCGCTACCTTCGCACGTCGGACCGCTGACTTCAAAGAAAATATTCCGAGCCGTTAGTCGCAACGAGGGATCAAATGAGATTTACTACAGCGCTGAGAGTGGGAGATGCTCATTGGTTCAGCAGATTTCTCAGATATCACCCAAAACGTCTAAAAAGAGTGACATTTTGACTGTCATCACCCCATGGCTGATGAGTCTGACTTTCATGACGAGGATAGATAGATAGATAGATAGATAGATACTTTATTGATCCCGAGGGAAATTCAAGGCATTCAGTAGCAGTATACAGACAGGCAGGACACAAGACATTTGTTACAATACACCCCCGCTGTCCCCCCTCCCCTCTGTATACAAATCCCCCAAACAAGATTTAGCAGCCCCTATGTGACTAAGAATAAACATAATTATATGTTAAACCTGTGCAGTTTAGCATTAGCAGTTAGACTTAAAACTAATATAGCATAATGTACATAACCTGTGAGGAGAGAAAAACATGTGTTGGTTAAAAGAGACCTGTAAACAGTTAAAGAGCCTTAGAAACAAAGTGCTGACCTTCTAGAAACTAGTTACATGTGCATGTACAGAGGTGTTTGAGCTTATGCCAGAGGTGTGAGTACAGTCGTTAAACAGTCGTTAAACAGTCAATGCAGGAATGTAAATTGGCTCACCAACTTAAAGGAGCAGTGATTTGCATTAAGTGTCCTAGACAATATGGTGAAACCAGGAGTGGTTAGGGTAATTATCGTTAAGTACCCAACTATTGAGGGGCAGATTAGCATTAAGTGTTGGAGACAATAGAGTGAAACTTGACCTAATTAGGGTGATCATGTCAACCCTTACAGATGTAGCATAACACAACAGTAGGATGAAACCAGACATGATTAGGGTGATTATCTTTAAAGTGACCAGTGCTCAGTAAAGTGACTATCAATATGCATTACAGTGTCCAACTGGGGGCTGACTCTGAGGTCAGCAGTGCAGGTGAGGAGTGAGAAAAAAAGTGCAAAAAGAATCCAGGGATCACCGTGCGCTTCTTCCCTGCCGTGACAGTGAAGTGTTATACAGTCTTATGGCCAGGGGGACAAAAGAGTTATTGAGTCTGTCCGTGGAGCACGACTGTGACAGCAGTCTTTCGCTGAACATGCTCCTCTGCCCGGTGAAGGTGCTGTGCAGAGGGTGGTGTGTGTTGTCCATGATGGAGAGCATTTTGTCCAGAGACCTCCTCTCTACCACTGTCACCAGTGAGTCCAGCTCTGTACCCACCACAGAGGAAGGAAGAAGGGTGACTCAAAAAAAAAATAAAAAAAAATGTCATGACAGAAAATGAAAATGGCTGCCCAGGGTGGTTTTATTTTACAGAAAAACCGGGGTAGAGAAAGATAGATATAATGTGGAGGAAAGGAGGACGATATTGGACTAGACGACGAAGCCTTTGATAGGCAAAAGCCGGACAGAAGAACAAAAGCATGAAGAAGAAATGGTCAATAGACGTGTAGAATTGCTTTCCCATCTTTGAGTTCTGCAGGGCTCCTCAGACGGTCACTGGAGAGACAATATGTCTTGCAAAAACACACACACACACACACACACACACACACACACACACACACACACACACACTGTACAGAATTGATCCACACACTCACTCTCAGTCTGAAGGATATTCTCAGAGTGGGCATGTGGTGAAAATTCATTTATTGCTTCAGTACATGAACGACTTCATTCTCACCGGCTGCTTTGCCTCCCACTGTGGACAAAAAAGAGAAATACCAACAAAAGCCTATTACACATTTGTCCAGTTTACGCCCTGGTTGGTCCTCTCCTCTTTTAGCTTCTGTCACACGCTCATTGTGTGTGTGTGTGTGTGTGTGTGTGTGTGTGTGTGTGTGTGTGTGTGTGTGTGTGTGTGTGTGTGTGTGTGTGTGTGTGTGTGCCAGTTTGTGCCTCCTAAATATCATTGGGATTAGCACTAGGGGCTTAATTAAAAAGCAATTACCTTTGGTCGCTGTGGGTGACGCTTGGCAGAGAGGAGCTGCACTAATCTGGTGAACTGTGCGAGGGACCCTCAGTGGGCAACACACACAAACATGCTAACAAATTGTCCATTTGTCTCCAGAATTAACGGAGGATTAAAACAATTGTTAATTAGTAAAGAAGGGTTGAGAGGGTCAAATATGTCTTTTGGGGAGAGTGCATGCGCCCCCTGACTCTAATACCCTTTGTGTGTTTGTTTATAAGGTTAAAGAGGCAAACGATATTAACTGAATCAAAATCATTTTCTCTTATGGGCTGCTAAGCATACTCTTTCTCTTCCACTTTTGCTTTTGTTCTTTCTTTCGCCCTGAAACCCTAAAATAGGTTAGCACAGTTAGCGGCACAGCTAATCTTATCATTTTAAAGCTCCAATTAGATGTTGCTAATGACCGTAATTAGATCATCTCTCTGAGACTGAGTGCAAAGTGGCCTTGAAAAGCCCTGTGTGCTGAAGACACAAAGAGAAGTGTTTTTTTTCCCTTTTTCTAAAAAAAACTCAAAACAAGGCAGTGAAGGGGGTCAAAGATGGTCTGAAACATCTGCATTCATGGTTTGTTTGTTCACAATCAAGTCTTTTTTCTGTGGGCCAATCAGTAGGGTTTAAGAGAAGTTGCTTAATTTGACTTTATGGTCAGGTGATCCATGATCAGTCATCATGTATATGTGTGTACCTTTGTATGTCAACGAGTGAGGGCCTAATATTCTAAGATCACACTGTTGTAGTCAGATCAATGAAAGACTCTTAAATTGAGATCAATTAAGAGAAGAGGTTTGAAGGTTTTCTAGTCACAAGTCACAAGTGTATTCCTTCTAGGGTTGCCGGGAAGGGGAAAAAAAGAGGAACTGAAGTTTAAAGATATTTATGGTGCTCACAAGACTGAGTGCGTTTGACAGTTATTTTTACCCTCAGGTTCTTCAATTTGTAGTCGTTCATCAAGTTTTAATTTTGGATTGATGTTTTCCAGCCCGGAGAGAGACAATTAATTACCACTAACTAGTGTGGGGAAAATGACACACACACGCACACGCACACACACACACACACACTGAGGAACACACCTCTAGCCCTGGCTGATGTTCTGTAATTGTCCTCTGTCCTCTTTCTTCTTGGCTCGCTCTATTTATAGCCTGTGTGAGGCACCGCCCTTTCAGAGCGTACCATAGCAACTACATGATTGACAGGCCGATCGACAAGCGTCCCTATCCATCTGGCACTCTTCTTCCTCCTGCTGACTTTCCCTGCGACATCACCTGAGTCTGACTGTCTAGTTCCGCTTGTTAATGTGTGTGTTTAATTCCAACCTTTCTGCTAGTAAACAAGCCCGGGCTGTCAATTTATGTTCAAATTTTAAATTCCATTCAAAACATTTGGAGACTGTAGGTATTTGATCTGTTGATATTTCTTTAAATCAAAAACAGTTCTGTGTGCAAAGAAGCTGTGGCCTTTACTGTTGCAACCTGTTCCAAATACATTGACAACATACCTGATTGTGATTTTGATGCTTTGGTGGTGTCAGTTTTAAATTGAACTCACTGACCAATCGGATCACTAAAAATCAGAGGAGTTAGGGATACACATTTCAGGCGGCTCTGAGGATCTTTGTGTGGACTAAGGCTGTCTACAACATATCAGTCGAAGTTGAACATCTTTATGACTTACCAGAGTTACTTTCATTCCACTCCAACTATTTACACTATAGCATATATCCTGCCATCTTCTAGGCAAATCCAAATGGACTTTCACAGCACAAACAGGCTGGGTACTACAGCTAATGTATTAGGTCGGAGTTTAGCCCATTTTTCGTCAACAGCCTCATTTCACAGAATCTCATTTTGTGTTTGGAAAATGATATATCAGCAGCCTGTAGTAGCTGTTCGCACCACTTACTATGCTACAATGGTATCAGTCTGTCTCCCATTTGCACTACAAAGATGTTAACTCTTTACTTGATAATGGCAGTTGACAGCCTATGGAGCTTACTGTCGACAGATGAGCGTAAGAAGCACTCTGACAGGATGACAAATTCAAATTTCTGCATCACACAATCTGAAATATACATATTTTAGAATCAAACTGGAAGCATTTCTTTGTATCGCTGCTTAGCCTTCCTTTGTTGGCTAAAGAAATGCGTTACAATCATTCTTTTTTCTATTCTTAAATGATTTTTTTTTTTTTTTTAGGGTAAGTCATCAACGAGCAGTGAACTCGTTGCCCCTGCATCTTTCTTTCCGAACACAAACTTTCCTTTTACCTGGCGGTTCCCTTTTAACCTTTTTACCTGAGTGGTGTCCCCGGCATGTGACTTTAGGTAAGGAGTTGAAGTGTAAACAAACCTTCTACAGTGTGGAATTGCTACTTAGTCACTATGTCAACCTTTGAGGGAACACAGGCCTGCTAAGGGCGGGATCAGATTTTGTGTGTGCAATCTCATTTATGCATGCAGTCTGCTCTCTCAATTTTCTTCAGCTCTTTTAGCTTCCGAGCACTTGGGATCACAAGAGGTCACATGCCAACCATTTCTGACAAGCAAGCTGCGATTTCAGAAACATCCCTCCTCCCCCCTCAAATGTCAGGATCTTTTTGAAAGTGAAAGCCCTCACTTTGAAATCTACTCAGCCCTAGCATGCATTTTCCGTCTTTTTAAAGAGCTATTAGAGCGCTTTTAGTGGTACTTAGGACTGACATATTTAATGTAAACATGCCTCTTAGTTTAACCTGCAAATACATTTTAAATGTTGTTGATCCTTGTTTTCGGCTACCCTGCCTGTGCTCTTTAGTACATTTCTTTAGGTGTGTTATGTTTTTAACACGCCTTTGGAAAATGTTACCTTTCTGAATATCAGCTCAATATCAAATATTTCTTTGTATTGTTGTAAAATATGCGATCGTTCCCAATCCATTTGTGAGTCATAATATATGTCATGGCATCCTCTCAAAACATACTGTACATGACTATATTACATACTGTCTATTTAACAGGTACCTTGGCCACTACGTAGCTAACTGTGTTCACTTTTGACAGAAATGAACGCCAAAGAGGTGTCAGTTCTTTTCCATGACCTAGCTTAATGTGCGTTTGTATGAAATGATTGGCAGCATTAACACGTTGTGGGCTTTTTTTAGTACAGGGTGACAATATTGTGTAGCTGGCTGCATGGGCTGAAAATGCTGGTTGCCATGACAGTGTCACAGACAGCAAGTTGAAAGAGAAAATAGGACCAGCGAGCGGAGCGGGCGAAGAGGAAATGAAAAGGGAAAAATAATGAAGGAACACAAGATGTCATCTTAACCCACACATGAGGCAGAAATATATTCTTTGGTAGTTTGGTCATAGGTCAAAAAGTGTCAGAGCCGCTTTGCATTTAGGTCGTGGTTTCGTTATGGAAAACAAGGACTGACCACACAAAGTATTCTTAAGGTATACCAGTGGTCATCGGCACTCATGCTACATGAACAGTGCTAACCCCTTTTGGCATCTTGTTTGTTTAAAATAACAAGTGCAAAATGTCATTGAGCTTGATGGATTTAGTCTTGTTGAATGAAGTTTTGTTGAATTAAGAAAACAAAAATGTTTAATGGGATGTTTGAGTTAGGTTTGGACATTAAGTAAAAACTTTTACAAAATCAGAACAGATCATTTCCCTCCGGCAGCAGAAACAGAGGCTGATTGAAAAAACCTTTACACAAGAAGACAGCGTCAAGGAAGCTCAGTAAACAAACAACCTCAGTTCATTAAATCAGTCAAACATGAGTGAATTATGTGTCCAACAATTACAAAAAAAAGTTACGTTTTATGGCGTACGTCAGTCAAACTCAAAAAAGTCCAATTGCCACTAAAGCGTTTTAGAGAGAGGAGACGGCGTTCATACTTATTTATAGTCTGGCTGGTCATTGTTATTACCAGCCATTCAAATCTCTGGTACAGATATTTGAATGGCTTCAATTATGAAAACAACGGCGCACACTTAATGGCCTACTTTAGGGTAATTGCAATTGACATCAGATATTCTGAAAAAAACCCATTTGCAAACTCGTGTTTGATCTATTGTGTTTTTTTTAGAGACAGCTATCAAAAAAATTCATATCTCCAAAATCCCTATAATTACTGGTTTCCAGTTGTGTGTGAGTAGGAAAAAAGCAGGTGACTTTTTGATCAGGCTGACTTGTGATTTGAAAGCCAACCACTCAAAATGCTACTCAGAGTTCATTTTTAAAGCACATTAATGAGGCTGCTCTGAGGCTAAAACAACAACAGAATAATAATATAAGGTTTCCTTGAAAAAAAAAAAAAAACCCTCAAATTGGGCGAGACGTAATGCATTCTTTACTGTGATGTGATTTTGCACTGAATCATAATGTTCAGCCAAACCTCTCCTGAGCAGTGCAGGCTGTATCGCTGCCATGGTGCCATTTAATCATACAAAACAGTTGTAAAACTGATTGGATGACTCCCAGAGCCCAGAACTGTATATTCCCAGTAGTTTTAAAAGATATTGGGCTTATGTGCACTGCTGCTGAATTGCTCCAGGAAACCGCATGTATTAAGGGACCGAATTGAATGGGACAAATAGTTTCAGTAATGGAAGATAGCCTGAGGTCGTGTCTGTGGTATGACTCAGTTTTTCGAGGCTATTGTGGGTTTTATTCACCTCTATTCTCCTATTGCAGACGTAGCAATCATTTGAGGTAGCACTGGGTTTTTTCTCCATTTCATCTCTGCCTACTTTTTCATTTTTCTTCAAGGTATTTTACCATGACTGGTCTGTATGCTCCAGTGACTTTAACACTAGTATTTACACTATTTCTCCTATTTGACACACCTCTCGGACACGCCTGCTCTTTACGCTCATCATATAATGGTTCAGTTCTCTAGTATACTTAATGAAGGCACACACTTAGAGCGCACACCAGCTGGATCACTAATTCCAGTTTGTCACAGAGCAGACTAATTGATTAATGGCTTTAACACTGGAGGTGCCGACTGGCATCTGGGAATCTTAACTCTGATTGGCTGCAGAGTAAAGACATCACATACACTCTGTCGCCAACTCTGTATTTTTCTATTTCCTGCACTTCCTTCTCCCTCTGTACTGAGTGCATCATTAATACTCGGCTGACTTTTGTAAGTGGCTTCTTCCTTTGTAAACATTAAATGGTTTTTGACATGATGTTCTAGGCGTTCACTATTCATATTGGACTTCAGCCATTTAAATGGGCTTCTACAGTGGTGTTTTGCAGTTTTTCCTGATTTTAACGAGATAGAAAAAAAGAAAAAAAAGTTTTTTTTTTACATTTTTTTTTAACTTATTTATTGCCATTATAAAAAAAGAAAAAGAAAGGAAAAAAAAAACCCACCCACGCTCTCACACTGAATACAAACTTAGTGTATGAATATAAAATGGAATTTATCGTCTATCCATTTCCTGGTGAAGTTTATGGTGACTCCATTGTTTGAGGTGTAATTTGGAGGCAGTCAGCACAGCAGCATTTAAAATGCTCATATTTCTTTTTTTATTAAATGAGAAGTGAGTTTTAGGGGCATGCAGCAGAACTGAAGTCAAACATGAAGCTGAGCCGGAGGATAGCTGTTTTGATTTATCCATTTCTTCATGGTCAAGTGTTGCTTTGATCTCTTCAAAAATAGACTCATTTTTAAAAAAAATGAAAACCACTCTGTTTTGAAGAGTACCTTTTATCTTTACAGTTCAGCTCAGAAATGTAATGTCATGAATACAACTTGCTAATGAAACAGGGTGACCCTTTGTTGCTCCTCTCCAGTGCAGGATGTGTAAAGCTCATTTACAGACTGAGGGTAGAGCTGCAGCACATGAAAAAGACCCATTTTCTCTCTTTATAGTTGTATTCATTTTGTTAATTGGATGTCCTTCTCTGCTTATTCAAGGACTCCCTTTGTAATCTCCTTCTCATTTCTCTCCATCCTTACTGGATTGTTTATGTAATTTTTCCACCAATGAGAAAACTGTCTGAATTGATTTGATTTCTCAGTTTTTTTATCGATGTTGAAGGCCGAGTCTGGTGAGGGCTTCTTCCTCATGCTGCATCTCTGTGGCATTTTGTTTTATTGATGCGATCTAGATTTATAGGATGACCTTTATGATTATATTATGTGCTGAATATTTCAGTTGGCAGGTGACTTTATAAGTCCGGGGTTTTCATATTTTCGGATCATTTGAAAGATCAACTTCATGCTCTTTGACATGCATAGAGAAAATATTTGATTCATGAAACCCTTCCTATGCTGATTCCTGATTATGAATAATAAGGATAAACTTTATTGATCCCCCAATGGGGGAAATGTGGTTGTTACAGCAGCTCAAAAACAGGGAGCAGGAAATGTAAACGGCGTCAAAACAAAGTAAATAAAAACAACCCTAACCCTAAGAGCAAATTTACATTAATTAAATAAATGACAAAAAAAAAATGATGCAATGAAATAATACTAGGCATAAACACTATATATACTATCACTTGTGTAAAGACAGATCAGATTAAAAACACAGTGTGGAGCATTAATGAAATTGATGATTATACAGAGTCATGAGGCGGTGATACTGTTAAACAGTCTGACTGCAGATAGACCAAAGGACCTGTGATAACACTGCAGGGTGAGTGTCTCGGTTATATATGTCTTCATATTGCTGCTGTACAAACAAGACAAGTAGATTCAAAATGAAAGTTCATCATCTGCATAAAGACTGAGAAACATTTGTCGAAGAATTTGATGCAGCCTTTATCTTGAACTTTTAGAAGAGGTATGTACGAACGCTACATGGTTGGCATTTAATGAACTGATTGCCTTTAACACTAAGTAACCTTAAGCTGAATAATTCAACTGTAGACAAAAGAGAAGAATGTTAAATTAGCAAGAAAATCGACTCACTTAAATCGGCAGAAAGCACGTCCAACTTCTCTCACATCGGGTGATTATTGTAGATAAGCACCAATCAGACACATTCTCACCCACTTTTACCAGGATGCACACAGAACAATTTCAAGCATTCATTCCTCTCTGTTTTTTTTTATTATTATTTTTATAAGATCTATAGCTCTCAGCACCCAGTGTCATTGATATATCTGGCACAGATGTTCTGCCCTCAGACATAAGACTGACATATGCTAAGTGTCTGCAGTTCACCGCAGCACGCTGATATGAAAACTGCCCTTCTTTGACCCGAGGATATAACCATGTGTGAGTGTCACAGCTGGGTCAATCACAGGACCAACACATTTACACACAGGAGTCATCTTGTAAAGCTACATGGTGGGAACAGTCGGTGCATCAAACATCATTACTGTTTGATTTATTTAAAGAGCATGCTTATAAGGGTGCAGAATAACTGATCTCATCTTTAATCCTTCTTGCTGGACCAAGTAGATACAGAGTTTGAGAGTGTTAAACACATTTAGCTCTAAAGGTAACAAAGATAGAATCTGGGAAAAGATGTTACTTTAGTGTTACTGCACTAACCCTGAAGCTTTTAGAGCCTTTTTTTTATTTTTTATTTTTAGATGGAATGAATGAAAGTAGAAGACAAGGACTTTAATGCTGTCCATTTAACCTTACCATCCCATTCACTACATGTACAGTGTGTGAAATCTGCTGTTATGTTTGTTGTTTGTGTGAGACACTAAGACGCTAACAGTAGCCCATGCTGAGCGTCAGCTGCTATTAGCATTGTGTCAATTTTGAAACTTTGAAGCATCCTAATGTGTCTGAAGAGTGCTGTATCAGGGAGACGTGGTCAAGGGGGAAGATAAATGTCAGAGGATATATGGGAAGAGTGTGTGCGTGTACGTGCGTGTGTGTGTGTGTGTGTGTGTTCGCAACGTGATTTAGAGATTGAGCATTAAGTCAAGCCAATTACTGCATCACAACTCTCCCAGTCAGGGTTAAGTGGACTAAGAGAGAGGCAGGATGCGCAAATCACACCCCGCTGTCAGGCTCAAAGTGGGTCTGATAACAGCAATGGTGTTTGAGTGTGGTGGTGGTGGTGGTGGTGTGTGTGTGTGTGTGGGGGGGGGGTGTTTACCAAAACAGGAAGAGTTGGAATCTTATATTTGGTTATAAAATGATCACTGTTACCTTCTTGCTGACCACAACATCAGTGTTCACTTTTTTTTTTTGGGGGGGGGGGGGTCACATACATTTTCAAAAAATGTGTATTTGGACAATGTTGTGACTGTAAACATCTATTAGCAGGATAGCCTGTATTCTTCAGGGAGACCATGTAAATATTTCATTATTTTTAAGCTGTAGGAGAGGATGATGTACGTTACAGGGACTTCAGCAAAAGTCTGCCTGTCAGAAAGCTGTGCTCATTTACAGTATATAGAAGCAAAAGGAGTTGTATGTGAAATTCATACACAGTAAGGCACACCTGTCATCAGCGTTTCGTGCCAAAACAGTACAAGTTGATTTAAATTGCATGACCTCTCACTGTTCTGTTAGTTGTGATGTGGATTCCAGCATTTTTTTTTACTCAGCAGAAGCAGCTAATGGAAAGCTATTCGCACAGACCTCCGACCCACGGATTACTAATCACCTCATGTAACCGAGCATTTCTGCTTTTTTCTCATTCTCTCAGCCTCCCTCCATGATTTGTGTAATAAAATTAACTTCAAAGGTATCAGGATGAAGCCGCTGCAGCCTCACTGCTTTTACCTCACGTTGTTGTTTTCACTCTGCTCTCGCCTGCGCGTGTTTGAACTAGTTTCTAGCGGTTCTTGTTGTCTCTGTCATTATTCGCCTTCTAAATGTTGCAAGTTGACAAAAAAGGACTGAGACTTTGAGTCATTCTTTCCGGTCCGAATCATCTTTCTTGTCTTCTTTCCTTATCTGTTAAAAGGACAGCGTGTCACAAACGGGTGGATTGCGTACTAAAAGTCAAGCAGCTGCTGACACTCGGACTCGGGGGCACTAAGTAGATGCAAATCAAAGGCATGGAAATGGATCTTAGCGGTCATCTTGCACTTAACCCTGGTGGATATTACTGCCACTTAGAACAATCTGTAATGCATTTCTTTGGCTGTTCTACCTTTAAGAGCTTATCGTCACTGCTGGAGATGATGTACTGTATGACAAGAAAGTTGATGATATGGCGCAAGTTTTTTTTCCTATCCGGAGTGTGTTTCCCATGTGAAGCGACGCTCTGAAGATGAGCTTATTCATTGAGTGTTACCACTGGTCCAGCATTTAGGTTGTATTGTATGTTTTTAGCCGTTTCAAGCAGCCTGTCTCTGGGGATGGCAACACTTGTCAAACTTCCTCCCTAAAGAAAAACAAAAAAGTGTAAATGCAGCAGGAAGTTTTTGGTGACGTTAGGGCAAGGGAATCTTTGGGTGTCTCTCGGTTCAATTTTAACTCTTGGGGTCACGATTCGATTCAGAATAGATTTTTGATTTAAAAACTGTTCTGGATTAATTGCTCCATGGATTCAAAGTCGATTTTATGAATGATGCATTCTTCAGGATTTATTCCAGTCATCTGTAAGACTGGTTGCTCTATTATTATTATTGTTGTTGTGTACGCTTGATATCAAGGCTAAAACGGTCATGTTAGCATGGGACTCTATTGAGTCTGTCATATTGAAAGAGCAGTGGAAGAGTTTAAGTCCACACTGAAATGTCTAAACAGCTGTTGGATGGGTTGGCAAATTTACACGGACATCCATCCTCCCACAAGGATAAACTATAAAGAGCACATAACTTTTCCTGTTATTGAATTGTACATTGCACTGCCATGCATGGTCCCCAAACTGCCTGGCTGTATATTTACCACTTTTGCTTTTCCGTGACATTTCTCTTGAACCACAGCAGGGTTGTATATTTATCCTTCAGTGAAATATCTCCAGAATAGCATGCCTCTTTAGCGTCAGCATGCTGGCACTACTGGAGTATTCAGTTCAAAGCAACGCCTTGTTGAAGTCCACAGTCCTGATAGTCCTGCTGCATGACTGTGAACTTGATATGCCATTTATATTTCGAAAACAACAAATTAAAAGTGTTTTTCTTCTATTGTTCGAGTGTTTCTTCTTAGATCTCATTTTTTGAAGGAATTGCTTCATGTAATTTGGAAACCGGGCTGTTTGAGTTGTCACTTTAGTTCTTTGTTACAGGGGTGTTAACAGGAGCCTCAATGATGAGACGAGCCTTTGAACACATCCTGAAATAGATGACAGGTTACAAGTGATCCACAGAAGCCATTTAAATAAGGAACATTCAGTTTATATGAGCTTTAGGTTTATGCCACACCAACTGTAGAGTTAACTTTATACAACACTCCAAAAAGTAGTTTGGTAAAAATAACTATTTTGCATTTTATTTTGAAAGTTTAGTTGCTGTGTTTTCATAGCAGCCACCATCATTGTGTGAGGTGGATATGGTTGAGAGTAACTAAGAAATGAGAGGTAATGGAGGTATAAAGTGCTGAGAGGTAAAATGTGGAGTGTTTGTATATCTTCTCTATCCAGAACTCAAAAACATTTAAACAGTCCAGATTTAAATTGAAACATATTTTTTCACTTCAGAGAAAGATGCGTTAATTGATCATCATGTCTCCCAGTTTATTAACAAAGTTGCTTATCTTGATTCCTGCAACATCTTTCCAGTTGTAAAATCTTGTATCAGTGTTCCTTCTGTTCAGCTAAATAACAGGATTAATTGATGTATTCAGAATGTTTTCTAACTTCTGCGTTGCCGAAAATGTGTTGGCGTCTGGACTTTTATTTTTCGTGGCGTTCCAAACTGATGTGTACAAGAGTTTATGAAACAACAGCATATTTTACGGTCGCTTTAGTTCACCATAATTGGACGGGCCTTTCATCTCTCGCTCTCGCTGCTTTTGAATATGCGATTCCTCATCGAGGCAGATCAAAGGCTCCATTTACAGATTAGAAAGGCGACAGTAAAATTTAATGCGAGTGTGTTGCATCCGTGTGTGTGCGCGCGTGTGTGTGTGTGTGACCGTGAACAGGAATACTCATCATAAAATGTGCATCTGAGGGAACAGTGATACCAGCCCCTCCCTGTTTTCCGTGTTCATCTCTTCTTATCCATTTGTCTTAATCCTTATCTCACTTTGCAGAATGGGGAGCCATTTTTAAATAATGACATATCTGAAACACTCTTTTAACGGTAGATTAGAAAACCAATTTCTGCTGTTTGGTATCTAAAGCTTCATGAAGGAATTTTGACCAATAGGGTGACGAAACCAAAACTAACTTGAGCACAAAACAGAAGTCCTGTTGGAGTTTTAATATTTTTAATTTTACATACTTTTGAGTGCAAGGTCGACATGTTGCCACATTTTAGTCATTCCATTTTTTTTTACTTCAACATGGAGCTGAAAACATTTTAGAGGACATTTTAAAGCTGAAACATTTTGTTGACCGGGTGTTGGCTGTTGGATCAAGACTGCTCACCATGCAGAGACTCACATATCGGTGTTCATGTCATAACGATGGCTTCAGGAGCTTTTTACTTTACTATCTCAAGCTACTGTCTTTGCCTTTTCTTGGAGAAATTAAGTCTTTGACTGTTTTTAAATGTTACACGAGTTGTTGTTTTTTTTGTTGTTTTTATTTTATTTATAGAAATGTGCCCTGAAATGTAGCTTTTAGGATGCTTTCAGAAAACTGAACTCGATGAGTGACGAGTACGAGGGTGAGGAAGGATCGTTAGCTAACGGAGCTGCACGGTTTGTTCCGACTAGCTTGCAGATGAACGTGTGTTACACTCCAGTGTGTTTCTGACTTCAGTCGTGACATTTTAGACACGCTTCTTTTCAACACTGTCCAGAAGTTCTGCAGGCCAGCAGCAACAAAAGGTCGACATTCAGTTCAGAGGCAATAACAATCTTAAAGCTCCTGCTTGTACGTTTATTAATGGAGCGCTGACTGCTTCTGCCCAAAGTGGTGACTAATGGTCTGAATAGTGGTCCCGAGCTACATTTTAAATGTGTTACAGGAAAAAGACAATTGAAGACATCAGAGGCTACATCTCTTCTTGCTCAAACTAATGTGTGCATTAGAATCACAGTCAGGTCTCTGGTTTGTGACTCTTATGACTCAGTTATTTTTCTCATATCAATTTAAATATTACATCGGCGCTCTTGTTCTGTCATCGGCTCATCTGATGACCCGGCATGACTCACACCGGAGCTTGCCTCCAGTCATGCAAAAAGATTTTAAACATGTACATTTGCATCCATCTGTGTCTTTGAAGTCAAACTTACGTAACATTTGTGTTTCCTTCAGTGCTGTTTGAGGATGTTTGTGTGTCTGGGTCTCCGTGGAGTTGGCACAGTCTGTGTGTGTGTGTGTGTGTGTGTCCCTCTGTTCTCACCCCACCTCCCTCCTCTCATCTTCATCTTCATCAGAGGTACTGAGCCGTGGCAGACAGCGCAGAGGCCCAGATGAGCACAAGCAGCGCTCCTTTACCTCATCCCTCTCATTTTCCTCCCACTCTTCGTGCTCCTGCTCCTCCAGCTGTTGTTTATTCATTAACTTCTTGTAGGTAGCACGCGCCTCCTGCTGTGTTGCCACCACGCTCTTCACAAAGCTCCCGTTTCACAGTAACAGGTTGTTTATTCTTCATCACCTCTCTCCATCTTGTTTTTTCAGCCTCATTGTTTGTCTGTCCAGCTAATTGAGACTAATTGAGTCTCCTCTGGAGAGTCTAAAGCGTCTCACCTCAGAGAGCGTGGCTTTTATTCGATTAGTCAGGAAATCTGAAGAAGAGGTAAGGCCGCGGCAGATCAAATTTAAAGTTATGTGTATGTTTCCCTGCGAGCACAAGCCAATTCCCCTTTGTGCGAATGACATCGAAAAACAGACATGCCAGTCACTTTCAAGCTTCACTGTCCCTCTAATTTCCTCTCACTCTCACCCTCCCTCTCCCTACCTTCCCTGTCTTCTTCCTTTGTAGACTAATTTGAATAACCCTCTGGTGTACTTGTGAGTCCAAGTTCAAAGCTGTGCCACCATGTCCTCCCCTCGTACTTTCGATTGAAAGCAGACTTCATTTGCCCTGATTTCCTCGGTGAGGTCATGTTAGTCCTTAATGAAAAAAAAAAGGCTGCATATTTTAATCCAGTTTCGTCTTCTGTTTGTCAGGTTATCCTTCAATATGGTGATGCAAAGAAAGGTTTTTTTTTTTAGGACAGAACTTGTTTGATGGATTGATCAAAGAGTGGTGTAAATAGTTAAAGGTATGTAACTTTGGTACAGAGTTTTTGCAACATCATCAATCTCTGGGTGCTTATACACACCAGAGGCAAAAGCTCTATAATTGGCCCTGTCAAACAACGTATGGCCTCTAGAGAGCTCATTTTCACCCTGCCAGTTCTTCTAAAATATGATGCTGTACTCTGGGTCAAAACTCAACTTTCAGCAATGGCTATTAGCCTCTAATTTGGTATGTGTTGTTTTAAAAATCAAGAAAAATATTATAAGTCAATTATAAGTCAATGAAGTAAATTATGCATCTCAACTTTGTGCATCTTCCCTTTATCTTAAAAAAATAAAATAAAATAAAAATCCTCCTCCTTCATATCCAGGTGTCCCTCAGTGATCCCATTTTAAATGAATCTATTTATAAAGAGCTATTTTTCAACTTTCACCTTGGAAAATTATTCTCAATTCTCCAACTCCGAAAAAACAAATAAAGGATTTTGGAAACCCTAAAAATGTCATTTCCTCAGATTTTCAACAATGACAAATGGCTGTGAAGACAAGCGTAACACAGTTGACAGATGATATTGTTCCTGAATAGATGCATGTTGCATCACAGGCCATTCATTCTGAATGAATATATTCATGCTCTCATATTGATCTGACATCTGCTATATATGTGTTATCTGTCCTGGACTGACCCCGTCTCCCCACAAGAGGGAAAAAAAACCAACCCATGATTGAGTTTTATTATGAGAGCTGATAACACCCACAGTCCCGTCACCTCAGCACATGATAAACTGTGTTGTAAGGAATGATGGCAGTGCACACAACTCCTATATACTGTAGAACTGCAGTTAAAAGAGCAGCGGAGATAAATGACTTTTGAATTATAGTCCCAGAGGAAACAACATAAAATAAACGGACCACACAAAGTCACAAATGTCTGGCATTTGAGGTGATTTAGTTGTTAAAACGTACAGTTTGCAGTCACATTGAAATGAGGCTGTTAAAGTAGCTTTCTGTACGAACTTTTTTTTTTTTTTGTCCAACTCCGTTAACTCGCTCAAAACTCTCTCTCTCTCTCAGCCGCCTTTTTAAGAAAAATAGATTATCTCAGTGCTGTGTTACAATCTTCATGTGTAACTTTTCAAAAGCATGTGTGGGGGGGTTAAATGTTTTAGGAGCGGATCGCACAGGACACCAAACTTTGTCAGGCTGGGTTTTATTCCAGCCTGATGAATCCTCAGAGCTCAGTTTGCGCCTCGGTTAACGTCTGACAGAAAACTTCTCATTAGGAACAGGAACAAGTTGTGCAATGGAGTCAAGGGTGTAGCCAATTAATGTGATGAATAATTGCTGGAATTGAATAGTTAGAGTTGTGTAAAGAGATGAAGCGTTCAACTGGAGACGGATACCCCTGCATGCAATCTAAAATGTACCTCACACTGAATCTCAGACAGAAGAATGCTGTACATGCCAGTTTATTCTTATGTGATGTCATTACAAATGGAGCATGTGGAGACATTTACTTTAGATTTCAGCATTTTGTCTGAAAAATATTTAGCTTTTTGGTAGTTATCAATGTTGAGAGCTCAGAAAAAACCAAAAACCAAGATTATTGTTCCTGACAGTCGAGCCCTGAGGCAGATGGTGTCTGTGGTTGACTCCTCTCAACCTCCACTGGAGATGTGCGTGCTGAAAAGTGAAAAGCCCTTTAAGTGGTTCTTATTCCTCCTCTGGAGGGAGTTGTAGTACAAGCATGTTTGGTGGAGTTTGCCATCGTGACTTCAGGGTCTATAATTTTGGAGCTGGATCCGATCCCTGGAGAGAAACCTGATGAGGCTCACGACAACAGAATATTGCCTAAGCTGGCGTTATTCCCTCATGTTCTGATTGTATGAGAGTCAACAGGGAGCAACCGAGATCTTTGTTACTGAGAAAGTAAGGCACTTTAAGGGTAGAATTTTTTTGGCGAAGCCTGGAGAACATTGCTTTTGTCGCTGATAAAAAGCAGACATGCATCTCTGGAGAGCAGACGCTTTGAGATAGAAACCTCAGGGGCCACAGGACATTGTACCTGCTTTTAAAATCTCTTATTTTCTTCTCATAGCCAGTCGAGTGAAAAAAAGAAAAAGAAAAAAAAAACCGTCCTGGTATTCATCCGTTAGAGGAAAAATTGAGCAGTGGGAGTCCACATCTAATGCTGAATTGGTGCATTGTGCAGACCATCTTCAGGGAGATGAGTGGAGCTGTACGCTGATGACGTTCATCAAAACTTGTAATGGATTCACAGCTGGAGACTGAATATGGAACTCCAGGCGTGTGCATGAGAGTTAGAGCAGTTACGATTGGGGTTAAAAAGAAAAAAAAAAAGTGTGTCCTGCTGGGACGACACTGAGTCAAATCCATTCCAAACCGCATAAAATGAGTAATTTCACTCAAGAATAGCTTAAGGTTTAACTTGTGGTCTAAAATAGCAGCGGCACTCAATGAATTGTGAAGACGGTAACACAAGTAGAGAGCGATATATGAGGAGGAGGTGGGCCGACTGGAGAGAAGAAACGCCCACTGGAGCCATGTGTGAGTGATGGGAGAAGCAATTTAGGACAGCTTTCCTACAGTAAACACTCCAGGAAGTAATAAGCTGTGCGTTGGCTGGTGGTTGTCCGGGGGTGGGGGTGGGGGTGGGGGTGGGGGGTGGGGGGGGGACCTGTTGGAGGGTAGATAGCTCACTCACCTTTTCTGAGCAATAAACTAACTGGGAGGAAAGCAGAAGGAATAAAGCAGAGGAGGATGAAATAGAGGCGCTAAAAAAAAGAGAAGGAGGGAAGAAAAAGGAGTTTTATAATGACTAATAGACGGGATGAAAAATGTATGAGGGGTTGGATGGAGACACGGGTGTGTAGGGGAGCATATACTATATGTGCCAATAAAAACAACTTATCATACACTTAGATGCATCCTCCTCCCTATCTGGTATCCCCCTCACAGAGGATTTCCAAGCCTCGTCTTATTGTGTATGTAAGAAACACCACCGGCTCTGCTTTATTGTTTGGCAGGCGGGCGAGTGTCGAACATTGTTTTGTAAAGAACTCTTTGTTTGTTTGCATGTCCCCCCGGGATCGACTTTTTAAAAACCGAGGAAATAATCTGAGGAAAAAAAAGCAGAAAGGGGAAGGTTTGGTGTACTGCGCTGAGCTACAAAAACCTTTACGTTCTTGCCTGAGCGGTTATGCAAAAATATTCAGCCTGTTTGGATGTTCAAAGGGTAATCATTCACTAAAAGGCCAGTGGGAAAAAAACCCAAAAACAAACATCAGCATGTATAAAAGTATTCTTCTATCTTACACATCCTCCCTGCCACACTTTAGTGAGCATATTGACTCCAAACTGGGATTTGTTTGTTGCTCTCTCCGTGCAGTTGATCTGAGCTGTTTTCACAATTGTCCAGTCCTTCCTCCATATCCTCTGTTCTTCTCCTCTTAAATGATTGTACGGCTTTATTGTGTGCGTCTTCATCAGGATTGCTCAAGAGGTGGTAACTCTAGTGGAAAGATATCGGAATATAATCACTTCATGTAAATATAGCTTGTACTAAACACCAAAGGGTTAAATCTGGAAAAGAATGATCGACTTCTTTACTATCCAGGTTTAGGTAATCCTGCTCTTTGTGCCTTTTAGGAAGTACCAACCCATGATTCAGAATGGAAGAGAGAAGCAGATCAAATCACTGCAGAGAGGACTTCATTCTCATTCTTTCTTTCTTTTTATTCTTTTTTCGGGCTTTTTCTGCCTTTATTTCGAGAGAGAGAAAGTGGATAGATATGGAAATCGAGAGAGAGAGAGAGGGGGGAATGACGTGTGGGAGGGGGCCTCGGGCTGGGGTCGAGCCCCGGCCGCCCGCGTGAGGACTATGTCCCCAGGACTTCATTCTTAAAAGAAAACCTGGCACTGAATAACAAGTCATTAGTATGTAGAAGAATATAAATAAATAATATTTTGTGATATTTCATATGGCTGTGATAGTTTAGGGAGTGGGGTCTTATCTGTCCACTCAGCTGCAGCTTTGTTGTGAGTCCCACCCAGCAGTGCGTCCCTTAGGGAATGGACAGGAAGTGTTTACAGCGTGTAGGCGGTCATACACACACACACACACACACACACACACACACACACACACACCTACAGCCTGTGAAATATGCAGCATCTATCTTCACATCAGTTGGGCTTGTTCTCTGAATGCTGCTTCAGCGGTTGATTACAGTCAAATAGTAATCTTCCATTGGAGTGTGACTAACAGAGAGCCGCGTGGAACATATGGTCATTGATCCAAACAATGTCCAATCAACAAGAGCCGTGTAATCTATGGATTTTTTTTTTTAACTAGAACCAAGCTCTAATTTTCATCCAGACGTCATCTTCAAATCCCAGCTCTGCTATCTGTAAGATCGATGGGGCAGTTATTTGACAGAGCAAGAGGAGCTGTCAGATTATTTCATCTCTGCACGCTGAAAAGCTGAACCCTAACATGGCCAAATGACAGGGGGGGGGCTCCTCTCATCTATTGAGCGACATGAACTCTCGATAAATTGTCAGAGGGACAAAGGGAAAGTAAATTTCACACCAGATAGGAGCTGCAGGTCTCCGACTTCAATAAAAAGCACTTGTTAAAAAAAACAAAAAAACTCAAGAGTGGGTCAGATTTTACAAGGTTAGTGTCCACAGGCTATCTTTGTGTGCTGCTGAATGGACTTTTTGTTTTCCTTCAGTTGCAGCTTGAAGGCAGAGATGATGTTTGAAGTAAAGAGTGAAATGTAGTGTGCAATTAATATTTATGAGGAAAACGAATCAGTAAGAGAGTCAATTTGGTTCAGTTGATCGAGGGGGTATGTTAAAGAGGGAAGTGTAGATTGATGTGGGTGGACATGTGACTTCTCTGGAAAGTACAGTGTGATGATTACCAGGTGGATGTTTGGCTTGTTGTCAGAAACGATAGTGAGCACACCCTTTCCCATCATGCAACCTGTTATTCATCTGTTTGCCCTTATCCCCAAAACTAACAACTCTACTCAAAACAAGCCAAAGTAATCCCGTCATGCTTTTGTAACGAAACGCTTCAATTGCTGCACATCTTGAGGGGTATCCCTATCATAACAGCTGTTCTTTCTACTTAATTCACTCAAGCTTGTACTTCATATTCATTATTTCCCTTCCACCCCTCAGCGTCTCTCATGTCTTTTACTCCAGATCAGCCTACAGATGATGCTTTTTTTCTAGTTCTGTACAGAGAAACCAGAAATGTTCACCTATCATATAACATATGATGTTATACATATAACGTTGTTATACATATTGATACCAGTTGTTGAGGTCCAAATTGTTCATGAAATGCTTCCTGAATCTAGCCCTCACAATAAACCTGGTTTTTGGATCAAAATCATCCCGATCCAGATTAAAAACCCAGATTGGATAAAGTGATCCAATGGGCCACGGTGTCCGCTTCATGAATGAGGAATCTTTGTTTGTGTGGAGACAGCAGAGAATGCAATGTAACTGTACGGTTAAGCTTACAGCATGTCAGTAGATGTCTGTAGTTTAAAAAAAAAAAAAGTTTCGACCAATACTCGAGACCAGATATCTGTTGGATGAGAAATTGTTCGCATAGGATGCTTTCTATTAGAAGTAAGTTTATTTTTTTAGTTTAGTTGTTTAGCACACATTCCAAAAAGAATCAATATGGTGCAAGGAGGGAACGAAGTCAAACGGACTTGTACAGGAGTTCCACCCCTTTCAATAATTACAATCCATTTATATTATAAACATTTGACAAGTAAGGAGATAAAGTACATCATTAGTGATGCATAAAAAAAAGGGAATATAAAGATAAAGACATGGTAAATTCTCTTGCCTCCTCATGAAGATCTTAGTTGTGACATGAGATGCTCCTTTATTTTAAAAACCCAGCTCCACGACTCTACATGACTGTCTTATATGTTGTAGTTCACCCAGTGGTCTCCTACAGCAGGAAACACCAACTTGTCAGAGCACCTCACTAATCGGTGCAGTCACCTAACCTTTTTGAGGTTCCAGTCCTCCCTCCAAACACAGCGGGTGGCGAGCCGTGTGTTAATTGTTCTCCTATCTCGGACGGGTGGTGAAGGCGACAGCAGCTTCGGAAGTGATCACATCACAGGCTTGTTCTCCCTACTGCGCTCTACTGAGAGTACGTGCTGACAGACCACCCACCACGGTCAAGATCTTCATTTCCCAGGAGGAAGAGAGCTTCAAATAGTTGTGGGGAGTGGAGAGAAAGTAGAAGAGATGCCCCAGTGGAGGAAAGCAGAGTTAAAAGGAAAGAAGGAGGGGCAGTAGTCTTTGAAATCCAGCGATGAGCAGGAGGATAAGAACTCAGAGGAGCCTCCGGTTTTATTTTTCCCATCAATTCAGCAAGTTGAATGTTCAGAAATAATTGTTTACCTAGAATTTATTTACTTTTTGCTAAACAATCGATGATAAAGAAAGTAGTTTCCTGTTATGTTGGAGTTTTAGTTTGAGTGTTGAGCTATAAATCTGGAGGCTTGTTCATTGTTATTTAGGGCAGAAAGTCAGGTTTTTTTTTTGTACATCCTATAATCAACCACTTCTTATTATTGTAAGCGGTGGGGTCTGCTCTGCCGACGTGCACAAAAAGCATTCTGAGGAAACATTTGGTATCCCTGTGTTTTTTTCTTGTCAGTATCAGCCTGATTTGAAAACTTTTCAAGAAGCTGATGAAAGACGAAGAAAGGGAGGAAGGAGGGTTAATGTTCGAGTAGAGAAATAAAGTTCAGAAATGAAGCGTGACCAGAGGTGAAACTGCGTCACATTTAGTGTTTCGATCGTATCGAATCACGAGTCACCATGTGATTCTCACCCCTAGTGGCAAGTTCACTTCATATTCATTGAACTCGAGGAGCTGGTGTGGGGAAAAATTCACAGAAATCAAAAGAAGTCTTTTTTTTCTTTCTTTTTCTCCCAGCAAGGATTAGCATCTAGAAGCTCTTTGCTTTTTTATCTCCATCTCCAGGTCAGCTCCCTGTTGTCTTGTCGACACACAAAAAAACCCTACAAAAGACCCACCAGGATCAATAGCTGATTATCGGGAAACAGGCACCCAGCGCTCACAATCAATTTCAATCTCCCGGTGGAGGAGCGTGCATATGAATCCCAGGACGTCCTTTTTCTCTCGTTTATGATGACAAGGATGTGAGTGGTGGTCCGTTATTAGATCCCTGGAATTAGTAATGTGTGACGTGCGTGACCTCTAACCCCGGGGTTCTTCTCTAATGGCAGCTCTGTCACATCCGCAGAGGTCAGCTGTCAATTGAGTGTTGAACAGTGGGTTTCTAATGTGCACATTAACAGTTCACAGATTCAGGGGCATGTTTTATTACTTTAACTTTGCGGTTCATTTTCTCACTTCACTCCACCCCCCCGCTCCTCTTGTTTTATGTCGTGTTATTGAGTTATGTTGATTGTGATCTGGAGTTGTGCGGACACGCAAGCTGAGATTTATACAGAAACCAGATTAGTAATGACTCTGCTAGAGTCATGTGGACAACACTGTGTCAGATGATTATATTTCATCCAGGCAGTATGAACTGAGCTGTAAGACTGTCTGTCAGCTCGTATACATTGTTCATATCAGCAGATTTCATCAACATGCTACCAAGCAGCATATTCCTCTGTGTTGCTTTTCTTTCTGAACAAGTTGTAGCTTCAGCTAATCGACTCTCTGTGATTCACCGAGAAAATAAACGCTTACAAATACTAAGTGTTGGAGTAAAGCTCCCCTTAATGAACTTCAAGTGTGAAGAGCTTCCACCCCAGCACAATTAATTGGATAGAAGTGTGTTTACATTTGATTTCAAAACACCGGAAAGAGCTCTTTCGTCTCTGCTCACCCACTTCAGTTTGTTCCACAGTTTGATGGCTGCGTTGTGCAGCTAAGCGAGCCACAAAGAAGGACCAAAACACCGTCTTAAACGCACGTATATGTACAGTACATCGCCACAGACTCTGGTCCCCTTATCTCCTTCAGGAGGGTGCTGCCTTCCTGACAGGAAGAGTGGCCCGTGATAACCTCAGGCACAGGAGGTGTCTCCATTTGGATGTAGCCAATTTGAGTGGAATTCTGCAGCTGTCTGGATTTTGGTCTCACGCTGTACATCGTAGAGACGCACATTTTAGATGAGGTGGTGATGGCATGAATCTTAAGCGTTCAGACAGGGGATTGGCTAAAGAGATGTCGGATGGGTCTGGGTGTATTTGTGTATCAGCGTTTATGTGGTCGTGTTTGCTCACTCCGCTTTTCATTTGCTGTGTTTGTGATCCCGGCATATTGCTGCCACAACTTTATTTAAACTGCATGGCCTCTGCTTCCTCTTGACATCATCCAAGAGAGAAAACAACTCCTCTGCTTCTGCTTTCTCTCCTTCAAATGTTGCTCTGTGCCTTTTCCACATATTCCCTTTTGGCAGTCTTCTCCTCTATGACTTCTTTAGTAAGACCGATAGCTACATTTTCTTTGAGGATTATCTCCAATATATTTAAGATTACATACTCCTGCTTATGTCTTGGTTTTTTTTTTTTTTTTTGTCAGAATGGTTCTCCATTGTGTAAATTCAGTTCTGTTTGTGGTTGAAATTAAATGTTTCTTGATGTGTGCTTATAGACAAGGATGGAAATGACTAGAAACAGACAAAAGATGAATCTGCTTTTGTAGGTAAATTGGTGAATAGAATCTTGGATTAAAGGCTTTTAATGGCGGAACAATAAAGCTGTTCATAATCAATGTGAGAGTGAAAACTGTTAAAGAATAAGATTTTGATATTCAGTCTGAAGGCCAGTGAGGTCATTCATAACATTAATGATGCAACATATAGATATTCAGAAAGAAAACAGCAATATAACCATGATGGTTTTTGGACTCTGTTGACTTTTACATAATGCTCCCCTTCATTGATTTCTTTACTCTGTGTTATCTTGAATTATAAATCTTTCAGTTTGAAATGTAAGGCCTCAGTCTTGTCCTTTCTTTTTCGCACCTTAATCCTGGAAAGTATAGGTAGATAAAACTCATTTCCTTTCATTTTCTTACTCTCCAACTTTAACTGCTCTCTTCTCTGACTCAAGGCATTCTGAGTGATTATGTGGATCACTTCTCCGTATTCATCAGCAGTGACTCCTTTTCTCTTGAGTCGCTCAACTTTTCTGTTTTCACCTGTGAGGTTGAACACATCACATTCTTACCTCTTTTATGCTTCTCATCCACTGCAGCCCAACGTTATCCCCCACATCGCCTGCCTAAAGCCTCATCTGTGTGTGTTTGCACGTTAAACGTTGAAGTAACAGTCATGATGCTATATGCACAAATATGAAAACACTTGGAGTCCCAAATTTGTCAACATATTTTACCCAAATAATGTAGCTTCCTCTTAGCGTCCCTGCTTTGTTGAATTACTTATGCTTGTCAAATGTGCTAATTCCCACCAGTTAGTTTCACATCTCTCACTAGAAAACTCTGAAATACTGAATATTTGTCGGCATACATCAAAAATGCTGTTTAAGAGCCTCAAGTGTGTAAATATTTTCAATCAGCTAAGCGTACTTCAAAGCCTCGCTCTCATAAATATGCAGCGTTGCATTGTATTTTTTTCTTTTTTTCTCACTTGACAGCCATCTGTCTTCCTGTCTTTGATGCACGCCACATGTTTCCCCTGCTGTTCTAAATACCAGCACACAAACAGTCACACATAAGCTCTTCATACATGAAATGAATTTTGATTTCATAGCTTGCACCTGTTTAACATAACCCCATAGACCACAGGCCCTACCTGAGCTGAGCCTTGAAGGGCTTGCATAAGTGCGAGAATAAGAGTTCTCAGCAGGCTGATTTTATTCAGATTGTTGGTAATTAACATTTTCTTTTTCTTATAAGAGCACGACATTAAAAAAGTACACAACCAATATTAAAATGACAATTCAAAATATTCTTACATGAATGAGAGGAGCTAACCATTTCGAGAACAAAACAAAATACAACAGATCACAACATTAATGCATTAATTGCCAAATGATACCAATACATTAACAAACTTCTACATTTGACATGTACAGTGCATCTGGGTTTGTATAAACCAACCCTTCACTGGACGACATTTTAATATTTTATAGTTTGGTGGTAGTTATAAGAGTTTAAAGAATTATGTATAAATAATATAAAGTCATTGTTCATGGATTGAATAAATAAATACTTCTCTGTACAATATTTATTCCAGCCCTTTCCAACAACTAGCCCCCTCACATTCCCAGTCTTCTATTGCTTTTTTCTTTTTGTTTGTGTTTCAAATAAAACTACCATTTATTTATTAGACCACAAACATGACAGTTATAAAGTTGGAATTAGTACTGTTCCTCGCAAAGCTTTTTTTTTTTTTTTTTTTTTTTTACTTTCCATGACATGCATTTCCTTTTCTTACTTTTTGAATCATCGAGCACTTGAACTGTAACTCCATTCCGACATTCAAACACAGATCCTTATTTCACTACTGAATTCCAGAGGAAATCCTGACTTTTCTCTGCAACCGTCCTTTCTCTACCATGCTCTTTGCCCAGGGCCTCAGGAAGTGGGTGTGTATGTTGAGTTAGTTTAGCGGGTAGAAAGATAGAGAGAGAGGGAGAGAGAGAGGGAGAGAGCAAGAGGTAGCGAGAGGAGGAGGAAAGGGAGGATACTGATCAAAATAATAAACAGCTGGGTGAAAGAATGGGGGGCTAGTGGCCAGAGAGAACCAGATGAAGAAGAGAGAGGGATGTAGACAGCAACCTGGGTGTTTGAGAGAGTCCTCGGGGAACATGAAAAGACATGGAGTAACTTTTTAAGAAGCTGCATCGGAAGAGGATGACTAACATACCAACCTTGTAAAGATGCAAAGAGATCATCGACAAATCTTTGACAGTCAGAGGCCGGTGAGTCCGACTCCTTGCCCAGGAATCAGGAGTCCTGAGGCAGCTCCTTGCGAACACGTGGCTCCAGAAAAAGAAGAAGGCATTCTTTGACTAAGTGGCTTGGCCATGGTTGTGATTAGAAGGGTGTGACAGAGCAGGACCAGAACGGGGGGCGAGAGAGTGAGGCGGACTTTGAGGTGACTGTGTCTCTGTGAGCTGGCTACCTTTTACCCAGGGGAATCAGGGGGCAAACCATGCGCCTCTTTGTGCCGCCGTCACTCCTCTTGAAGTGCGCTGGGTTGGGGAACTGGCAGGGATAGAGTGCTTTTTATCAGGGTAATTGAGAACAAGCCCCGTGGCCCTGCCCTGGGTCGGACTGCCGGACATCGTGTAAACAGCTTCTTTCATGCTCAGAGGGGAAGTGGAGGAAGTTGAAGGAGAAAGCCAGACCTGTCCTCAGCCTGCCCTGCCCCCAAGACATTAACCTCTATCTGTACTTCACAGACCTCCACCCAAGATTTCCCAGATTGCTCTCCAAGATCTCTACTGCCAGCCTTTAGTCGCTACTTTTTCAAACCTACAGGTGCAGCAATCGTCCCTTTAATCCTATCTCTAAAACCATGAATGCAAGGTAGCTGTAGCTTTCCCCACTGCTCGCCTCGGCTGCTTTTTCCAAGAGGATGCTGCCGACATGTGCCAGGATCTGGAGAGCACACACGCCAGCATGGATGCACAAGTGCTGCCAAGGGGTGTGTGAAGTGGGTAAATTGCTGCTTTTGGGAACGCGATTTGGATCTGAGTTTGGAGTCTTTGCTAAAGCCAGGTTTCTTTGTAGTTTGGTTCAAGATTGCCCATACTTTATTGGATTTATAATTGACTTGAGCCCATGGATTTCAGAATCGAATTAGCGTCTAGGGGCGTCAGACAACTTTTCATGGATTCTGATGTTGCCAGTGTTTGTTTGGAAAGGCCATATCGGACTTTCAGCCAAGGACCTGATATCCAGCACGCTTGCTTTTGTTTACATTTCAACTTGGAACTTCAAGCAATGATCAAATAGTAGTTGAGAGACATCATCAATGACTGGATTGTCAGCTGCTTACTTTTGCAGTTGTCCATTCAAAAAGAAAAAAGCTCCATCGTTGTCCAACTTCAGCGGCTGGGATCTGGTGCTGCATTAAAGCCCGTGGATTCCTATCATATACCCTTCAGATGGACTATTCTCCTAAATTAAGCCAATGTTGACTAAATCGTTGGTCGACCATACTTCTTGGATTACAAACAGAAACCCAAAGGCTTCCAACACCAATATTGTCATCTCTTGCCTAAAAACAGATTTTGTATTTATATGCAGAATCTGTCTTTTTAGAAATCATCTGAGCACCGACCTCTCTTTTTCGACCGTAATCACTGGAGGACTTACCAACCTGTGTGGACTCCCTGCTTATCCCCCACCTGTTTAGAATTAGAGGAGATGTAGGCATTTTGGGAAGTGGGAGGAGCCTGTGTCCGAATCCCAATATGATTGGCTTGAACTTCAGCTTGCAGGATCTCCTCGGAAAGTTTGAAAAGGTACATGATAGTATGAATTTCCTTTTTAATTCGTTGAGTTTGGTAGAATCTGTAAATATGACATTAACATCAGCAGACCGCAATCTATTCCGAGAAACTATGACCATACTTGGGTAAGGCATTTCACAACAACATCTCACAGGAGCAAAATGTATATTTGGTCTAGAGCCAGATGGCAGTTGTAATGAGAGATTTGGCTCTGAATCGATGTAAGAGTCAAGCTGACGTACATAACTACAGAATTTTAAGGAGAGTTTGTTCTCGGCTTTTAAATGGTTATTGAATGCAGCCTTTGTATCGACATGAATTCGAACACAGTCATTCCAACCATTCATTCTCAATCTCTCATGTTTGTAGTTGTGAACCTAATTTGGTCCCTTTTATGAAGCCTGAGGAATCATTATTGGACTCATTACATCGGAATAATCTGCGCTGGCTTGTTTTGCTAGTTATTAGTGAGCGCTACCATGAACAGACAGAATGTGTGTAGAACGAGACCCTGAGCCTTCAATTAGACCCAACTTGTCAAAGCAAGGCCTCATAGTAATTGTGGTATTATGGGCTAAACACCAACTTGGTACAGCCCAGCTAGGATCACTGTTCTTTGTTAGGGTTTTTGTAAAACTTCTTATAAACAGCGTTTTTGTGTGCATTTGTTATCAGCCACAACTTCACTTTCTGCATGCTTTTATCCTTTTATTTAGCTTGGAGTAGTATTTTCTAACTTGGGTTTCAATGGAAGACTGTCACTTCGTATCTGTACTCCAACTGGGGCACAGCCTACAAATCTCCATCCCTCATTACAGTGTGCATGAGATCTAGAACCTATTAACCTATGTGCTGCCTCACTACCCACGCACACTCTCTGTGTGTCGGCGTGTGTGTGTGTGGTAACAGGTCAGAGAAGTAGTGGTTGGGTTGAGTCATCAGCTGTCTTTATAGCAGTGTATATGGTGTGCTGTTTTCTTCCACGTTATTAAAGCTAATATAGCTAATATATTGCCCTATCACGCATAAATCTTTCTGTAGAGCTTGTCTTATGCTGTGTGTTTTAGACCGAGAAAAAGAAAGTGATCAGTCACCACTGTTAAGCTCCTCAGGATACACATCGGTATACATAAACTGCTACCTCAAAGTTTTCTTTCATGAGGTGAAATGAAATATAAAAGAATCTTTGTATTTCACTCTACATGCCTCTTTATGCCTCACATACAAAGTGCTTTCTGTAACGTGTGTGTGTGTGTGTGTGTGTGTGTGTGTGTGTGTGTGTGTGTGTGTGTGTGTGTGTGTGTGTGTGTGTGTGTGTGTGTGTGTGTGTGTGTGTGTGTGTGTGTGTGTGTGTGTGTGTGTGTGTGTGTGTGTGTGTGTGTGTGTGTGTGTGTGTGTGGTCTGCTGTGTTCTCTCCAGTGGAAGTAAAAGTGTTAAAGGAAAAAAGAAAAGGGAAGCACTTGGGTAATGACTTGAAACATGGCCAGCTGGCTCAGGGACAGAATGACTCGCTGTCTTTCACTCTTTGTCTCTTTCTGTCTGTGTCTCTCTCTCTCTATCTCTCTCTCTATTTCTCTCCCCCTCTTTCACTTTCTCTTCAGTGACCTTTAGGAGGCATTTGATTTGTGTCAAAAAGCCGGGGGGCGATTATCCTTGCAGATCACAGCAGAGGGATTTGCTTCATCCTTTCGTGAAATGTCTATTGGCACTCTGTAAATTGCACCACTGTCTGTGATAATTGATAGTTTGTTCAGGTGTGAGTGTGTGTGTGTGTGTGTGTGAGTGAGTGAGAGTGTGTGCAGCTTAACTTTAAGTGTATTCTGTAACAGATAAGGTTTTCACAATATCTAGTCGATTGATAAATGTTCCACTTACGGAACTGTACAAACTCTTAACCGTACTTCCTCACATGCGTTCCAGCATTTTAAGGGTACTTGTGCTTAATTTTCCGATTTCTGAAGGCTGAAAACACTCTTTTATTAACTTTTATTGACCTCACATTGTTCATTTATTTTACTGATGAAGGCCCCTCACAAAAACACTGCAGCAGCAGCAGTAATTGCCTTTTCCTAGATAAGCCAGTCTCATTGTAATTATGAAATGGAACTTGCTTGAATACATAATTTCCGACCTGTAAGTGAGAAAAGGCACCATTAAACAACTTGAGGCACAAAAGACAGGTCTCTTTTTTCCCCACACAGTGACTATCAAAAAAGTTGTTATTGCGATTCTGTTGTAGGCCATAGGTCTAAACACTCTTCCCTTATCTGCTCTCATTTTGTCCCATTTGCAAATCTGCCTCTGTGCTGCAGGCGGTGTTACACTCATCCATATGGTGTTGTGAGTCTTCTCTTTATCTGCAGTTCAAATGGGTCTAGTGGAGGGGGAGTCCCAGTAGAGGCTGAGAGAGGAGAAATTGGAGCAGTTTTACACATCTAAAAATAAAACATTTGACAGGATCCACAGCTTGCATCAGCCCCTCTTGTGGTTATACCCTTCCTCACAAACACACATTAACTCTCTCTCTCTCTCAAACACACACACTCTCACACACACACACTAAAAAACTCTTTGAAATGCAGTTGTGTAATAACGCGGCCTTGTTAAGAACTCTCACACACATGCACAAAAAAGGCATGCTTCGTCACAGTTTTTAATGTTTGCCTTTTGAAATAGCACTGCAATATTTGTGTGCATCATACTGTATCCTAGCATAACACACGCACTGCTTTTGTGTGTGCGCGCGTGTGTAGCCTATATACAACCGTATGCAGGCAGACGTGGCTTAGGGACTTCATGCTGGGTGGGGTGGGCATCAGGAGTCAGCAAAAGGGTAAAGTTTAAATCTGTTTAGTGAAACAATCACAAAAGGTAGCTCGAGGACATTCTGTAAAAATACAAAACCTCTCTGCCCTCTGGAAATGTTGTGTGCAGCACGCTGTGAACTCCCTCAAGACAAGTCCCAGTCATCAAATTTGATGTTATTTTTGGTTCATGAATAATCAGCCGTGACAGCCTACAAGACTGTGACGTCCATATATTTGGGTGATTTTTCTCATGAGCGTGCTTAACTGTTGCCCTTGACTGTACATTTTGGTCATCAACTGAAGTTTCCCTTTAGATTTCTGACATTTGGTTTTGTTGTTTCTGTGTATTTGTAGGACATCCAGGCTGAGATCGATGCCCACAATGACATTTACAAGAGCGTGGATGGGAACAAGTCAAAGATGGTTAAGGCTCTGGGCAGCTCAGATGAAGCTGTGTTCCTCCAACAGAGGCTGGATGACATGAACCATCGATGGAGTGACCTAAAAGCGAAGTCAGCCAATATCCGGTTAGTAAACAACAAATCATGTACTCGCAAGTAAAAAAGATTATTTTTTTCCTTTTCCAGCCTTTATGCTCATTCAGCTCTGAATGCAGTGTTTCTGATCTTATGCTGCTTTCAATCTGGATGGGGAAAAAAACCCAACTTGGCAGAATGTCTGGATAATGGCAGAGGTTCAAGTTGCTATCTGCCTCAGTGACTCGCATGCTGCAGAAGTCAGTTTAGTTCTCAAATATTTCACAAGAAAAAGAAACAAATTGGAGAGCTCAAGGATTTAAGTTAGCAAACACTCGAAGTTATTTCTAAAAAGGTCAGATTCTCTGCAGAAATGTCTCCGTCATTAATAAAGAATTAGGCTTTAGTTCAAGGCTGGTATACACTTACCAATATGCTGTGTTCTGCTAATAAAAGCTAATGGGGGGAAAAAAAGTCATATTCTTGATGGAGCATGAGTCTCATGTTTTATATTCATGAGAAAGCACATGTGGCACTCCACATGTTGTACACAATTCACGTGGTCTCCCATGAGCCACACAGATACAGCCTCTCCCTTGTTTCACAAGTCCACCATGGAGAAGAGGGGTGACATACAACTACAAAAACAAAGAACCTGGGGGGCCAACGCAGTGGCACATAAACTTCTTGGGACAGAGACAGTGCAGCGTCAGCCACAACCTTGGCATTAATCAATAAGATTGGCGACGGTTGGGGAGGCAGAGGGTGAAGAAAGTGAAGGTGGAAGTAAAGTTGACAGGGCCAGATGGAGACTTCAAAGAGGAAGGAGGGGAGGATGGATATATGGATGCAACACAACAAAGCCACAGAGGGCAGGAGAAGAGGTGAGACAGACCAAAGAAATGAATTGAAATGTGGTTGGAAAGACTCTCAACTAAAAAGCAGTCTATGTTAAGCAGTGAAAAATAGATGAAAGTGAGTAAAGGTCAGTCCATGCAGGCATAATAGGATGGATATGCGAGAGAAAAATAGACAGTGAGAGATCAGTGTGGGTGTCAGTCGCTGGGTGTGTATTGATTGCTTACAGACAATTATGCCTTAATTGCTGTACATGTGTAATTATGGCTAACACGGCGAGCAGCGATAGGAGGTCTTTGTACGCAGCATTCAGACTCATAACGCTCGGAGGAAAGGGGGAAAACTAAAGTGCTTATCAACACACACGGCTCTCATGCTACCTCCCACACAATTAGCAGCCAACTGTTTTCCAGTTTTCAGTCTGACTGTTAACTCCAGAGAGGGCGGTGACCTCCATCGGTGGTTGGCAGTGAAGGTTTTTGTAGAGCAAAAATCGTTGTTGAATATCATCCTAATTTGTTTTCATTAGCTTTAAACCTTGGATTCCAACATATCGAGGACTGTGAGTGACTTCATTTCTGTTTCTGATTCAACTTTGATAAATAACCCAATCAGCCTCAGAGGACGTTCATAATTTACAGGACCAAAAAAAACCCCAAGGAAATTAAATATTTGATATATAAAAAAAAGAAACAATGCTGATGTTCCTGACAAGCTTTGAAACAAATATGCCCAACCTGTAGGTCATTAAAATGCACAACTATACGATTATGTCATCTCAAGTACATGTAAATTTTTCAAAAGTTTTTAACACATTTTTCTGACATCAAAGTGTTCTGCACTCATCAGATTAACAACATACATGATCCCTGTTGCTCCTGGACTGATGTATTATTTTATGACTCATTATAATCTGTGACTTTATAATCCCGCATAATGCTTTCAGACTGCGAGCTGAAATTCATGAAATGCAATCGAAGTTTGATTGATGTGTGTAATATTGTCAGAGCCCACCTTGAAGCGAGTGCTGAGCGCTGGTCTCGTCTCCTGGGCCTCCTGGAGGAGCTGTGGAGGTGGATCTGCATGAAGGATGAGGAGCTGGCCAAGCAGATGCCCATTGGAGGAGACGTGCCCACCCTGCTGCAGCAGCAAAACCACTGCGCGGTGCGTACTGTCGCCACAGGCAATGTTCCTGCCACGCTGCACAACATTTATCATAGCCTGTCCCTCATTGTTGACTTCAAGTTTCCAAAAGTTCTTCCACTGAAGAGTGTTGTGTGTTTGTCCTGCATATGTTGCCACATTTTGTAGCCATGCTTATACAAGACCGTCAGTCTAGAGTTAAAGTACATGTTTTCAACACAGAGACACATCAAGCTTACATTGTGCTAAATCTTATCGTATCATATTGTGTCGTATTGACGGTGTTGTATCATATCATAGACTATCATATCAGACATATCAGTGCCCTTTCATACCACACCGCACCGTATCTCATCGTAGCATGTCCTACCCTACTGTAACGCACCATATCATATGGCTTCATATCTTAAAATAACCAATAAATGGTAAAGAACCATTTGGTTTATTATGTTGTGAATCAGTATGATACTGCATAGACCTCTTTAACATACTTTTCAGGTGACCGCCATCTCCCGTACTCACTCTATATCTGTAGTTTTCTGCTTCTGAGAGTGTTTTTTTTTTTGTTTTTTTTTTCCCGTTTTATGTTGCTTGTTCTTTGCATCTTACATCTTCAAAGCCCAGCTCCGACAGTCTTTTTGTCCTACAAGATGTCACATTTTACAGAAGCCTCAAAAACACCTAAGCTGGCCCTTTTCTGTTACATCAAATTGAATGGTGAAGAATTGAAACAAGGATTACCTACCACCCCCCTTTGTGTCTTAAGTTACACAACCACTGTCCGCCGTTTTCACTTCTCATACTGTCGTCACAAAGTGTAGGTGCTTCATACAATAACAATGGCTGGCTCTGTCATACGCAAGTGTCCCAGTCAGCCATGACAGCGTGACAGTTAGTTGGCAACTGAAAACCAGGATCCAAATAAAGACGCAGAAAACAGAACTCAGCCTTCCTTCACTTCCAGTTTTCTTCGGGGAAATGTGTTGCTGTGTATTTATATATATCCAGTCTATTTATTTAAAGCTCCTGTCAGGTGTCTCTGACCAATTAATGTGCTTCTCTATGAGCTACAAAAGCAAACAAAGCCATCAACAAGAGGATTCTTTCTATGCAGTTAAACGTTTTGCTACCACGATGGTGTCAGAGCAGGTCCTCTGTTTAATATTTGAATGTAAAACATTTGCTGAACTCTCTTTCATTCTTCACCGATGTGACCAGTGAATGCACGTGATTTACTCTTGAACGTCTAGTTTGATATGGCGTTTTCTATGTTTTTGTATGGACCTTTTTTTTTTTTGTGCTGCTGTCTTGACCCTTGTACAATTGATCTTAATAGGAAGCATTAACAATTAGAAATATACTGTATATACATTGTTACGACCCGGCTCAGGAGGTCACAACAAAGTATGGGAGACCACACAGTTTTTAAGTTACTCAAATCTTTCCAGTATTTATTTAACTCTATGTGAAGTGTTGACCCTGAGTGAGAGACAGAGCCAACTTTAATCCTCAGGCCCAGCCTGCTCAGGTGTATCAGATCACATTAATTGGCTCCACCCATTTCTGCTTGAAGACTACCTGAGAGAGGAGAGATACAAAAAGCACTGACACAGTCAGGGGTCGTCACAACATATAAACATCCAAACATGAAGCTTAGAATGACTTACAGAGTGTATCTTTGTGCAGCACCTGTGTGTTTATTGAGAAGCTGTTGCCAGTATAGGTTCTCCCTTGGTTACTGTATTTAGCTCTGTTGACAGTCGGAACTGAAAGCATGGACAGAGCCTGTGTTTGTAAAGCAGCAGCAGTGTTCTGCAGACAATGACGGTCAGCAGCATGTCAATGTGGATTTAGCAGAACTACTGATTGCTGTCGTCAGGACTAAACCACAGCGAGATGTTTTCTGTGTCATGATAAACACGTGTTGTTGAGGTTGCTCAGTATTAGGCCCAACATGTGTATCAGCTCACACTTACAGAACAAATCACTACTCCACCATCAGTGCTGTTTTTTTTCTCATTCATTCTAAACGTTTTTTCTATATGTCACCTTTATTTTACTCTGTATCATTTATCCAAACAAGCGATCAATACCTTTATTGTGCCGTCCACGACTTTGTCATCACAGCTATTTGTCATCCTGGTTCCACATGATATTATTTATTGTAACCACTGGTTATTGTGATAGTGCATTGGCTTGTAATTGCTTTCAGATAGATGACTCACCCCCCTGGCTACTGTTTACTCTCAGTCTGTTGGCCGACACTGCTGTTGATGCGGCGCCCGTCATCATAATGCCGGTCTCCGCTGCCCTGATCACTGCGCTATTATTTTGTTCCCCCAAAATGCCCTGGAGAGTAAACACATGTGCTTTTCATGTGTGGGCAGAAGATCACAACAACACACTGAGACCAACAGATTCTGGGACACAAAAACACACACACACACACACACACACACGCACACACACGCACACACACACACACACACACACACTCACATGCAACCATTAAAAAGAAATTAGAGTGTATATGATGCTTATCAGAGCTATATTTAGCAGAAGCAAATTTGGATCTGTGTTTGTTTGTTTTTTTCCAAAGGCATGTGCAGCCATTTGAAGGATTTTATTTTATTTTTTCAAATTTCTGTTATCAGGCATTTGTGTTTGATTGCATTTTCTCATTATATTTTGGTAAATACAAAATGCATCAAGATTTGTGTGGCAGTCAAGCATACAGTCTGTTTTCTAGGAAAGCTTCAATGGGATCTGTTTTTAATCATATGAAGGTAAATTAAATATACGCCTAATAGTAAATGCATTAGAAGAAGAAGAGAAAAGTATTCATAGAAGATAATTGAATTTTGGGCACTTTTAATAAAGTTCATAAACTTTTCTAAACCTTATTACGACTCCTCATTATAAGGAATGAGAACACAGTTTAAGGATGTTTTTTTCTTTGGCTCACTAAATCCCAAAGACGTTGGGGAAAGGCAGATCTTCTGTAGAAACAGAGCGTGGCTCTTTGCATTGGCAGACAATCAATTTCTCGGACGCTGTAATGTCTCCTCCTAAGTCCCCTAATGATTTAATAAAGAATCATCATTCAAAAGCAGAACAGATTAGGTCACATTATAGTTTTCCCAGAAACATGGCTTTAGACTTAATAGAAAAAGAATAATGCAGCAAAAGTTAGATTACGTGAATGGACTGTATCCAAGGAGGACAGTACAATTTAGTGATCATCTGGCCCTTTTAGTATGTCTGGAGGAAAGTGACGCACAGGAGAACCAAATGAAGGATTAGGATTACAGGAAGAAATGGCAATATTCAGCTCTATTTTATCATACAAGTCAAAATACAGAATAAAGGATGTAATATCTGGATTATCTGAGTACATGAGGTCACGACACAGCAGTCGTGTCCTGGTTAATCTAGATTTGTCGTGCGAGGTTTGAGATGATGTTTGGACATGCTCTTCCTGACAGAGAACATTTAAAGTGGCCAATCAGACAAGCTCCATTAGATAAAGAATGGGACTGAGAGCACACAATAACCGTGGGAGGGAAAAAAAATAATAATCCTGCATCTCCACTTTCACCTTCCTTTTCTCATCTGCCTCTATCTCGTCTCTCTGCTCTATGCCTCGTTCTCTTCTCTGTGGTTGCTGTCTTTGCGTAGGTCTCCCTCAGCCTTCCCATTCATTCTGAATACCTTGTATTTCTCCCTTTACTTCCCTCTGCTCCGTGTTCTTCGTAGATAGGTCTGGAGGTCTTGTCGGCCCTGAGGAATATGAGAGGGCTGAGCAGCACAAAAAGCCGGGCCTTTGAACGCGTCACGCTTTATTACTTGCTTACACCGACGGTCTCCTGTGCTCCTGTTTACATACACACATGCCAGCTGCTCTTTCACAATGAGAGGTGGGTGGGGGGGGGGGATGTGAGGAGATATATGGAAATTGGTGTCTATGAGGTAGGGAGGGCTTAGGAGGGCTAAGTGCTAAAACCTGTCTTTTCTTCTGGGAGATAGAATGAGGAAGGCTAAGCCACTTAGCTCAACAGAGAGCTACTGATATCAGTGTTACCAAAAAAACAAAACAAAAGAGAGAGCGAACAAGTCCAGACAGAAAAGAAAGTGATGGACAGTCAGTGGAAAACAGACACAGAATAGGATGAAGAAAAGAGAAGTGGATGGAGGTTTACACTTGGACAAAAGCCGCTTCGCACTCTTTCCTTCATTTTTTCCCCCAGCCCTTTCCTCTACGTATTGATCTGCGTCTGTTTACCCCTGCATAAATGGCCGTAATAGCATTTATTAATCGCACATTCAATTATCCAATAAAGCGCCTTTGTCAGCATCCAGCTGATTAAAGTCATCAATCTGCTGTATTAAATTAACAGCTTTAAGATCAAGGAGGAGCAACAATAGAGTTTGCTTTTATGACCAGAGTGTAAGACCGGTCCAGTGGTGTCTTTTTAATCATTACTCAAAATGTTTCAGAGTTAAAACGTAAACGGAATAAAAAGGAAAAGAGTGATTCTATTAAACTCTAATCTTAGTTAACTCAGAAGTTAAAGAAGCCTAAATATGCTCAATTACCTTGTCTAAAGTGAGGAGGATTTAATAATCCGCTAAAGAAACCTTATTCATCATTGTGCCCGCATGATTGATTAGCACCATTTGCCTCTGAACGGACAGGTCGTAAAGAAGAGCGAAATGGATTAAACTGCAGCTGGACGTTCCCTTATCTCTCAGGCAGGGGGAAGGTTGTTTTTTTTTTTTAAACTTACAATGGCCTCGCTTCAATAACTTGTAATTGTTTCTGTCTGCTTCGTTTGCATTTGTTGGCAGCTTTGAAGTTTTTGGGGCGCGTGTGTTGAATGTGTGGAGGCCTGCTGGGTTAAAAGCTTTTTCTCTGTCAGGTGTGTGTCAGGTGTATACCTCGCAACATGTTACTGCTTTACTGTCCATTAACGCCTTAATAACGTCAGTTGTATAAAACACGGCAACATTAGAAACACAGTAACTTTTTATTTTGTATTACAGCCACATAATGAAACTTTCCATTTACTTTCAACGAACGTCTTCCTGTTTCATGTCAGTGAGCATGCACACTGGTTTATTATAAATTGAATGTTGTCTCTGCTTCCAATCTTTGCAATAATTTACTGGATTTGGGCAAATATGCTCTCCATGAAAAAGTAGCTGTGTCTTCTCAGTTACAGCCATCATGACAGAGGCAAAGAGACAGCAGAGGAGGTTTACAAAGCACAGATTAAGAGGAGTGACCAAACGAGTAAATCTGACTGGCTCTAAGTTGTCGGTGAGAGTGGATTGCCTTCTAAAGCCAGAGGTTTCTATTTGCAAAACATAAATCCTAATTCTTTATTAACATTGCCTTCAGTAGTGGCTCAAATGATTACGGTTTATATAGAATTTCACTTATAATGGTGAACCACAGAAAAGAAAAGCTCCCGGCAGCGTAACTATCGGGGCTCCCTCTCTCAGCTCTCATCTGCATCATCTTCACTCCCAGGCTGCAGATGTTTTTGCAAACTAACTGTCACAACTGACTGTACGCTACATGCTCGCACTTAGCTTTAGGCTGCAGACACGGTGCAACATTTAGCAGCTAGGGAATCGGATGTTCTCCTTAGGTGTTCATTCAGACGAAAAAAAAGGAATGAATCATGAAGGACACGTGTGCTGGAAAACGTATGAGGTTGCGGAATGAGAAAATGAGCGGCTGTGTGCCAAAACAGATCAGTAAAAGCGTGGTCACGATCCAATAAAAAATTTGTTTACTATTCCAAGAGGTCAGTAATCAGATGATTTCATGTTTGACATGGACATTTAGAATTAAAGACGTTTAAAAAGATTACTAATTTAACACGCACACATTAGAGGCTGCTGTCTTATTAGCAATCTAAAATCCATTTTATTGTTATAGCAGCATGAACACAACATTACAGAAGCACATGAAATGCATATTTTTTTAAAGAAAACATGAAATAAGCGGAGGTAATTGAATGTGCGTGCGCACGCATTATGTTTTCACTTTGCTTCACGTTACTATTTTCATAGCAGCCACATGTTTATGTCTGAAACCTAGAGGTGTGTTGTTTTTAGATTATTCAAAACAGCTGGCAGCTATAAATTAGCAAAGCATGTCAGATAGTTTGATGTTGAACAACAATCACCTGTCGGGAGCTGGCAGGTTGATGTGAGCAATTAAATTTTCAGGCTGAGGCCTTCAGAGGCTCCTTAATGAGCCGAGTTAAGGCATCAAAAATATAATTAGGATCAGATAGCAGAAGCTCAAACATTTTCAAGAAAACGTCTTAAAAATACTCATTAGTAGAAAATAAATAGGGTTGTTTTTTTTGTCAGTTGGGTGTGAAGGAGCTCCTTTTGTGTGGGTGTCTGTCAGGTGTTTTTGTGATGTTGAGAGCTGGAATAATGTGGCGTGTGCTATTTTGTCCCAGAAGAAGATGAGGGTGCAGTAATACCGCAGGGGAAGGCAGAGCTATCAGGGTTTTCGAGAGCGGGAAGAGGGATGTTTGGCAGAGCACAGAAAAGCTGTGTTTGTGATGGTATCTTATCTCCAAGGCTGCACAAGGCGCACGGTGATATGAGTTTACCATGCTTATGGCCACACATACACGGAGCTGGACACCAACACAGCCAAGGTCAAAGTCAGGAAAAGCAACAAGATAGGTGTTTCAAGTAAAGAGGGAGCTGCATGAGTCCTTTTCTTGCCTGTACATATTCTGACGTGTAAGAGGTAAGAAAGTCTTAAAAAGAAGACCTTCCCCTTTTTATCTTTCGTACACCTCCATGTCTTATCACTCTTAGACCAGCTGGGATTTTACTAGAAAGACATTTTTTTTTGTTTTTTGAACGTTTTTTTCTTCACCTGAAAGTAGAACACGTGTTTGATATTTCCCTCTCATGCTCCCTCAAAAGGTGTGTCCCGGTGTGACACTCTGATAACGTTAACGCGTTGAAGTTTCACACACACATACAAAATGTTTGAGTGTAGGGAAAAAGGTCTTTGGTGCTGTCTTCTGTCTGAACTGCAGGGAACTGGAAGACACACAGAGAGACTGTTTGTAACAGAGGGAACGACTTGGCTCGAACTTGTTGTGTTGGAATTTGTGTTTGACACTTTGAAGCTACTCAGCCCTGAATGTTTGGGGCAACACTACTGACATATATTTTAATGTAATGTGACAATAAGTAGTACAGTTACATTAAGACTGACAGCTCATAAAAAAAACAAGATGCGGAAATAGTAGCTGAAGCTTGCTTAAAAATGGCAAGAATAAATTTAAATAAACGAGCTCTTTCCACCCAGTTTGATCTGGGGTCAAGCTTCTTCCAATACTGTTTGAGAAAATACTAAAAGAAGTTGGAATAAAGGGGAAGATGTTGGTTTCACAACTTCACTCCTCGCCCACCTTTCATATCACTGCTCTACATTCCTCTTCCTCAATCCCCTCTCATTAAGTTTCTATTTCTCGAGGTTCCTCGTATGAACTACCTGCCCGTTATGTTCATGCTCGGGAATGCACTAGCATGAGAGTCGGGTTGCATCCTACATACCTGCTTCTCTTTTCTTTTAGCGTCTAATATTCCACTGAACTCATCCCGACGAGAAGTCTGATTGGCGTGAAACTTAATCAAAGTGTCCCATCTAATCAACTTGCCTCTCAGCGTCTTACGCTACATCCTCTCCTCAAAAAGCAATAACACACTCCGATAGGCAAATACCCTTTAAAAAAAGAAAAAAAGATAATGTTACATGCCATGCACACGCTTTCTGTCTGGTTTAATTGTCTTAATTGAGCCGACACACGGTTGACTTGTAAATTAAGAAGATCATCCGTCAAAGGCATTTTCATTTTAGTATCTGTTTTTCTATATTGCACAGCAATATATTGTTTTTTGTGCTGCACTTTGAGCTGATGTGCAAGAAAATGAGCAAGATATTTGCAGCTGCTTCTTAATGATTATTCTTGTGGGGTTATATTACCCTAGTAGCTCATTTGATTCGCGGACCGCTTGGATTATTTCACCCCAACCTCGACAAAGTGCCCTCACACCCTTTCCTTCAACCTCTGCTCTCCTCTCAGCGCTCTCAATCCCGCTGACACTCCTAACACGGCTGCTCTTTCCTCGTCTTCTCCCTCTTAACAAGCCGAAGACTGGCCAGAGTGTTTTGTTATGCAGCTATCGCACTAATTAGCCGAGGAGGGCTTTGTTTATTCCATCCTTAAACTGGACGTGAACATCTGGTTGTGCTCTTTATCCCAACATGTGCACGTATGGATTAATCATCATCATATGGTGTTTTTTTTTTGTCATATAATGAATATCAGAGCTAATTAAAGCAGAACTGGTTAATCATCAGATATTTTTCTGTGGGAAGGGAAGCAGTGATCTGGGCGCAACGCCTTTGTACAAGATGCATTGGGTTCATTTTGAGTTCATTTGCATGGATGATATCAGGAGAGCAGAGTCGCACATGCACATACCTGCAGAGGAAATGCATTAATTACGCCTTTTTTTTTTTCCAATTTTTTTTTCAAACCTTGTGCTGAAGTCGAACTCTGCTTGCAAATGCTTGTTCTTTCTCACTGATATGACTTATCCCTAATCCAGACTTGCAAACCGGACTGTTTTTATGTTTGAATCTGACCGTTATTGATTATAGAGATTATTACCGATACCGTTGTAAGGGAGACATTTACAGATTCTGTTACAGCAGCCGATGTAAATTATTTTTTTTGGCCTCTTCTGTGTAGATTTTCCACTGATTTACTCGAGAAAAGATACTCCTGACTTCTTTAGTAATAATTCACGTTATTTCACGATGTCACACTTACCTATGATGCTGTGCTCCATATGACAATGCAGAGAATAGTATAAAGTACGTATTAGAAACATCCCCTGCTCGACGAGCTGAAAGATAATACCATTTTTAAATCAGCCCATCTCCATAATGTGCTCTGTACAAAGTCCTTTCATATTGGCACATGTATATGTCATATGTTTTTTTTATAATCCTCACATATTAACTTGTTTCTTGTTTGCTGCTCTGCCTTTTTTTTCTTCCTTCAGTTAATAAACTCCGAGCTGAAGGAACGTGAGCACTTGGTCATCAGCACGTTGGATCAAGCCCGGACGTTTCTTGCCGACCAGCCCATCGAGGGTCCCGGAGAGCCACGCAAGAACCTGCAGGCGAAGACAGGTACATTTGCACTGTCCATCAAAACCTTTTCACACATTCACTCAAGTGTGTGGGAAAGAACTAGATGGAAATTATCATCAACATTAGAGAGCAGATCATTGAATTGTGCTCCCACCTGATGGAAAAATGAAAAAAACCCATTTTATGTATGAAAAATGTTGCTGGCACTCATTAAATTACTTCCTACAGTCCATAAGAGGAAATGCTCATTTTCAGTTTCTTAATACAGCTACTTCATTAGTTCCTGTTGCCTTTCGATCAAGCTGTGCTCTACCATGACCTGGAAGACTGAAAAGAATGTGCACAGATGCGTTGTAGTGAAATAGCACCTCTTACTGACTCATACAGTGTGTAATGTTGTTGTACAGCAGCATACTAAGACTTCCTGTACACTCACTATTCATTATTAGTTTCATAACAGTTTTTATAGTGTTCACCAATTTTACATCTGCATTATAAATGCAAAGGAAAAAAGGTGGGAAAAGTGTTATTTTTTTTGGGGGGGGGGGGATTATTGTTATTTATTTCTTGAATATAACACAGTAGAAAGTTTTCAGGAAATGGGCGAAGAGCAAGAATTCTGATGACATGCAGTAAATGCTCACGGCTATACTCAAAGCCAAAGGAAGTTTTCGATTAAATGTTCAGTGTCCTGCACCTGGAGGTCACCTGAATGCATTCCTAGCCTCCTTTCTGACCAGCTTGGAGCACCAGATCAGCACATTTTCTCATTCAGTATGGAACCGGAAAGCTCTTCGACATTCACTGAAGGCGTGTTGCATCAACAACCTATTTGCCCCATTTCTGAGGTCAAGTTCCCTCCAAACACCATTAACTTCATAAAACAAGCCAGTGGTAGTACTACCTACATTTTATCAGTAAATCCATGAATTTAATGTGCACTTACTCATTCAGCATTTTCGCTCAGACTGTTTTGGATGCAGCAGGGAAGTCTTGATTAAGTCAGCACATTTCCCTTTAAACCCGACTGTGTAAATAATTAAACCGAGCCGAGGGGCTGTGTAGGGGCGTGGCAGGACTTCAGAGCCTCCTTACTGATAGGCTTGTTGTCTGTGATCTTTGATACGGATATCAAAGCGTCGCCTCATTGTGTAAATAGATAAAAGATTTAAGATCGGCGGCTGCGCTCGCTGTTTAATCAAAGAGTGAGAAGAATGACACAGCAGTAAAGTCACAAACCACTGTCTTACATTCAGAATCTTTTTAAAGTGCAACTCAGAACCAAGCAGACCTGGTTGTGTGTATGCATGTTTGGGAGGGCAACCTGTAGAGGTGAAGAGTGTAATTCTGTCACGGCCCTTGTGAGGGGACCTTAGAACTCATGAAAGCAGCTCATCTTTCTCTGGAGGTGTAATGGGTATTCTGGGAGCAGTTTTCTCTTCTTCCCAGCCGTTTCCTCCCTTCCTGATCTGTCACAATTATCTCATCCTCTCACCTCTGCTGCCTTCTTCATTCCCTGGACTCTCTCTGTCTCTCACCCTTTTTTTTTCTTCCACGCTTAAGGGTTCCTTTCACAATGCCTTGACTGCCACTTCTCCCTCCCTCTCTGCAGTCTAGACCTTTTTTTTTTCATTCTTCTTTTTTTTTTCTTTTTTTTTTTATTACCATTTGCCCTTCTCTTCTCCCTCTTCATCTTGCGTTTTGCTGCCGCGGCTGAAATCAAACAAAGGATGTGCAAACAATGGGATGTAATTTGCAGGAAAGAGGATGAAAAGGGCCCAAGAAAGGCACATTCAGTATTACCTAAATGATCAGAAAAGATGTTTACAATGTCAAAAATGTGGGCAGATTATTTTTGGAAAACAGCAGTGAACCAAAGATGAGGACTGGTGTGTCTTATCAAAATTGACTGGAGACAAATGAAAATGAATGTAAAGCTCCAAGTTTTATAATATCACATTGATGAAAGTAAAGGTTGGAGAAAATATCATTTTAAAGTCCTTGTTGTACATGGTAACTAGATATGTATTAAAGAGAAACAAAGGAAATGAAAAGTGTCTTTGTCAACTAACTAACTTCCTAAATGTGACTTTTCCTCCTCTTCCTCCAGACCTCACCCCGGAGGAGAAGGCTCGAGGGTTGGCCCGGGCCATCCGCAAGCAGACAGGTGAGGTAAGGGAGCGATGGGAGCGTCTGAAGGGACACATGGGCGGCTGGCAGAGTCAGGTGGAGGGAGCCCTGGAGCGACTCCAGGAGCTGCAGAGCTCCATGGATCAGCTGGACCTGCGGCTGACCCAGGCGGAGGAGGCCAAAGCTACCTGGCAGCCAGTGGGGGACCTGCTCATCGATTCACTACAGGACCACATCGAAAGGACCATGGTGGGTCGGAGAGACTCTGAAGTCAGCGAGACACTTTCAAGACAGTTAAAGTTTGAAAGTGTAACTTTATAAAAAACCATCAGTGGTTGAACTCAGTATAAGCTTTAGCTAAAAAATGAACATTCATGATAAGTTTGTATAATGTTGAGACTAAGACTGTCACACTTTTTTTTGTGATTTTTGCAGCAAAAACAACAACATTAAGTTCTGATGTGCTGGGTTTGATGAGTCTGTTTCGTTTTTTGACAACACTTATCTGATTTTTAGGCTCTATTTCCCCCCCGAGTAGCCCAAAAAAAAAAAAAAACTACATGTTTAGTTAACAAGCAGCAAAATGACAGTGCTACCTAATAATAGAGTATACAAATAATGAGGAAGTAAGAGAAGAGGAGGTGACGACAACAAAGAAGACGCAGCAGCAGAAATAGTCAAATAGTGACGAAGCTAACTTATCTGTGTTGTCTGTTACAACACCACACATCTCACTGGTTTGGCTCCCTGTGGAATTGACACTTTAGCCAATTATATCTCTTCATATCCATGTCATGTAGGCTTCCAATCTCATAAATGTCTCCGTGATTAGATTTCCCTATGACAGCCAGAACACTGACGAAGCATGCGGGCGTGAAGTGTTTTTTTTTATTATTTACAGCCACCGAAGACGTTTTAGATTAAAATCATAGCTCAACAAAACTCAATTTCAAACTTTTTTGATTATCTCCAATCAGAGATTATGAGTTTAACACAGCGGGTGAGACAGATGAACTCCAATTAAGGTGAAATTACAGATACATTTGTTGTGATGACTTATATTCAGATAGCAGAGATACAGACATGCTCTTTTTTATGTTCATGTTATTGATGATGACATCTGACTTGGATATATATATTTTCTACTTGCACTCTGAGTTACATGTATACATGTTTTTGTATTTCACAGACCTATATTTTTGAGGTTATTTTTCTAAATTATTTTACGCTCAGATTTCTTTTATGTACAGAGCCGACTACCTCATTTAGTCACTTGTCATGCTCTAAGACTTTCTAGAATTAAATTAGACTTCCTTGAGTTTTTAATCCTCACATGTAAGTTTAACTTTCCACCCTCTTACGATTCCAAACTTTTGCTCCCCAGGCTTTCAAAGAGGAGATCGCTCCGTTCCGTCAGGATGTACGAAACGTCAATGAGCTTTCTGCGGAGCTGACGCCTTTAGACATCCAGCTTTCCTCCACTGCCTCCAGACAACTGGACCAGCTCAACATGAGGTGGAAACTACTACAGGTAGTTAAGATCCTGCTGTATCTTATGCAGATGTTAGAGAACACACACTCTTTTTTTGATTTCTCTCAGGTTTGACTTTTCTTCCCACTGCATTTTGCCCATTTAAAAAGCGTCTCCAGAACATCCTCATCCTCTTTCTTCATGTTCCTTCATTCTCCTACTACCTCCCCGTGTGTTTTTCATCACTTCTTTCTGTTTTTGTTGCGGTCTTTCAGTTTCTCTCGATCTTTCCATCTTCGGATTTCCCTTCGTGTCATCCAAACACACAGGGGACTAAGCGTTGTCCCTCTACCTGTCGACCAGATTTATTTGAATGCAGCTCTTGTTTCTCTTGCTGCAACACTTTGTCGCCGCACATCAATGGACACTATTTCTCACAGAACAACAGTCACATTCTTGGCTCTGCGTCGAGGACTCGCTCAGCGTTTCTCAGAGTGAAGCGTGTCTCAGGCCTAGAGGGAAAGTCGTGGGGAAGTCTCTGTAGAAGAAATCAGAAGGAAACGAAGTGATGTTTGTATAGAAGTATGAGTATAAGCGCAAAACAGTGTGAATAGAATGTCTTTTTTTTTTTTTTATATATCTCCTTTTAAATCAAGGTCAGCTATTTATTTATTTTTTAACCACGATTGTCTCTTTTTACATTTACAAAGAAAGACAAGACAGAGATATTTGCAGAGAAATGTGAAATCCGACTTGATTCTTTGAGCCTTCTGAGACGTTTGACCATGCGAGCTGTTGATGCCCGCGGTCCCCCAGCGGTTGGACGAGGCCTGAACACAGCTCAAACCCATCAGCTGCGATGGCCTAATTTCAAAGGAAACAAGGTGGCTTCAGAAAGCCTGTGATTTCAAAGGCGTCGTCATCAACCCCTTTCCTAATAGAAAACGTCAGGACAGTATACAGGAGTATACAGGGCTCAAATGTCCAAATCTTTACAACCGAAGTTGAGGCGGACTTTTTCCTACTACTGTAGCTCGCTAGCAGAACACACTGCGAGGAGTCCTTTTGAGCCGTGGTTAATAAACGTAAGCAGGTAATGGTATAAAAATGTGAGGGGGGGGTGAGCGATGATGTCGTTCACATTGAGCTCTGAGCTGAGTATTGCTGTTTTAAAGTCTTAACTTTTGGCCTCAGTCGTCAAGCTGTTGCATTTTAATGTTGAGTTTGTATGTCGATAACATCCTCAGAAACAGTCACCATTATTGAAGACTCATGCTCCTCCTCCTCCTCCTCCTCCTCCCCTTCATGCTCGTGACACCCTGCTGCCCCGCCCCTTAACTCAATGTAAACTGACTGAAGTGTCTTGAATTGTGAGAGCGCATTTGAAATAGATAAACCTGCTGTAAGATACATGAGTGACAGGCGAGTCAAAATCCTTATCTTCAAATTCCAAAGTCTTCAAATTCATATTCTCTGTACATTTTAATGAGTGAAAAAGTGCTGTGTGGACTTGTCTGGTATTCATTGTTGCTGTAGATTAAACGGAGGCTGCAGCAAAGCAAGAAAATGAGTTATAGAAAAAAACACAAAGTCATTCCTTTTTTCTGTGTGACACTGCCATGGAGTGAGATGAGGTAGCTGGGCTAATTTGTAGCCTTGTGATATTTTCTATGTATTATCCTGACGGACACTAATAGTCCTCCTGTCTGGAGAATGGCCATAACTCAAACACCGAGTCTGACGAGGGCAGAGTTTCAGGGAGCTGCAGTTTTTGGCCTCTTTGTTGTCTGCTTTTTACTTTCCTTTGGTCTGCTGGAAGGCGACAGCTTCGTTAGAAGATTTGGTTTTCTCATGCAGACAGCTCCTATCTTCCTTCACAATAGGACAGAGACCACAATAGCCATTAGCGGCCAAAAAGAACCCTGAGCTATTGGCCTTTCCGTGCCCGTTTCCAGGATCCCTGCGTGGACAGCTGTGACTCGGCTGCTCTAACACCTGATGTTTGTGAGGGAAAGAGAGTTTCAATATCACTGGCTGCCAATACTCTCCCGTTAGCCGGCCTGATGGAGAAAAAGAGACTCCGTGGCTGAGTCGGTCACAGCTGCACAGCCTGAGAGGTGAATAACAGCTCTGCTTCTTCCAGCTCTGTTACCCCAAGCTGTGAGAACATTCACCGACAGCTAGCATGACACGTGAAGAGGGTTTTTTCATTCAAAAGAAAATGGTAGTTACAAAAGGAACAATTTTATCAGATGTATGAAAAATATGGTTTTGGTCAAATCCAGGATGAGATGTTCACAGGCAACATTAGTCACATGATTCTGATCCAGTGTAACCAGTACTATCTTTCTTGTTTCTTTATCACATGACTACATTAAGTACGAACACAGCTTGGGTTCTTCTACTTTCTTCCATTTAAGCGACGTGTCCTTGTTGCTGACCTATATAACTTCAACTGAGGAAAACACAAGCCGTCTGCATGTTGCAGTTTTATTTTTTATTTATTTTGTTATCGTGATGATGTTTTAGGACTGTTTGAATGACATTGCTGTTATTTCGATGTGATGAAGTACATTTCATTTCTCAGGCATTTCATCTGCTGAAAAAGCATAAAACAGATGCTGGAGGTTTGGTTGATTTATCAAATGTTTCTGTACATGAAGTTCGCCCTCCCACTAGTCTCATTTGGATTAGTTCAAACTGAATTAAAACTGTGCTCTATCATTTAGGTTTAAGCTACATTTTTATTGAAAAACTTACTGTGATAAATGACTTACCTGTTTTCTGTAAGCTATTTTTGAGACGATATTCATACCTGAAGAAGAAGAAGAAATGTTTTTGAGCTCGGGTTTTTTTTACAGCAAATCCATCTCCAACTTAATTACACTGAAATTGAGTTCATTCCAACCATGACACCACCTCCAGTCACTGTTCAGTTCTGTTTCACTGAATTTAACTTCCAGGCCCACAGCTGACTGTCCCCTCTTCTGTCTGTCTGTGTGTTCATGGTTCAGGTGGCAGTGGAGGACAGACTGAAGCTGCTTCAGGAAGCCCACCGAGACTTCGGCCCCTCCTCCCAACATTTCCTCTCCAGTGAGTACAGAGACGATTAACCTCCTGTCGGAAATCTGAGCATTTCAAGGGACCTAAGTTAGTTTCCACTTACATGTTTTCACTTCCCTTTAATCTCTTCATGTCCCATCTTCTTAATCTTCAGCCGTACGCTTGTGAACGTGCGAACGTCTACACATACTCGTGCAGACACGGTTTGCCGACGAGGGATTACTTTTGAATAATGCAAGGCTTAATTACAGTCCCTCGCTCCTCTTCCTCCCACCGTCGAGTGGTCATTAGAGGAGAGAGAGGAACAGAGACGGAGCTGGAGAGGAAAGACCAATGCAGGCGTGTGAACATTAGACAAAACAGACGCTCTCTCTATCTATCGTCGTTTTCTATAATCAGAAGGCCATTAGCGGGGCCGTCTGCTCCACCTGATTTGAAAAAGAAAAAAAGGAAAGAGTCCTCCAAACACGTGAATTTTCCAAACCAAGCCCTGCTGAGATCAGGGCCAAATACAGACCTTATTCTGGCTCTCCTTTCATCTTACCCAGCACTATGACACTATCCATTCCATCTCATATTCGCTCTCATTACACTCGTCGCTTAATATTCCCAGAGGGATCAATAAAGTACAGCGTCCTTATCTCGCCCGATCCATCTCGTACATCTCCACATCTCGCTTAATCTCTTTCTCTTACTGTCTTTTCATCTCTATCTGAGCGTAACGCTGTGTCAAGGAGGAGGGGAAGTGGGAGGGCGATAAATCAAGCAACATTTCTGCTTTGTTTAGCACTTGAGCGCGTCTAAAGCCTTCATATTCCGAAGGCTTTAACACTGTTGGGTTGGTATTTTCAAGAGATTCCCTTCCTCTAGTTTTGCACCCGCAAAAAATATGACGATAAACACCTTTCCTTTTTTTTTAATCTCCTGCCTTTCTCTCGCTCTCCTCCCTCGCTCTGACATCCTACAAACATTTACTTTTCTTTCGTTCAGTTTAATGCACAGTAAAAGTGTTCCTCATGTTGATAGACTCTTTTTTTTATTATTATTACGGAAGTGTGTTGGATATGAGGACAAGCTCCGAACATTAAACGGATTACTGTGCTGCGTAGTAACTCTGTGTAATGTTTATTAAGATGGTGTGTTGATTTTGGCTGCTTGACTCCATATCTCCTATTTTTAATCTTTGTGTCTCTTTCTGTTTGTTCGCAGCTTCTGTGCAGCTCCCCTGGCAACGTGCAGTTTCTCAGAATAAGGTTCCATATTACATCAAGTAAGTGGCGAGAAATTGCTCCGATAGCCATCTTTGGATTTGTTGAAATTGTTTGCGTGCGTGTGTGTGTGTGTTGTTTGTGTCAGTGATTGCTGCACCCTGGCAGCCATTCGAGGCGGAGCAGTCAGGATATTTTATTTTTCGAAGACATTTTTATTCATCCCGTCTCCTTTATGAGAAGTTTTCAGTGCGTTTTGTGTGTAACCTCTCAACCTGCTGTGTGAGTAGAGAGCACTTAAATCAAAGAGTACTTTCCCTGTCTTAAACTGTTTCATTTGACTAATTCTTAGAGGCCTGTAAAGAGCAAACTGCTTGAAGAGACTGCAAAGCTTAGTGAAAAGTAAGAAAAATGTACAACCGAGTTTTCTGAAGCTAGGTTGTATTTCTCTCTGTAGTCCTTTCCTTAACTCCCTTCGATTCACTTCTTCATTCATATTTTTGATCCAGAGGTTTGTCGATTCGACTGTAGATATATAGGGTTGAGTATAGGATGTTACATGTTTGTCTTTTTAAATAATAGAAAATATTTTCTTCATTTTGAAGGTCTGTTATTTTTCCTTCAGTTGTACGCTTGACACAACAAGCTGTACTTATGTCGCTAGAAACGGCGTCTCTGACTGAGCCGGGCTGTCTGCCCTATCCCACACGGTGGCACCTCTAACTACTTGTGAGGGAGAGCTCTGCATAAAGAAACATGTATGAAACATAAAGTTAAGGAAGCGGCTTCCTGTCCATGTAAACACAGAGCTGGGAACCACAAATCCAGATGGAAAGGGACATCACTGTCTTTTGACATGTATTTACAGAGAGTATATTACATTTTTGCTTTATTCATATTTTCAATGTTGAACACTGTGCCTTGAAATCATCCCTCTTAATGCCATGTATCCATCTTCCCCGCTTATTTAAAAGGAGGTACAAAGGGCTGTTTTACCGTACTCAAGGGATGCGACTTATATCGGCCCTCTAGCCCTCTTTCATTTATCGTAGGGCTTGAACATGTGGATAACCTCCACACTAGTGAAGAAGGCATCAAGAAGTTTTCATAATTTCACCCATGACATGGGTTCAAATGATCCATTGATTATGAAAACGTTTGCCAATTATCTGTCTGTCAAGTCGAAATACTGCACCAGCTCAGCTTGAAAATGCCTCATGAAGCATTTATGGGCCATAAGAGTTAAAGGCAATCAGACCAACCAAGGATGAGTGTGAGGGTGTCCAACTGCTGTGTTCTTTTCTACGGCAGACTCCAGTTTGAGCAGAATGAGTCACATGGTGATGAGCTCATGTTTTTGATTTAGCAATTTATACAAAAGAATCAAAGTTGACTTTTTAATATCCCATAATCTAAAAGCTCTCTCTTCAGGGAATCTAACTTTGAAGTCCTTTTAACCTCATCACATCAAGCTCTGACCTCTAATGACCTCTCATGTACATACATCATAGAGATGGTCAGGCAGCTTTTGTTCCAACTTTATTCTTTGCACGTCCAGCATTTATTTCTCTACTCATTAGTAGCTGCTTTCTGTCCATTTGCTCCTGTGTGTGGATTAAAATGCAAACGGTTTCACCTGCACATTTCTCATTCAGCCCAACATTAGCACCTCTTTTGGAATAGATAATACCTGGCTAAATCCCAGGACAGCTTCCACGCTGCTTGAACAGTGACTAACACAACTTTAATTCGATGTCTAACCTCCCATTCCAGTTTCTGCCAAATCATGCGAATGTATTTCAACCTTTTCTGGATATGTGTTGGTGGAAATCGAGACAGCTTATTTGCAGTTCAGGAGATGTCACCTCCAAAAGTTTGAGGGACCTCATTATCCAGAAATCATGTTACCTGAGTCAACAAACTGCTGACTAACAAAACCCCAGTGCACTTTTTTTGTCTTATGGTTAAAAAAAAAAAAAAACTTTGGGTAACAGTTAAAGCTCTCTTTTTCTATTCCTCCTCTTTCTTTGTTTCCCACATTTCTATAGGGATACTGTTACTGCCTAACTCTGTGATTTAGGATGGTCAAATGGGTGTATTTTGTAGGGCTGCCACCTTTAATCGCCTTGTGCTGGGAGTCGAAATGTCACTGTCCCAAAAAAGAGTAAATTGTGGTTAGTCCCTCTTGTCTCCCTTTCCACAAAACAACCTTACGAAGCAGCCACAACGTTGTACAATAAAGCCTTAAAGCTCTCCAAATATTGTGTTGTACAAGATACAAGCTGCCAGTTTAAATTGATTAAGGTCAAATTTGGTTGATAAAGATTTAGACAATTCAATGTTAATTTGTGGGGAGTTCAAAATAGCAGTGTTTCTAGGCAGAGAGGAAAGAGAACAGAACTCAGACAGAGAGAAACGGATTTAGAAATAAGTCGAAGGGAGAGGGACACCTGTGCCTGGCCAGCAGTCTGGTACTGGGGTGGGAGGGGGGGGATTTTAGATGAAAGCCTGAGACAGCAAACATTTCAGAGGACAGGCTTATAAATTCAGAGTCAACTTCAGCCTGTGATAACAGATGTGCCAGCCCAAAGGACCTTCGGCGGCCCACTCGCACGAACAAAACACCTGCAGAAGAGCAATTACACGAAACCAGACACACACGTACTGTAGAGATCCACGTCCTCATGCTGGCAAGGAAACACTTTCACACATTACCAAACATGCAAATAAGCTGGCACCAAACACACGACCGTCCCATTGTGAGCTCATACCATATGTTCTGTTGACGCCTCTAGCTTGGTTGGACCGGGCTTTTGTTCTCTATCTCGTTCACTTTAACCCCTCTGAAGTAGAACGAGGAGAAAAAAAATCAGTCCTCTTTTTATCTTTAGTGTGTGGCTTTTATTTTGAAATGCAGATCTTTTTCTTGACACTGCTACCTCTGGTCACCTCTCTCACAGGCACAAAGTTAGACATGCTGCCTGGTGCACACTCGCACACTTAATTTGCAGCTTTGGAAACTGAACTCTAGATCCATCTCCAAGACTAATCACAGGTCGCTTTCAGTGCCGTGACATCCTTGGGACACCCGCGTCAGCCTGTGACACATTCATTTCCTTGAACCCCTCCTTGCCTCCCATCTCCTCTTACCAACTTCTTCTTTTCTCAGAGCAGACAAAAGGTCCCAGATTAAAAGCGCGCCTTATCCAACACCCCCCCCCCCCCCCCCCCCCCCCCCCCCCCCGGAGTGAGGAGTTCAAGCGACATATTGGGGTGGGAATCAAATGGCTTCACACGATGTTCTGTGCCTGCTGTCTCATGCTGGCAACGTCGCATGCCTTCCCATTTCAGCCGCTCTGGCACTTCTAGGGGGGGCTCACAAGCCTTGAGGCTTTGTGGGAGGAAATTAAGCAAGACTGCATCTCAGCAAAGATTAGAAGTGTCCTCTGCATTCAGAGCTTTCCTGTCGCTTTTTGTCATGAAACATTGGGCGGGATGGGTCCCTCATAGACAAGCCAGCCTTTCTATACATGGGTGGGCGTGATGCTACTTTTTATTGATGTCTTTCTCACACAGGAACATTTACTTGAGCAAAGTTTTTGAAGAATTCAAAGCTGCCTTTACGAAAGTTTTAAAGCAGGAAAGGTATTACTCTGAAAGGAAAGGGCTTACTCTTTTCAGGGCAAAAAAAAAAGAAGAAGAAGCAGAGGATAAGAGGTGAAAGACAGAAAGACAGAAGATGTCAGGCGGTGAATGCAGGCACTTATCACCTGTCAGACACACTCCTCGAGAAGTCTGGCAGGGGGCTGTCACTTGCACAAAAAAAGCTTCTAATATGTTACTCTGAAATTTGAGTCAGTCTGTCTCTTTTTTAATTCCGATCTGCAGAAAGTCACTTTTACGCACACTCAAGATTCTGACTCAGTTTAAAAACAGACAAACTCCCAGCAGCAAACAGGCCTGACAGATATTTAGGGATGATACTGAAAAACAATTCTGATAGATAGATGGATGGATGGATGGATGCTTATTGGGCTCAAAACCAGCAACCAACAGAAATCTCACAATTGTGCCCAACTGATATTTGTTGTGTGTTGGAATGACAGAAAATTGTGGTCAGTGCAGCAGATAAGAAGTGACTAATGAGCGAAACAATCTAACCATCTGTTGGACTCCGCCGCAGCTGGAAATGGCCACATCACAGAGAAATTGCAAAAGAAGTTGTCATGATTTTTGATAAGCTTAAATGTTGGTCTAGCACGGTGGTTACAGAATGTTTTCAGTATTTTGTTTTTTCAACAACAGCCACACCTGTTGGGTCTGAAAAGGTGCATTACAGTCAATGTTAATGTTACACTGCAAATCAAACCACCAGTTATACATTTGCATGTGTAATAAGCCTCCCACAGGACAACAAAAAGATCGCTCAGACATTACAAAGGCAATGTGGTGACGGGAAAGGACGGTCGAACCTGACAATTCAAACATTCTCATCATGGCGTTCATGAGCTGTGGATATAAACACACACGCTTCCTAATGTTGGTGTTGATGGAAATGCTGCCTGCCTTATGTTGTGTATAAAACTACAGTAGAGATTTGTTATTGTAGTTGGTTGATTATATGTCCCATCATCATGCCGGCTCTTTGTTTTGTCTTTGATGAAACCCATGAGACTTAAATGATAAAAAAGTTGAATGACAGAGGAGTTACAGCCTGGACAGCAAGAACCCTTCCTTCAGGTTGAGTGTTTTTGAACAGTAAATATGAGCAGATCACTTTTCTACATTTATTGAAACCTTGTCCTTGTAGTTTCTCAAAATCAAGGAGCATGTCTTCAGTACAGAGAGGTCGAGGTAAAAGCGTTGCCTCTGTAGGTGCAAAAGGGGTCACCAGTCTGTACGGTTGCAGCATAGTGATGAACATCTCCCTGCCATTGCCATGTTTTCTCTGTCAGCTCTCAGCTTCACTTCCTGCTGCCTGTCAGAGCCGTCGCAGAAACCACGGGGGAGCCTCTGCATTCAAAACTCCTCTTATTTCAAAAAGACCCGTCTTCTAGAAATCTCCGCAAACATTCCGAGCGGATCTGAGCGCGGCTTCTGACAGTGATGCGCCTTCTCAGAAAAACTTACACACACACACACACACACACAGTCATATCACGGCCAGCAGATTCATCAAACAGATGCACTGATTCGAGCCGCAACTTGAGTAAAAGTCAGATTCTTGCTGATCTCCATTGAAGCCGGCCACGTTTGATCAGGTTGGGTTTTTTTATTTTATTTTTTGCGTGGGTCCTTTGAGTTGCTTTTCCAGTAGATTTAGTTTGTTTGTGTTTCTATGCGAGTATGTGTGTGTATGTATGTGAGGTTTCTTTCTGAAAAAGAAATGCACACTGGAAGTTGAGGTTCGGTCTACTCATACTTGTGTTCCACGGTAGATGGTAGGTGTTCATGTAGGTGTTTAAAGACTCTTTGTCATTCATTTTGTTTCTGTGTTGAAAGCCGTTGATACTTTGTGCACACACTGAATGATGTTGATGAAAGTGATTCAAGCTTTGTGTGCCTACCTCTACATATTATGTGATATATATAATTCAGCTAGTATCTAGTGTGTGTTCTGTTGTGACCTGACCTGATGTGTTTTGTGTGTGTCACAGTCTGATATTTCTACTCTTTGTGTTTTCCAGTCACCAGACACAGACCACCTGCTGGGACCATCCAAAGATGACAGAACTCTACCAGTCACTTGGTAAGAAACACACTCTGTAACACTCGGTATCTTCAGTCTCCACCAACTGGGAGGTAGAAAAAGTCTTGACAATCTTGTATTAGGGTCAGTTTATCCAAAGCTTTTGTTGCCTTTGTTTTAAGGTTATGAATATCTATACTGTATATCTCACATCTCTTCCTCCACTCTAAGAACAGGGCTGGTAAATCAGTATTCACAGATATAGTTTCAAATGCAGATTAATCATTACTGCTCACCGCATTTAATGTGGACTGATGTGGAGATAATGCGTTTCTGTTGAGTCTGTTCGACCTGACAAGAGGTGTTGATGTTCAAGTTTGAATCTGTCAACATTGTGACAGCACCACCAACACACCTCCTTAGCTGCCTTTGTATGGATCGAGGCAAACACAACAGAGACATATTTCAAACTGAAATCCTCCTGCCGTCTGTCCTCTAAAGTTTCAAGTGCTTTGTAAAACCAAAACTACTTCCATTAGAGTCATAAAAATGCTCACAGCTAAATATATCTACAATTTAACTAAACACACACATCTAACTATGATCTTCAGCTGCAAAACCTCAGATTGCATATTTTACACTTCATGAAAGGAGGCTCTGAAATCAGCCTGATTTTACAGCAAGGGATAAAAAAAAAAAAAAAAAAAAAATGTTGTGCTCATTTGTCTCTGATCTTCTTGATTTACTTTTTATATTAACATGATGAATATTGCACCCTGATCTTTCGCTCTCTCCTTGACTGCCTGTTCATATCCATATACACGTGTCTCTGAGGGGAGGCCACTATGACTTGTCTTTAATGAGCTGCTGGATAAGTAATAAGCTGTGAAACTTTGGGACAGGTTAGTTTCTGTAGGCTGCGGGCTCAACAAACCGCACCGGCCCCCACTGAGACACAACTCACTAGCCTGATTACACAGTCCACATTAGCCCACCCCTCCTTCACTCTGTCATCTCCACAGACAATAACTAAACAAAAAGTCAGCTTAATTGGGGACACGGGTTGGGATTATGTCGCCCAGTAGGATTTTTTTGTTGCACTTCTGATTCTGATTTATATTTTTGTCTGTCTATTTTTATCCGTCTGTTACAATCCCTGCTTGTAGCCGACTTAAACAACGTGAGATTCTCAGCGTACCGAACGGCGATGAAGATCCGCAGACTACAAAAAGCACTGTGTTGTAAGTTAAGACACACACACACACACACACACACACACACACACACACACTCTCATACATAAGTTTATACCTACAATCTTGATCTTTCGTCTTTTGAAGTGTGGGTGCAACGCGGGGGGATAGCTTAATGATTGAAGCTTTGCCAGAACAGCACAGGAGCCGAGGAGTTTTTGGCCTTCAAAATTGCAAACACACGCTTAATATATGTGTGTGTTTGTGTGCATGTGCATGATTTGTCTCCATGCACGGCCACAGCTGGTGCTTGTTGTAAGCCTGTTGAGTGCAGCCTCATTTGATGTGCACAGGTGGGACTTTTTCTGAGCTTGAGAGCGTCTGTTTTCTCTTTATAATGGAAGCTTTCGCTAAAGGTAGCTATTATGTGCAGTCTCAGGGGGCTATCATCCCAATCTACCCGCACACACACTCACACACACGTGCACACTGCAGGTGCACGCAGACTCTCACTTTTTTTGGTGAGATTTCGCACAGCGTAGCAGCATACACTCAGCACAGAGTAATAGCAACTGTGACAAATGCAGACTATTATCCAGCTGTTGACATTATTATAGCAACACACACTGCGAGCACACACGACTCATTTAGCCTGCTATTGCTGGAAATGTGCCTTGTGCACGTGTGAAATAAATGCTTCCTAAAGCTGTGTGTGTACCTGAATAATCATGAATATCAAAGAGTGGTGTGGTCTCTGTTGGTTTTTAATGAGTTCGGGTGATTCGGGCACTTTACATTGCTAACTCATTTTGCTTCTCCGATCGCTCGTGTGTGTTTGTCACATGGATGAATCAGCCCGAGCAACTTCAAGTGGGGGGCATGCAATTCAATTTCACCCGTTAGATTGAAGAAGTCACAGCGCAAGAAACACACACATATAGGCACACATGCAAGGGGGGGACACAAACAGGAGGAGGATCAACAGTTATTAGTTATTAGCCTGGATTCATGTGGTATTTATGCTTTGGGACCTTCCTGTGCCTGCACAAGTGTTGTGTGTGTCATAAACTGTGTGTGACAGTATGACACACACACACACTCATGAGAAGGATACTACGATACGACTAATTGGGTTAAGTCTGTGCCAGGGGGGCTGGGGACACACAAATGAGCATCCAGCTTATGTGACACAGACTCTCAGCTTCATCCGTTCGTGAAATGAAAAAAAAAAGAAGAAAAAAAAGACCCAGAAAAAGTAAAAGTTGTGCTGTTGAACAGAAACAGCTGTGCCACTGTGCCTGCTCCACATGGATGCGCCACAGTTATTAGTGCTGTCCCGGGATCAGGGGGTGACAAGGAGCGAGCAAAGAGGGCAAATGAGGAGACCTGAGAAAGGAGAAGCTGTGAGAGGAAGGGGCTTTGTGAGGTGGAGCAACGTTTAAAACAGCTCGTTGAAAGGCGTTAGTGTCATCCGTACACAGTACAGTCTTTATGCCTCATGAGTTTGTTCGATACACATGAAACAATAAGATGAAACCAGTTCGCTGAAAAGCACCTTTAAAGCAGATTAAACATTGTGTAATTGTTTTACTGCTTAGCTGTTTCGAACAGAGAAGAGGTGAACTCTTTGACCTCTTCAGTGGACCTTAAATAAAGCTCTGATTACGAGTCTCATCAGGATATGTTCTTTCCTCTAATAAGTCTGAAACATTGTGTAAAAACACAGTGTCCCTAATGCACTAATGTTGCGCTTATTCTACCCATGATTAGAGCAATAAATAAATCCTTTGCTTTAAACAATGGTTCCTTTTGTTTTGCTTTTTTGCCCTCAGAAACAAACGACCTCTTTGTTTATTTGTGACGTTTAGATGTGTTGCCTGGTCAGTCCAATTGTAGAACCAGGCGGCTAGCCGTTTCCCTCTCTCTCCAGTCTGTGTGTACAAGCTAAGCTAACTGCAAAAAAGGGGAAAACAGTTTGCAGGTATATGTGAAAAAAAAACCAAATATATTGAGTGTGGCTCTGGGAGGGTGCTATCACGTATTAGCATGTACACTAACAGGTAACAACTCTATAAACGTATGAAGTCTGATGTGATCCTTTTGAAAGCTGCTGTCAGTTCAACTTCTGATCAAAGAAACTGCACAGCATGCACAGAATTACATAACCATTGGTGCGTTGCATTGTGGGAAAACCGTGTTTATCATCAGCACATTAAAAAAAAGACAAGCTCAAGCAGGGACACACAACATCTTCAAAACCGTTTGGAAAGTATGAAAGTGGGACGCAGACATTATTTTGTGCGAGTCAGTTTATTATTGGATTATATTTTTTTAATGCACTGCTGGATTATTTATCTGTTGTTAATTAGAGACGACCAAAGAACCATGAATTGTTAGGTTTGCATTTCTGTCTGTGAGTGCTGCTCAAAGTGTCTTCATATATAAATCTGTATTTCATGTGTGTTGTTGATAATGGGGCTGATCACTTGGTTACATAGTGTCTGATGCTTGTACATTTTCTCCCTGTTTGTCTTTTAGTGTTCAGATTTCTCTCACGCATTAATATTTCAGCACAATGATCCGTCTGTTCACTGTCTGCTCTCCTGGCAGACTCTCACAGTTAGCTGGTTTTGAACTATTTTGGACAAAATATCAGTCAAGTCTACACTTTTGAAGTGCTTCTATGAATAGGCTGTGCCATTTTCAGCTTCCTGCTCTGTTCAGATTTTTTTTTTTGGCACTTCTGCTGAAAGCCCAATGAACAAGCCTGAAAGGATACTAATGGTTCTAGCCGTCTCGTTTTCTTTCTTTTTGTCTCCTGTCATCCCTTATATGATTTTTTTTTTAACCAATTTTTCTTTGTTCCCTCAGTCGGTCCTGTTAACCTTCCTCTGCTCTCCTCCATTCTTCATTCTCCCTTTTCTTTGTCAATTCCTTTTATTTCCATCTCATCATTGTCGCTCTCTCTCTCTCTCTCTCTCGCCTCCTTTTTGCACAGTGGACTTGCTAGACCTCAGCGTGGCCCAGAACACCTTTGAGCAGCACAAGATGACCAACAACAATCAGCTGAAGACCGTTCCTGACGTCATCAACTGCCTGACGTCCATCTACGACGGCCTGGAGCAGGAGCACAAAGACCTGGTCAACGTGCCGCTCTGCGTCGACATGTGTCTCAACTGGCTGCTTAATGTTTACGACACGTATGTATGCAAAATGTTTGTCATTTAGGACCAAGCATTATTTCCTTCAAGCTCCTGTGAGAAGCTGGTTATGAAAAAGAACCAAAATAATACTGGTGACTCTGAATAACCCAGTACAGCAAACAAGATCATTAACATCATTTTTTCAATGTGTGAATTTAAAACCACTGACACAGACTAGATGTCACGTCAATGAGTTCAGAGCTGAGGACTAAAATCGAGAGGGTTTACAAATGCACTGGACAGATCAGCAGCGAAAGAAGGGTTAGAGCTTTGTCCACAGGGGGGCGCAACGATCAACACGACCTGAACGTTCCTCACAGGAGCTTTAACTGACTTTATGTCAGATCTTTAAAGCTTTCATTTTTAGAAGAGTTAGTCCCATAGCGTTATTGATATTTGCCCCTCTGAAATGTGATACCAGGCGTTCACCAGTCGTTACACCGTCAGATACAATAACCTGTTAGGTAAATGACTGTGTGACAAAAACAAACGACAATAAAGTGGAGCTTGCAGAAAGTTTTATGTTATTAAAGCAAACAATATTTCAACAGTCAGTGTTTTTCTGGCAATGTCATGCATTTTTTTTTTTTTTTAAACTCCAAAATAGCATTGAATAATCTCCTATTATAATACATCTGATTGCAAACAAATATCAAAGGTGTTGTATCCTGTTATTTTCTGTAATCTTACTTCCCTCTAATTAACTGTCATCTGAGCATTATGAATATTTGATCAATATTTACACGCTTGCTTTCTCTCTGCACATCAAGACATTTCCATCGTGCCATCTGTGGCAGAAAGTCCCAAAGTTAACATACAAACGGCGGCTTCACACTGTTTGTGTACGATCAAACATGTGTATGGCACTTTGTTCAAATACAGCATAGATACACTGCCTAATTGCATGTGTGCATTTGCTGTAAACCAATATGCCAACTGGTGTTGTGATTGTTTGTAGATACACAAGAAGAAGGAAAAAAAACAAAACAATCCCAGATCCAACAGCACTTCTCTGCTGTAACAGAACGCTCACACACACACTTGAAGATTCTCCTCTCTCACAGCAAATAATGACTTTCTGTCACGGCCGTGGCTTATAATTCACATCTGAACTAAAGTGAATACACATAAACATTGTTTGTGCACAGATACACACCCACAACGAATATAACTGAGTCTGGGCTAATGTTTGATGTATCTGTTTATGTGTTGCGGCTGCAGTGGCCGCAGTGGGAAGATCCGCGTCTTGTCAATGAAGATTGGTTTGCTCTCTCTCTCGAAGGGACACCTGGAGGAGAAATACAAATGTAAGTGCACACGTGAAGAAGGGATCTCTGCGGCTGCACACGTGCGTTTAAACACACGTCATCTGTGCAGGCCAGCCCAAGACCAGTCTGTCCCATCCTGCATTCCCAGCAGTATTCCAGGATTTATCAAACTCACAGAAATAGACAAAGCGAGAAAGAGAGAGGCAGGAGAACAGGTCTTATAATTGGATGAGAGACCTCCTACACCCCCCCCTGTTCTTTATTTAATTTTCTTTTCCGATATATTTTTGAGGATTAGCGAGCGTGGATATAGGCTTGCTGCTCTGGGAGGAGACTGTCATTTTGGGCTTTTCTGCCCTTTGTTTCTGCTACTTTATCTCCCTCTGTCTATCATCCTCTGCTGTCACGGCTCACACCACCGTTCATCCATCCAGCGGTGCCACTTCGTCTTCCTCTGTCCTATCTTGCTCACTTCTCCTTCCCCCTCTTTCCTCCGACCGCTCTTCCTCCTCCCTTTCTTTTGCCACAGCATCCCTGGGCTTATTCGTTCCACTGGCAGTTTCTATTAGCCTGAGAAGGGTATCACGTACGCTTGATTGCGCCCTTCCTCCTTTTCTCTTTCAGAATTTCATTGGCTGTCAGCGGTGTGCCTATAGCTACACTTTGCAACACGCGCGCCTAACCAGGCATGCTGCCATTTGACGCTCTTTTTGTGACGGCTGTGTATGTCAAATGTAATCTTTTAGGAGAAAGACAGGAATTTGAGAAGTGGGTGCAGATGACAGCAGAGGTGTGTGTTGAAATGGGGTCACTGCTGGTGTACACACACGCAAACACACACATATGTTAGAGCTAGTACCCGAGTGAAACCTCAAACAGAGATCAAAGTCATGTGCAAGCTGAGCAGAAAGACCTGTCATGCCATCTCTCGCTCTCCTCCTCCTCCTTTTTTTTTCTCCCCCAGATTTAGCCCCTCAGCTATCTCTGCTCAGTGTGCGCCTGAGCTCTGAAGATGTGTCATACCTTTAAAAATATATATAAAATATAATGCTGCGGGTGTGATAACTGGCCGAGGTTGCAAGTCACTGGGCAGACCTATCCAGTACAGCTCGGGCCAACCTGGAGACAGAAGATTAGAAGGCAGGAAGAAAGACTCAAGTTCAAGTTTGAAGTGACAGATTAAAGATTAAAACACATTTATTCTTCTCCTGTCCCTTCCCACTGTCACTCTCCATCCCACTCAATGCTCTGTCTCGATCTCACTTTCTCCCTCTATACCCTCTATCTGTATTTATTTTTAACATCACCTCCATGCTTTGACTCTTCTCTCACTCCCTTGTTCCCCCCCCCCCCCCCACTATCTCCCCCCCTGCTCAGACCTCTTCAGCCAGGTCGCCTCAGCAGGCGACACATGTGACCAGAGGCAGCTGGGTCTGCTGCTGCATGAAGCCATCCAGATCCCCAAGCAGCTGGGAGAGGTGGCCGCCTTCGGAGGCTCCAACATCGAACCAAGCGTCCGCAGCTGCTTCCAGCACGTAGGTTCACACACAAAAAAAAACAAACACAAGGGCGTAGATGTGCACTGACGGATACATGTCAGTGAACTCAACACACGAGAATCAACTGAATAAGTACATAAGCTTGGGATGAGTAATCCTATCATGTTCCTTATTCCTTATATATCCGTCGGTCTGTCTGTTACTCAGAGTATACAAGACATTTAAATACAACACCTTGGCCTCACTGAGACCCGGATGGACATTTTTTCACTCTCTGGTTACATATAAGGGATAATAATGGCGGATTTACTAAAGTGAAAGTTGCAGCAATAACACGATCAGAAAATAGACTTTACAAAGGTTTACAAAGCTGGTCCTAGACAGAAAAATGTAAAACTTATGTAAATCAGGATTGCTTTTATTAATCTTGCTTTTAAGAATCTCTCTGACATCCAAATAACCACATGGTCAGTGTCGTCCTATTAAAAGACACTTGTGAAAGTTTTGTGAATATAAAGATCCCAGGAAGCTGTCAGGGGCCTCCAAAGTTGATTCAGATGTTGGGGGGGGGGGGGGGAACTCATGTCGTTTATTGGACTGTCAGGTCCTTTCACTCCAGGGCATCTGTTCAGAGCACTACAAGAGTCCATGTCTCCTTCATCCTGAGTACTATTGATTGAGAGTAATTAGCACCCTGCCTTCATCGTTCTACGCCAACACATTTGCACATTAGTACAAAGTCTGGGATTCTGTTTAAATGTGCTAATGTTGTTTTCTAATGATGTCGTAAATGTTGTGCTTTTGTATTGGTTCTTTGTGTTAACCAGTGCTTTACCACACATTTCATCTGTGGTGTTGACAATAAAGATGACCTTTAACCTGTTGCATTCATGCAAACTGAACTGTGACAAAGCTGGAACAAGCGTCACAGCAACCTGAAATGCATCAAAATGTTCAGAATAAGTTCATTTGGTGACATCACTGCTAACAGTATCTGGCAGGTAATCAGTACTGTGCGAGATTAAGTTTCGTTGCATCTTCTAAAATCTAATTGCCATTATGCACCTCAGTCCCCCTCTACATTTCCCAGCCACCTAAGAGCTGCCTCTCCCAATCCTGCAAAATAGCCTCAGTATTTAAGCTCTGCTGACCAACCGTGAAGCCTGAAATGGCCTCCAGTCTTCTGCTGGCCGTCCTCTAGTGTTTTACTGCAGCTGGCTAACCACTTTCCCAGAGTTTATCTCTCGACGTTCCTGGCATTTAATGATGTCTTCGTCCCCCTGTGGATCGCTGTTTCCTTTTTTTTCCCACTGTGTCTCCCCTGGCTCATGCTTCAGCAGTCATAAATGGGAGCGTAACATTAAAATATGGATGCTATAAATTCAAGTGATTTCTTCTGCTGGACCTCTGAAAATAGCAGAGTAATACCAGCTTCAAACCTTATCTTGTTCGCTTTTTTTTCTTCTCAGGGTAAAGATGCACAATCCCGCCTCGTGCACAAAAATTTCCCAAAGCTGTTGTCCAGTTGCTCATTAATTGTTCCATCACACTTCGTTGGCAGGTACAAACCAGGCTGTAAAACAAATGCCCAACTAAAGCCCTGTGGCACCTGTGTGTTCATCTGCCACGCTGGTGACAGTGAAGTCACTCTGGTCGTTTGGTTTAATAGACCCTCGATCAACGAGTCCTGCCGTCATAAATACATCCTCTCTCACTGTTCCTCTGTCACCTCTCCTTCATTTATCCATCCATCCGTCTATCCAGGCATCCTTTCAGCCATCGCCCCCTCTGCAGTAATTAATCTGCGAGGGCAATAAATCTGGCGTTAGATGGCACAGAGGAGGGGAAGAGGCTGAAGATGAGGAGGCGTACGAGAGAGGAGAGACTCTGATTGTTCAGGGGGAAGGTCAGACAAGAAGTTGGAGGATGTAAAGTTGATTTGAGGGTGTTATCAGGGTGAAAAGTTCTTACGCAGTGCTCTCACTTCTCACCTTAAAGTCATCTCTTTTTTTCTTTTTTTTTTTTGCGCTTCAACCCACACTTCATTGTGAAAATGACTCTTAATTATCCTGTTAAAGTTTGGACCTGTAATTCAAAGGACATAAAACGAAATGGCTGCCTTTGCGAGTAAAACATTAAGAGAATTGATCTTTGAAGCGGAGTGTCTTTCCGCTCCGATTCCTCCTTTGGACTGTAAACATTCTGTTCATGACACGACACTTCTCAAATGTTAAGTGTTGTTGTGAACATTTGCTGCTCGTACCTCGAGAGTGAGACGCGTTTACGGGTGGTGAATTTCATGATCGAAACTTCTCAAGACAGCTCTTGCCAGTTTACGGTCCGTGGCCTTTTTTTTTTTTTTAGAGCTGCTGCTTCAAAACATACTGTATATCCTGACATCACATAAACACACAGAGACATGGAAAATGCACAGCAAAACTTTCCCTGCACCTTTTGATTGTTCCCTCCTTATTTCAAATGCATCCAGCTCTTCCTCACACTCGCTGACCTTTTTAGCGTGTCAGAGATGATGGAAAGGTCATCTTTGATTCGTTTAGTTAACAACCACCATGTGAAAGTTTCACAGCCTGAGTGCACGTTACATAAACAATTACACCTCCAAAAGTTGAGAGTGGAAGTTAAGAGGAGGTGTTTGTGGGTGTTTTTCATAGCTGCATGGAGAAATGTGGATTTTAGCTAAGGGCAGAGCTATGGGCTGTGAAGGATAAGGGCAGCGAGGGGGTTGAAATCAATCAATGTTTATTATTAGGTGTTTCAACCAATAAACATGAAAAAGAAGCTCATGAAAATGATTTTGTCTCCTCCACATTTCAAAGCCATAATGTGCCCCAGGGAACCATCACTTTAATATGTATGGTCATCTTAAATTTGTCTGCATCTTTATTAGGCGTTTGTTAATAAGCATAGACTTATAGCCTCTCAGTCTTTTCTCTGCGTAATGGTGTGCACATTTTTCCTCCATGTGTGAAGTTTATGAGCCCTGTATTGACACCGTAAACACAGGCTTTTGATTTAAAGGCTCTGAGCTCATCCTCTTTGTTTCTGCCAGGTGACCAATAAGGTGGAGTTGGAACCCCGTCAGTTTGTTGATTGGATGCGTCTGGAGCCTCAGTCCATGGTTTGGCTTCCAGTCCTGCATCGAGTCGCTGCGGCAGAGACGGCCAAACATCAGGCCAAGTGTAACATCTGCAAGGAGTGTCCTATCGTTGGCTTTAGGTAAGACACGACAAAACGTGTAGAAACAAGTCTGCAACATGCTACGGGCTAAACGCACGGACACCGAATGTGTCCACGTTTTTGCGTTGTTCTCACTTCTGGTTGAGCATAAAGGGCAGCTCTGCTCTGGAGGGCAGGCATTTATCTAAATGTCAACAGCTGATACACCACTGGCTAAATACCAAACACACTCACAAAAAGGCAACACACAAAACAATCTGTGCACAGCCACATTCACAAAGATCACAAAGAGCCGATTGGCTGGCAAGCATTTCATAACAGACCTCCCTGTGATACTGTGCAGGATGGGCATTCACTCGCATGCAGACAAACAACAATAGCTACCTTTGTTTCAGCTTGTTCCTGAGTTTTATTCTATGTGGACAACATGTAAGGAAAGATGTGCCCTGCTGTAGTCAATTTATCATCTAAGTTTGTGCCTCTGTGACAATTTTTTTTTTTTTAAAGGTAAAGCAGGAAAAGGTTTCATGAGTTCCATGTAGCAAACGTGGCACATTGATTCCTCAGATCGAGTGCTTTGCCAGCAAAAAGAGAAATCCAGTCAGACATTTGATGAAGGACACATCTCCCAGGTTCTGTCATTGATCGATGAGAGGGAGCGACTGCGAGAGCCAAAGGCTGCGAGCAACAGAAGAAGAGGGAGTGAAATATGCTGAGCAGGCTTTTTTTTTTTTTTTTTTACTTGCGTTTTTTTTTTTTTTTTTTCACTTACATGGTACATGGGATCATCCAAAAGGTTAGACTAAAGGATAACCTGTCAGCAGATTTGTTTGATGAATGTCAAATCCACTGCTTCAGATTTGCAACATTTTTAACAAGCCAGCGAACCAAAATTTACACGCACCATTTCCTGTGAAGTCAAGCGTTGTGGTACTAAGCGTGCGCTTTGTTTACATGTTAACTTTCATGTTGTACCTGCCAGCTATAATTTACAATTAATAGCTTCTGCTACAAACTGGCAGTAAGACAAAGGCCTTCAGTGTTTATAACGCGATTATGTTTTGGGACTGGTACATTGACCTTTCTTTAGTTTTTAGTTGTGTTCTAAGCGTCTACATTCTTATTGGTCCCTCATGTTTACTTTTTCTGCACTGTTTTTTTAAAGCTTTGATTTACAACTCGGGCTGTTATGTGGAAGAGAAAAAAAAAGCAAAACCAGCTTTTATCAGCAAATAAATACCTAAATGCTGCGTCATAAGTCATTCCTTAAAGTTGATGTTTTCAAACTCTAAACCTTGCGCAGTGTGTTAAACCTTTTTTTGTCTTTTTCACAGATAAGAGCATGTGACCTCAGGAGACCAGACATGACAGCTTTCATAATTAACCAAAGTTGTTTGTAGATAAACTCATTAATTAATGACCATCTCATCACTTCTCGCTCTGAAGGTGAATTATCAGCTCCTCCTCGCCGTAATACGCTGCATGTCAGCGAGTAATGGTGCAGCTCGCTCGCCGGTGTTGTGTGCGCTGTTGCATCATTTGATATATGGCCGTCTCTCGTAGCTCATCAGTCAGCTCACCTTGGGGGGAAGCAGAGAGGAGAGAAAGATAAAAGACTAAAGCTATTATGTCTGAATGGCTCCTGTCTCTATTTAGCTGCTAAATGGCCTTCTGGCTTCAGCCGCCGCCGCCGAGGATAACATCCTCCACTGTTGTTGTCACGTTGTTGTGTTTTGGTGGAAATCCAACTGTCTGTCACACTTTCAGCATATTGCGACTGTTTTTGAAAGTGTATTTTGTGTGTGTGTGTGTGTGTGTGTATGTGTGTGGAGGAGTGCGAGACAGAGTGACAGTGGAAATTGACAGTTCTCCAAGAGGCCCAAGTGTAGCCTGGAGATGAGTCGTGATGGAGGGCTCACACACACACACACACACACACACACACACGAACATACTCAGCCTAAAGACATGAAAGTGACATAGTCTATACACTCTACTTCCTCACTTCCCTCTCTCCTGTCTCTCTAACCGCCTCTCTCTCTCTTTCGCTCCGTAGGTATCGCAGTCTGAAGCATTTCAACTACGATGTTTGTCAGAGCTGCTTCTTTTCCGGGCGCACCGCCAAAGGCCACAAGCTCAACTACCCCATGGTGGAGTACTGCACACCGGTGAGGGACTAACTCACACTCACCCTTCCCACAAATCATCTTATGCCTCTATTCTCCGTGTGCACCCAACTCTGATCCTCTTAATGAATTCACCTGCATTTAAACCCACAGACTTTGGTTATTAGAGCACTTCATTAATACCGATTTTTCCATTATATTTAATCATTTTTTTTAAGGCTTGCCAATTAAGATACAAAGACCAAAGAATAAAGATGGTGTAAGTTTTCACCCATAAGAAGGCTTTCTACTGTGCAAGATTTTGTCAGCTGCAAAGATCTGTCTGTTGAAAAGCCGTCGTGGGTTCATGTTTGGATGTTTTGACAGGAAAGGCAGCATTCAGACAGACAGCAGAAACACAGACAGTGAGTGTGCTGCAAGAGTGAGGTGTGGAACTTTCAGACTGTCAAATCAGTGCACAAACACATTCCTAGCGGATGTTTGTTTGTTTACCATGGATGGCCATGCAGTCCTTTCTTAACAAGATATTATATCTGTTATATCTGACCCGACAGACTTTATAATGCTTGCTCCAAATGTTATTCTGAGCTGTGGGATGTAGTGGCTTCTGATGAGTTCAGCCTTTACATAACTGTCAGGGATTCACTTTTTAGGTAGTTTAAATACCTGTATTGTGATGGCAGGTTATTGTACACTTACAGTGTTACACCATTGAACCCTTTTCAGAGAGTCACTCAACCAACCAAAGTCACACATTTATTTCTGACCTGGTTTCCTTTTTGGATCATCCGTCTATCCTTATTGTATTACCAGTATTTGAAACAGCACATTTATTGTCTTGCATTTCTTGTAAAGCAGGACTACTTTAGCTTTGAACACCATTATAAAACCTGGCTCGCAGTCTGCATCCCAATTCATTCTAAAGGTTGAGGATGTAGCACTGAGATCAATAAGTCGAGTTGTTCTTTAAAAGAAAAAAGAAAAAGACCATTTGTTTTTGGCCTTTCCTTTGTGCATGGAGGAACAGATTCTTTCATTATTTGCTTTGGCGTTAAGATTGACATACATTTAAAGACCAAACCTTAAGAACAGACTAAACTTTTAATGTGGATCATGAGATGTCTCGTATACATGTTGCGAGTTTGTGTGAGCCGTTTGAATGTAAGACTTCAACTTGCCCACCAAATCAAAAATGAAACACAAACTCATAAACTACACCCAAACTCGACTCCAGTTTATAGCTCACTTGTCACTTATCTCATACACAAATCAGAGCGCCGATCTTTCATGTTTAACTTTGCTGGAGTTTTGGATGAAGTCCACACTTGGGTGGTGAGTCATTTTTTTCCCACACTTTTATTAAGATAGGTTGACATTTCTCCTTCCCTATGCCTGAACATCTTACTTTCTGCTCAGCTGATTTCTTTCCCTTGTTCCAAAGCCCTCATCAGACCTCTGACTTCAATTTAATTTACTTGAACAAATGGTAAAATACTCACAGCTCTCTGAGGTCTCTTTTTATCTTTTCTGCCAGAAAGCAATATTTCCCTTTACTACCGTGCGGAGAGCGGAATATTAGAAGAGGGGGAGCTCTGCGAAATTGAGCATCGCTCCCTTTCAGTATCAGGATGGCACACATGGGCCCACTAGTTTCAATAGTGCTCAACGTCAAACTTTGATTGACTCAAGTGGAGACGTTTCTCAATTCTGTTTTTTTCTTTTTTTTTAATTTGCTTTTTCAATTTCACAAATGGGATAGATATTGACTCTGGAGGAGGAGCTGAAGGGATCAGTGATCGTTCCTCCCTGAGTTAAGATGCCCGGCAGCTTCCTGCAACAACTTTGAGAAACATTATCTTATATTCAGCTTTGCTGCTGCAACAAACACTTAAGATGTTGCTAAAAGATGATCACTTTGCTGACGGGGGGCGTTAATCACTCTCAAAAGTTTACTGATCCTCAATAAACATTTACCTTCGACCTTTTCCACATTTTGCAGCGTCAGATTTTTACATCAGTGTGAATTTTTCAGAATTCTTTTACCCAACTCCATAAAATGAAAGCTATTAAATAGAGAAGTCTCCCTAAATTACAGACAAGGTTACTCAATGTAACTTTAGACTGTTTACAAAACTTCTGTATCTACTTCAGTTGATTTGATGTTGTTTTCATGTGTGTATCTATATCAGTGGCCACAATACCGACATTCTTACAAGACGTTAAATATTTATGAACAATGCGAAAGGCAGGAAAGATTTAGTTGAAAGAAAGTTCACAGCAGCAGCAGGGAAGCAGCTGTTATTAATGTGGAAAACTGAGAGGAGGAAGATCTAATGCACTGACTCAGCAAATATTTGAACTTATCAGCTGTAATGTTAAGCTCAGTTTCTGCCAGAAAGCAGTCCCAACTTATCATCATCCCGTCTTTGAAGAATGGCTGTGGCAGCAGCATGTCTGCAGGCTTTTCAACATCCACAATTTCAGTATGTGTAAAGATAGAGGGAACAGGAGCCAAATGGAGCCTAATACACACAAATGATTGAAGAGTGCAGTGCCAAACACAATAGACTGATGCAACAGCTCATGTTTGGCAGAAACAGTGACCTGAAGCATACAGTTAAGAGAGTACAATCAATACTGGAACGTCCGGAGAGAAGAAGCAAGACAAACCCAAAAGGTTTTGAATTCAGTCCCTTTACAAATGTGTTATTAATCTAATCACTTCAAATCCAACTCAACAGAGCTCTATAGGACTGTGGGGTACTGCAGACTGGTAGAAGATCACACAGTTCTATGAACTCCATGAGGGTAATAAGTCTCAAAGGCCTTCATTGCTTGGCCTGCCAATGAAAACTCATCGAAATCTACTGAACATGTTGAAGGCACAACTTTTTGATCAAGTGGATCTCGCCCTTAAGCACCAGCATTAAACCAAAACTGCTGTTTGGAGACACAGTGCATCCCAATCCCCTCTTGTGTATCTATTAGAACGCACCGCGATGAAGCTCTATTAAATGCAAACGGCGGACAAAATAATCCATAGCTCGAGCTGCCGTTACCTGTGACCTGCATAGTTGTGTCAGTCGGCTAATGTTAGCACACTTTGGTTAACTCATAGCTTCACATTGCACATAAATTGACACTGAATGGCAGTAATCTAAAGACACTTGTGTGACATCCAAATACACAGTTAGTGGACTATGATGTTCTTCTTCTTTTTTCTCCTCTTTGAATAAAACAGCTTCATACACAAAGCAGTGTAAACATGATGTAAACGCGTCTCGGACAACAGTACAGCTGGTGAGACTCACACTTCTCACTCATTGTTTTTGTGTGTAAAATTTTGCACATTCAGTGTCTTTAAATGTCGCAATTCACCCCAACTTTATTCAACAGTAGATGCAAAGGTGAAGGTTTTCTTGTCTTAAAAGATATAGGTGTCATAATTCACATGTACTCTTCTCCCTGTGTGGAAAACCAAATTGTGTTTCAGGTTTATACCTCTAAAAGTATTGAATAATGCTGCGACAAAAAAAAATGAAATTGAAGAGTTAGAGACTGAGAGTTGTTTTTGTGAGACTCTGTGCAGTCATTTATAAGATTCTCTCTCTCATCTTTGTTGTACTGTTTATTTTATAGCCACAATATTGCTTTTATTGGGTTTTTTATAAGAGCAGCATTTTCATAGTTCCAATGGGCTTTTTCTGTGTTATTGAACACGCAAGATTTGGTGCTGTGCTGTATTGATTACTGTAATTTCAGTGTCTGTACCTCTCCTTAGTGGAGATGTTGTTGTTCAGTCTCTTTTCATTGTCACAATACATCAGGGGACAGCCTGCAGGCCGTGTGGTAATGTGCCACAGCCTATAACTTGAGCAACCCTGATACAAACAGGAGACCCCTGTTGCATTTCATAACCCGCACATTCCTTATTTTAATCATCTAAATCGACTTTGTTACTTTCCTGTCAAGGCAGGCAGGTAGGTAACTACATTTGAAGAGAAATCCGTAAAGAGCTGTCTTTAAACACACACACACACACACACACACACACACACACACACACACACACACACACACACACACACACAGCTTCTTCTCCAGTGTTCTTACAAATGTTTGGTAATTGCTGTTGCTCTGCATAAACTAGCATCCTAAATTGTGTGGATTAGTCTATAAGCCATGCGAACTCAATAGAGACAGTTCATTCAGCCGTATATGTCAACTGTGAAAGATGTGTGTATGTATGTACTGTATGTATGTGTATGTGTGTGTGTGTGTGTGTGTTCTTGTTTTCTGAATCCTTTGCAAATGGTTTTTCCTACTCTCCAGTCACACTGCTGAAGTAATTTGTTGTTTGCTTGCGAGGCAGAAACCTCTTCTGCAGGAGAAACACCTCTGCTAAGTATCTAATTAACAAAACACATTCTCCTCTCGTTCAATGCATATTTTGCTTATTTTTGTGACGCCAAAGAAAGCCCAAATGCACAAAGACACTCTGTGGAAAGAAAACTCAGTAGAAGAAGCATTTTTAATCCTTCTTGGTCTTTGTCTTTTTCACTTTTGTAGACAACATCAGGGGAGGACATGCGAGATTTCACCAAAGTGCTGAAGAACAAATTCCGGTCGAAGAAGTACTTCGCCAAACATCCTCGCCTCGGTTACTTACCAGTCCAGACAGTTCTGGAGGGTGACAACTTGGAAACGTAAGTAACACTTATGTGTCTTTAAGAAACAGATCAGAGCTTAAATACAAATGCCACTCTTGATTTACAGATTAACGTCTGAAAACATTTACGTCTGTTTAAGGTTAAGCAACTGATTAAATCCTTCAGATGTGATTGAAAGCAGGCACGGCTTTGTATGGAAATCATAACGATCTTCTAGAAATATTCTTACTATGTGACATTAAAAAAAAAGTCCAATTGCAATTATTCAATCACTGGATAGGTGTTTTTGTTCTATAATTGGCCGTTTGATTGACCGTTGATGAATTGACAAGATGAACTATGTTTAGAGAGAGACGTAATAATAAAGAAACATATTTGGCATTTAACAAGAGATAACAGAATAATGAACACTCAGAGACAGGATTAGAAATTGTAATATTTATTTTTAATTCCACTGTGTCCCCATAAAAGGGCCTGCCTGTGACATATTGCTGTCAGTGGTTTATTAAGTCTGCGAAAAGGGCAAACTTTCTGCTAACACTCCAAAGTTTTTCTTAATGAGCTTTCTTTTTTAAGTTCTAAGTTTTTTGGGCCATTGTAGCGTATTTGATAGCCACAGTAGATTTACAATTGAACTACAAAAATATTAAGAAACTCCAAAAACCTTACGACTAACTAATGAACTAACTAGAAACTTCACTCCTCTGTAAAGTTACCTCCCTCAAAGTTTGCTCTCAGTAGGTTACTCAGTGACTCCGTTCTGAAACATGACTGTCTGACTCGTGCTCCATATGACTGCTTTTGACGGTTCAAATTGATAAAAATGCTCCTCGAATGTATCAAATCTGTCATCGTGTCATAAATGCCCTGAGGTCACAGGCTAAGAAAAGTCTACTTCTTGACACTCCAACACAGTCTCATGGTACAGTCTGTGCGGAGTGTTAATTTCCCTTTCAGCTAATGTGTTTATTTACCTGTCAGTCAAGTGTTTACCAGATGCTGTAGATCTTCTGCCTGCATCACCAGCCCCATGACTATGCCTGATTTATGTCCCTGCTCCCGCCAGCTGTAAATCCTCCTGGAGAGTCGTTTAGCTAGGACCACATTATGCAGACCCCCCCAGGCAGGCTCCCTTCCCTCCCACCTTCTGGAGCATGTTTTTTTGAAATGTGGCTCTTACAAGTATCAGGCTGTTTGCCCAACCTGCTCTAAGACGGCTCCTCTTTGTTTAAAAATGTGTGTGTTTGTGATGTTCTCTACATGTTCTCTATTATCTGTGTATTTATACATCATCATGCCCCTATTTTGTCAAAAATAATTAGCCATCTTTTCTGTTTCCAAAACTTCGAGGGTGTTCATGTGTGCACTCACAATGACTCACCTGTTCCTTTGCGATGGTTTCCCCCCACAAACACGCAGTCTCACACAGTCACCTCTGAGATGGATTGCACACTCTATTTCATCTCTCACATTTTCGCAAGTCCTCCTCTTCCTCACCTCCCCACCCACCACACTTCATCCTCACTTCCCCTCCTTGCTGAAAAATAACTCCCAGAGAGATGCCTGCCTGATAAATGCCTTTTTAAAAAGTCGAGGAATTGTAGAGAAATTGCAAGACAAATTTGCACATATGGAAGTAGGGAATTGGACTCGAGATATTTAGGAGTATTTCATGGTCATCATTTTCCATCTTTTTTTGATTGCAATTTCTCCTGTAAGCTGTGAGGATCCACATGTTGCCACAAGCTTTCAGACTGTCTATAGAATCAGACTCACTTAGGATTTATGTTAAGAAATGCTAAGCATATTGCATTCATTTCAGATCTAAGTTGTCACAGTTTTGTGGTCCTTGCCATCTCCATTTCTGCTAAAATGAACACTGTGACCTAAATTGAAAAATATGTTTTTGTTGGAACGAGAACATGGTCAAGGTTGCTGCTTGAAAAGAGGAATTATGCAGATGAAGTACACATCAAAGCATATGCTGCCATGTTTGTTTAAATGGAAATATGATATGTTTCTTAATTTCTCAACTTGAATACATTGTGTTTTTGTAAATCTGATAAGTGAGTGTAGTTTAAAATATGTATAGTTTTAAAACAATGATAAATATTTAAAAATGTAACAGAGACTACCTAAAAACCTTCTCTACACTGTCGGTATTAGTCAACCTTGGTTGGTCATCTTAACAAATCAAACATCTCAAAGTTGTCCTTTTTTAAAGGAATGTAACAGTAAAAGAGAAAATAAGATTGTCTGCTGTGTAATTACCCTCGCTAATGCACTCACTCACTTTCTTTCACTCTGGGATCATCGGTTCCCTTCTTTTAATTCCTCCCACAATGTTTCTCTCCACCTTGAGAGAGCAAAACATCACCTACTCTCACCTCCCACTTAGATCTTTGCCTCCTTTCACAGCAGATAGGATTTTGATTCGTCATGGCTATATTTGATAATGCAAAAGAACCTGTCTAATGGTTTCCCACTCACCTCACCTACCCTGATGTTCGGCCTTGTGGAGAGAGTCATGCGTTTGAAAGAGAGTTTAAAAGTTAGAAGGCCATATTTTTTTTTAAATATTTTATTTCTTTGTCTTTAAATGTTTGTTTTATTGGAGCAAAAAGGAAAAAGTAAAACAAAATCCTTTTGGAACTTTCTGAAATTTTTGGGCTCTCGAAAATAATTGGAAATTTATTCTGAACTGGAAAATAGTTGAGTAAGTTTTCATGCAAGTTTGCTCTAAAAGCAAGTTTGCTCTAAAAGTCACCCAAACAAATGTGTTAAATTGCCTATAAATTACTTAAATTTCCAAAATACATATCGGATTGTCTTTTTTACATTATTTATGTACATACAAATGCCTCATAAGAAGATCACAGTTGTATTTTGATATCCATGCAAAAGATTATTATACCAGGTTATTCTACTCATCTGTAGAGTATCTTTCTTTCCATTCCTCTTAGCTGTGTTTCTGACAGACAGGTTGAGGTGTCACTACGGGCAAATGGGTCTTTTATAGCTGACAGAGTAACGGGAGGACAGGGACAGCAGAGAGGAGCAATGCTGGATGTGACAGAGTGACTACAGCAGCATGGCGGACTAAGTGGATTTTTAAAAAAAAAACATTTAGGGCGTTTAGCAGAGAAACAAACAAACTCTGAAAAGGCAGTGAAACACGTGCTGCAGGGCTTTTACAAGTACAAAAGTAGAAGGTGAAAAATACATCACCTCTAGGGCTAGTGCTTTTGAATGTTTCTCAGTCAAGGTTTCCAAGTTTTCTTCAGTAGCATGAAGTAGCCAGCTTTTTTATGAAAAGAAAAATAAATCCCCCTTAGCTCAGTTTACAGGTTCTTAGTGGGTTTATCTTATTTGTACTCAGGATTTCTATGAGTAATATCTCTTAACTCCGAATTTTGTTTTTGACTCACCCTATTTCAGCTTATTAATTACAGAATATAAAGTATTGGATGTAGTGTCTATTTCATTTACTGTAAAAGAATAATGCATTTTTGTATTTCTAGCAGGCTATCAGACATAATGTGAATATACATGACTCAGCCAGCTCAGACTTCTGTCTTACTAGCAGTGGAGGTGAAATGTGAACAGTGCTCTGGACCCTGTTATTGCTCTCAACAAGCCTTCAACCAAATACTGTCTTTACAGCAGCCACATTTGTCAGAAACCCAAGGTCTCTGCTGTTGTGATCAGTCCCCTCCCTCTGTTTCCTCCACTCTCCTTTCCCTCACTCATTTTTTTCTTATGTTTTATTTCACCATTCTTCCTCATGTTACTCGCTTTTCTATAAACTACTTATTTTGAAGTGCAAAAATCTGAAGGGTTAAAGTGAAAGTTCAAGGTTAAAGATGCGTCACTGAGTACTCGTCGGATATATTCGGGTAAAAAGAATACTGACTATTATTTACAAGCTGTCCACTTTTTCCTTGGATGATTACTCACGTTCTTCTGACGAGCAAAATTAGTGTATTGAATCCAAAAATGTTCACAAGGTCGACCCAAGCCATCGTCTCTTACTGGTTACCTCATTATCCTTTTTGACCCTGGTCTTTTCTCATACTGTATACGTTAAAAAAATTGTATTCCGCTTGCAGCGCGAGCACTGTGACTGTGCTGTGAGAAATGCACCCACGGCATGTTACCCTGTGAAATTCCCTCCTTAAATGTGAGAACTGAAGCACAGGGTGAAAAGATGTCAACAATCCAACAATTTATATCCAGACTCATCTGTGAAAAAAAAAAAAAAAAACTTTTATTTTTGTCTGTTTAGCATTTGTTCAGGAAAAAAAGCAATTTGTTTTCTGAATATTTGACAAAAGCTGCAATAATAACAGGATAGGAGTCGACATTTTCTCAAATGACATTAAGACACTTGACTATTGATGATATTGACCTTCTGGTCAGTATTTTTCTCTGATGTCATGATCATGTTTTGGAAGCTTAAATGCTGTCATATTGTCACACTGCTTTCTTCCAAGTTGTACAGAGTATGAAAACAATCTTCATTGGTGATTGATCAGCCTTTCAAAAAACAATCGACAGTAAAAATCTGGAGTTTATTAGCCCTTAAGTCAAGCCAAAATAAAATATTTAAAAAAACATGGTCAGACAAGAGACAACAAAATTAGCACCATCGTTATATTTGCCAACATTATTATAGCTTACGTTATTATCGCTGACATTATGAACGTTAGCAAGGTGGCTCAAAAGTAATTTTCTTTAAGCTAAAGGCAACGAAAAATAAATGCGTATTCTAATCATGTTTGTTTGGAATTTGTCTATAGCTTTGTAAGAATTATGACTTCCTGTCATTTTAAACTCCCTAAATTACTTCTAAAGTCATTTTAGCTAGCGTATGTATCATGCTAAAACTAGGTGTGTTCTAACAGTAATGGGTTATCAACTATCCTGCTTGTCGCTGAAATACAACCCGACTTACCTTGAGATACTGTATTAGATATGACTTGTGGTTTCAGTTGCCGGCACATTGAGAAGAAGTGAAATGATAATGACTTTTAGATACCCAAATATTAATGACTCACGACCTGGACTTCAGCAGTACAATATTATCACAACATTTAAGCTTCCCACCCTAAGCATGACATCCTAGCATAATGCTAGCGTGAAAAAGGTGAATTTCATCCTGGTTGGTGGCTTCGTTTGAAAGCTTCCTGTACACCAAATAAATCTCATAATGTTTTCAATAGCAGATTGACTCTTAAAAAAGCATATTTTTGTGTTTGCTAGTGAGCTATTTCCATAATCCTCATGGAATAGATGAAAACAGTAGAGAATATGGGCCATATATTGTGTATGCAGGGGGATTTGTAAAAACCAATTAAATAAACTGTGTGACAGCAACAATGTCAACTGACATGATCAACCCATTTCCTGTGAAGCTTTCACACAAACACATGCACACACACACACACACACACACACACACACACACACACACACACACACACACACACACAACCTGGTTATATTACAGAGTGCTGCCAGGTCCACTTACTCATCCTGACCCTTCAAACACGGACTGACAAGATTCACATTTACTGCGTCACAAATCTGCTTTGACGGAGGTTTTCAAAATAATGTCACTGCGGATAATCGCAACCACATGTGGTGTGTATTTTGGTGACTGTTTTACATTCCTTCCGTCTGATGTCTGACAGTCTCTCCACTCCACATCCTCCTCCACCTGCTGTGTTTTTCTTTCCGACCCACTGAGTGGTTTTGACCCTTAAATGTTTTTTGGTACCTCCCTCCCTCCCCCCCGCCTCCCTCTCTCCTTCCGGTTCTCTTACAGCCCTGTCACCCTCATCAGCATGTGTCCGGAGCAGTATGAGTGAGTATCTTCGCCACCAGCAACTACACCAACCTCGCCACCAGACCGGAATGCCTTTTAACGTCACCTCCTTCACTCCTCTTTTCTCCTCACTCACCCCCACCCTTAAGTCCTCGATCCCAATAAGCCATGACTGCACTGCATGCTGCCTGCCTGCCTAATCCGCTGGCTGAACATGCAACCGAAAAAACACACCCACTGTCTTCTCCTCCTCACCCTCATTTTCTTCTTCTCTAAAGCATCTGACTAGCACTCAGTTGCTCACCCCAACAGTGGCTGTCAAAAACCATCCACCTGCTCCGTAGATCATCCTGCTCTTCTATTTCTTTTTCTAGGATCCTCAGATTAGTTTTTTAGGTGATGTTGAGAAGGGGGCCATTAGTGTGTGTGTGTGTGCGTGTGCGTGTGCGTGTGTGTGTGCGTGTGCGCGCGTGCGTGCGTGTGTGTGCATGTTTGTGCGAATCCCTGAGTGTTAATGAGACTGTGTGGGCATGCTAAACCTCATTCATCTCCATTACTTCATTCATTTTCAGGCTGTCTCAGTCACCTCAGCTCTCTCATGATGACACCCACTCCAGGATAGAGCAGTATGCCAGCAGGTACGCATTGTATCCTCTGATCATTATTGTATCATTATCATCATCTCAGATGCCACGTAGGGCACATATTACAGATTTCTAACTAAGTTTAAATGGGCACATTCAGAAAAAGTCATTATAGAAAAAGAAATGCCCTTTAAAAGACGTAAGCAGTGTTTTGTATTATGCTTATTTCTTAAAAGAAATCATTTCCTTTTTCCCAACTCTCATGTACTTTATAAAGGCCATCAGCCTTTAGTCTGCCATTGAAATATATTGCAATGCAATGATAAACTTTCGATGGAGCTATTCAATATTACAAACTAAAACTAAAATTGACGCCTCTTTTATAAATTATAGAAGCAGATCAGACCATCAGCATAAATATTTTATATTTTTAGTAAACCAAAGTCAATTAAAACACACACTCTAAGTTTAAGGTTTTTAAGGACATATTTAAAGAATTATTGAACTGCTCTAGTGCCTATTACACAGCACAGTTATAACAAAAATGTTATTCTGCAATTTCCCCTCTGACAGCACCAGTACAGCTGATAAACACATGCCACAATATGAGTATTTTTGTCACTGCCATGACTCAAAAACAAAAACAAATGCTGCACTGAAAGTTTGAGTGCAACTTTAAAAACGTTGCCATAAATGTCAGCAGCAACTTTTTAATTTGCGTAATGAGAAAAACACTGCATATCTGGATATTTTTAGTTAAAACTGGGCAAAGCTAAAATGTGCTCTTGTGGCAATATATGTGTCATGATGCTTTAGAAGCACATTGCTCACTTTTCATTGTATGGTATCAGGAAAAATGTAAACAACTGCATTCATGAAAAATCTAGTTGAACAGTGCGTACGTGCTGTTTCTCCAGTGGTGTTCGCACACAATAAATGTCAGAAGAAGTCAAAGTGTGCTCCAGGAGTGATCTCAGAAAACAAGCAGCCACCCATCTCTACAGCTGGCGACTGTAGCTCAGCAGCTTCTTGCCTGCAAGCTGTTTTTGAACACCCACTCGCAGCGATCCTGCTGAATACATCAGCACACAGCAGTACACTGCATGAGACCTCCAGTAAATCATTACCATCATCTACAAACGAATGTTGTGCTACCATGAGATTGAAAACATGTTCATTTATTTATTTTTATTTATTTATTTGAATTACAACAATGTATATTCATCAACATGTCAGGATAAAGCAGCTATGTAAATATGCTGAAGTTAGCACAATAGCTAATTTTGATGCGTTGTCCTAAGGTAGGTATAGTAAACATTCAAGACAGATACGAAAGAGTACATAATTCACAAGACATTACACATTACAAGTAGACCAGACAAGTTACATATAGGTTGAGATGAAGACTTTAAGGCCCAAGAAAAGGAGCACTGTACGTGCATGTCTGGTTAATTTTCAACCATTGTTGTAGTGCAGTTTGAAATGATGAATAGGTGTCACAGTGTTTGATCCATGTTTGAGTCCCAGATAAGTCTGAATATTTAGATCCCACATCTGCAAAAATCCTATTTTGCCTCTCAAGTGAATGCCACGTCTCCTCTAAAAGGTTACTTGTGTCAAACCAGCCCCAGACTGTCCTTTCACACAAAGCTTTTATCATAAAGGGTCTTCTGATGCAGCTCTGCTCCATCTAGCCTGTAGCCTTCCATTGGTCACGCGCCATTAACCTTCTCTCCCTGTTTCCCAGCTGTATTGTTTTATCAGCAGCCAAACAGACGTGGGCCTTGTGAAGAAAAATGTGATATAAACTATAGATGCTGAAATTCTAGATGAATGTGCAGCATATAGATTTGCATGTGGCCAATAAAAAGGCACACAATTATGAGTTTTTACCATTGGAATTATTACTTCTATATCTCCCTCAATAAATATTCTGCCATGGTTCAATATCATCCTGAAGTTAAGTGTTTGGATCATGTTCTTAATCTTCTGGCCGGCTCTGTTGCAGAGTTCAGTAAGTGTAAGCTTTGATCAGGGGAAGCTGCCTCATTAGCTCGACTGCTTTGGCTGAATACAGGACCAGAAACATTTAAACATTTTCCCCACAGGCACATGAGTATACACCTCACACATCTTATACATTAGACCGTACCGCAGTCTGTGCATGCACAGCGTTTTTATTTGGGGTCATTTTTCATTTATCCATCTTGGATACTTCACTTCATTATTAGAAATGTAATTAGTGTGCTACTGTGGTGATGAGATCCCCGTTTGATAATGTTGCTCTTCTACATTTTGATGGCAGTCTTTTAAAACCTCTGATTTAATTGAATTGTCAGTCACTGATGATGCATTTTTTATTTCAGGTTGGCACAGATGGAGCGCTCTAACGGCTCTCTGCCCACAGACAGCAGCTCAGCCACAGGAAGCATGTAAGTCTTTCTCTGTAATTTCTCATCTTTTTTTTTTTCTTAACAAATTTCTACTTTCCTCACCATGTGACTACACATTAATATTAGTGCTGCAGTCATATTGAAGGGCATGCATTGACAGAAAAGGACATCTTCAAACCTTTTAGATTACAACTTTTCTAGTTGCATTATTCATTTGGAAGTAGAATTCAGGGAGCTTCTACAATTCCACAATTTATTAGCAGCCACTTTTATTCAAAGCAACATACATCAGAGAGTAAGAACAACACAAGCAAGAATCTAGAGAGGAGGAAACAGCGTGAGTGAGTGCAAACAAACATCTCAAAGTGTGATCAGAAACACAGCGGCTGACAGACAGAGCACAGAGGTAGAGCCCAACATGACAGCTGTTGAGAGTTCTAATCAGCATCAAAACTTTGTCATTATCAAACAAAATCATCACAACCAATCTTATTTAGTGCCTAAGTGTTCATAGGTTTAATTTTAAAAAGTAAACCTTTGTGTTTCTCTGGGAGGATTTCATTAGGATGTATGTTTGTTTTTTTTCTCCCAAAGGTTTCTCCAACTTTTCTCTTTGAACTTTTTCATGCCGTGTTAGAGTAGGTGACAAGAGGTGGGCGGGGGAGGGGATTTTGTTTGTCTTTTAGAAGAGGATAGACTAAAAGAACTTCTTCAAAATAATTTCCAAAGAGCCAAAAGTAAGAATATTCTATACGGACTGCATTCATCTGTTGACATTGTTAATGCAATCGACAAGCTATTGTAGCGTAACTGAAGGATAGCAAATTTGAGAGTAATCAAATTGGGTGCCAGACAGACAGCCTAGTCTGCCATTTAAAATCTCAAAGCAGAAGAAACACGATCGAGGCTTGAATTGAATACAAAACCACATTCAAAGTTCATCTATCCTCAGCAATTTTCAATGTAGATTCCAGATAAAAGAAACACATCTCACTGGAAAAATATGTTCTTGTTGAACAAAGAGAGAAAACAGCTTATTCAATGTTAAGTTCAAAAGTCGCTAAACTTAGACTCAGTTCTCAATGGTATAACCAGTTCAATGTCTCAATGCAAATTAAAGGTTGTGTCTGCAGTCTGCTCACTGTCTGCTCCTGACCTATTATATTTTTCAGTTGCTCCTTGAATATTAATTAAATTAAATTGGTTTTAACTTCTCACAGCTCAAACATGTTCAACCTTTTGTGCATGTTTGTGGATTTTTTTTCCTTTTTTGTAGCTCTGAATAATCTTCCATTCCGATGTTGACTTTTTTAGGACAGCCCAGAAATGTGTCTTTTCTTCTTCTGTTTATAAGCACCCCCTAAAGAAATAATAAGGTGTCTTTCCCCAATCCCAGAGAAAGATCCTGGGAGAGTGTGTGTGAGAGATGAGAATGGATTTGAGATAGCAGGAGAAGGATGGAGTGAGAGGAAAGAGACAATGGGATATGGTTGAATACAGCCAAAGGATGGGACTTCAGAGGAAGTGTAATGGATTAGAGTGCCAACAATGAGAAGTGAGAGTGATTGGTTTCTGGATCTCTGATAACAAACGGCTATCTTTGATTGGAGGAGATGAGAGCGAGGCCGAACTTGAAAAAGTAGAAATCACCAAAAAAAATCAAGGGGAAAGCTGATGAGAAGAGGGTGCGTTGACATTTCTGATACGATGTGTGGGTTTGTGTGCAGGCAGATCTTTGTCCTCTGACGGACATTCCAGTTGAAGGGGGGTTTTTTTTGTCCCTTTTCCCATCTGAGATCCTAATCAGGGTAATGAACTCTTGAGGTTCAAAAAGCCTTTTGAGTTTACAAACAAACTAACGTGTTCAACCAGAAACACACACACATGTCACATTTTCTTGTATTTCTCAGATCACAGATTATAATCTCTCATATCATCTTTTAATATAAGCAATGTGTGTGTTCTAAATGTATCGGATATTCTACATAAGAATGTCACAAAAAGGAGGATGAGCAGTTTGGGGGCGCCGATGGCCCAGTGGTTAGTGCGCCCTCCCCATGTATAGAGGCTGTAGTCCTTGAACCAGGCAGCCAGGTTCCAAATCTGAACAGTGACTCCTTTAAGTGTAGCACTGCAGGTATTGCAGATCTAACCAAGTCACGATTTAAAAATCTCTGTGTTATTGTTTCAAATACAAAAGGTTCTGAATATTCAGTAGCTGTATCTTGCTATACTTTTTGCCTGTACAATATCAACTTTAAGCCTTGATTGTAAGCATCAGTAAGTGGATACAAGCTCGAAATTCATATCAAGCATCAGATCTGCTTTGGCGGCAGTAGCTCAGTCTGTAGGGACTTGGGTTGGGAACCGGAGGGTCGCCGGTTCAAGTCCCGGCACGGACCAAGTCCGGAAACTGGTCTGGTAGCTGGAGAGGTGCCAGTCCATTTCCTGAGCACTGCCGAGGTGCCCCTGAGCAAGGCACCGAACCCCAAAAACTGCTCTGGAGCGCCCGCTGTGGGCAGCCCCCTCACTCTGAGACCCCTCCATTAATGCAGAGTGAAAACCGAATTTCCCCTCGTGGGATTAATAAAGTATATTAAAAAAAAAAAAAAAAAAAGATCTGTGGTTTGGTCATTTTAAAAGATGCTATTCATGTTTCAAGCTGAAAATTCATAATATTTTAGAAATGTTAATTTTCGAAAACTGCAAAGAATTGTTTATTTTTTTTTCCAACAAGTGTGCATCAGGACAGAGCATAGATAATTCATATGGCACATAACTGTAGGGGGGAAACAAATTACAGCACAACAGTAAAAAAAAGGCACACTGAAGGATGGCCTCAACCTCTGAGAATCGTGATTGAAGATAAAGTGAGGCACCAATCTTCACCTCCTCTTCACTGAGCATCTGCCTCCCCTGCTGATTGGCATGAAGCATGTGGACCAGCGCTCCCTCACTTCACCTTCACTTGAACTTACCGTGTTTTAGAAACTGAAGGTCTTCGATTGAAGAGTCCCAAAAGCTCACTCTGCTTTTCAACTAATCAATAGTAAGACAAGAAAAGAAAGACAAAACATGTTGGCGAGCTGGAGAAGGTGGATTTATTTTCCTCTCAGAGCTGTCCTAATGCTGGTCAAAGACATTATTCCCACTCCTCTCTGCTGTATTCTTCTTTGTACTCTGGCTTATTTAAGAGAGGAAGCCATTATCCCTGCCAGCGCTGAAACAAAACAGAGGCTCTCACATACAACTGTGTAGGGCGCTAATGAGGTGAGGAAGATGATGGCCTGATGAAGGCTAATGGGTTTGCAGCAAAGGGGAAAAAACATCTCCCCCAGTGCAAATTTAGAACACAATCACATTTCTTTTGCTTTCACTCACTTTTACATCAGTGTCATAGCTTTAAGATTTGCGTTCTGCTTTGCCGCAGAACGACAACAAAAGCAACTGCTTCGATGTAACTATGAAGACAAATTCATAACATCCCCGAAGAAAAAGAAAGTTTCAGTGACAGTCACAAACAGATTATCTAGTGCAGCATTCACAGCGATGGCTTTGTACTTTTGAGCATGGAAGACAATATAGCTGTTTGTGTTCTGCATACACTTTTGATCTCTCGTTTTATTTTGTAATGCAAAGCCAAATGTAATGAATAACGAGGCTGAAAAGTTTTACTCAAAAGGAAGAAAGAGAATCTGAATCCATTTTGTGGACTGTTTTTGGAGGACAATTGCTTATTTTAAATTCCTTAACTCAGCTCTATTTTGGCCAAGAGCTAAATAAAGTGGAGGTCTTTGCAATGTAGTTTCTTTTAAGAAAAACTTTTTTACAGCAAGCTTAACACCCCAATAATAATTGAAACTTTTATGTACGTCAATTGTATAAGTTATCATTCTTTACCCTTTGTCGTTAATGAAATAACACTGACCTAAATGTTAAGCAGTGACAACGTTTTAGAGACTAGAATCAGCCATTGGCTGTATTTTAATGGACCAGTGTTTCCCTAAAAGCCTGACTTTTGAGGTAATGTCAGAATACGTAAAATAGAGGAAATACTTCCGCCCCTTCTTTTTAATCCTTTTGGTTTGAAGTGGTTCAATGTCTTTCCTTTTTTTTTTTTTAAGATTCATTTTCTTCCGCCTCCAGCTGATTTTCACCCAAGTCTCTTTGTCTATCTTACCACTCAATCTGGCTGTTTGTGGGGACACACATACACACTCTTAGGAATGATCCCCGTGCTTGACAGGATAGAACAAGATGCCTTCCTGGCAATGTTTGAGCTTAGGAAAACATGCTTCGTTTAACATGGATGACGGCATTTGCCAATTACATGCATGTTTGGCTTTTGACTTGTTCTTTCTGTTTGATTGTTCAAAACCTGCAACCACTGATCTGTTCTCACTGCCAGCTACAGTATGCAGTGGTATAAATAATAAGTATGTGTGTCTGTGTTAGCCCTGGAGATAAAGTGTGTGTGCCTGCACTTACAGTGCATGTGTATTTATGTCCTGCATTGCTTTTATCTTAAACTGAGACCTTAATTAGAGTCTGTGTTGTCTGTTTTCCTTGACCTTCAGCCAAAGCACCGAATTGTTGCCATTGCCTCAGGACGTGAATTTTTGTTTGGTTATCTCTCGTTTTCCAGCCTTTCCCCAAGTGATGTCGCTTTTTTTTTGATACTTGCCCTTTATTCCTGTCTTTCTGCCTTTCATTTCTTTAGTTTCTTTCTTTATAAACCTCCTTTCATTTTACCTTGTCCTCCTTTTTTCTCTCTTCTCCTCCTTTCATAATTGTTAGTTGTAGTCTCATCAAGTGTTACCTTTGGGCCCAGGCAACCTTCAGAATGAATGCAGTGAAGTGCTGAAGTAAACATTGAAATACTTGTATTTTTGTATCAGCTCCTGTCTTAAATGTAAAGTAACATTTTCAAATGTGTTTGTCAGCATTTGACTATAGGACTTCTCAGAAAGAATGCAATAGTTATTTCGATGTATAATGGATTACAAGTACTTTCACAATGTTAGGCAGGAACTTTATTAAAGAGAGAGCTACTGGTTATGTGAGATAACGCAGCATTCATATTTTCTTTAATTGGGAGTGGAGAAAGGTTCAGATTCAGAACATCTGAAGTTCCCACTAAGAAAGTTTAGTAGGCTTTTATCATTAGTGCCTTTGCATATTATATGAAACGTTTAAACTGGCTGTAAAGCTTATTGTTCGAGAAAAAGAAAAGACACTTTAAAATTGTGCTTCAAATCACACAAGGAGCTCAGGCAGGTTGATGATAAAAACCCCTTTTGAGCACACATGGGAAGCTGCTGGCTTGACATATTCTTCCTTTATGTGAAAAGAGGTGAAAGCCTTATTCTGCATGGCTTTTATTAGCTCTCCTCTGGCCCCAGTCTTGGTCTTGAAATGGTATAATTCACGTCATCTTTGAGAAAGCTTCCTAATAGTAACCTCTCTTATAATGCATGTGGTGATAATAGCATTCAGGATACTTCCTGAAAACTCAGTCATGTCTCCTACAGTAAAATTCAAGGGTGTCTGAGACATTTCAGTTTGCCAGCTTGCTCTCCGGAGCCTATTTGATTAACTCACTCATTATAGCCGAGGATTATGCGCTCAGTTATGGTCTGGCCCTGATAAGAGAGTGTGAACAGAGTTAATGGCAAGTCACTGTGTATTTAAAAAGGTGCCAGGACTACCTGCCAGGATAGCACTGTTGGAGGTGTGGCTTAAAGTATGGTACTGTTTTCTCTTATAGAGGTCATTGCAGTGTTCTGTAACTTGAAGAGGTTATTTGACATAACAAGAAGTGAAAAGCACAGCTCAGGAAACGTGAGTTATGATTTTAAATATTCATGTTTGGCCTTTGCTATAAGTATGAAACAATTACCCAAGCTGTTTTAAATGCCCATTAAAGTTTACAATTTTGCTTTATGGTTGAACAAAACCCAGTGTAGTAACCATAGCTATAGGAGTACAGTTTCCAGTGCAATGATGGATAAGTCATTTTCTGTTTCACTGCTTACAACCCCTCTGGTGGACTGCAGCCTTTTTTCAGTTAGTTTTGTTTTCAGATCCTAATGTCTACTGTAGTGAGCATAATGTTTTCATTACAGATAGAATCACTGGCCACAACATCTACAAGAAGATCCAAGCTGTTATAAAATGAAACATCTTTTTAAATCTATAATCAACACTTTTAAAGGCAGTAGCAGATTATATCTCTATAATAATACGTTTGTTGTCTCAGTACAGGTATTCCTTTTACGTGCTGTAAAACTGCAGGATATTAATGTCAGAGAATGACAGGGTCGGAACTGCTGGATATTAAGATGGCATGAATCCATTGAAAACATGGCCTAAAAATAGTCTGAATTGGATTGACATGTGAAGTGGTGACACATGGTAACACCACTTTACCAAAGTTTCTCATCCAGACTTGCTCTGTAATGACAGCAATGGAAAGCTGATTTGAATATCAGTATGACAGCTCTGATTTTGTTCATATGGTTGTCAAGTTTGGGCTCAGGTTGTGTTTCAGAAGAAAGGTGAAAGCTGGGCTTAGGCGAGACCTGCCATCCCCTCTCAGATCACTTATAAAGTACATTGGGAGACGGACGTAGTATAAAGACTCATAGTGATACCACCATTAGCATTTATTCCACATCTTTCTGTCTGTATCCCAGGCTGCTCAGAGCCTTCTCGTGTTGCAGTTGTCAGATGATAGAACCTGACAGATCTCTGTTCCACTTGGGATTGTGGATCTTACTGTCTCGCGGACCTACTATATCTGAAGATCTTTTATATCAAGGCAGCTACTGTTATCATTGTTTAAACTAGCACAATTGAAGCTGTGGTTTTAATTTGTTTTTCAAGTAGGCCTAAGCTGATTTCTCACATTTGTAACCACTTTATTGTAATTTAAATCACGTCACATTGGTTCATGAGGAAAAAATGAAAGGCAGCTTCATTATATTGTGTGATTTTCTGTGTCTTGTGTTCAAATGCGAAATTCCTTTGGGCCCTTTAAGCCAAAATTTAATGACCATAAGCAGTTTAACTTATTTTTGAGGTTTTTAACATAATATAGCTACGCCAAGAATCTGAATTGTTATGTGTTTTACAATATTTAAATATTTTATGTTATAAATGTACAAATTCACTGAAAACAACAAATAATAATGTTGTAGTCTACAGAGGGACAAAAACACAGCACAATAAAGTATAGATACAAGGCAATAGCTATGGCTAAAACTAAAGTACAACTACATTTATTCAATATTTTCCTTCTTAAAATAGGGTACTACTTACTCCTCATAAATGTCCTTATTTTGTTGTTAAAACTTCTTTGTGTTACACAATGTTATTCTATAACACATAAGCATAGGAAGCAGCTAAACACCTGCTAAGGGAAGCTAGCTGAGCAGAGTTAGCATTAACTGCTAGCTCATCTTTGGTTCTCCTCCACCGAGTTTTTCTGAAGTTTTTAACCATCTAAATAATTGTAAAAAAAAAAAAATGCTGTGACAAACAATGTTGCTGTACCACTTTAAAACCGCATTTATCGTTGATTTTTCTTTTTCTTGTTACTACCATCTCCCTTTGTATTGCAGTGCATTTTTTATGGTAATTTTCTTTTTGAAGTTAATTACCATAAAATATTATTTCATATAATTAGTTACCATCCTGTGAGTCGTACAGGGGATGCGGATAAAAAAAAACATTCTTCCCCAACTGAAAGTAATTTAAATTGAGCATACTTTTAGGGGCAAGCAGGTTTTGGGTCTCCTCATTCATAACATGACTCTACACTCTCGCCTTCAGGGATGATGAGCATGCTCTGATCCTCCAATACTGTCAGACGCTAGGCGGTGAGGGCTCCCCTTGCAGTCAGCCTCAGAGTCCTGCTCAGATCCTCCAGGCCGTTGAGAGGGAGGAACGAGGCGAGCTTGAGCGGATCATAACTCGTCTCGAGGAAGAGCAAAGGTAAGGCATTGAAAATGTCCATTTAAAGAAATCTTTAGGGTGGAAAAGATTCTTAGATATAGAGAAACTATAGCTTTTGTTTGGGCAGTCTTATTAAGATTTACAATTTACTGGAAGTAATTATTACTAAAAATATTGTATGATCAGTTTTTTGGAAATGTTTTAAAAACAACTATGTCTTTTGTTGGTCTTTAGTTTACTTGCAACTTCTTAGTATCATTTGAGTTCATATCACACTCCAGTACACAATGCATAAGCACACACACTTCCCGCATCCCTGTCTGTCTCACACGCCAAGTCTTTCCACTGTTTGATTAGTAAATGGAGAAGACTTGGAGACGGAGTCACTGTGCAATCTTTTGTTGTATAGGTACTTTTTCACTGCCAGTCACTCAGCTTGAGTGATTTAACTTTGATTACTAACACGCTAAAACACACACACACACACACACACACACTTTCCAGAGAGCCGAAGAAACAGCTTTAAATGCCATGCTCAGGAATGCCAGCTAAAGTAAAGTATGGCTGAGAAAGAGCAGGTGAGGTAAGAGATCCGGCAGGGAGTCTTTATGTTTGTCTATTCACTTTAAAGAGGGTTTCACTGAGAAAATACAAGTAAATATGAGTGTAATATTTCTGAGCGGCTGCAAACTGTAGGGTTCAGATAAGACCTGTAATCGCTCTGTTTGAGAGTATTTTAGTGAAAGGTTGAAGAAGAAGAGGCTGGAGTCCTCGAAGCAGGCGGCCCTGGTTTGAATACGAACTGTGGCTCCTTTCCTGTATGTCATTCCCCTCTCTTTCTCTTTCAGATTTCTGACTCTATCCATTGTAATTTCTCTAAATACAGGACAAAAAAGAACCTTTAAAAAAGAAGGAGATAGTTAGTCCGATGACCCACAGACGTGTTAATTTGGATGCAGCTAAATGAATGCAGTATTATGCAATGGATGTCAAATTAGTGAAAAACAACAACAGACTGGTTTTAGTAAGGTTTTGGGCCAGCTTCATTGCTCCAGGGCAGAGATTTGACCAGAATGTGTGACTACACCGGAGGAATAAACATCACTCTGCTAATTCAAAGCTCTCTGTGTTTTGATGGTTGCTGGTGGCAAATGGCCCTGGCTTACACACCCAAGTTCACTTTGATGTTCAGTTTGGTTGAAAAATGTAAACCTAAGGTCATTAACTTTCTCTTGTTTTTAAGCATTTAACTAAAAAAAAAAAAAACAGGAGTAAAACAACTTTTAAAAAAAGTTATAGGTTTGTTACTATTCTTCTCAGGACGCTGCAGAGGGAGTATGAGCAGTTGAAGGAGCAGCACGGCCAGCGAGGGCCCTCTGCTGGAGGTCCCTGGGAGTCAGAGGGTCCTTTGGCCCATCCCGATGAGGCCGATCTTCTCGCTGAGGCTAAGCTGCTACGACAACACAAGGGCCGGCTGGAGGCCCGCATGCACATCCTAGAGGAACACAATAAACAGCTGGAGTCTCAGCTCCATCGTCTCCGACAGCTTCTGCACCAGGTGAAAAATTTGTGACACATTTGTAGGTCGATTTTTATTCCAAGAAGCCACAGGTTACAGCTGGGGCGAAACAGAAATTGTTTATGCATAGACTTTTACAATAGGGATGTTCACAGTCATCCCTCTGAGAAAGGGATTCTGGGTTGTTTCTTATTTTGACTTTCCATGACAACTGAAAAGCGAACTTGTCTGAAAAGGGATTCAAACTGTCACTGTGAAGAGGCAATTTTGCAGAAAAATGATGTTGTTTTGGTACTCAACAGACAGAAAACAACATTGATGTGGGAAGTTGTCAACTAATGGAAAAAGGCTTCAGACCTTAAGTGGTTTAATCACAATCATGTGATCAAACAGTAGGCTAAAAGCAGTTATTATTATAGGAAGAGAAGTTGGTGTAAAAGCTTTTAGGGTTAAATGAGACATCTAGATGTTTTTCCTCAATATAGAGATAACACAATAAATGCAACAAAAACATGCAGCCATTAAGACTGGTCTGAGCATTAATACACAGTCGACTGTGATTAAAGTGTATTTTTTCTATATCTTTTAATGTAGTCCATTAGACTTGTTATGGGAAGCAGCAGGACAGTAATCACAGTTCACACACTCCCTCGCACACGCCAGCTGGCACGGCTGTTACAGTGCAATACAAAAATAATTTCACAAGATACAAAAAGATTTCAATAAATTGAAGGTTTCTCTCAAAGCCATTTCCATAAATCATCAACAAAAATATGTATTTGTACCTCAATTAACCCCTGAGAACACAACACATCACCCGAACAGCAGCATTATAAATAGACATGTACACATGTATGTTAACTTAACTTTCCTTGTTAGCTTAAACTTTCCTTTTGTGTCTTTGAATAACACAAACTGCTCATCAATGCTCAGATTAGATCCTAATCGCATCAGTACAATGCAATCCCTGTGTCCATCATTCCTCTCCAGTCCTTCTATCAATAGCCTCCACACGGGTTTATGCCCGGACCTAATTGCTCACTGAGGTTCGGACTGTTTGTGCCAAGTGAAAAATGCACAACCCTCCAGCCAAACAAACAACCATCCCGACAAATCAGACTGAGCAAACACAGCAGCAGGTATTGGCTCTCTGGAAGCCGCTGAGCTGGAAGCACTGTAATAACTCACAACAAATGTGGCCTGAGGATTGTGGCTGATGTGACTCGGCAGATTTTTAATGGATGAAGAATTAACATTTTGACGAAGAAAAAGTTGTTTTTGTCCCTTACCTTAAGGATATTTCCCTCCATTTCTGGACGGTAGCTGTATAGCTGATGACGAGGAGTTCAGTATACAATATACAAGACAGTTTAGGTAGAAATGCCACAGTAAAAAAAATATTTCTTTAAGAATTATATCTTCAAACTTAAAGTAAACAATTTGTAATGGATGGGAATTGACATTATGATTGTAAAAAAGTTGGCTTCGTCCCATTCTGATACCATGACCCTAAGTTTAAGGGAAGAGCTTAACAGTTTTTTGACAATTTAAATACTCATTTTAAGATACAATATCATGTATTTTCTATTTTTCATGGTCGAAGTATCAACACCTGAATTTAGAAATACTTCATTAGTTAGGCCATGAATAAATCATAAAATTATTTCAAGTACTTGAACAGAATAATATCATAAACGGTTCAGTTTGACCATGAGTAATAATACAAGAATAATAATAATAATACATCTACACTGAAGCAGCATTTTGTCATTGAATATGGTTGACCTTAAACTTATTCAATAATGTATTATCCCTCACTTGAAATAGTTTATTAAACAATGTCATAATTTTTCAATCACAGGTATTGAAAATATCTTCTTATCCTGAAAAGTATCTGTCAAATCCATGCACATGCTAACATTCAATATGCTAATGTGTCCCTGTGTTTAAAGAATTTGGCATTAGAATACTGTATCCTTTTAATTTAATTTAATTTAATTGTTCCCATGAGTCATTCTAAAGACATAAAAATGCTGATATAATAGCACACACAACTACCTGCATCCTCCCAAACATCCCCACTCCGCCTTCGCCTAATAGGAACTTCTGTTTCCTGACATTTAAGTCCCCGGTGTCCTGATGTGTCAACATGTCTCTCCATCAGCGTTTCAACCAGGCTGCAGAATAATAAGCCCAGTCAGCTGGATAGCACACATTAAATTCACACTGCTGAAGGCTGACCAAACCCCTGACCTTAGCTATTCTAAGACGAGCCTCCAGACACCGGCTGAGCTCCAGAGACGTTTCCAACATGTTAGCCTTTACGAGTGCCGAGGGCGAGAGGGAGATGAAGGAGGGGAAGAAAGAGAGGGGTGAAGAGGGAGGCAGCATTGATTGGATTTCTTGCAGTTTGAGAAGCTAAAGGGATTGTGGGATTTTGCTGTTAATGTCACCAAACCAAGTGTGGGCTTGTGTCCATCAGAGCATGTTTACGCCAATCAATACTTGGGGTTTAAAAGTTACACAATCCTTATCTCTTATTGATTTATTTAGATTATTTCTTTATGTAGCTTTCATGGACGAAATTGGTTTTAATTTGTTGTCGCTGTTCATTGGTTAAATACATTGCTTTTAATCAGAATATCAGAAATACTTAATAATTAATCTGAGGGGGAAATTTGGTAATAACCATGACTTTAATCAAAAGTGTAATTTATTGACTGATTTCAAATCTTGTTGTGTTGTACATAAACAATTGGCCCACCCAAAAAAATACTAAAAGACAACTCTTCAGCACAACAAGGGGCCATAAACCAAAGTAAAATCATTCTTTACTGAATGAATATTACACATTTAACATTGTCATGTTTCTTCTAAAGTCTAGAGACAAAGTTGTTCAGCTTTTACATTTTACATTCAAACACAAATCCTCTGTTATTTCTTTTCATTATATATGTTGTGAAAATCTAAAAAAGGTTAGCGTGATTCCCTTCATTTTCAAATGTCTTTGTACATTTATATACTTTTCTTTGGACCGGGCCAAAGTGTGGTTAGAAGTATGAAACCGAAAAGATATGAGGCGCTCTCTCGGAGTCATGGTCGTCTGAAACATGTAGTGCATTCACACATTGTTAGATTATTGGAGCTCATCTGCATTCACAGATGCGTTCATTCCAGTCACATCAGGCTCTGGTGAGATCAATTCTCAAATGAGCAGCGCAGCTACAAATGTCTGATCAGAAACCTGTTGATAAAAAGGCACGATGATGAATACAAACCGCCTGCCTCATGGCACAGGAATATATTCTATTCTTAGGTTTTTGTTGCAACTTAAAATCATTCATGTTTGGAAGAAAGAATCTTTTACCCAATGTGACAGCTGCGCATGCAACAATTAGCGGCGCACAATCTGGGATTGATACAATAGTGCATGTTAAAGTGAAGTAGGGACATTGGCTCAGATGTTTGTGAGAAATGTTATAAACATTAAAAGCTCATTTTGCTGGCCTATGGGATTCTTTCCCCCTGCCTCTGTGAAGCTTAGCTAATTTTGAAGTTGTCCAACAGAGGCCGAGCGGAATAATCATGTTATAGTAATGGAATTTTTTTTCTCTTCATTTTTCCTCTCTCCCTCTCTCTTAGCCGGAGATGGACTCAAGAGTAAACGGCGTGTCGTCTCCCCCCCCTGTGCAGGATAGAGGGCCTCTCACTGAAAACTCAGGTGAGACACTGAAGCTCAGAACTTGTCTACTTAGAAATCTCACGTACTAATGGTGGTCTATAAGAGAACCCTTTCCTGGAATTCAATCACTGTGGCTTAAATCTGTGTGTGTGTGTGTGTGTGTGTGTGTGTGTGTGTGTGTGTGTGTGTGTGTGTGTGTGTGTGTGTGTGTGTGTGTGTGTGTGTGTGTGTGTGTGTGTGTGTGTGTGTGTGTGTGTGTGTGTGTGTGTGTGTGTGTGTGTGTGTGTGCCCAGATGAGCTGCTGGACTCCCCCAACAGCAGCTCTGACCTGGCAGATGTAATGGAGCAGATTAACAACTCCTTCCCTGCATGCAGTCGTAAGTTTCCCTCTGCTCCTCCTCCTCCTCCTCCCCGTCGTCTCTCCGGCTGTGTCTTCCCAGTCTCTGATAGCACAGAGACTTTGTGTTTGGCCACAAAGATGCTGGTCAGCAAAAACAAAATGTGCATGTCACCGTATTTAACTGTTAGCACTTAGCGCCTCACTGAGAAGATTTGTGTTGATCAAACTAGGTGTGTGAATCAGACAGGTTTCTACCGTCTTTTTAAAGCATCATGCAGAAAGGTTTACTTGAAACAGAAGATCATTGAAAAGTCTTACTATATATTTTAGACTTTAGGCTGCGAGGATCATTTAACAAAATTTAATATACAGAAATATTGTGTATTTATTTATGTCTATGCAGGTGAAAAATAGTGGAAACATCACAGTTTGTTATCACACCAAGTTTTCTCAAATACAGCTTACCTCTTAAAGGAAGGGTTGGTACTTTTCTCCAGATACATTTTTTAAGATTTTGGTTGAAATTGTCTTTCAGTTCTCACAGACATTAATAATTCATGTCGTTCTGAAAAAGGACCAAAGGAAATTTGTCATCTGTAGTAGTTGTAAGCCTATAAAAACTTTGACCAATGTCTGCCACAAATCTGGTGAGCCAGTCGTCTCCCTGCTCGCTCTCTACCCCATGCATGCATGAACCCACACTCGGAGCATGAGCTGAGGTCCGCTTCTGGACCAATGGGGCATGTGCATGTAAGTGAGGGGTGTGGCTTTTGAGGGAGCACAGTGGGGAGGGGATGAGTGCAGTTGGAGCACTAAGGGAATGCTACTTTCAAAATCATGCTCCTTTTTGAAAAATTACCAACCCTGCCTCTAAAGTGATTTTTTATTGTTTCTACTAACATTGGAAAATGCACAATATTCAGATTACAGTCAGTATGGACTAAAGGAAACAGTAACTCTTGTCAAGTGAAGAGATGGGACTTGAGAATGCTTTACATTTGAGCTTGAAACATGACAGAGCAATGAATCTATGACTGAAACAGACGCTTACTAGTTTTTGATGGATAGATCATTTCTTCAATTTTCTTTCTTAAGTCCACAATTCCAACACCATATATTAAAACTCCTCTAAGTAAAGTACATAAGAAAAGTTCTTAAACAGTCAACATGGAAACAGTTCAAATTAGACTCAACATGAACCTCCTCTTCGACATCTCCCACTGCACCTTTATTTCAACCTTACACTGTGATCCGTATTTGTCTGTGGGCGCTCTCTCTACTTAACTATGAGTGTTTATTTGGATGTGTTTGTGTGTGCTGTGTCTCAACATTTCTTAATAGAGAGCAGCTGTGCTCTCACACAGCTCACACTTTGAAAGACATTTACATGTATTTCAAGGAGGAAGTGTATAAAGCTGGCTTTTAAAAAAGTCACCATGTTGTTTTTTGTGCATTCATTTCTTTTATTGTGAAAAAAGAAACACTCTCTTAGACACCGATTTTAAATACAGCCCTGAGATTTTGATGATTATCATTAACTGTTGGTCCTTGATGAGATCAGGAACAACTCTTATTCTCTCATTACTCTTTATTTGAAGATATGGAACATTTACTCACCTCTGGGGATATTAATCAAAAAGGAAAATAAATACAAATCTTCAAATAGCCAGTTGGAGCTCACTCACTTTAAATTGCGTTTGAATTCTTCGAGTCGAACTCCTATGAGGCCTTTAGTTAAAAATCCATTCTAATCTGGCAGACGCTCCAACATTATTAGCATTTGGTTACTGCACAGCTCGGAGGCATCGGGACTCAACAGCGCGGAGCTGAGTGTGTGCAAAAAATGTTGGAAAGCCAGAGGCTGATAATTTAGTGCAGACGAATAAAAACAGAGATGAACTGGGGAGTTCAAGTGCTAAACTACTCTATGGTCTCTTTGTTTTGTCTTCCACAGCCTCAAGCCTCTCCTCAAGGCCACAGGTAAGAAAAGCCTCCTCCACTCTTCTTTTGAAATACCAACACTCCCAGAATTCATGTCTATGCAGCTCATATAGAAGTTCCTGATTTTCTTTCTTTACTGTGTTTGTTTTCACCACTCACTGTTTTAGTATTTGACAAAGGTGAGAAAAGTTTGAGCACAGCAGCAGAGGCAATTACAGCTGCATCCACAAAAGTAGTCCCTTCTGTCCCACTGTAGCCTTCACCTGCCTCAGCCTGTCACATCTGATGGCCTTTGAGAAAGAGGTGGCTAATTGATCTACAGGGAGCCCTATTAGCAGCTTCTCTTGTTCCCCTCATATGGAGCCGAGTTGCGCTCTGAGACAGAGGTGTTGGGAGAGCAGTTGCCTTTCACCTCTTTCAGCTTAATTTTTTATCTGGCACCCAGCTTTACTTTTTCTCTTTTTTTTAACTGCCTGGCATCTCACTTTACACACAACATCTACTGTATATACAGAACATAATCTGTTTATTTGCTATGGTGAACATCTGGTTTCAGTGGATATTTGGAGGATTGTTTTTTAACTGTGGAGAAAATTTCCAGCTAACACTGTTGAGTTGGTTATTTAGGATATTCCTTGTTGTACTTCGTAACTATTTAATTAAGAGCAATTAGCTTTCAGCCTTTTACTGGCTACCTGTTTCATTCACAGTTAGCGGATGAAAGATAAAGCACTCTGTGGTTTCAGCTTAAAATCTGTTGTTTAAACTTGAATGGCAGATCTTCCTCCATTTCTTGTTGGTAGAGACTCCATGTTTATGAAAACCTGAAGCATGTTTTTTTTTTTTTTTAAAAAAAAGCTTCCCTCACTGCACAGGAGAAAACGGCTGTTTTGGAATATGTTCAATTGGCTTATATTGCTTTATGCCTTCAATTTCAGTCAGATCAAGTAAAAAACGTCTGTACTAAAGAACGTCTCTGTTCAGTGCAGGCAGGGTAGAAACTGGACCACACTTGTTCTTCAGTCCTTTTTTATTTAGCTTGAGTCATCCTTCCCTTCTTACCTTTTTTGCATCGACCTTGGCAAACACCAAAACTTTACAATGCTTTCCACAAAGAGACAACGTGTGGATAGGTCAAAGTGCATGAAAACACATCTAGGAGGCAGCTCGTCCACGCCCACCTCCCTCCACATGGAGCTCCTAATGGACTCTTACCCTCTTTTGGGACTGCAGTCCATGCACAAGCTTTTAAAGCTGATGCCTTAGCTTGAGCCTCTGATACTCCCAGACATTTCTGTGTGTGGAGAGAGATGAGGTGGGTACAACTGCTGCACTTAGAGAAAAAGCTGTCAATCAGCAAGAATACTTAAAGCCATAAATAAATAACTGAAGTTGTTTTCACTTCCCTTTTTACTTCTAATTTGACCATCATCTTCTTTGTATTCTCTGTGTTGCAGGTGATGTGAGGACAGTCACCGTAGAGGATGGCATATGTGTGCGTGAGGGACGGACCATTCTCTAACAAACAATCCCCCCCGACCCAAAATCCCAAAGACGCACAGGACCAGACAACTTAACTTTTTTTGACCACCTTGTCTTGTACTATGCAAACTGTACATTTTATGAAATATAGATTGTACCGGAACATTTACCAGTGATTTGTTTAGATATGGAGAGGAGTATATGGATATTTTCAGAGGTTGGTTTAAGAGTTTGGGTTTTGTTCTAATTGTTTCTTGCCTTTACTGGGAATCAATCGGTTATATGTTTTTATTATTCCGCAGTTTTTTTTTCATTCCATCCCGCACCTCTACTGGCTGACTTCTACCGGGTTACTTTGAAGATGTAGACTGTCATCTTTCTAAGCATCTGTTTTGCTTTCACGATTTATCCTTAGCATGCTCGATGTCAAATTCCCCTTTAAAGTGTTTAAAATCCGGTAGACTTTGCATCGACTGTGATTTGTTAATGTAAATTTTACCCCTTCTGTGCCTATACAATTTGTCATTCCACATGTGGATGATGGAGATGAGAGTCATTGAATTTAAATGGGATTGTGCATACATAGAAAAGCTTTGGAAAATAAAGATTTAGATCTAAAATCTGGTTTTGTAACAGGCCTGTAGTCATTCTGTAGAATAGTGTTGTTGTTTTGTTTTTTTTAAGATATATGTTAAGAAATCAGAGGAAAGCCATGATTGCCTTGCTACCTCAGACTCATAGAAAGTTCTTTTTTTTTTTTTTTTTTTCGTGGTTTGTAAACTTGTGATCATTTACAGAACAAAAGTAACCGGTTTAGCATTTAAGCTTCAGCTTACTGTATTGGTGTACACTGCAATGAGGAGATACCAAGTGAAAAACGTTCTTATTACTGTATCACAATGGGTGTGTGGCCTGCTGAAGCTACCCACCCGCCCATTGACACGTTTTACTTCACCTGTTTGGTTTTCTTCCACTGGCCTTCAAGCACTGGTCCCTCACTGCATTGTGTTGTTGTGCTACATGCTGTCCTGTAAAACTTGTGAGACTGAACAACACTACTAAAACCTCCTCTGACTGTAGACTAATGATGATGGTGATAATTTGAATGATTCCAATCATGATGAACCGACCGTGGCAGACTTGTGTTGCTTCTCCTGAGGTATGTAAAATAGAATGACCACACTATGTGTAATATGGCTACATTGTTTTATTCTAAATAAAATTTTTATAACAAGTCACTTCTGCTGTTGTTTTTGCCCTGTGTCTGTGGTTTAATCTCTACACATTTGAAGTTAATCACTTACCAGAACACTAATCAGTATTGACTCACAGCTAAAAAGTCGACCTGAATTTATATAAATCTTCACACTTCATCTACACCTACAATTATTTGTTTGAAAAAAAAAAGGATTTCTTCTAACAGGTCAGTGTCATTTAGCCATTAAAGTAGTTTTATTCATTCAGAAAACGTATAAAAGATGCTTTAGGCCTCATCATTTTTGTTCTTGCAGCTTTTCACTGGAGCAGTCAGCTGTGGCTGCATGCACTGATTATTCTCAAAGATTGTGCAATGTTTGACCAAAGATATTTACCGTGTTCCCTTCTGCCCCAGTGTCACCTTTGCTTTTTATAAATTAGAATTAAATGCCTTTGTTAGAAACCTATGCGACTATATTATGCCCCTACTGGAAAATCCTCTGTACTCTTAATGCTTCAAGACCACTACAAACTCAGAAAGGGTTTCTTTACTTCTAGTAATTGCTCCTTCCTGTCTTAAAGCTCCTGGATGGGATTGTTGGTTTTGGTTTGGTTCTGTGGCAGAACATGTCTTGACTGATGTTTCCTGTACGCGTGTAGGTATCTCATTTTTTAACAAATGATCTCACTCCGTCATCCTTGAACAATCATGGGGGGCGGCAGTAGCTCAGTCTGTAGGGACTTGGGTTGGGAACCGGAGGGTCGCCGGCTCAAGTCCCGGCACGGACCAAGTCCGGAAACTGGTCTGGTAGCTGGAGAGGTGCCAGTCCACTTCCTGAGCACTGCCGAGGTGCCCCTGAGCAAGGCACCGAACCCCAAGAACTGCTCTGGAGCGCTCTCTGTGGGCAGCCCCCTCACTCTGAGACCTCTCCATTAATGCAGAGTGAAAACCGAATTTCCCCTCGCGGGATTAATAAAGTATATAAAAAATAAAAATAAAACAAATTACACTCAACAAAAACTTAATAAAGTACTCAGTCTTCCCTCTAAGTGTCTTGTTTGCTTTGGTTTTATCATAAAGAGATGTCGTAATGTTTTTTGGGGCGTTTTATTTGCACTGGACAAATGTAATCCTTATAGCATTTCTTATTATAAATGATCCAGCCATTCCATAACACGCCTCAATAATGCATCAGAAGCCAAGTAGAAGTGCACACTAATTGGATCAGGGTCTCCTGTACATATTCTTGCTCCTTATAGTCAGTGTGTTCACATCCTTTAAGCTCCCTGAGGTGCTTTAATTACTCCCATTTCCTTAATGCACTGCAGGAATCAGCTTGTTTGTGAGGGGGGGAAAGTTTGTAAGTCACTAACTAGCATACACAAGGGAGAGCTGGTGCTTATACTGGATTCTATTCCAAAAAAAAAAAAAGCGTACTGGTATTGTTGTTAATATTAATGTGACAATTATGCTACACATGAAGGCGGGTTTAGTTTGATTACACTAACGATATTCAGCCCTTATATGCAACATAATCAAAACCAGATTGCATGAGATATCAGCAATCTCTCCAAGAGTGTTTTAATCCTGCTCTGACGCAGCGCTCTGTGACTTAGCACATTAGACTGTCGAGCTCCACTGAGGTGGATTCTGTTTGCTAGACTGAGCAAAGATTAGCATTCTGCAGTTCAACTAAAAAAAATTCTCTTCTGATGTATGTTTTAATACTTAAACAATGTAAGTGAACTTCTCTGTCCCTTTAAATGGAATAAAAGGTCAAACTTGGCACTAGAACAGTGCAGCCCTGGAGCACAGAGGAACTTTTAAGATGCTTGCTGACATGGAAAGATTCAACCTTAGGGAACTTAAATCAGAAGCCTCCTGCAAGCCTATTCCTAAATTTTAATCAGACAGCACGGCTGAAGGCCTTCTGCCACTGCAGCCTCCTGTGGCTGTAATGCTCATTACAGTCCAACAAACAAAACCGTTAAATGAAGAATGATGAGACTACTTCACTGAGGCAAAAATATAGACAGTTTGCTTGAGTATGTAAAAAGGCATGATGCAACTTCTGTCCTCCATGTCACTGAAAAGCTTTGAACGAATTCCATTTTTTTAATTAAGTTAAGAGTGCAAAAGTTTAGAAACAAGTTTGACCTTTTAAGGACTTGAGGTGGTCAATGAATTACCTATAGGAACAAGTTAAAGACCTTTTTCATTAAACACTGGTTTGTTCCATTTAATTAGGTAAAGAGTAACTTGAAATATGGAGAGCAGTGGGTGGGGATAAGGGCCTCTAATTTGTTGAAGGCCAGGGTTAAGTCTTGAGCCAATACAGCAAGTACTACATTAGAAGTTATATACTTTAAGGAACAAGTTAAATTCTTCTGTAGCCAGCTCAAGATAAAACACAGCAACATGGTTTCTATCACTCCTTCTTGAGAAAAGAAATTGGTTCCTGGTTGATGTTAAATATTTCCTCATCTGAGTAGTGTAAGGACTTCCCTTTGTCATCTTTAAAAGTTGAAAAATGAAAAATTGAAAATTTATTGAGGCTGTCTGTTAATTATTGATCAATGGTTTTGTCTATTAAGCATTTTAAAATGTACACGTAATTAGCACTAATTCAGCTATTTAATCTTGGTCTTGTATACATCCAGACCCATCGCCAGACCTTAGTCTTAGGGGGGGCATATGAAATACATGGGGGGGTCACAATTATTATCAGCCAGTACGCATATTTTAATAATCCTATACTGTATTCGTGCAGCATGCAAACATCACGTTAAACATAACCAACAGCAATATGACCCGGTACACTAATAAAAGATTATGTAGTCATTTACATTTAACTTAATATATCTGATAAAATGTATTCAATATAAATGCGTCCTTGATTTTGTAGCAATTATTTAAGTAACTTTCAAACAAAAATGTTTAAGATAGTATCAGATTATTTTGGTTGCATTAAATATAATCTTTATGTTTATGTAATTATGAGTTTTTAATGAATCCAATTCAATAGAATTAGCCAGTTTTTTTTTTGTTGACGAGCACGAAGTGCACGAAAAAAAAGTGCGAATAGTTTAACTCAACAATTTCATTTGGTTGACAAAGGAGATTTTTTTATATACTGTAATGTCAATGACAACTTGTGGGTGCATGCTGCGCGTAATACTTACAGTCTATGATGCTACATTACAAAACAAAATTAGCAAGCAAAGTAATCCAGAGAGACAGAGACACTGTTGAGGTAAATTATGCATGTTATTTTAATGTAGGTTATAGTGTGATAGTATTGCACCAAGTATTTGCACTAAGAAAACAATAAGCTTTATTTGAAAGTTGCATTGAAAGCAATTGCTGTTAATCTACGGCCAATTTTCAACACTAAAATACTGTTTTGATCTAAGACAGTTAAGAACTGTAGTTAGCAGCATTGTGATGCTGCTCACCTTGAAGCAAACTGACAAAGGCCATAAACAGTAGTGATGTTTTAAATTACAGGACACTACAGTATTTTTTTTTTTTTTTTTAAAGAAGGTGTTGCCTTGAGAACTTGGAGCGCGATCACTTGTGTGGTATGTTAGGTTGTTTGTTTTTTGTTTCTAAAAATATGCTACTGCTTATTTTTCTCAGTTTTCTTTATTAAAATACCAAAAGGGCTCAACTTCTGAATGGAGAATCTTTGGATGATCATTTGAATTGCAGTTTTCAGAGAAGGAAACACAATATGGAGGACATGTGCTACACACCAACGAGACCTGCTTCATCAATATGCATTGGATTTTAAAACTACAAATTAGACACTTATTGATATTGCGGAGGTGGATGTTTGATACAGACAGATCCTCAGTAGAATTAGCTTGTCTATCTATCTATCTATCTATCTATCTATCTATCTATCTATCTATCTATCTGGGCTTTAACAATATTCTTAAATAGGTACAGTAAAAACATTAAGACTTAAAGAGATAAAGACAGCCTAAGCTTGGAGCAATGAATTATTATATATTAATATAACTGATGTGCTTAAGTGAAGCCTATTGTAAAAGTCCTCCCTACGTGCTTAATATACATAGTTTGACGGTCAGCCAAAATCCATTCAGTAGTGAGTGATTCAGGTAGTTAGTTGTTCTTTGATTTATTCACCAGATTGAATAAGGACTGAAGACTACAAGACAACAGAAAATACCCAGATTACTGTCGTAAAAAAAATTAGAGGTGGGACTTGATTAAAAAAAATGTAACTAATTAACTCAGGGCTTTCTAATTAATTAATCGAAATGAATCGCATTTAAAGTGCATCACAATATTTGCCCTAAAAAGCAACACTTTTCAATCTAAATGGATTTTAGTGGATGAATGAGAAGCAATTTTACTTGCTTCTCAGTTTCATAAAGATGTTAGATCTTGTTTGAAATTAGTTTTTCTGCACAGCAGTTGGAAAGTTGGATCACAAGTTGCTACTTTTAGCACATTTTCTAACCCCTTATCTTCTACCACTAATAGTGGTCTACATTCTACAGCAACCAATTTAGCGAGTGAATTTCTAAGTTTATCAGATGTTGAATTACTAATTTTGGTCCTGAAGCCAGTCATTGGTTGAGTTTAGGCTGCAAATGCTTCTTTTTTGTCCTTGTGGCAGAGCGAGTGCGGAGCAATGACAAACAGTTTTGCGCTGTTTATGAGGCAAACTGTGATTAAATTATTTTCTTGAAATTAATTAATCGTAATCAATTGGTTAAAGCCCCATCCCTAAAAGAAATACAAATTATTAACTAAATGGTAAATGCTGACATACTCCAAATATATAAAAAATAATACGTAGTTGTCGCTAATGCTATGCTACATCCTAATGTTATGCTACATGCTATACTACCTCAGTTGCATTACATAAAACATAGCAACAAGGCTAAAGCTCAAGCTAAGCAACATGCTATGCTACATCACACGCTCAGAAGAAATGTATGACACAAAACACCCAGGCTAATGCTAACGCTACACATAGTCACTTAAGTACATGCTCATACTTCTAAGAAATGCTGTAGCTACATGCTAACAGAATGACAAAAGGCTAACCATATTACAAATGCACATGGTAATTGCAACGTTTAAACAGGACAGAACACCTATATTAGACTAGTTTACATGTTGAGCTTTTGGGGACTCAGGTTGTACTTTGATACACATTACACATTGACTATTGTACATCAAAATATTTCATTTATTGTTACACATCAAATATATCTTGCCAGCCACGTGTTGCTCCACAGACTTGAGTGCACTATTCTCTCTCAACCAGGAAGTGTCAAACAGAGCTGAACCCAGCCTTGGGTTCAGCTTGCCTCAAACATTGCATTTTAAAGCAGTCAACAGAGGGACATGCATTGACATGTGACACACACACACACACACACACACACACACACACACAGACTTTGAAACTACCGGTACTTTGAGTGGCAGTAGCGCTGTCCTCTTGCCAGGCCTCCTGTCAGTACAGCTGGATGCAGCGTCAGAGATCTTTCTCATCCTTCCATCTGGACTTAAACTTGTTTAAGGTTCTTTTTAAAAGCAAGCTGAATCAGCTGGGCCTTGCTTCCGAGCAGCATACTGCGCCGATGCTCTGAGAAGAAGCTTTGGATCATGGAAAATGGGTTTTCACACATGACTATAGAAGCTCCTAAAGTTAGGGCAAAGGTGTGTGCTGTGAGAAAAGTCGGCATAGCCTGGATTTATACGGCTATGCATGGCAAAATTAAGTCAGTAAGCCAGCAAAAACTCATCCAGCTTTCAAAAATCCATGGTAACGTTGAGTGGCTACAGTGACGTAGGCTACATCATGTACTGTACGTAGTCTAACTTTCTTTTTAGTCAGTCCATGATAGGCTGTTGCAGTGTGTTTCTTTATATTTTTGATGGTTTACTGATAAAGAATGCAACATCAATGCAACATAATTTGCATCTATGATAATATAATATTAATTTAAAAAAAAAAAAACATCTGTGCCTCAAGTGGGGGGGCACAAGCATTTACAATGGTGGGCCCGGCCCCCTATGGCCCACCCATAGCGACGGGTGTGTATACATCTTTATGGCAGACCAGGCAAGTGTGGTGTGTGGTATAGACTGGTGTAGTTTTGAGTCCTAAAACCAGGAAATGAGTTAGCATTTTAGCGCCATGGGTTCCTAACTCTAAAAGTCAATGGGGATTTTGAATGGGTTTGTGTTTAGACGCCTGAAATAAGTTCTGTGGTTAACACAAGCTGAAGAGATGTTGACGTTTTGTTAGACGAGAAAAACTACGTTACGTAAGACCCCACTTGTGACTTTCAAAGTTTTTACGCGAACTTTAAACGGTGGTTGCTAACAAGTAGCTAACTGAAACTACAGTGGTTGTCACAGACATTAAACGTCATCACGCCGGGAACTCTCTCCCTAATCCTACTTACAGCCTCTAGTCATGTTTTTCAGTGCTCTTGCAAATATTAGGTTAATAAACAACTTATTAAGCTAGCGTTTCGCGTCAAATCCACTGATTAGCTCGCTGAAGCATAACGGTCGTGACGTCATTATAAATCGACCGCGGTGTAGTTCGCTAGCGCATAACGTTAGCTTTTTACTTCTCTCGGCTGCATTAACTCTTCAAACTTCATATAAATGATGTTCATCTGTAAAGATTATCCCGCTGAACAAAATAGCAACGCGTCAGAAACGTGTGTTTGACACAGAGCTTATTTTCTGCAATGATCCAAAATCCAATGCAAAAATCCCATAGGCGAATTTTCATAGGAACCACCGGCGCCATTTTTTTGGGTTGGCCTACAAAAATACGTCATTACTATACCAGTCTATGTGAGAAACTTTTAAGAAGTTGCAATACAGTGTCCAGCCACTAGAGGAAACATTGAGCCACAGCTGGCTAGTTGGAGGTTCAGCTAATCACTAACTTAACGTACTCCATTTTGTTTTTTAAATTTGAATAGCAGAAGATGGATCCTTGTAGCAAGGGTCCATAAGTCTGCTCACAGTCTTTACCCACAAACTCACTCAGAACTCAGTAGTTTAAACTACACTATAAACTAAACTGACATGCTCACATTAAATAAAACTGTCATAAACATTAGCATGTTACCTGTGTTAGCTTACTACCACAGAAACACTGTTGTGGATAATTTTAGCCTCACTTAGATCAACCTAGTCCTAGACTCTAGTAATGTCATTTTACATGTTTCATTAAATATTTTGTGTAAACTATTACAAATAGAATAAACCAATGACATATGTTTAAATACATGAGTCATTATTGTTATTGTTTTAGTGTTATCCATTGGACTTGTTATTGAATTAAATTTTTCTTAGTAATGAGATAATTGTCAAACATATTAGCTTTGCTAAGTCAGCTGAAAAGGTTTGCTGAGAAGAGGACTGTAAAGAGCTGATGTTGTTGAGGGCAGTATATTAACTTTAATTTCTGGTGTTTTGCCTCTGTCTGTCAGAACTTAGACTTAGACTGAACTTTATTGACCCTTTTGGGATGACTCCCTCAAGGAAATCTAGGTTCCAGCAGCATATACAAAAAAATGTAGCAGGTAACAAAAAAATAACAACATAAAGAATAAGAATAAAGATAGAATAAATAATAGAACACTCTTCCGTTGGGAAAAAAAAAACGAACGTCAAAAAAATACAAAAAATATGCATGGAGGAAGCAAAAAATATATACAAAAAATGGCTATAGACAATGATTATTATTGCGATTATTGCACTTGTGTTTGATCAGACTTAAAGCTGTTTGTTTATTACTGACAGTTGTTCATCCTCCTTGCTTGTGTTGTACTGACACTCCAATGTATATGCTTTGCATCCACTAAATACATTTCAGAATAGTAGGTATGCATGCTGTTTAAAACTGCTATGCTCTGCTTTTATTCAGATTTTCAACCAGTTGGCAAGACAGTGGCGGCTGCATCCACTCCCAGCTTCAGACCACACTGTCCATAAATGCATGTGCAAGTAAATAAATAAGCAAGTAACCTCATTTGATTGTTCCCAGTTGCACAGCTTGAAATAGTTTTCAATGACTCCCTCTATTCTCCATTCGGTCAAACACCCTGAATCAAGCAGGTTTTCTACTATTACACCGTCATCCCTGGCAGTCATCAAAGGAAGATGGACAGAAAAGATTTGAGATTATGTGCCATGCAATGGAGTCACTCAAATGAGTGATCAGATTAAGGTGTTGTGTGTGTGAGTAAGCTTCTTAAAGAACAACCTATGTCTCATCTATTTAATATCCCTGTACTCTTGTCCTTAAACTTCTCTGAGCATCACCATCTCTGACCTGCTGGTTCTGTCACCGTGGCTAAAAACAGACTTCGACGATTCCTTTGCTTTGGCAGTTTGGCCTCAGCTGTACCAACCAACCTTTTTTTCTGTATTGGATAGTGGTGCTGATAGTGCTGGATGTTTATATTTTTCCTTTCCACGGCCAATTTTTCATTCATGCAGAACTGCTGGCTGGCATGCAGATCCGTTCGACAGCTGTCCCCTTTGATCAGTTGCTTGGCAAGCAGAGACAGAGCTGTGGTATGAGTGTCTTGGCGGGTAGAGGCCCCTGGCACAAGGGCGAGGATGGGGAACGGATGTTGATGAGGGGGATGGAAGGACAGAACTGGACCTCAGCTTGAAGGGAAGAACAAAGCAAAAAACAGATCAGGTGAATAGCCAGTTATCGTTTTTATTATCGTTCTTAAGTCAGCAGGTAAATATCAGCTATGCATCCTGCTTCCAGTTCAAACAAATTGAGTCAAACTTGTCTCCTAATGAACCTTCCAGTTTAAACAGTTCCCATGCCGTAATTATCTGCTTAAGTTTATTATCCTCAGAGCACTTCATATAGCCAGAACATGCACACATAAGTTTATTCTAGCACTATATTAGCTCTCTCTTTGACAATTTTAAGTTCCTAACTGCACTGGAGCTTCTTCTGGCAGGGTACTGACCTTTGGGGTTTTCATTTTGGATGCTCAAGGGGATTTTCTGGGCTTTTATCCCATATCGGCACTTTTTTCTGCGGGCTTTATAATAAGAAATGACTTTTCGTGCTTGTTATGAAGAGTGAGCTTTTATATTGCACTTTGCACTCACAACTTTTGACCTTGTGACACTCAATGAAAACCCAATTCAGGATTCACTTTTTAATTGTGTCTTTCAAATTTATGTAGTGACCTGTTAACTCCTCTTGAACTTTCCCTTTTCAGGATAAACGCATAACTCCTCGTGCATGTTGCGTCATTCAAACTTAAATGACCATAACAAATGCACAAACACAGATGCTGTACACAAATGCGTTTTTGATCTTTAAGTAAACTCATGTAGTTCACTTTCCCTTTTCTTGAAGGCAATTATTACTTTAACAAGCTTTCCAAAACTACATTTCCCACTTCTTTTGTGTAACTGGCTCATTTGTGATGTCTTATCAGAGAAGAGGACTAATGAAAGGAGACAAAGTGAAATGGTTGTGTCTGAAATTAGAGCAGTGGGAGGTGTGTAGGGAATCAGTCAGTATCTTTCCAATTTCATTACAGCATGGACCATTAGCTCCAAGCAATTTATTGGCATTCCTGCTCATGGTGTTTAGAGCCCTGCTGCCACCATGCCAGAATGAACCAATCAGGGCTCTTGTAAACACAAAACATGGGGTTTAATGAAATTTGATGGGCGTTTTTGTATTGGCTGTAGAGAAGTTGCTGAAAGATCTTTGGAAAGTACGACCTTTCTTGTGTTGTTTAAATAAATAACCGCATTTCCTTACTCCCTGTACTTTCGAAACAAACCTGCCTTAGGCAAATATAATTCTTATGACTCATACTGACAGGGTGTGCTGCTGGAAAACAACACTTGCACACCACAGTCCTTCTTATTTGGGATGAGAATAGCGTCAGGAAATAGTTAAGCATAGTGGCTAAAAAGATCCAGCAAGTTGCAGGGAAACTGTTCGATGCTGTATTGAGTAAATACAAAAAAAGTTTTGGGGTACAGCAGATACACAGCTTTTTTGTCACTTGCATAATGACAGTTGATTAGTATGCAGATGATGCTCTGATGTTTGAATGAGACCAATCCTTTTGTATGCTAAAGAGCTTGCAGGTGTTTTGTTCATTGTCATTTCAAGTGAACACTCCGAACAAAAGGGACTGACGCTTTTGTCGACACCATATTTTTCAGTTTATGAAACAAAATGCACCCGATGGAAGCAAATCTAATGATGATTTGACTGTGTTTGGTTACATGATCACTATGAGCCTAAGGTTGTCCAGTATACATCGAATGACAGGTTGTCAGTCTTTGCAATGCTTCTTAGTAACAAACCTGTACTGTCAAATTTAATCAAAACAGGAAACTTACTGTAAACGGTGAAGCTGTTCTTGCCGGTCTCTACAAGAACAGGAAACTTTCTCTACAGTGAAGTTGTTGTATGGCATTCAGCTTTCCTCTCCATGTTCTTATAATAATATGCATATGTATTTCAAACAAGTAGGTTACTGATGATCAGAACCTGACTCAGAGAGGCCTTTAAAAATTCAGAAGCCACATTGATAGGAAGAAGAGGACTTGTATGTGTCACAAGAACTGAAAAGATCAGGTAACTCTGCTTCCACAAGAGAAATAACGGAGAGACGTCAGTGTTTAATGTAGGCAGAAGTTTTGCACAGGACTAGTCTGACATGCCCAATTAACTTGTCACATGAAAAAGTGTATGGCTGTCGAGAGTTGTTGCTGCTCACAATAGAATCTTTCTTTCTCACTTCATTATTAAGTCATCTTCTAAGACATTTTGGATATCTGTCTTGTATCCAATCATTTTAAGACATAACTGTTACGAGCCTGGCTCAGGGGGAGCAACATAAAAGAGTCAAAAATCATTCTATCAGCAAAAACGATCATTATTACTAACACTTTTATGAACAACTCAACGAAAAAGAAAAAAGTAGGGGCTTTTTTAGGCAGTCCACAGGTGCAGCAGATCAGGGGTTGATGAAAGTAGGGAGGGTCAGGTTGTGAATTGCACACAACATATCCCATTATGTTGGTGGATAAAAGCAGAAACACAAGAAAAGCTTAATACACTTTGAGTCCCCGAGAGTCTTATCATTATCCATCTATCAGGACCAAAAGCTCTCGCCACAAGAATGGTCTCTTCCCCTCAGCTGTCAGCCTCATGAACAATGTCCCTGTCTTTCCCCCTCCCTCCACATAACAAGACTCTCATCAGCCCCACAGTCAGAAAACATCAATATGTATAGTATTAATAGTAATGTGAAGGCTGAAACTGTTTTTTTGATGCGTTTGATCACATTAACGCTCACTGGACTTTACATTTATTTTCTCTCATGCACCCTTTGTACATTTCATGTTTTTTATTTTTCTCTATATTTGACTTTTTTTTAAATATATATTTTATATATTGGTAATTTTCTCATATTGTATTTTTTTTATTTACTTGGCAAAAAAACCCGATTCTGATTCCCCCCAGAATAGGGAAATACTAAAAATCATACTGATGCCAGATCCTAATTCTGTCAACCAGAAGTATCCTGACAGAGAGAAACATTTTACTGAAGATTTGTTGTTTGTAACTCCTTTTGTGCATCAGAATATATATCTGGAAAACCTCCAAGTTGCAACAACATGCCAAGTTGCCAACCATACAGTAAAGAAAATATACTGTCGAAGATAAATGGAAAGAAAAACTGCAGAAAACTTGAAGGCAAGTAGCAATGATTACACATTTCTAAGCGGAAATATAAAGTAGCTGAAGCCAAAGAGAAAGGAAAAGTAAGTAGAGAATCAATCTGACAGCCGGCGGCAGGCACTCCTCATTCAGCCCATCTTAATCAGTCCTATTGTGAATAACTGAACAGTGAATCACTTGTGATGCATATTTCTCACCCTTGCTTTGGCTTTGTAATGCAGTATGTGAGACAGAGGCACAGTTCTGCTCGAGGTTTTGATAATAACTGAACGAGTAATGCTTTCAATTATCTGCCAGAGAGTATAGGAGCTATCCATCATCTGCCTTTGTTGTCTTCATTTTACCTAATTGGCATTTTCTGAGTCTGCCATGAAGTAGGAAGTGATCCTTTCTCCTATGCAACCCAAACGTCTTATTTTTCCCTATGACTTGACCCTTTTTCTACCTGTTGCTGTTTCTTTTATATTCTACAAATATCTCGTCCTGTTTGTGTCCTTCTCTGCCTCCCGTCATTGACTATGCTGATGACCCGCAACAAATCTTATTTATTGACTTTAACTATAGTTTCCTTGCTTACCAGCAAAAATCAGCTGACAACTTCCCAGGTTAAGTGGTGATAGGAAATTTCAAACAGTGTAGAATACTGAAGTACCATTTGTGCATTTTCAACTTTGCAGTTTGGGGCTTAAATAAAAAATGTGAATATCCACTATTTTATCTTCACAAGTTTCCTCTAAAGAGAGTGATGGTTGCTTTAAAAAGACACAACCTTTCATTTGCAAGTAAAGGGCATGCACAGGAAAGCCAGAGTGCTCATGAGACCAGAATACTGTTTGTCCAAACTGGAGCCAAAGCAATGTTTTATAAAAACTTAAGTGTTGGGGTCATTCAGCCCTATACTAACATACCCTCTGCCTGTTGTGCTGTTGGGCGTCTATAGGATTATAGTCTGATCAAAGAGGTCTATACGTTAATTGATTTTGTGTGGCTTAACCGTATCCATGACTTTAACAAATGCATGTTGGCCTGAGTCACTGCTGTGCTAAGATGTCAAGAGAAGTTATGCAACTCTTTTTGATCCTATTATCAAGAAGCAACAGAACCACAGCCTTCAAAATAAAATGAAACTCCATAGCTGCAATATCAGTTTTCTAAAATCACCTGCTTGCTGCTTCTACATATTTTTCCTTTATTCACCGATGACAAGAGTTACCAGAAAAAGCATTGCCCCATTTTCCCCTTTCCTCTCTGACAGAATATGTCGAGGCAAAGCTGAAACCAATCCGGCTTAAGACCCTGTGCGTTTCCTCATAGCTCCTTCTTAGTTAGAAATACCTGGAAATCTGGTTTCTGTGTGTGGTACAGATTGCAGATGGAGACCAGTAATCCTTTCACAGTAACAGTCCCGGAATGACTCTTCACTGCACCTTGTTTTTTGTTCACTAAATCTGCAGATTCACAATGGAAGCACTGTGCTGACAATAGTCTGTGACCTTGTCTTCTGTTTTTCCTGCTGAGCCACATGATGAGGAGAGACAAGGGAGAGTGCAGAAGTGGAGCAAACATCTAACTATAACAGAAACATTTTTAATCCTCCACTAGCCCTTATGTGAATGCATTTCATTCAGCCTGACTGTGATTGGTGCATGTATTTTTGTTTGTATGTTTATTAGAATCAATATAGACCTGGATTCAGTTGCATGATTTGTAAACCTTTGTATATCTGTGTGCAGATGAAAACAGGATATTGTTGAGTTGTATTGCAACTCTTTAGCTCTGGGGTTTTGTGAGTTGTTCTCTTTGAAATATGTGTTCAGTCTTTCTATTAACTATTGAAAACAACATCTGCTTTGGAGTATTCCAAAGCTCCATATCACTGACGAAACGTACAATGGGCTCCTGCTGCGACTGAACAGTCATAATGCATGATTTTCAGCACGGGGATTCGGAAGAAAATGAAAAATCTTGTGTCCTTGTCATGTTTTGTTTTGTTTTTTATGTCAGGAGATTTCACAGACAAAAGTTTTTTCTGCCACGTACCTACAACCCAGTTTAACTCCAGTTAAAGTTTCTTGTCCCTGGTAGTAAATTAGGACAAAACGTGAGTAAGGATTCAATTTGTACATTAGCTGATAATGTTCAAGGGAGAGCTTCGATATGGATTTTCGAGGGAGGGCTTTTGGAACATGATTTCAGCTTTGTAATTAGAATTACATCAAGTAATGAAGCGAACCGGAGGCTAAATGAGCGTAAAGGTTAATCATCTGCTCAATAGCTGGAAGGTCAGACTTTGTGTACTCTGGATTATGTTAGATATTATGTCTGTGTGTGAAGGGTGGGTTGCTAATGAACTGTGTGTTGACATGGAACTAAACGACATGAAAAGTGTGAGCTCTGACAAGCGTTGTCGATAAGAGGTTAATTGTTTATTATCACAATGAGGGTAAAAAACACCAATAACACAGTTTGGATTGAAACCAAAATTGTGTTTGACCTTCAGACAGACTAAAAAGGAAACGAAAGTGTCTAATCTTTGTGTGTATTCACGTGTTTCTAGGTGTATTCTGCAGAGAGTCTTACTTTCCTCTGCATGCTGATTAGCACACAGCCTTTGTGCCCAGATACTGTAGGCTAAATAATTGCAGGTGAATTTATCTGACCCTGAGAGTCTTATTGGGAAAAATTGCAGCATTCACCTAATGGGCCATATCCATTCCCTGCTTTAATGAATCCTGCTCTCGTTCTCAGCCCCCTTTATACTTCCTCCCCACCACCTTTAAATTCAAATATCGTCAGTGGAGATTGAGCAAATCCCTCTCCCACATTTTTCACTGACTTGCAGATTAATTCGTTTCCGCTCTTTTTTTTCTCCTCCATTCTACATCTCCTGTCGTCTTAGTCGCTCTTTTTATAATACCTTCATTCTACTGTTCAGTTCATGCATAAAATAATGACAGACTATCTTTGTATATATTTGTTTGCTGTTTTTTACAGTTCCGGGAGAAAACGGAGAGTCATTACTTAATTCAGTTTTTTTTAAATTATTTTATTTTACCTCGACACTAGGCAAGGAAATTGTAATGCCTCCATGATAGATAATAGCTATCTAATGTGTGCACCATAAGATACTCATTTCCTGAAATGATGCTCCATTTTCACGTCTATAAACACATAAGCAAACCAATTAAGAGTCTAAAGAGCTCCAGTGAAGAGCTGGAACATTTCTTTATAAAACCCACACAATATTTAAAAAAAGCTGCTACAAAAGTTAATTCAACACCTAAGGTCATGGACGCTACTTGGTAAACAGTAGTTTGTGGTCAATACTTTAGAGACTTGCTGACAGCACAAGCTAAAGAAGTACCGGTAGTAGTTTCTGACTACTGTTCAAAAACACATTTTTAAAAGCAACAAGATGAAATACTGAAAATAATATTTAAGATGATTGTAAATAAATATCATTTACTTTACTACAACTATTAAATAAATATTATAAATTGTTTATTATAATGGCTAAGACTCCAAGCACAACCCTCTTGCTCAACATATGATCATATATCCTTATTTCTCTCAATGACACAAATCAGTCCATTTTAAAACTAATCTTAAAACGTCAATTTTATCATTGACTTGATCAGACAATCCCTATGTCATACATCTTCATTATTTACAATTCAAAACAAAGAAGAACGTTTCAAGTTTTCTTCTTTCCAAACACCCTTCTTACGGCCCTGCTGAAGAACTTTTTGAACCTTTTTTGTGGACCTCACGTTTACAGCTGCTTCATCAGCAGATGACCCATTAGTGGGCAACCTCAGCTCATCTTTCCCTTCAACTTCCTTCTGAGCTGCATGTTGGCTGACAGCTGCTTCATCTTCAGCTGAGCCTTCAAAGCTGTCAATAGTTACTTCTCCATCAGACATGTTTGAACTGTCATAACAGAGCCAAGAGATGCTGATCCAGTTGCTCTTTGGGACAGACAGGCTAGACTGCAATCAACATCTGGCTCCTCCTCAGCTTTATAAGTTCCTGTTTTGAGTTGGTCAGGCCCAGAAACATTTGATCATACAGTTCTCCACACTAAAAAACAAGAACAACAAGAAAATCTGTTTTTGGATCAATAGATTAGTGTAAAAATCTGTACCATTCAATCAAACATGAACCTGGTCATCAAAACAGAGTAGTATCAAGTATTCCGTTTTTTAGATTGTACCTGTAGAGCCTGCGTCGTCAGACGAGCATTTACTTCAGAGGTCATAAGAGACGAGCTAAAGTCAATGACTTTGATCCTGAAGGGCTGTTCTCGTGTTTCACCAGCATGACTTTATCAGGCTTCAGATCAGCTTGAATAATACTGAAGCCTTAAAGTGTGTCAAAGACAGCCTGTCCTCCACCAAAAAACGACTCCACTGGTCGTTCAGCATTTCAAATGCTTAACCAGTCTTGTTCTCAAACTTTCAAAGAACTGAACGATATGCACTGACATTGTCTAGCACAATAATAGCTTCAAGCATCTTAACCTGAGGAGATTAGAAAAAAAAAATCATTAATACACTTTGTGAAGGTAGAACACTGTATGTAAAATAGCATGATTATGAAAGACTTGAACTATCTACCTCTCTTTTCAAGGCTCTACTGTCTTTAGATGTGACAATCTTCAGGGCAATATCCTTTGCTGTGAATAAATTCACAGATTTGGCAAATTTGCCAAAGCATCCTTTTCCTCAAAAAACAAGGACGAGATAACGACTTGCTGCAGTTCAGAATATTGTTGTTTTGAACCTCAAGGTCCTTCGACTTCTCATCTGTTTCACATTTGTTAAATTAAAAAGTCGAAAATGTTATTAGAGCTTGAAGTACAACTGTCTGTCAAATGTCTTTATTCTGAAATACAATTTAGTAGGTGTATCAAGTGGAAAATGAAATATGCCAACGACAAGCACTTTAGCACAGTACCTGGTTAAATGAAATGAGTTTTACTTTCCCCTGTGATATTTGCCACTGGGTGTTTTCTGTTGTCTTACCTTTTTTTTTTATCAGCTGTCAAACAGCAGGATGAACTGGAATTTTGTCAAAGAAAATAAGTGTTTTCCACACAGCTATACCACACTACAGGTCTTAAACTAACTCAGGAAGTGAATTTGTCTGGACTAGTTTTATATTCTACCATTACTAATGACATCTTAATGGCATGTTCATAGGTTCATGTCACAAGTTCCATTATGGCACAAGTTCTTTTGGTTCATGCTTTTCAACCGGTGTTGGAAAGTTGAAGTGTTTTATAAATTGTCGTACTGTTCCAGGCTTGTAAATCATGTAGTTAGAAAAATTTATATTTATTTATGCAGTTATAAAAAAACTAGCATCACAAAATGCTATATAAAAGTAGGATGTCTGCCAAAATTGCTATCAGCTTTCCAGTTGATCAGTAACTGGATTGGTTTTGAAGTTTGTGAGCTATCGAAGTGTTTGTTCTGCCCTAAATATAGCCAAACCCAATTTGGTTTTCACAATCCTTTGTCTTATGAATTATTGTTCAATCAATAAATAAATATTTTTTAGATTTACCATATACAACCTGATAATCTTGAGTACCTCAATACAGCCTTTTATTATTTTATGACCCTCTCCCTCAGTGTGACGTCAGAAGTGAAAATTGCCCATTATGTGAATATAGATTTCTTTGTTTGGGAGGGAATATTGAATTGAAAACAAATGATGGTCATCCCTGACCAACAGATCTGCAACCTACCAACTGCAATTTTTACGTATACTCACTCAAGTATTTGAATTTGGTAAAGAGAAAGTTAAACCCCTCTTTCAGCCAGGATATTATTTTAAAGGACAAAATAAGTGAGGCCACTCTTCCTCTCCTTTTATTGACATTGCTCGCCAAATACGAGTGAAATACTCAACAAGTAAATAAAGAATCTCTTCAATGATGCCTGGTAAAGGAATGTAATTTGCATTGATTTTTTTTACATGAAATAGAAGCTGAGCATCAACGATGACTGAAACCGCTACCTTGCAGATAAATTGTTCATTAAGAGAAGGAGCTGGGGGAACTGAAAAAGAGATACATATAGAACAGGCAATAAGTGCCAATGATGTATTTTGGCCCTCTGCCATGGAAGTAAATTGGATTGTTAAGAGAAGCCAGCTGCCTTAGGCTCTCTCATATCTAAAAAGCTTCTGTTGCCATCCACACTTTCAGAAATTGATCATTTGTTATATAGCCGCTATCTAGACAATAGGTTGAAAACACTAAACATCCTGATCGCTCCTTTGAAATTGGTTTGAAATAGATTTCCTCCTCATACAGAAACTAAAAGCCTATTTTCTCTGCAGAAGGAAATAATAGTTCTGTATGTTTGATATTGTCATGGCTTTTTTATTGTCATTTATTTATTTTATTTCATTATTTATTTATACTAGAGAGTAACAGTAATGATTTTAAGAGAGGACTCAAACACTGACTAAACTCAAATCAGCAGTGCTCACATGAAAAGCTCTGACTGGTCTACTGTTGTTTCATGCTGCCTTTGCTCTACAGTTCCTGTGTATAATGGAATTAATATATTGCTGTGCTGTTATCAATGTAATACTGCACATTTTATTATCTCAATAACTGTGTCTTCATTTTTTCTCCCTGTGTTATTGCTTTTCTTCCGTTTTTAATTGTTTCCTTTCAAAAGCCTCCTGTGGACAGGTGTTAAGAAATAGCATGTATGCTACAGCACTTAAGCACTGCATGTGGTTCGTCCAATGTATCTATGATGTCCATGCCAAAAAAAGTCTATCTAATGTAATTCAATAAAAAAATTCTAAACGGATGGGGGTAATGTCAGTGCTTCTGTATTGCTTCCTTTCTGTGAGTGCACACTGGCTTGAGAGATGAAATCCCTCAGAACAGAAACTGGTATAAAGCCATCTCAACTATTTCTGTATGCAGAATATTTAAGCCTCGTCTTTTCAAGTGGGTGAGCTTGTTCCTTGTGCGTTCAAGCATGAGGGTCTGGTTGCAGGGATAAACAGAAGCAGAATCCCATCGTTTATACAGCCCCCAACCCTCATGAGATCTCTGCTGCCATGCAATGTTACCAGCTCGGACACACTATGGTACGGCTCTATTCATTGTCTGTAACCAAGGGAGCTCCAAGGTTGTTGTCTGAAGATGTAGATACAAAATGTCACCTAGCCATGATTGCCAACATGCGCACACGCCAACACACACACACACACACACACACACATACACACACATACACATACACATACACATCAGCCAAACCATGACAAGCCTGACAGGTAATCTTGAGAGAGCAAAGAGAAAGGGCATTCAATATGTCGCTGCCTGAAGTCCTTGAGTGTGTAAATATGAAGATTAGAAATGGATTTGGTCGTGTTGGTGTGTGGAGCTCTCAAAGGTGTAGCTCAGCCTGGAGACTCTTAAACCGTACCTGGACCTATCATTAAAAAACCAAAGAAAGAATTTGACCATAAAAATGATGATAGTGACTAGAAAAAAATGAGTCTGCTAAATATGAGAAATAATTCCTTTCTTCTAAATAGTTTAACGTACTTTAGGTTCTATTACAGATGTTTGTGACATTAATTAGCCCTTTTCATTTCTTTTTAAGTTGGAATGAGAGGCGGGAAAAGAGCCTCTCATCTGATTTGAACCCAGGCTGGCGGTAGACCCGAGGATTGTAGCCTCTGTATATGGGTTGCATAATAAGGGGGGCTAAACCATGAGCTCCCTGATCCATTTTCTTTTCGAAATTAGAAGACAATAACCTTAATTTTCTTGACAGAAGGAGGATGGTGCTAATTCAGCTGAGGCCCATCTCCCACATGATGAAACGGTTACAAAAAAATATTATGTTGATGAACAGACCTCAATGTGCAGTATGTCTGCCCCCACACAAACAAAAACTCTCATTTACATCACTAGAAAATGAAGCGGGAAGAAAAACATCACTCAGTTATTCTCCATGGCCCTCAGCATGGCTGAACACACACAGAATCCACCCACTATAGTACTGTAAAACCAACACCAGAACTTACAAAGACACTGAAAAATTACTAATTGGTTCACAGACATCTTTCTGCTGAAATTAGGAATGAGGCACGTGGGAGAGAATGGGGGAATGTGTACCATCATTTCATCTTTTTCCTCTGAAATGGGGAGTAAAGACGTCTGAGAACATTGCATTAGCATGACACAGTTATGAAAAAGCAGCAACCTTCCCAACCACCCAGCATGCACACGCACACCACACCGTGTGCTTAATCCTGAGCTACTCCACAACTTGGCAGGAAAACAAAAACAGAACTGGCACAGAGGTGTGCAGATTTTACCCCGTTGTGTACACCAACACTCTGATATACTACTCTTAAGGTGCTGTCTTTCTCCATGTCTTCAGAGAGTACAATAAATGTATTTTAAAATAGATAAAACTATTTATCATTCAGTGGTGGTTGATGACAGGGAAACTGCTTATATATGCTAAAAAAAAAATACATGTTTGTTTTTTAAGTGCATGTTTTTGAATTCTCTTTCTGGGTGTAAAGATGTATGCATATTCACATGAAACTAGACGTGTGGGTGGGGGCATAAATGAAATTCTCCTTTTCATATCTCTAAGGCTTTTCTTGCTCTCAGTTGTGTATCATACGGCAGGAAATGTTAATTTGTAATCTGAACACAGCATAGAAAGTGATCAGAAGGAAACCAGAGAGACTACAAATTAAAGCGGCAACATGCATTTAACAGGCCGTTGCACATTTTTTAGCTACACTATGTTGTGTCCAGAGGGTACGCACGGAAAGCCTGCACAGTACAAAACAGTTGTTTAGGCTGCAATTTTGCTGCTCCCAATTACCAAAACAGTCCAAAACAGAATGGACTCTTGTGTCCATTTGAAGCGGACATTAATCTGATTTACACAGCAGCGCATGAGCTTATTTAGACAAGAGAGCTGTTAATCATAGCGTTGTTATTGCATGTAATAACCAGTTAAAACTTAACATCTTCAAAAATGTATACACAAGCATAATTTAGCATGTTAAGAGCTAACCAGAGGGACATGACATGCTATTTGAAGTGTATTTTGATTTTCTTTTCTTTCGTTCAACCTTGTATTTACTTGGCAAAGGCAGTCTTTATGACCCTTAATAGTCAGCCAGGGGGAATGCTTAATGTTTTCTTGCCTTATAAGGAGTTGTCATTTCATCCATCACTTAATATAACCTATTGTTCCAAAATTAACTTTAATCAAATGGAAGTTTGGGTGGCCTGATCATATTTAAGTGACATCAACTTCTTGATAAATGGCGAAATTCCATGTGCCACCAAGGTCCTCACATTTAAAATTCACAAACTTTTCCCAAAGCACCATCAATGTGTGAAGGGTTTTTTTTTGTCCACATTTGAGATGGATCCCCTCAAACAGTCAAAAAGAGTACATCGACATTCAGAACATGTGCGGAAATGGCAGTAGAATGGGCTACGACTGAGGTTGACATTTAGATGTTTTAAGGCAAAGACTTACATCAAACAAAAGCCTGAATCGTTATCTAAGCAAAGCCAGCCATTCAACAAAAGCTATTATTTGAATCTCAGAGTGATAGGTGTCACTGAGACAACCTGCTCTGTCGGATCCTGTTAAGGCCGGATTAGCTCTGATCCATGCTAGCTGCTGCTCTGAACCGATTCAGCTGGGCTTTCTCATACATTGTGTTGTCTTATGTAAATAGTGTTAGTACAGTCTCTCTCAAAGCTAATCCTTTACATAGGGAGGGATTAGACTAAATCAATAATGACCTCACACTGTGGGCATGTAATGGCAACTGGCATCTACCTCAGAGAAATGTTTACGCTGGTTTTTGTTTCCAAATTAAGAGGAACAGCTTTCAGGATGCAGAGGTAAATCTGTGGATTATTGAAGAAGGAATTAGGAGGTGATGTAACAGCATGAGACCCATATGGGTGTTTTAATTTGTGTTTAAAGTGGATAGGACCATTTCTGTCTGGAATTCAGTAATGATGACGAAATTGTGCACTCTATGTTCCCCCGTTCGAATGCCTCCCACAGTTTGAGAGGCATTGTCTTAATGAAACTTTTAGTAGACCCTTGCGCTTGGTTGAAGATATTATCATCATCCGTTGCCAAAGAAACACTTTTGGTTACTAACTCCATAGTCATTGGCAATGAAAAGGCTCTTTTGGTCACAAACAAAAAAATTGTTACCAACGTGAAATTAGTGACCTTGAAAAAACTATTTCAAACAAGCTCCAACAGCTTTATGAAACTGAAAAGGATGGATGCATTGCATTCATTCATCCACCAAGGAAGTGTTGCGTTTTAGGGCAAATAATGTGATGCACTTAAAATGCGATATACTAGATAGATAGATAGATAGATAGATAGATAGATAGATAGATAGATAGATAGATAGATAGATAGATAGATAGATAGATAGATAGATAGATAGATAGATAGATAGATAGATAGATAGATAGATAGATAGATAGATAGATAGATAGATAGATAGATAGATAGATAGATAGATAGATATAGATATAGATATATAGACATAATAATAATAACATCATAAGACCCTTAAGTTTGCATCATAATCCTGGTCTCATAAACTCGGACTGAACTTTTACTCAGTTATGAGTTTGATAGACGGCTTCCATTAAATGTCATGAATAAGTAATGTAAATCTCTGCAGATATCATGTCAGATTTTTATTTATAGGCATTAATTGCACACATTAAAACACACACACATTTTTAATTGCGTCTTTTGCGAGTCATCTAACAACTGAGGGGCGATGACAGGCCAGCCAATAATGTAACGTGATAGGTCTCTTGTGTCTGTCCAATATCTCCAGGACGGAGCTTATCATTACAATGACTTTGGTGTACTGACATCAAACATTATCATGACCTATAATGGCACTCTTCAAACCCCTAAGAGCTGTTCTGAGAGCTAGATGCTAGCTTCAGCTAGAATCCACCCCGATAACAGCCAGAAGAAGAAGAAAAAGTATATACTGCTATGTTTGGACAGTTTAATAACTTTTTACAAAGACTGGCTCAAACATGACCATGGCACCCAATTTTTCTGGTGTCTTTGCTGAGATGAAACGAGGCAGGAAAATAACTTCTGGCAAAGGTTGCACAAAAATAGAATGAAACATTTTCACTGCAAACTGGAGCCATTGGCAAGAAAAAAACAAAATTACAATGCCAAACTCTGCTCTAATAGAGTAGTCCCATCCCCACAGATGTCCTTTTCTGCCTCCATCTGTAAATAAAGTCAGTTCCACCCACTGCGTGAATCATTTTAGAGATGCTTTCACACTCACTGATCCACATCCTGCTGAAACAGTCTTCTGAGAAATGAAGCGAAAGGCACAAAATGCCAGCAATCTGTCTCTGTGGTTTACTGAGTCAATGTTGAATCAAGCTGCTTCATGCGAAGGGAAAGGACTGTAAAACTTTTAAACTCTGTACTTATAAAATCAAAGACCACAGAAGCCCTATAACTTGTAAGAATATTTGAGCAGAAAGCGTCACAAGATGTTTTCTCATGAGGATTTTTTTTAAAGCATTTTGTTTATCTATATGATTCACATGGAATATGTAAGTGATAATGTGAGCCCACATAGTTTTTATTGTATAGGCTAATGCTGACCTCCACAGTCGCTGAGTAACCTACAGGTTTGACTACTTAGTATGGATTGGAATATATTTATCTACTTTTCTTCGGAAGCCTGAGCTCATTATTACTGTATACTTTGGCCAATAATAGACCCTTAGTCAACCCAGTAATGTCAATTTAAAGAACTTGTTTGAACGCAAATTATAACTTGTGTTTGTATTATTCTTGATTTAATCTTATGCTGCCCCACATTAAGCCCCCCAAAAAGGCAAAAGCTGCAAACATCTTAAAATTTTTTAAACAAGACATAGACAAAAGAGCTAAAAAGCGCTAACAAGGGACAGTAATTTTATCCGAACACAAATGAGCCAACGCCTTCAAGCTTGTTAAGGCAGCCAACCCAAGCTGCACTAATTTCACTTTTGACATGCCTCATTCTCAACAATCACCTGACAACAGCTCCTTCTAATAAGCGGTCTATATTGGCTGCAAGATTTCCAGTCTCTTCCTCTGCTCTTTCATTGCTATCTCTGACTAGCACTGCATTCTTGTTCAGCCCCACCACCTCCCCAGCATCACCTGTTGGCTCTGACTGGGGGGGAAGATATCATACCATCACATTTGAAATTTCTGCATGTAAATTAAAACTGTGAGAAGTGATTGGGTCGGAGCTATCCAGCCCTTTTCAGCAATTTAAAAGTAAATAGTGTTTTTGTTTTCTGCGGTAAGTCTTTGATTCTCTCAGGCCATGCTAGTTGAACTTGAAAGTAGCCTTTTAAAATGTTTACCATTTGTTTTCCCTGCAGGTCTATTAGCTTCACCAGTCAGCACTGGGAATCCATTCTTTAGAGAGAGGTAAAGCTTTTTTTTTTACCTGCAGAGGAAATCCCAAAGGTCACATATACAGAGAGCCACAACATGATTTATACTCATCGCTACGTTCTGGGCAACCCTAGTTAATTTACTTAATAGTTTCAAAGGCCAGGAGTTCCACTTGCATTACCTGGGACCACTGTATGCTTAAGAAAAACCTAGTGATGAAGACATTGCTTTTGACTTTGCTCCCGGGCAGAAGTCCAGCCACACTGGCAGCTGCTGGCTGTAGTAGGAAAAGTGAAGCGATGTGGTTTGACCGCAGAGCTGTGGATTTATTGGCTTATTCTGTCATGTTTGTTTCAGGAGCTTGCATCAGCAGTCCATCTTGTGTGAGGACAGGAGTGAGGTTATCTGTACTGTGAAATAACATCTGACAATGACTTATTCTGTACAATATGAAAAGGCATCAGAAATGTCACACAGTAGGGGATACAGTAAGAAATGTCAATCAATCTTGGAGGCTAAGGTGTTATTTTGAAAAAAAAAACTTCACAAATGTGTAGATTGAGAGATGAAGACAATTACAAATTTGTAAATCAATATTTACTCCATGTATTATTTAATTACATTTTGTAGTTATTATTATAATTATTATTATTATTGGGCTTTTCTGCCTTTATTTGAGAGAGAGAGAGAAAGAGAGATGGATAGTGATGGAGTTTGGGGGAGGGAGGGGGGATTGGCATGCGGGGGGGGGGGGGGCCTATAGCTTCAATACATGGTGACGCATGCGCTGCCACTGCGCTACAGGCGCCCCCCTTTACAACTATATTTTAAGGATTTCAACCTCGTTGTTACAACTTCAAGTGCTTTCTCGCGTAAATCTTTGCTTCTTGAGTTTTGCAACACAATTTGCATAGGAGCAGAGAAGAATTGTGCAAACAAGCAGAAAAGAGTAGGCTATGAAGAGCTTCATTATGTGCATGAAAATACACAGCAGTCATGGGATTTTTCTCAATATTATCTCTTATGGTAAAGTATAAGCTCACCCCCAACTTATTTTTTGATTTTTACAATCAATGAAGTTACCTCAAAAGTTAGAATTTCTAAGCATTAAGACACCTCAATTATTTTCCCTGCAGTTTTCCTTCATAGACTTGCAGAAGTTCATTAGCTGGGCAGCTTCCCCTTAGTTAATGTATAAACTTTGGAAGGCAGTAACTCAAGTACAGAGTCCTGGAGCAGAAGCCGTCAAAACATCCACAGGAGCCAGTTGGAGGGATTTGCAAGCAGCCGACAACTGCTAAGTTGCTCGATTGGCCCACTGCACTTTAACGCATTATTTGCAGTCTGAGTCATTGCACAATCAGCCAGTGGCACTGCCCTGCTGGAGTACCATAATACCTAGCCTTTGTCCCCAGGGTATCATAACAATGGGTAAGTTGATGTAGGCAGGCTGGATATGTCTGAGGCAGGCTGTGAATACTATCTGGAAATTGTTTAGAACTGGAACTCCTAGACAATGGAGTGAATTAATCTTTTTAATCAGCTGGTGATCTTATACATCCTGTACATGCATTTTATTTCCTGAGCTCGATTTCCTCTTTTTAACCACCTCTTTACAGAAATATGATTACACAATGGTTCAGCTATTTTAAGATACAAATAGCGGAGGCTGTCGTCACAAAAAAAAAAGTTCTTTTGCAACATTTAAAGCAGGTGTAAATTCAGCTCTGGCGATTAAGATTAATTAGTAACTAATTAAGATAGATTTCTCTTTGTGATCTCAAAATTATTCTCCACTGATGAAGATTTTCTTGTACGATTCAGATCAGCTTTGGCAGTAAAGAAGTAACGAGTCAACATTCAAAAATCTTGTGTGTGACTTTTGACGAAATTAATCTTTGTCACGTAAAAATTGCTTCTGCTCTCATTACGTGCATGTCTGGAGTTATTAAATGTGATAACAACAGACTGTAATGTGCCTTTCCTGGACTGCAGAGATCTTTTCATTTTAACAAACAACTCAATGCAATATAGATGACTTGAGGTGGTTGTAATGATTGCCTTCATTTATGAAACTCAATCGCTGCATTCAATTTAAACACATTACAGGGAAAGGAAGAGCGGTGGGCGAGTGCAAAATGAGAAAAGGGAAAAAGTCATTCATTTAGTTTGACGTTCCCCTCGCTACAGTCAGACACCATGCAACTGAACTGACTGACTTCCTCTAAAATCTATTTCTTGCTGTCAATAACTGTGTTGTTCTCTCCATCATCACAGCCACTGTCATTGATCAGTGTCAGTGGGACACAATGTGACAGGAACAAGGGGAACAGAGCTGTTAGTGTTAGTGTGTGTCACAGGGAAAAACTAAAGATTTATCTTCAAAATGCAGATGTTTTCATGTGTACTCTGTCATAAAGGGCTCAAATTGTGAAGGTCTTTATTGGTAAGGAGTCATTATCATTCTCTGCACACACTGACAGCGCTCCACAGGGCAAGGTTCGGTTCAACAAACTTGGACTAGTCTTTTAGAGATAAAGTTTATCCAACATCAATAACTTCCATCTGTCACCTGGAGCTCTGTTCTGGATGTGTGCACATAATCCTGTCTCTCCCTCTATATCTATTTTCTCATATCCGAATTGAAGTAAAGATCATGGTTCAAATAAAGACTGTAAGAAAATTTGAAAGAGCTGATATATGACTCACTTTTGGTTAATGAAGATCTTTGTGTTTGGAAACTGTGGGAAAGTAAAAAGTAGTTATACTCGCACACAATAAACATTAACTTCAGTGTAGGAACTCCTTGTGGTTTCTTTAAAAAGCCGGTTATCTGCTGTATGTAGTATCCTACTATTGTATTTCTGTAGTGCCTCATTCACCCATCCATTAGACTGTTTCTGTTAAAAGTGGAGTCTATAGAAATGTTAGTTACAGCCTGTAAATACAACATTCAAATTGGACCCTTCTTCCTGGGCTCATCACCCCCAGAAGTGCACACCTACTGCAGGACATAGCGCGTAGTGTTATATCTACCCTGAAAGCTACCTGAAAATATAACATTTGCTGTAATGGAAAGCAGGCTAGTACAAGCAAACAACTGATGTTTGGCATCCACCCATTCAACAGAAAGCAGGTCAGCCCAAGGTTCACCCTCATTTTAGAACAAGTTTTCGCTGAATGGGGATTCACCTCACTAGGATTATATTTTGTCTTCTTTTCCTCTTGGTCTTCGCTTGCAGGGACCACGATGAATTTTGGGGACACTAATGTAGGCTCATAAGTGATGATTAAAAAACATTGATATTTTATATTGTTTTTGGGAAAAGGCGACACACATTATACCTTTCAAGGATTGTTTCATAAAATCGGACTTCTTTTTCAACCAGTGGAGTCGCCCTCTGCTGGCCATCAGAAAGAATTATGTTCAAGGCAATTTCGTATTGTCATTACTTTGTAAACCTAAGGCTATGATCTAGACTTGCTCCTTTTGTAAATTGGCTTGTGATTCAATTTGATACAAATTGGTGCAATTCAAATAATTATTTATGAATGTCTTCTTTGAAAGTTCTTCTCTTGTAAAATGATGTGTCTTTATTTTGTTGTGTTTTGTCAAACATTAAGCTTCTTTAAGTCAAATGCCATTGTATTAATAAAATATAATTTTATTTTGTCAAATATTTCTGCTGTTTTGTTCTATCTTGTGTATATAGCTGTGTTTTATTTTCTGATCTCGAGCACCACCATACGTTGATTTACTGCATGAATCAGATTAAAGTCCAAAGATTACTATAAACACACATGCTAAATATAATACACAATTTGTAGTAACCCAATGAACAGGGTTTACATGGGCGAGTCTTTCCTGTCCAGTACTTGACTAAAGTGATGGACATAACTTCCAATGGATAATTTAGCGCTCATTGATGTCATGATTAGCATGTTAACCGAGCTGTCAGCTCTGCATCTGGCATCACTGATTCAGGCATGAGGGGGAACAAGGAGGAAGGCGGCCCACTTATCATGGATGGCTACACATTCTCCATCTTCTCCCTCTGAAAGCGAGCCGGCTTAATTACGAACTAAGGATGTCTTCAAACAGGCTTCTCTCACAAGGTCATGTATACCTGTCTGTGCTTGTTTGGGTCAAGAAGTATAACAAATATATAAAGTTTGTACAGAATTCGCAAACAGCTCAGAGACACTTAACAGTGAGGGCTTTCTTTCTTTCTTTCTTTCTTGTTCATCACTGCTGATGTTTATTGTTGTTGTGGATAAGTGAGAGGAATTTTAGAAATGAAAAGAAAGAATAAAGTGGAAAATAGACAGACAGATTATTTCTTCTTATTGTGAAACATGTCTAACCAATATCCAATAAAATAAACCGGTTTTAATGTAACCATCAAAAATGGATTAATGATACTTTTAAAAGAAGGCTGGAGCTCAGATTTATCATGCTGTAAATCTGCAACACAACAGAGAAAAAAAGCTCTACATCACTCCTCTTTGCGTCATAAATCATTTTGGCAAAAATACTTTCGAGGTGCCAATTTTGATTAATATCCAAATGAAAAGCCTTTTAGTTTGAGTAGAACCCAAACAATGATTTAATATTTGTTAAACGGATCAAAACTTGAATATATCAGTTGATATATCAGCTGCGTTATGACTTATTTTGATGTTGATTGAAGAGTTCATAAATGCACTTCTAAGAACATTTACAATGAGTTCTTGCACTCAAAAATAAAATTTTTCCCACAAAATGCCGAACTCTTATACCTTTTAAGGAGGTTTCCCATCGCAGTATAGATGACGTTGTTATATTGTGTCACAAACAAAATGTTCACAAAGCGTAAAAACATAGTATCAAACTTGGAATACTCAACATTTCATTTAGGTTTACATATATGCTTCATGACCGCATTACAATGCAAGGAGCACAAACAGAACCCACGATCAAAACAAAACAACACAGCATAATCAAAACATACCACACTGCAAGGGTGACTGGTATTTGGGATACAATTGGGGACTCTTGGTATAGTTATACCTCGAGAGGCAACCACAAAAACTGCAAGTGGTTGAATAGTAGGGGAAAAAATAACCAAAATAGTTACCAAACAAACAGGCTCTCTATTCTAAATAGCCCTGAGGAATCAATGCTGTCGAGCAGCTGATAAGAAACTACTAACTTCCAACGTTGAAACTTTCTACAGCTGAGACACAAACAGGTTAGGTCAGAAACTCCCAGCACCAATAAACTACATTTGTAGAGCTAGTAGAAATAGTAACAAATCAAGTGGTGCTTGTGCAGAACCACACACTTATATTATAAGTAAGTCATAATAAGTCAGCGCAGACTGCTGCAATTTAAGGGAATATAAAAGTTTAACACACCTGGGCCAAATCAGGGCCAATCAGTCAAACACACACCTGACTGCACTGACATGAATACCTCCCCACACTCTGACTGTTTCGAAACTGCATAGTAGTACTGTGCATAGGCTTCTGGTTTGGCTAAAATGCAGCATGTAGTAGTGCGAACAACTGCGAGATTCACAGTATGCTAAAAATACCAGGATGTCATACTGATTCAGCAAAAATTAACAGCATGTGTCTGACCAGTCTAACTCATGTAATGTTTCTGACAATACAAATTGACAGGTCCGAGATCGAAATGCCAAAGCGCAGCTGTTTGAACTCGCCGGTGGTGTTGACTGAATATTTTGCCACACTATGGGGCAAGAACCAATAACAAAAATGACATGTTTGACATGTATATTTATCATTTCTATCTGGGATTTTCCAGCGTTTTTTGGACTGTACAGTGCATGAGCCACAGCTGGACAAGCAGCTGCAATTACAGGGTTGTTGGCTTGCTCCATTATTACATATTATTCACTGCTGTGTAAAAATTAAACCTCAATGCCTGAAAGGTACACTACAATTTAGATAGCATGCCAATCATATCTCAACCCAGGGTATTATGTATGAATGGCAGACTATATGAGAGATTGTTGACTGTTTTATTGATTATTTGATGGTGTATAATCAGAGTTGGAGTAAAACACACAAACACTACCATTTAACAAGTTGAATGAAAAGTCATTAAGATTTAGATGCGTAGTAGTACATAGTAAACAGTCAAAAACAGCCCTTCTTTAAAAAAGCACCTAATTTACAAATAACTTTTGGCTTGTAAATAGATGTTAAGTTTTGCATAGATAGACGATTCATACAATACTTTGGCAGGTACTATTAAGACACAATAAACGATTGTCATCACAAAGGTTTTTAATCATCCATCTTTTATCCAACCCTTTATGTCTTCCAATGACCTTAATTCTGGTGTTATTCAGTCTAACATTACAGATAGCCTCTACTTTTGGTTTTCTAACCGCAGATATGTTTCCAAGTTAAAGGTTGTTTAAATTCAACATAGTATCACACAGTCATACTTCTATTGTCATAAACTTGATACAGTTCTGACGTTTTAAAAACAAACAAAATGTGCTCAAAATATGACGACTAAAAAAAAAATCAAGCTTGTTCTTTATTAAGCCTCATTTACAAAGTTTAACATGCTGAATCAAAAACATGTTCAGTTTAGTACAACAGCACTTAAACTGCAGTTATATATTTTATACAAAGACAACATGATCATCACCTGTTGCTGTTAGGAACAACTCCAGTCATTTTTACCTTTTAAATAAAATAAAAAACATGTTTTCCTTCACGGTGGACACTTGGCATTTGTAGGAAGTAGACACAATCTTTAATCCAACATGACTGCTCTGATGTCATCTCGTAAACCAGAGTGTTTGATTTATTGAGACCCAGCAGGTCTAACAGGGAAGGAGAGAGACTTAAAGTGACTTTAACTTGTTTTGTCACTGCTGTCATCATCGTTGCTTTTACTCACACTATTTGACATAGACTCCCTGCTAGAACAGATAACATTAAGTACAGAGCAGGGAATAAATAAGCAGAGAAGGACCAGACTGCCAATGACCTCTTTTCACGACTGTGGTTATTTATTCACATGGAGGTACAAGGAGAACTGCCTGCTCAAAAGTCCTCTCTTAATTTCATTAAATATTTAAAGTCACGCTCTTAACTGACCTGCCAGTCCAGATAAGAATTCACAAGGTGGTGTTAGAACAGCTTAATGCAAGTGTTTCACATATTCAGTAGCTGGAGTATTCATTGTGCTGAAAGCAGAAGATGTGCATCTTATCATTTACATGGTATTAGAGTCATAACAGGATGATGAGCTGCTCAGTACAATGGAAATCAAATTTAGATTACCCACCAGCTAATGGACATCATTGAGCCTAATGTGATTTTCTCTTTCAACCTAACTTTACCCTGGCTGATGGACAAATTGTTATTGCTTTGTCTGTGTTTGGCAACCTTCAGATCAAACAAAAATTGCTCTACTGACCCTTTTCTTTCCTTAACCAAAGTCTTTTAGTAATGCTTGTTTAGCAGAGTGTGAAGCTGAAAGGAGATAAAGCCCTGTTGCTGTCAATACCATTAAAAGTTCATTCATTGTTTATTTTGTCTTCTGATGATGAACTCTCTCTCTCTCTCTCTCTCTCTCTCTCTCTCTCTCTCTCTCTCTCTCTCTCTCTCTGTGTGTGTGTGTGTGTGTGTGTGAGCAGACATATGGCTGCCAGTATCCCGCACCACCAGGCTCATAAATCACCAATGACATCAGATAATGAATGCAGGCCTAACACAGAAGATTAGTTTGTGCCTGGTCTTATATATGAGCTCTGTGAACTGATTACAGATTTTACATTTACTGGAAAATGCATGTTCAACATCAATAACATGGTCGCCTTAGGATGATTACATTAATAAGATAAAGAGAAAGAATACTTTAATTAAGAGCATTTCCTGATTTGAGCTAAATTTAGAATTGAATATATGAAAGAGTTTTTTGTTGTAGTTTTGTATATATACACACACACACACACACACACACACACACACACACACACACATATATATACATGAGAATATAGTTTCAATTAGTTCAGCATGTGTGCAACATTTTGAATGTCCTGGGTTTCTGCTGTCTCTACTTTGCCTTCATTACTGTTCCTCGTCAGCACATCTGGGCCCCGCTGCCAGACAGATGGAGGGTAGATGAGGCCTGTCTTTAGCCTGGGGAGTAAGCCAGGTGTTCAAAACTTACTTCAGGAATATGTTAGTATGATCAAAGTCCCATAAGACTTAAGTAAGGGGGGGTTGGCAGAGGCAAAGAGACTTCAGTGACTTGTTGGTTAGTCTATATAATTGCCAAACCTAGAGGCAATATTCAAAGGCAAATGAGTCTTGTAAAGCATGCAAATGTGATACCACAGGTTGTCACACAGTGTTAAGAAAGCTGCCATATTTCAAGGTCATAAATGAAGAGTTTTCAAGAGTACCTTCGCTGTAGGATTACTTGCACCAAGACTTCTCATTAAAGAATTTACAAATTACCTGTAACAGAAAGAATTCTGTGCTTTGGACTTCACCATCTGTCTTTATCTTCACACTGAAAGTTCTATCACATTCAATGTCAATCTTTCAACATGTTTCATGTCTGTCAGTATTCAAGCAATCTCTTTCTCATTCCTTCTCACAACACACACACACACACACACACACACACACACACACACACACACACACACACACACACACACACACACTTGCATGCATATGCTCACACAATTTCACTTGAAATCCCTGCCTAAATTATCTTGTAACTCTGGGGTGCTGTGAAGCTGCCACATTGATGGGAGGGCAGAAGGGGATTGTGGGTAATTTATGTCACATTTCCAGCAGGCCGATGCCTCTTTGGACAGATAACAGCCCATAGGTTGAAGTCACAAAAAAAGGGGAAGTCATAGCACACGTTCTCTTTAAAAGCTGTACTGTACCGTATATTCCCTGAAAATAGTTCTATGTACTTCAATTGACTATTATATATTTGCATAGACGTACAAAAATTGCTCGTTATTTCTTTGTATTGGCATGACACCCACTTTCTTCCACTATTAATACACTGAGCAAGCTCTCATGGTCGATTCGGACACAAATACATGTAACGCTCTTGATAGCTTTTCGTGCAACCTTGAAGAGACTGTTAAACTTTAAGATTAGATTGAAGTTACGTTTTTTTTTTTTTTTCTGCAATTCAAATCCTTTTTCATGCACTTCTTGTTACCTCAGTACAATGCAGAAGAACCTACAAAAGTATATTGGAAGATATAACACGAAAAAAATGATTGTAAAGTCCCCATCCTGTCTCCTTTTTTTTACTGAGCTGCTTCTACCTGTTTTCTCTGGCTGAGTGCCGCTGCATATGTCGTTCCTAGGAACTACAATTGCATCATTTCTACCCTCTTCCTCAACTTCTGGTTTTCACTTTTGCTCTGCTCCAAGCTCCATTAGTCCTAGTTTCCATTTCTCCCCTATACATCCCTTTGAATTCTCATCCCTTGAATTTCTTTATTTCAGGCACTTTCTATGTTCTTCTTCTAAATTGCTAGGGTAAAACTGTGCAGTGAGTTTGTGATCTAATCTGAGCCCTCTGCTGCCTGACAATAAACCTAGTTCTCTATTCCTCCACCTTCACTTTATCCTGCAATGTTTCCCTCCTTTACTCTTACTCTACTCTTTTCTAATCTTGGATACTTTTTCTTACACATCCTGCACTTTCCCAACAGTAACAGTAGTTCTTGTTTTCCTCACATAACACCGCAACACTTCCAAGCATCAGTGTCATTTTAGGCAACACCGTGTCATTGTTTTATGGGTGCGCTTGTATTTCATTTTGGCATCTAGATGGGTAGAACAAAGGACATATTTGGGTGTGTGCTACAGCGGACAAAATAAATGGTGCATCCACATGAACAAGTAAATTCAGTCAATCGTGAACTTCATCATCCCTTCCTTGATAAATTATTTGCATGAAATGTTCAAGTATTTTTCATTTTGGAAGATCATGCTATACACAAACTCATTTTGCTAAGAAATAATGGTGTTTTACAGTTTTCTTTGTTGTGAGAGTTGAGAAAAGAATTAAAGTCAGCCAAAAAGAATTAGAGAGGGAACTAAGTAGAATGCCTTCTAAACAAAGACTTAAGCCATCTAGCCCCGTTCTAAAGAAAATCTTGAGCAATGAAAATGTTGAGATTCAAAGTTTGCCTTCTTGGGTTTATAACATTCATCCAGTGTGTTTTGAAATGTGGTATCTATGGTGTCAAAACATTATAACAGCAAATAATCCTGAGTGAACACCAGATTTCTGGGGACTTTTTTTTAAATATCTCAACAAAAGTCGGGCCTGTGTTTTTGGAAACCAATCACATCATTTTTATACTCCATGACAGGTAAAACAAATAGACGTTATCCATTTTAGACTTTACTGTCTTCTCTGACAATTTTTTTTATGCACAAGGATTTTATAGTGTACTGTATTTCAAATTCTCAAGGCTGCCAGAGAACTTGTCTTTCAACAATTCTGCTCCATGCACAAGCTTTCATTTGCACACAATGGAATAAAACATCCTCAGTCTTATATTTTACGATGTATTCCTATCTGTCAAAAATCAAACTGGCTACTGATTATCTATCACTGGGAGGACCTCCCCGAATCATACTGAATACAAAACTCCAGGCCATGAACTGTGGTGTCAGGACTGTTGTCCCTGGCTCTCACTCTCACTAACAGCTGTCTCCGCACGCTGTGATGGGTGGCTCAGCTACTTCGGCTCTGTCACGTCCGCCTCTTCACTTACGCATCACCCAAGGCTATGCCGAATATATACCTGAGTTTAGCAGCTGAACTTTGGCTGAGAAGAAAAAGAGAGAGGTGAGAAAGTTAAAGTCTATTGCAGAAAGTGTGTGTTGCCTATAGAAACAGCCACACAAACACAATTTTCGACCCCAGACGCATGTGGCAAGGCATCCAGGCCATCAGTGACTACAAACCCAGCAACTCCACCCCGATGACCACAGATGTCTCCTTCCTGAACGAGCTAAATCACTTTTATGCTCGTTTCGATAGAGACAACAAGGAGACGCAGACCACGACCAGACCTCCTGCAGACAACCAGCCCCTCTCATTCACCACCACAGACGTCCACGCTGCACTGAGCCGGATCAACGTCCGAAAGGCTGCTGGTCCAGACGGCACCCCTGGGCGCGTGCTTAGAGCATGTGTGGAGCAGCTCACTGGGGTTTTTACGGACATCTTCAACCTGTCCCTCGCCCAAGCAGCTGTGCCAGCATGCTTCAAAGCCACCTCCATTGTCCCAGTGCCGAAACACTCCAGCCCGACAGGCCTGAATGACTACCGCCCTGTAGCACTAACACCCATCATTATGAAGTGCTTTGAGCGACTGGTCCTAGCACACCTGAAAATCTGCCTCCCACCCACACTGGACCCATACCAGTTTGCCTACCGCAGCAATAGGAGTACAGAGGATGCAGTCTCCACTGCGCTGCACTCTGTGCTCACACATCTGGACAAAAACAACACATACGCACGAATGCTGTTTGTTGATTTCAGCTCAGCATTCAACACTGTCATCCCCTCCAAGTTGAACACTAAACTTGGAGACCTGGGCTTCAACACCTCCCTCCGTCACTGGATAATGGACTTTCTGACCAACAGACCCCAGTATGTTAGGTCAGGACACACCTGCTCCACCACCATCACACTCAACACAGGCGTACCACAGGGCTGTGTGCTGAGCCCATTCCTCTACTCCCTCTTCACCCACGACTGCAGACCGGTACATGGATCCAACACCATCATCAAGTTTGCGGACGATACAGCGGTGATTGGACTCATCAGCAACAACGATGACACAGCCTACAGGGAGGAGGTACAGCATCTGGCCACCTGGTGCGCTGACAACAACCTGCTTCTCAACACCAGCAAGACAAAGGAGCTCATTGTGGACTTCAGGAGAGAAAAGGGAAGCACGCACAACCCCATTCACATCAATGGGATGGCTGTTGAACGTGTCTCCAGTTTCAAGTTCCTGGGGACTCACATCACAGAGGACCTATCCTGGTCCACTAACACCTCCAGTCTGGTGAAGAAGGCTCATCAACGCCTCTTTTTCCTGAGGACACTGAAGAGACACCACCTGTCTTCAGCTGTACTGAGGAACTTCTACCGCTGTGTGATTGAGAGCATCCTAACCAGCAGTGTCACAGTCTGGTACGGAAACTGTTCTGTCACGGACCGTAAGGCGCTACAGCGGGTGGTTAAAACAGCACAGCGCATCACAAGGTGTCCACTTCCTGCCATCGAGGATGTCCAGAGGAAACGCTGTCTGCGGCGAGCTCATGGCATCCTTAAAGACTCCTCCCACCCTGCCCACAGACTGTTTACCCTCCTGCCCTCCGGTAGGTGCTTCAGAAGCCTCCGGACCAGAACCAGCAGACTGAGGAACAGCTTTTTCCCCAGAGCTGTCTCCCTACTGAACTCTACCCCCCAAACTCTGAACTCTGTCTCTCTCTCAAACTCCGCCCCCCCCCCCCCCCCCCCCTCCCCCTCCCCCCCCTCCCCCTCCCCTGCACATCACCTCACATCCTTCATCCCCCCACCACTCCTGGTCACACACACATTATTGTATTATAGTATGTCCATATCACCACTGTAAGTTATTGATCTGTATAATATGTACATATTCTGTATATTACCTGTACACTAGTATATTCATTTTCTCTGCACCTTAATCTGTATATTTAATCCTCTGTATACACTTATATTTATAGCATTTATTTATATTTATAGCATCCCAATAATCCATCCAGCCATATATACTTAATAATTCACTTTTCTTTAACCACATCTGTAAATGTTATAATCACTGTACATATTTAGCACGAACTCTTGCACTTTCTGCTTATTTGCACTTCTGGTGAGATGCCAAACCTCATTTCGTTGCACTATACTTGTATATGTGTAATGACAATAAAGTTGAATCTCTCATCTCATCTCATCTCAATACACAGTTTAATCAATGTTCACAAGGGAATGCATAATCATGATCGTTACTTTTGTCCACAACTAATTCTTGTAGAAAATGGAACAAAAAATAAAATTCAATTTGTGAACAAAGGACCTTAAAACATGAAGAAATTGTAACAGACATTGAAGGAAAAATTGGTTACTGTCTTGGATGGATCCTCATTAATACTAAGTCAGGTTGCTTTCAACAGATTTTTCCTGAAGGATATAAGCTCCTAAAGAGTCATGCCATAGAGAGTAGAGATCATCCAATTCCGTGCTGTCAGTTGTGGGGAAAAGGCTGCAGCACAAGAATGTACTTTACCTGCTGGACAATGCCACAATCAGTCCACTAAAAGATGCTGACTTTCTTTCCATGGGCGTGTAAACAGCAGCTCAAGAGCTACAAGCTTTTACGTAACAATCCTCTACAGCCCCGTGCTTCATTTAATAAACAGTCTTGTGTGGCAGCGCTGAAAATATCCTGCAGGCAGCATAGTACCATGAATGAATTTCCCTAAGTAGTTGTAGCTCTCGTATTCTCAAAGAAGAATAACAACAGAGAGCTGCTGTTCATAGTGAGGCTGGCCATTAATCAGAGCTGCAGTTTAAGTAAAACAAAAAAACAAGATTGAGTATGACTCATTGTGGATTGGATTTAGATGTTGCATGAATTTCAATTAATGCACTCCCTGATTCTGTTGTGGCAGGAGGTGAAGGGTTTCCATGCAGAATAACCTCATTCACAGAGTTATTCTGGAGCTGGTACCTGTGTTAATAAACTAGGATGTTTTTTTTATGATTAGGCCTCCATGAAGCAATATTATGCTTTCTATTTGGTACAAGCACTTTTTTTCTTTCTTTATTATTCATTTATTTTTTCTTTGCTCAAATGAATCAAGATCATCGCAACATAGCTGAAGAAGAAGCAAGAGTGTTTCCCCACAGTGCAAAATTGTTCATATCCATTAGCATGGTGTTTCAAAAGAAGGATCCATGCAAGAGTTCAGAAGAAAAGTCTTCTCATTTAGTTCTATAATGTGAGGTGGATGGCAGAAAGACAATATATGGCTTCATGTTTTACATTTGTACCGTTAGTACAGTACCTGGAAAGTTTAAGTTCAGTTTTCATTTTAAAGTGGTGTCATCAGCAGGTGCAGACTAAAATACTTTGTGGACACAACTAAAAGAGCAACAACCAGAGCTACGATGCATGTTAAAAACATGTTGAATGCTAAGCTTGGTAGCCTGTTTCAGAATCCAGTTCATATAGGTTTGTTTAAGATAATACACATGGAATGACACAATAAAATATGCATGCAAACTCTGCTCCACCTCATTTGATATTCGGTAGAAGTAGATTATTAACTCTCCACATCAATGGGAGCCATCTTGGTAGTTTACATAATTGCCTTTATGGCACTTAACGACCCCCATAATTAATGTGCAGTGTTGATTGGTCTAAACTTAATCAGGTTGGAGCAAATGTTTGCAGATTTGTCAGGCTGCTCCAACTTTGAACCAAATGAATATGATTTGAATTGTCTGAGTTCACCAAACAAAGCGTTAATTTATTTAAAAAAAAAATGTTATTTGTCCCCGGGGGACAATTCAAAATGTTTGCAATTTAAGTTTAGGCAAAACTTTAAGGGGTTAAATAGCAGAAAAAAAACAGGGGCATATGATGTTTCCTTTGCCAGGAGAAAAAAATACAATTCCTGTCAAAAGATATTACTTTTCAGAAAAGGTGCCTTGTGAATTTGTTTTTTTTAAAAAAAATTGTTTTGTTACACTTGACTTCAAATAATGTTTGTTTATCTTTTTTGTTCTTAATGGGTGGTTGTAGGTAAATAGCTTTATTGAAAATAAACAATAAAGTCACTGACTGGGTTGATTGGGTATAAATGTTAGTCCCTCATGCAAACACAGAGATAACACATTAACATGAGCAGCTCGTTTTAATGAGTCCTTTTCACTGACATGCAGGCCAATCCCTGCAGCTTTATCAGTAACAATTGCACAGCTCTCATGTTACCCTTTTCCTTGCCAGTATATTGTTATCCTTTCCATCTGTGTCATTCTGTTTTCAGCTCTCTGAGGGGTCTCTGAGATTGCATTGGGTTTTAATATGTGTCTGCAGCTTGTTTTCTTGGACACAACACAATGTGTGAGAGATGGAGGATATTGAATGTGTCGAGAAAGGAAGCATCTGTCCTATTTGCCACCCGAATATCAGCATCCAGCTTCTGTGACTAACGCAGCATATTGGACATGCAAACTCAAAGAATTCCCTAAATTCCCCCAAATGTGTGCATGTTTGTCAGTGAGCAGAGGGGACATTTTTCGCGGGATTTAGGAGAGAAATGAGCTGTAACAGCTGATGCTATGTGCATCAGAAAACACAGTGGCTCAGTAATATTGGTGATACATCACAGTCAGTCTGTGCAATGGAACAGCTGGCTGGTGACCCCCGCAGTTTTAGCGTTTAAAAAAAATACCAACATTGCTGCATACATATGTCAAGATAATGAGTTATCTCCCTCTGTAGTTGCTGTTGTTTTTTAACAGCTTGTACTGTAATAATGAGACATGCTGAAAGCAATTGCTGTTAATTTACGGCCAATTTTCAACACTAAAATATTGATTTGATCTAAAACAGTTAAGAACTGTAGTTAACAATGCATTATGGGATGCTCACCTTAAAGCAACAGGACAAAGGCCCTAAACAGTATAATGATGTCTTTAATTACAGGACACTACAGTATTTTTGAAAAAGTGGGTGATGAACTTGGAGCGTGGTTTGTAGTGTGTACGTTAGGTTGTTTGTCTTTTGTTTCTGAATATATGCTATTGCTTATTTTTCTCAGTTAGTTTTATTTATTAAAATACTCAAAGTGAGTGAGAGTGAGGCTTATATTTAAACAGTGTAAAAATATTTGTGTGTAGTTTTAGCTGTTGTACTTAGAACAAAAATTAATACAGCCTAACGGTCAGAGGGCCGACATTCGCAAACCCGGTACATTTCTGACTCAACAGTTTATTATTGATTAATCATAAAGATGTGTTTTTTGTTGTTTGACAGCACAACATTGCAATAATGCTGCAGAGTGGAACAGTGACAAGCCATATGACAGTCATCTCTCCTTGAACCTTTGAAATACAGAAGTATATCGTATTTCTTGTTTACAGCCAACTAATGTAAAGCCATTTTACAGTATTTATACTGTAAATCAACAGTAAAGAGCTGGCAGCTTTTTACTATTATTTTACGGAAACAAATTATTTACAGTGGAGTAAATAGTTGTTATAGTCATAGCTGCATTTTATCTTCATTAAAGTCAGAAAAACATTACATTGTCTGTCTTTTGCTTTGCTATGAAAAGAGTCTGCCTGGAGCATGCAGGGAGATATCTAAACTCCAGTAGGCCTGGGAACTTAACTTTTAAGAAGTCATTAAAAACATCAGTTTAAACTTTAAAATGCCATGAAGTTACTTATTAGCACAAAATTGGCTTCATGATTTTTGCTTGAGGAGAGCAGCAGAGTAAAATCGTTGCCTCCTAATATGTTCATTAGTAATAAATGGCCTTGAATGTGATTGTTAGAGCTTCAGCAGCTTATGAGTCTGACAAGAATCAAATCCATCCTCTTAATACAGGCGAAGGGAAATGAAACATTTTAAATGATAGTTGATTTATTCTTTATAGGACAGTGGATAGATCGGAAAGTCGGGAGAGAGAGAGAGAGAGTGGGTGACGTGGTAAAGTTTGTTTCTGAGGCTCTTTAACTGTTTACAGGTCTCTCTTCATTACCTCATATGTTTCTCTCCTTCACAGGTTATGTACATTTATGTTATATAAGCATAACTCTAATGCTAATTCTAACTGCACAGGTTTAATCTGTAATTATGTTTACTCTTAGTCACATAGGGGGCTGTTGTTGTTTGGGGCTTATTGTATACAGAGGGGAGGGGGGACAGCGGTTGTGTATTGTAACTAATGTCTTGTGTCCTGCATGTTGTCTTGTATACTGTTACTGAATGCCAATAAAGTATCCATCCATCCATCCATCCATCCATCTATCCATCTATCTTGCCGCGGGTCGGACGTGAACCTGGGTCGCCTGCACAAGGACTGTAGCCTCGATACATGGGGATGTCTTGTATAATGTCTCAATGAACAGCTGGTATACAAACACTGTAAGCATATCCAAATCAGAAAACTCCTCCTTTAAAGAGTTTCAAAATGAAGACTAACTTCTAGCAGGTCCGCAGTGGTGATATCCTGTATATGTAAGGACATACGATAACTTTAGCACAGACTGAGATTGTTCCCTCAGTTCAGTCTGAAGCCAATTTTAAAACTCCTTCACGGTCTACAAAGTCTATTGTAGCTTGTTCCTGCTACAGCAGGCATATTTTGGATATCTGGGTAATCTCCTGAGCCTGTCTGTAACTGTGTGTGTGTGTTGTGTACATACTACCAAGAAAGCCATATTACTTTCTTCAAACTTTATAGGCTTGTGAATGTAAATGACACTCTAAAGGATTAACCATAAATAAATTAAAAGTACTTTCTATAGTAATTACACTAATTCATGTTGTTTCCTTATAGTGAGAGAATAATTTAACTAGAGTGATTTGGTGCTGCTTGTATTCCACAGACGGTCCTTTTCCTCTGAACAATATGGCTAAATAAGTGCTGTCTTTATCTGGGAAAAAAATAGTAGAAGATGGGAAGATGACTATTAAAGCCTTCTAAACTGAATTCTTTAAGCTGATTTGCATAATTAAACAATGAATGCAGCAATTCAATGAAACTATACATATGAAGACTTCTTTTCAATTTAATTTCGAGACAGACGAGGGTCCCTGTATTGCATAAATAGTATAAAACCTGTGCAACACATGAAGCTGGATGCTCATTCTCCACATATGGCTTGTGTGTCTTCAGAGCTGCTCGCACACATTCAGCAGGATGGAAACTGCATGTCTCCTATCCTATCATGGAAGAACACATTTTCTAACAAAGAGCGTGCACAAACACAGGTTAAACCCTCCTACCTTTGGATGGAAAGGTTTTCTATTTAACTACTCATACCTGCTTGCTTCTTAATTGCAGCTGTGAAGAAAGACCTAAATAAAAGCTTTGATATAATAACAGGAAAACTGAATCATTAGCACATAAACCACCAGTGATCAAAGAGGGCAATTTAAAATAAAATCATCAAATGAATAGGACTGTGATTAATTGGAACCATAAACTGTTTTGTTGTTAATGATATTTAATCTTCTCTCTTTTCCTACTTCGTACTTACTACTTATGTCTATGCTTTTTACACTGGGCTTGTAACAGCTTTACAGAAGTCCAAGAGCAACCCAGGAATTATATCGACTTAACCCATGAACCCAGAAGTGGCTTAGTGATGCATCAGCATCCTATTGTGTGTGTGTGTGTGTGTGTGTGTGTGTGTGTGTGTGTGTGTGTGTGTGTGTGTGTGTGTGTGTTTTAACTTTAAATAGGATAACTTGGCTGTAATAACTCACATGTTAAGAGTGACAAGAGAGTAAAAGTTTGTGAGTAAAGAGATGAGTTTGATAGAGCATTAAGAGTTCAGTTTATTTTATCCCACATTCATTTGATCGTTTATTGTATCTTGATGTCACTATGTACGCTTATCTGTAAAATAAAACAAGTATTATTTATTTCATGCATTTTTTTTATGTTGGCTTCCTTCCTTTTTTGACTGACATCTATTTATTACTATATTCCCCTAGTGGCCAGAAAGAAGTGTTGCATGCCTTCACCCGTCCACATCCGTGGTGACGGCAGCAATATTATTCTTGTCATTACTCTACTCTTGACATCATTACACCCTGACAAAGGAAAATGCTGACTGGTGCTGGTGTATTTAAAATATTAGTCTTGAGAATTAAATGCCTTTTTAGACTTTTCAAACCATCCTGATTGCATGGACCTGGATCGTTTGTACCAGATTTGTTTGTCTTTTTCTTTTTTAAGTTTTCCCTTCCATGAGCACCGGTGTTTTGAGGGAGATCTGAAGCTCTCCTGTTGTCTCTCTTTCTCACATGTAACAGAAAGTTCTTTAAAGCCTTTAATGGTTGACTATAAATGTTATGGTGGTGTGGTTAAAATAGTTGTGCAAGGGGGTGGCTGAGGCTGTAGTGGTGTGGTCCAATGTGAAATCTTTTAATGGGGCCGAGAATTTTGAACGCCGTAAGTCAAAAATGGATATTCAAGGATGTTCTTGAGAACTTACAGAAAATTAGCAGAAACCACAAAAACAAGCGGTGTTATTAAGAAATACCTGAGTACAAAAACTGTCCCTCTTCAATAATTACCACTTAATATTTAATGTTTTATTCTAGCATCATGGTCCACTTAAAAACTAGCCTTGGCAAAGTCACAGCAATAATTCTCTCTCTGCAGAGTGAACAAATTTGGGCCATGGCGGGTGAACATTCATTTAGTCAGTCAACACCTTGGAAGTAAAGAAAAGTATCTTGACAAAGTCGAGAGAACCAAAAAATCTAAAACAAAAATGTTGAAAATTTATCGGAAAATACTGAAGTTACAGTCAAGTTACAAACCCCCCCCCCAGCATTTTCATATTAACTAATTCTTTATCATTGCATCCTCTCTCTCTCTCTTTCTCTGAATTAATGCATGTTGGTGGTGTCTTTGTGGACTTTCTTGTTTATCCCCAGGCACCTTAAACGCTCAATCATGTTTTGCAGCAGTCAGGGTGGCAGAGAAAATAATATGTATGGGAAATCATATTTTATGGTTTCCAGGGAGAAAATCTGTCCTGATTCTGGATGTGTTCCCTGAATTGATGTCTGTTGCTGCTGAATAATAGACGGCCCTGTTGGCAGTAGACACAGCACATCACTGCTTTTAAAAAAAGGACACCGGCTCCTGCAGTTCAGTGAATGCACTGAATGTTATGATAACAGACAAAAAAAATGATGCCACAGATTCATTGATGCAGCAAATGGGAAGCTCGTCCGTACCTGGTCTGGTAAGGGACAGTGTGAGAAACCATTTGAGTGACAGTTTCAAGAAGGTGACGTCTGTTTCTCCTGTACTCTTGTCCTTCAGGTGTACGTATGTGTGAACATAAGATCTGTTAGTGTCAGCAGGCTTCCAGTACCCCTGATCTTGGAAACAGATGTTTTGTCCTTCGTGTAGCTGTGTCATCTGCTTGGCTGACCTGTCATAATATCTCTTCTGGTTTTGTTGCTGGTGAACTCTCCTGGTGTGAGCATTCTGATGAGTGACGACCTTGGGCTGAAGTTGCTTGTGGGTGCTGGGTAGGATGGATCGTAAGCGACGACTCATAAGCAGTTGAGCTGGAGATAGGCATCCTTGTGATCAGCTTTGGCTTTTTTCAAGAGTGTTTGCAATCTGCACAGATTTTTCTGCAAGACCATTACTCCGGGGGTAATATGGACTTGGATGTGATGTCTTCCAGCGTTGGTTGCCTGTGTGGGGTTTTTCAGCTTTTTCAGCAGGTGACGTTTACGATGATCTGTTGCTTTTCCATACTTTGCAGCTCTTCATTTAGACGATCACACAGGGCAAGAGGAACACACCACAGGTACGGCGTTAGGGTCAATGTGGATCGTGAATTCACCAGGAAAAAGTTCTTTTCCTGTGAAGACGTCCGCAATCTCCTCCATTATATGTGTTTCGGGGGGTGCCACTTGCAGATAGTATCAGCTTAATAAGGCCGAAGTCGAGACATACCTTTAATCCTAACACTGGGGGTGAAGGTGCGTCAACAATGTGAAACTTCAGCATTAGTAGGATGTCTTTGTACTGGCAATTTATATTGCATTTGCCTCTGAGATTTAGTAGTTCACCACCGTAGCCATACAGGGGGCGATTCGAGGGCTGTAGCACATGTTGTACTCCTAGACAAAACATCCTTACATACTGTGCATGCAGTATCGTTAGACATTTCTGACACATTTTATATGACAGATGATATGAGACATTTGTACAGCGCGAAGTAAAAAAGCGCACATAGTACACGTGAAGTCAAATTTTCCATCACAAAGGTTGGTTATGGAGATAAAGAGCAGTTCTGCACACAGGGGCAGAGGGGTTTTAAGCTTGCTTTCCTCCAAAACTACAAAGACAAAAGCAGATTTGAGGCTTGCAGGTGGAGAAAAGGCCAAAAGTCATCAGGGGGACAGTAAGTGCACACCAGTGGAGACTGTAATACTAGAAGCAGCATGATAGATGCTGTTAATCGTCCTATGGGAGTCTTATGTGTGCCTCGACCCTGTTTCTACTGATGAAAACAGCACTCAATAAGTTCTGATCACAACGCTCTGTTCAGGATAGAGGCTCTTCTCTCGCCCTCAGGCCCTGTGCAAGGATCTTTTATGCTTGGATTCTCCTCTCTTTGCCTATGATCCCCCCCCCCCCCCCGGGCTATTTAAATCCATTTCACCTTGAATTATTGTGCAGGTCAAAACTCTGAGAGGACTGAAAATGGTTCGATATACAGGTTTTAATTTTAGCTTGAAACCTTTCAGTCAATTGATTCATTTTGAAAATGCTGCATTTGGAGGAGATGAGGTCTGGATATAACGACACTCATTGATTCTTTCTTCTTGCAAAGAATTTCTCACTTTGATCGTGAATAAGCTCTCCTTTTAGCATTCAGTTTGGACTTGGCATGTGTTCATTTTACCTGTTACATCACTCAGGCATAGGCACAGAACTCATTGAAGTACATATAAAGAGAAAGAAGGAAAAGTTGCAGCATAAAGTAGAGCATCCTTTTTGTTTTCATCAAAAATGCAATCTTAAAAAGAGAGAACGTTTCGGAGGAACGCAAGCCTCGTTAGGAATTCTGCAACAGGCTGTAGATTTATTGGGACATTTTGTTGGAAGTCAAGTCGACCCTCATTAATGCTCTGACCTTGTGTCCATTTGTCTGTATTTATCCGGAGCCTATGTTCATTAAGGGCAGATAAGCTGTGGAAAGAAGGTTAACAGATAGTACAGAGGTTATCACCTGCACACATCCAAAAGAAATGTTAAAGACATCGTGAGGAGTTTTCAACTGGTTAGAAAACCAACCAAATGTTAATCCTGATGCTACAATAGACCTAAAAGTCTTTCACTTTGTATAGCTGTTCTTAATGCTCGTGCTACCACCGGAAAAGGTGTCAGAAACAGTCCTCTCCTCTCAAAGTCGTCTCTGCTGCCAGCTCTTTACTGTTATTTTACAGGAAAATGATTTACAGTGTACAGTATGACTGCTGTAAACAGGCGAACAACAAGTCTGTCTATCGATGGGGACAGAGGATCTCCTTGCAGCACGGAGGATGTCTTGTTGGGTCATATAACGGAGAACATGGGAAATCAGAGAATAAGTATCCACCTTCTTTTTATTTCTGATACTGTAGATACAATTTTCACGCATGACTTCCCTCTGCAGATTGCCTATTTGGAAACAAGCGTGTAAGGTATTGGACAGCATTAGCAATACCTAAGTTGTATCACTCGCTCCTGTCCTCCGTGTCTGCTAGCGTAAGCTGCAGAGTTACCAGCATGGTCTCATGCTGTCTGTTTTTCCCCTGGAACTGAGAGCAGCCTTGACCTCTGTGGATACTGCCAAAAAAGCAGCTGAAGACTCATCAGTTCAGACTTTGTTTGATCCGTCTGTATTTGATTTTAACGTCTGTCTGTTGTCTGTAATATGTCTGTTAAATCCTTTTTTGTTAAGCACTTTGGGACGTCTGGTCTTCAAAGGTATATAAATAAACTTTACTTTCTCTCTACAGCGTGGGCGAGTTAGCTACGATGCTTCTCAAGTAGAACTTCTGCTTGTGCCTCCATGTTGGACTTCCTCTTAATTCCAGCCGTTACTGTTTGACACTTTTCTTTTGTTTGAATCAGCCATCGCTTCTAAAAGAGTCTTTAGCTAAAAGCAGATCAAAGAAAGTCTCAAAACTAAAACATAACAAAATCAGAAAAACTGGGCTGAGTTGGAGTACTGTGAACTAAAACAAATGCTGAAGGAACTGATGCTCTGAACTAACTCCTTTGCTATCGAGCTGGTTCACGAGTCAAGTCTCAAGTTAATGTGACCATCGGAGGTTCAAGCTACAGTCTAAAGTGTCCTCCTGGTGTCTTGATAACAATCTCGACGTGTCACACAGTCTGTCTACAGCACTGACCCTGAGCCCACCAGGGAGGCCCGTTCTGCCTGGGATAACTGCACTCTTTGAGACTCTGACTCATATTTCTCTCACTGCTAACAATTACAGAGAACAGTCTTCACAGCTCATGAGATCTGGCATTTTAGACTTTTTTTTGTTAAGGACTGAGAAACGCTGTGGCATCACATCCTCTTTTTCTCAATGCTGATATCAGGCTGTCATAAACTTCTATTAAAAGTGAGTCAAATTTGAAACAGCTAAGAATGTGTGGAATATCCCCATTACTCATTAATATGTCCTTAATATCATAATGTGTAACCAATTTGTTTTAATGTAAGCCCCTCGCCCACCTGCCTGTCTGGGTTTGGCTGCAGGGATATTCTGCATCATCCAGCAGGAATCTAATACTCTTCTCTAACCTGATTCATTATTTTTCAAACATCAAACATCACTGGAGCAATTTAAACAGATTAAATCATTTAGTACCTCCAATTTTAATCTTAATGTGTTCCCAACCTCTCACACTGTAAAGGCATCTTGTAAAACATTTAGAACAAAATGTTGGAAAAACTATTTTGGACCAAAATTATGACGTCTTTGAAAATGTTTAAAGCAATATTCTAATGTGGTACTACATGGTTGTCTATTTAATGTGTTTTAGTTTGGGTTCGTGATATAAAAGACATGCACACAGATCACTTAATTAAAAAGTTGCCTGGTTGAAGTCAACCATTTATTATCCTAATTAGCAATTAATAGCCAGACATGGGATTTCTTTAAAAATTGGTCAGATTAAGTTTTGCTGCTGGACCTTGTATAAATCCTTCACTTCATAGGGAAGACCCTTAATAAGACCCTCTACTAGGATGTATAGCAGGAGAGGTTAGAACAAAAAGAAAAAACAGGATGTGGTGTCCTACAGAAGCAAATTTAAAGAATAAGGTTGCAAAAGAAGACGCAGAGAGAGTAAAGACAACCAGCAATGACATTTCAACACAAACACAAACACAGTGTATTCTCTCAGAACATTTATTTATGGTTTCCTTGTCAAATAAATCTTCTTCACTTTAAGAAGCCGTCTGTTTGACGGTTGATAATTCTGGCTCTTAGTTGAATGCACAGATTTGGGGAAATTGGTGTAGATGATTGGCAGATCCTGAAAATCAAGTGGACTGCAAACAATTAATGACATCAATCACTGACTGAAACCCGGTGGAAGAAATGCAACATGCTGACAAATTACACTGGCATCCTACGAGTGATGAGCCTCAGAATAGTTGCACATACAGGGACTGTAAACACAGACATTTTCCTTTTCAACTTAGTTCATGTATTACTTCTTAAGCATTATAAGAAATCTCATCTTTTTATTTTATATTCAGTTTCTGTGAATACTTTTAAAACTTTTAGATATCCAACAACATTTAGAAATTCGCCCACCAATTTCCACTGACACCGTCATAAGGTGCTGTTTGTTTTGTGACGGGACTCAGTTAAAAGCCATACGAAGGTATATGACTTGTACTTAAATTGAAAAACTGAGACGATTGAGATTCTTAAATCAGAGACTGGCAGCAAAACAATGTCTTTGAAAAAAGCAATATACACTCAAAAGGAGGCAAGACAGTGAAGTGCAAAATTTAGAACTAAATCTTCCAATAATGTCTTATTATGTATGCATTAATATGGTCTGGCAGGGGATGTTGTTTTCATTATTTCAGAGACGGTTGGAATAGCATCTGCCTGATAAATAAATAAAGATGAATTGTTATCAAGTGCTCTGAGTGAGAAGGGGGAGGAGCTTTAATCTTGAATGTCTGGCAGCTGAAGGGGCATTGCTTTTGGTTTTAGAAACTGATTTGTTGTTCTTGCAAAGAGGGATGTTTTTTATGTGCAGCAATAAAAGCCTCTCAAACACAAAATGCAAAAAAAATAAAAAAAATCCATTCATCCATTCATTTTACCTGTGGAACAAAATGACAGAAACATGCTGACACAATTAATGGATAATCCTTTCAAAATCAACATCTTGTTTTCCTTGGATGCATGGTGCATTTCAAAAGTTGCCACCTGAAAATGTCAACTCAGTTATGTTCATTATTAAAAAGACTTGGGGAAAAGGTCTTTCCAATCACACCTGCAGGCATGTCCTGAAAAAAAAAAAAAAAAAAAACTCGGCTGATTCAAACAGCACAGTTTGCAAGTGAAAGTACTTAACGTCACAGAGACTATTTCTTGAAGCTAAAAGCGACCATGTCGCTGAGGGATTTATTACTTTCATCTATGCTGGCAGCCAGCAGAGCCCCCCTCAGATACTTGGAGATCAACTAGAATTGGAAAGCCACTCAGATGAAGTGCGTCATTTACGTACATTAGATTTAAGTGGGAGCAAGTTAATTTTTTCACTATAGGTTTTTTCACCTTCAGGCATCTTTAATGCTGACTGCACAGTATGTTTTACCAAAAGTCAAGTCCAGTTGGGCGTATCATTATTGTAAATTCTGCTTCAGCGCAAAGACACTTAACCCTCATGTCTCTGGGTAAGAGAGAGCTGAGCGCAGCTGACCAAACTTCTGAATGAAGTCGGCTCGAGCCTGGATCAAAGCCTCCTCGTCTATGTACACAGCGGGCCTCTGAGCTGCGACAAAGTACTGCACCTTCCTCAGGCTCCAGCCCAGCACGTACACGAGCAGGCCACACACAGCGGCCGTCGACCTGCCCACTCCAGCGTTACAGTGAACATAGACTGTGTGACCGTTCTCCAGGAGGCCGTGAAGCAAGAACACAGCCTGAGGAAGCATCCTGATTCGGCCTGCAGAAGAAGAAGATAACACACAAGGCTGTCAAAGAAGAAGGCTGGAAATTAGCTACGACCAGCGACTAGAATGTGTTTGTTTTTGATCGACTGGACGTAATTGTCCAGGTCTGAAATTTGTTGGCTGCAACATCAGAGATGAAGTGAAGATACACAGATATAAACATCTGACATGACACTCAACCACCAAAAACATATTCCGAGGCCTTTAACGTGCTTCAATCTGGGATTCAGCCCCGTATTCCATTTTAGGTTGGCGTCCCTATGGAAACATTAAGCCTCAAAAAAAGTAGTTGAGACTAAATCTGATTTTTCCTTGTAACACCAAAAAGAGTTAGATTTTTGGTAATCCACGATTAGAAGATATATTGTAGTGCGCAGATAAAGTATAGAGCTTTATATGAAGAGCCTTCTGCCCACTTTGTCGGAAAGCTGCTGGGTGTAAGAATAAACAGCCACTCAAGCAGTCCTTCAGATGGAAAAGTACAGGAAAAAAAGAGTAAAATGTGAAGCAGCAGGAGAATCTGAACATGTTGGGATCTTGACGTTATTGTCAAGGAAAACGTGTACAGGTTCAAGCTAAGCTATGCAATGGAGCAATAAGCTAATGAACTGACTGAATGGCTTGACAAAAAGGATGTGAACATCTGAATCATGCTTCCCGTTTGCAGATGAAATACTGTGCTCTGCATCACTGGCACAGAGTCTTTTAGAAAGGTGTTTAATGCTATTATCATTTATGAATGTATTCTTTTAGTCCGACAAAACTCTTCTTACCCTCAGTGCTCATATCTGCTGTGGGTATCCACACATACGCCAGGCCACAGTCTTTGTACAGGTGCATCATGGTCTCAGGGGTCATGGCTTCTTCAGGGTCACGCCTGCAGCCACTGGAGTTGTTCACTACGTCCCGCTCCGTCTGGAAGTTCATCACTGCAGTAACGCCCAACTCGTGCTTCATCTTTATCGTCACGTGTTCCACCTGTCGAGGGCAGCTGCCCAGCCAGACACGAGGCAGCACCCTGAGGAACAGAAACAGCACTCATTCATCTTGTTTAAGTCTTTATTATGAACCGCTACGAAGGGCTGAGTTTCAGAGGCTCCTGAATATATAACCTCACGAAGAAAAAAAATTAAATATGGTGAGATTGCAACAAGCGGTAAGAGAAAGGCAGAGAGGATGCAAAGCAGGGATACAAGATCAAATAATGCAATGATGGATTTGAACTTTGTGAAAGCTGTATTCAGGAGACAGGAGAGAGACAGGAAGAGAGCTCAGACACTAAGGAAAGAAGCTTGATTGCCTGGGAAACAAGTAGAAGTGCAATATTTTAAATATTTATCCAGATAAAATATTACGACAACTACCAATAAGGATTGACTTCACAAAGTCTGCCTGCGTGACTAAGAAGTGAACTGATCTCACCTAAATACAAATAGTCATATTTACACAAAAGCAAGAAACAACTATATACTATATATACTTCTATAACAATACTATAAAAATACTATTCATAGTATAGTAATGACTTGACAGACGTTCAATATATATATAATTATTTAAAATGTGCATCTATATATTGTTATATATTGTTAACCTGATGTATTGTTTAGTGCATTTTAAAGATGGACATATGGTTTTATTATTCCTCAATCCTTATACATTCAGTACATATATATGATCCAACATGTCGTTACACCCAAATAATTAGAATGCATAAATTCACTAGCCAAAGAAGTAAGTAAGTAACCCTAGCCTGTAACAGAAAGGAAACAAAACAATAAGCCTACAGGGTAAAAGCAGTGAAATGACAGTCTCTGGTCTTGACTTGCTGTTTATCACATCCAGTCTCCTAACGCAACAATGGATACAGCCGAACGGCTTCATAATTAGTCGTAAGGGACTCAGTCGTCCTTTTTGCAACTTTCACGTAGCTTTTTCTGTTGTTTCTTTCCCCTATAAAGATACGATACAGTTTACAGTCACCTTGGAGAAATTTGTCTCGGACTCAAAGTGATCTGTACCAGCTGTTTTAAAGCAATTTTATAACAATCTGTCCTGTGGGATTGGTGTTGGCACCTAATTTTTTTTTTTTTTATTCAATAACTTGAAATTGAATATCTAACATGTTAATATCTTCAAATACCTGGTTTGTTTCGCTCAATAGCAATCAGACCCCATTATAATAATGATTATAAGACCCTCGGGTCTCATGTCGTCTGAACATAAGCATCGGAGTCCAGGCAGGTACAAGACAGCAAGTTAAAGTCCCTGTGATTCATATAATGAGTTACTGCAGAGGTCAGTGTGCATGATACAAGGGGCGACACAGATGCAAGGTCTCAGAGAGTAATTTAAAAAGCTATTAATAGGTATCATACAAGGGCACCGTGCTTCCTACTGAACACGGGTCCTTGACTTAAGCCTTGTAAGGTCTTGGGACACAAATTAGAACCGGATGGTCCCAGCCAAGCCGACTCATTCTTATTCACGTTATGTGCTCACTGCCTCAGGGGCCCAAGGCTCATTTCTGCTGTGGCAGATGTAACAACCCTCTGAGTGCTACACAAAAAGAAGGCATACAGCCCCTCACTCATTTTGTTCCTTCTTAATACTAAATATGACACGCTGACTTGTGTATTAACTAATACTTAACAACACACTGACTCTTTTTGATTCAAAATATACACATGTATTACTGACTGCTTCAACATTGCAGGACTAATGCACCTTGCCATTCCTAGAGTTGTAGTGCTCGTGTGGCCAAAATTAAAACCTTGGTGTCCAGAATGAAGGAACAGGGAATGTTGGATTTCCCAAGTGTACTTTTTCTATCAACGTTCCTAAAGGACAACAGGACAGACACAACATGAGATGTATTTGGGTGCTGAAGAAGCACTTTATTCTCAAATCTTACAAACACTTGAATAATAAACGTCAGAAATTAATTAAGGGGTAAGGGTTACAATGAGCATACAAACCAAAATCTTAGAAGTTTATTCTAATGTTTTGTGATGAATTAAGAAACAACACATCTGTTGAAGTTTCCTCTGTAAATTCTCTGAATACATTTGTAGATTTAGTGGAGACTCATTTAAAGAATACAGCCTGAACAGACACAAAACAAATCACGATGTTTCAAGGAGAAGCTCATAAATAGGACAGAGATTTGAATTTAAAAAAAAGTGTGTGTAGGAGTATACTGAAGTGAGATCTTCAGTACCTTTTAATCCCCTCACTTCACGAGTTGTCTTCAAAAAACAATAGGGAATTCTTAATAATGCCATCTCCTTTCTTCCCGCGTCGCCAACAATGTTGAGGAAGTCATAATAGAAGTGTAGTCTACTCTTCTGAAGGACAATCACTTTAAAGGGACAGACGGCAATTATAACAAAATGGGAGAGAGGAAGGTTAAAAAACAAAAGGAGTGAGCATAAGAAGGTGACTGAGGCTTTCGTCTGCCTTGAAAGAGACTCGTGTAAAAAGTTTGAAAGTCTTTGAAAGCTTTCAAGAACAAAGAAAAGAGTGACATAAGATTGTTTGAACTCTGTACGGACGATCACATCATTAAAGAAAGAACTTTTCTGAAATCCCTGAAGCTTGTTACAGTGGGGGAGGACTGATGGATCTCTATTTGACTTTTCTGCAGGCTAACTAAATAATAATACAGGCAGTTTTTAGGAAGAGAAAATTATTTTCTTAAATACCTTCAAAGAATAATTCTGGTATTTTTTTTTTTTTTTTTACATGCCAAGAGTTTGTTGATAAATCAAGACAATCATTGACCCACCCCTCAGTAACAGTAGTATGAAATGTGTGCGAGCATACTGAGTGACTGGTTGATATTTTATTGTACTTTTGCCATCATCTGCCCTATAGCTTGAAATTAGCTAGTTAGCTAAATCTGGTACAAAGCCTCTTTACTCTTCGGAGACTACTGTCATCTTGTACATTGTGACTGATTCAAATAAACTAAACTAAAACAGCTACAGAGGAGAAATAGCTAGTTGAGCCTTATCCAAGGGTAAAAAAAAAAACTAAGTCAGGTTCACAGGGGTGTTTTGCCGAATATGTTTTAGACACAGTTAGCGTTTACTTAATTCCTATTGATAGCTGGCAATCATAACCGTTTCTTAGGAAGGTAAGGAAAGTTTTACTATTGCAGGTGTGAATGATAGCAGAACAAAAAGGATAATGATTCAGGGTAAGTGTTACTTTGTGTGTTTGACCTTGAATTATCACCTGATGTCTACAAATATCCTCTGTCCATTTTCTTCTGAATTACTCAAAATTAGAAAGAACAGATCAAAACGAGTCTTACATCTAAATCCAGACGACCTTCATGTGAATCCACCATGTTTGCCTTGCTCCATATAATGTAGACATTTGCAGTGTTCCCATACAAACATCCTTCAGACGGATGTTACTGTGCAGGCTTACCTGGAGAAATGCATGGCCTTCTGACCAGCCACGCTGAAGTAAAAACTGGTGGTGTGTTTCATCTCATCTGTGTGTCCTGTGTCCTCTATCCAGTGGCCAATCGGGTTGCAGTAAACTCCATTCACCAAATTACTCTCATCATATGCACAACATCTATCATGACTTGGACCACTGCCTGGTGACAGAGAAGAAAGGACAGTTAATTAGTAAGCAATTATCACGTTTTGAACACAGGACTCATGAAAACATGATTTGATTGACTAATTCAGGTAGATTTTTCCCAGTGTTCATCAAGGGATAAAATGGACTGAATTACATGAGAGAGAATAAGCCACATTTCAAACATCAGGGACACAGAGGGAAACTTGCCTGCTTCTACTTCATGTTGAGAGAACATAACATCATTTCCACTATTTGCAAAAGAATACGTTAACTTTACAAAATGTGAGGTGGACTTGGCCACAGCATAATACTGCCATTAAAAAAGTGTTTTTGACTTGAGGACGAAGCCTATTCTTTAAACAGTCGATAGAAAATGCCAAGTGTCCCTGTTAAAATGCTGCCATTAAAAATGGCTTTTTTAAAAAGGCTATTATAAAAACATATTCCCCAACATACAAATGCAATAAACTCTTCAGCACATTTCCAGTGTCACTCTATCGCCATCTTGTGGCGCGAAGGATGCAGCACAAAAAATGAACCAACATGGCGTTGTTTTGTTGTCTTTTTCAACCTGACATATTATATTCTTAAACGCACGCAGCTAAACGTGCTGCAAGAGACGACAGTATTATTGTATTGTATTGTTGATGATGTTGTACCTTCCCAGATAAAAGCGCCTCTGACTCTTTTGATGAACTTGAACCACAGTGTGTCCCTGCACGGCTCTGCCAGCTGCACCTCTCCGGTCCACAGACACGGCTCATGAGTTGACAGCAGCTTCTGAGAGGCTTTCATTCGAACCGCTCTGCTCGGCTCCCATTGGCCCATTTCCTCACGCGAGCCCAAGACGAACACCTCGACATCCGAGGTCTCCGGAGTGAGAATGACGCCGAATCTAAATAACATTTTGACAAATCAGAACTAAATGGTGTGTCATCGACCGTCTTGTGGTAGCCTATTACGGCCTTTAATGTTACTCTTGAGTTAAATCCATGCGGACCAGAGTCAGCGTTGTCTCGCCTAAAAATAACAGGCACTATGGTGTACCGTGGTATTTTCATCCAAAGAGGGTATGAAGAAAAGAGGTCTCACTCAGTCAGAATTAGCAGGTACCAAATGACTAAGTCACTGTGAATTAAAATGATTGCCAATACTATCAACTAAATGTGTTTTAAACTCAAGTAACGCTTTAACAAAAGTATCTTCTTATAATTTCATACGTTTGAATTGGTATATGCTTACAGAATGGTCCTTCTGAGGATTGTATGAAGTACCGCGATCATGGAAGTTGTTGCCCAACCAAGACATTATCCCTTTTACCAACCATTTCTCTGTTTGTTAAAAAAAAAAAAAACTGATCAGATGAAATCTTTCCTATCTGTGACTGATAATATTTAATTCATATAAAACAGCTATAAATAGTTTTTCTTTGATATTCAGACACAAAACAGCAGAGCTTAGCTATTGTGTTTAAAAAAACAACAACCATCAGACACCTGTATGAATGAGCAGTATGATTTGTCACTGAGAAATTGTACACTCAAAGTAGCTGAATATAGCCTATGCCTCTGTCTGTTTAACGAATGATACCTTGTGTATAGGATACCTTGAACACCATGGTAGAATTTTGATGACATCTTTTACAACTTTTAATGGTGTTTAGCTGACCAAGATATAGACTTTTCTGATGAAAATAACTTAAAAATGATAAAAACCAGCATTCATCTACAGTTTAATAAGGGAATTCTACAGACAAATAGATTACGTGTTAGGTTAATTTTTTTTTAGAAAGTGAAGAATTCATGCCCTCATTCTGCCCTTTTATATATTAGAGGGGAACACATCAGTGAAGAAAGGGAGGCCTAGAACATGCCTTTTTCACCCTGACAAAGAACATGAGGAGTTTTTTTTTTTTTTTTTTTTTTTTTAGCCAGAGCTTTTAATTAAGCTAAAAGCAGAAGTTCTGTGAATAGGTCACATGTTTGTTATGCACATTTAGAAGCATGAAAAAACAAAATCAAATACACAGAAGACAAGTTTAAATGATTTACCAAATACTTTTCACTATAGTTTGACCAGAGGATTCAGGAAAGTTGCTGCTCAACAGTTGTCTGGCCCACTTATAAATTTAAGTTTTATTTGAAAAGGGACCGTGTACAATCTCACGAGCACAATCTACTCTTTTTGTCCCAGCATGAACCTTGCACCTTGGGGTGACCCGAGCTTGCTTGAATGCAGTGGGGAACACAACAGTTGACAGAGAGGATTTGATGATATAAATGCAGCATTAAGTGTTGAGGAAATACTCGGTTGTAGGCTTGATGGTATTGAGTCTGGGAGAACAGGTGGTGAACCGATACTCTAGCATGAGCTTCAAGACTATGATAGATTCACCAAAAGAGTTTCCTAAATAGTGATACTGTTCTCTATCTGATTAGGGATCAGATATGGGTAAGGTATTTCAAGCTTTGAGTTTCTTGCTGCGATTTCCTCACTGAGGTACGACAGCTCCGCCTGAAGTTCTTTAATCATCCTCTTAACAGGAGGCTCATCAAATCGTTCTTCTGGATAAGCACCCAAGGGAACCTGTTAAAACAACAACAACATTAAGTGAGTGCAATGTGTGACAGAAATAAAGTAAAAGTCGGTTCATAAACAACTGGCCTTACCTCATCAGTGTATTGCTCTGAAAACAGCCACAGTATTGCGGCAAAGATGGCAGTCTCTCCAACATCTGGAAGGGTCTTCAAAATAGTCTCCATGCTTGACTCACCCTTAGTGGTCGGAGGAGGTTTGTGCAGCAGGAGTGAACCATTGGGCATCCAGGAGTTGTAGTCGTACTAAATAATTTAAATAATTAAAATGGTTAATTTGTATGAATTACTTAAGCAATATATATAATTATACACAGCTGCTCTACTGTAGGATAACATTAAACAGTTGTCATAGTAAGCACATGCAGAACTGTTCTATGCATTTAAAGTGTTAAAACAAAACTAAAACTCTTACAAACATTTATCAAAATTCTGTTTCCCTTCACCTCACCTGTCCATTATTGACTGCAGCATGTTGAGCTGTAACTGTGAAGATCACCATGGTGATAAACTTGATCACTTCCTCAACAGCATTAAAGCAAGATGGAAACCCTGTTGGCAGCAAAAAATGATTATTAATAATCCCCCTTTACATACAGGTTGTGTTTATCAATTATTTCTTAATACGGTTGAAATACCTGAGGCTTTGTTTCCTAAGACGCCATGTGTGAATATCTCACTTATCCATTCCTGCAGCTCTGTGTCTTTTTTGATCTCATCGTCTGATGGGTAGTAGTACTCCACGACTGCCTTTACAAAGCTGGTAAAAATGACATGATTGAAAATAATGTGAATAACTAACATTTGCTCAGGGGGAGAACACAAGTTAGGCATATTAGGAATAGCTAACCCGTTGATGATGTTCCACAACTTCAGACCGTCATCCCTGTAGTAGAAGTTGGGGATGGAGTCCAGGCCTCGTGCAGTGATGTTGTCTGGCAGACAGAGAGAGCTGTAGGTCAGCTCAGAGAGAGCCTTACTCATGAGCACTGTCAGACCATCATATCCAGTGGAGCTCTTAAAAATAAAAGAGAAATAAAAAAAAACAAAGGAGAAAAAAAAACAACTGTCAAAGATGTAAAAGGCTAAAAATGAACATAACCAAATCTCAAAGATTAAGGAAAATGGATTTTGACGAGCCATACAATACTTAAAGCCCCACTGGGTCCAAAATGAGATGCTCGGCCTCCAATGTTTATGTGAAGAGTGTATCGAAAGTGTTGAAACAGCAGCTATAAGAGAGAGGAGGAGATATTTTCAGTTGACGCAAGATTCTAATGGCTCCTTGTCTCTTTTTACATTCGTTTAACTCACTCCTATTATTAATGTAAGAGGAGACACTCTTCCCCTCCTGTACCTTGTAGATAGGATGAATAACTGGGAAGCTGCGGAGAGTGGCAACAATGTAGGTCTCTGCCAGAAAGTGAGTCTTCATGAGGTGCTGCACCGCTTGGTGATCAATAATATCTGCATTTCTGATAAACATCTTTGCCAGCAGCCAGTCTGTCTCGAGGTCACTTGGCAGAAAGATGGGGCTCTGATCTGACTGTTGTTGAGACAGCTATAATGAGAGAACAAACATTTTATTCCAAGGCAAAGAACATTAAAACGACTTTCTGTAAACATAATGAAGCTCATTACTCATTCAATATGTGATTTAATGATTCAGATAATACCTGGATTGCAATTGGCTTCAGTTTATTTTCAGGGTTCAAGTATAACAAACAGAGACCAGCAGTAACATGCAAAGGTTCTCCATCATAGATTCTAGTTGGTATTCCCTCCATTATCTTCTGATCATAGAGGAATATTTTGCCTTTCTGTATTAGGAGAAAAACAATAAAACATTTTAGAGCAATCACAAGCTGTCTCTTGGGTAATAGTATATCAGGACTTGGGAAACAGTGACATGATTGCAATGGCTGAACATAGAAATCGTATGCCAAAACAAAGAGGATCACTATCAAAACCACTGATCTACCCCACCTTGATTTCATTCTGCAGAGAGCTTCCCTCTTCCAGGAACTGCTTCACCATTTGGTCTGTCACAGGAAAGTTTTGGGGAAGCTCTGAGCAGCTCTTGATCACATTTGGGTTGGCAGAATTCAGGAACTGGGATCCAAAGAAGTCGTCTTCTTTCCAATGTTCTGCAACATACTCTGGAAGAACAACAATAAACACGTCTAATGTAGACAATGAATGTATTCATGTCGTAAGTATAAGATGATCAGCAAGTATTGTCTTTGTTCATAGAACTAAAAAGAGTCAACAAGTTCAAATTATCGTCAAAGCTCACAAAAGCTCACAAGTCGATGAAGTTTCTTATCAAAAAATACCCTCCCATCCTGATACTGATCATGCATATAAACCCTGCTATTTTAGCCCTGCTTGGAACAGGCTGTTCCTGTTTCAATAGCTTTAAATGCAAGTGAGCTGTGTTTGACCACGCCCCTCTGGAAGGGCTTGAGTGGCTCTGGCTTTCTTGCCCACCATGCCCTATGTTTACAGTGGAAGGGCAGACTGAGAGGACAGAACTGACCCGTCATTTATGTGATGTCAAACACATGAGAAAAACAAGTATAATGCATATGAAAGCGTATGAACAACTGGAAACAACTAAGTGTCTGACTTGCAGACTTGTCGTCGTATTCGTCATGGTGGGCGAAAGATGTTTTATTGAAGTTAAGATACTTTTTATTAATTCACGTGATACACATCAAGGTACTGCTCAAATATAAAACCACACAACTTCTTCTAGCACCCACACTGATAGGTGTTGTTGTAACATTAATACTTTCAGGTAAGTGCATTTTGCATAAAAAGCAACCTTTAAATGAAATGGTACCTGACATTGTTGTCTTTTTGCACCAGAATATTTTTTTCATGTCTTCAATGTTTTCCCATTTTTCTGAAGATCCCAGCAGCCCCTTAAACTTCAGTTCCAGACCCCTGAAGGAAGACGAGGGGAAAAAAAGGAATTACACAACTACGCACCCATAACAATGTTTTAAACTGAGTTTTGCCTCAAATTGAAATGTATTAAAACCCCTCCATTGTTCATGTTATATATTTTTTTAAAGACTTACGTTATCTTTTGTGTATTGGCTACTTCTGTTGATCTGGACTCAGAGAAGCGGACCTCAGCTGGGAGCTCTGACGGACTATTGAAATGGCTGATATGGCTCAGTCCTTCAGACAAAATCTTCCATCTTGTTAAAAACACAAATGGGCAAGAAAAAAGTTCATGAAAGCATCTGAGACCAGAAGTGAAGTTATTCATACATATTATACTATAGAAATCAAGACTTACTGATAGAAGCTTTTTTTCGATGTCAGCTCTTGTTTCCGGTGCTCAATCAGCAGCGGATGGTCATCCTCAAACACCTTCATGGCTTAAACACAAAATGAACATGACAGAGACCATCAAGTTTGTAACAGAAATGATCAAAACATGTAGGCCTATACTCATGTAAAATATTTATTGCCTTATTTATTTATATATGAAAATCATGTTTTCAATGCATCATTGTGGACTGAAAAGCAGACCTCTCCCTCCTCTCAGCTCCACTAGCTCGCCCCTGGAGATCCATCTGTAACAGGGGAAAAGAAGAACGTCCTCCTCTGGAGTGGTCACCAGTATTTTGGTGCAGAACCACTCGTCTTCCGGGAGAATTAAAAAAGGGTCTTTCTCCACCTTGAGCAGCAGGAGTTTCCCAAGAGATGAACTGGTTTTCAGGATGTAGGTCCCCACCTTAGAAAGAAAACACATAAACATTTAATGCAAATACTGTGTCAGTTGAAATGTTTACATGACACCAAGCTTCAGGCTGTCTTCATCTTAAACAGGAAGTAACAGAAAGCAATGCAATTTAAATGTTCCACACAAACAGTACTGTGATCATAAGATGGTATGGTTGACATACTATATTTACATTCAACACAAATATTTGATGAAGGTGCACCAATGGGATAGGAAATCAGGTGAATTCTAAGGTGAAACAAGTGTGAATAAAGTTTAGATTATTTGGAACCCCATAAGCTGCAGCATTGTGATGTGTTGATAGAAGTACCATAAGCCATCTTAGCATATGTCCTGTTAATATGTTTCTTCTCTGTAAAATGAGTATAAGGAGTGACCAAACATCCATCCTAGCTTTGCTGAAATAAAAGACTTGTTTTGAACAAATGTAGGATATAACCTCTTCTGTGCATTATAAAATAAAAACGTACAGTACTCACTAGATTTTTTTTATGTGACCTTGATCTAAAGTCAAAATTCAGTTGGAACTTACTTTCCCAGTTGTAAAGTCGATACCAAAGTTGTCCAGCTCGGTTCTTTCACTCTGCCCTTTCTCTCCTAATAAGGTGACATGAATGTGATCAAAAGTTCCTCCATATTTCATGTCACCTGTTTCCACCTCCAGTTTGTACTCAGGCATGACTGCTCTGTAAAAAACGAAGAAAAAAGAAGAAGAAAATAAACAGAATCTCTATAATGGGAAGTGAATCTTCCACTCTCAATAGAAAAAGTTTGACCACCAGTGTTTTTTTCTTTTCTGTGTCTTTGTGTCAAAGCTGCTGCTCGAGATTTTCCTGAAATGTGAAGACTTCTTTGATACTACCTGGGGGTGTTGGTTCCCTTTCGTTCCCTCCCCCCTTATTTCATAGTTTGATGGCATTTCCCAGTCTTTCACATCTGGGGGTGATGTGACACTGAGCAATGTTGAATTTCTGGTTTTGAATGAGCATGTAAAGATCAAGACCAAGATTAACTTTATTTTTGTTCCACAATGTTAGAAATGTGTCTTAGGCTTATCACACATACCAAACATAGACACATATTTACAACACAACAGTTCTGACCCTTTCATAGCAGGTTTAGTGATAAAACCACCAACCCCTAGAATTCCTTAACACTAACTTGTTCAGAGGTGCTTTCCTTGCCCAAGAAACAAGATGATAAAATACCTTCAGATCTGCAGAGTTACAGACATTTTAATATGCAGCTTGACTCTTTGGACCTGCTGTACATTTAAATACCTTTTTGTTAATTTCTTCACATTTATAGCTGGTCAGTTTATTTCTCCCCAAATAAAACCTTTTCTGACTCCAAGATAAAAAAGTAGTAGTTTATCCGATGTGAATCCCTTTAATAGCATTTTTGTGTGCTGATCTTTCCACTTAAAAGAGCATGCCTGTCACCAAAGACAAACTGTTGTGACTCTGTAGGATGACAATACTCTGCTTACTGTCTGCTCAGGTGTGGCACTTTTAGTCAAAGTGTTTTTCAATCATCAGCAGAAACATGTGCAAAGTCACTCAAAACAATGGAAACATATATTAGCAGTGGTATGTATGTTTAGTCGGTTAAAAAAACAAACAAACAAACAACTAAATGAAGACATAAATCCATCAAATGTAACCGGCACTGGAACAGAGACTCTGTCATAAACCTAAAACACTAAAAGGCACCACCTTGTGTCGCTGTTTGGTACTACAATGTTATTCTGACTGTTCCAACATATCAAACTTCAATTTCTCCATCTTCAGGAGAAATTGGGAAATTAAAGGGTTATCATTATAAGCACATGGGCCAGTAAATTACCCTTAATATTGCAAAAAAAAATAAAAAATGTTGAGGACATATTTTGAACTTGAGTCTAGGAGTTCCCAAACTTTTCAGCCCATGACTGCTAAAACAACGGTGCTAGCATCTGGGGACCCCCATTGACCCGAGCACAACAGTCCAAACAGAGACGCTAGAGGCAGAGCACATGTCATCTCTTAAACTAAGACTCCAGTCCTGATGCAGTGATGTTGACTGGCAGACACAGGGAGCAGTAGGTCCATTCAGAGCAGATAGACTCGAGGGTTTAAAAGACACTTTAGTTTAAATAAAGTTGGAAGCCCTGTCTTTTCAGAAATTAACAGCAGAGATCCATGATATTTTGGAAACTGAGTTAAGGGCAATCATTTTCATTCAGAGACGGTCCATCCCAAGACATCAGTAGGCTATCTGAACTGAGAGAGAGAGAGGGAAGATAAAAGCGTGTTTGTTTTCAACATAGGATCAGGGAGCAATGATCAATTTTTCAAGGATTTCAGAGAAAGCAGCATCTAGCAATCAATGACTTCATCCCTTTCTGTACATTTCCTTGATTGAGTCAGATTAGAAACTTGAGAAAGTTGCAAATATCAGTTTAAAGACAATGGTGACAAAAATACTGGATTTTTGTCCATTTAGTTGTAACATAGTGTCAAATATGCAAGCACATGTCCCCCATGATGCCTACCTAGCTACATGAACTGGCACAATCCCCCCCCCCCCCAAACATCTGACACACTATAAGTGAGTATGCTCTGTTTATTAAGTGATGACGCTTGTAGGCCAAGAACAGACTCCTTCCTGTTATCCAAGCACCAACAAAGAAGAGCTTCAAAGACAAGACCAAAGAAGGCTGTATACACTTTATTAAATAGTCACAAGTCAAGTGCATTATTGGACTGTCCTTCTTTTAATATTCATCCATTCTTACTAACGTACTTCAAACATGTTTGCATAGGGGTGAACTGTATAGGGATCAGAAAGAGTAGATTAGAGTGTCGCATGTTAACATTAGAGGGATTAGCAAACCTTGTGTAAAGTGCCGGCATAAAATCTGTGACACAGAAAAAATGCAAAATAACAACCATGTGCTTTCTCCCAAGGCTACTGCTGGAAGGCAAGAATAGTGAAAACATAACAACTCTCCTTTCTCTGAGTTTTATACAGAATCATATTCATCTATTGTGCACATTTGTCTTTAAGAAAATAGACTTACTTTACCAGAATAAGGGATTCATTTGATCACAAACCCATGCAAATCTAAATCTCTTTATTTCTTCTCCTCTACACAGGGACAACAGGCCCGTAATGCGGCAGGAAGATGAGTTGTTTCATTAAGGCTTTTTAAAAAAATCTAGTGCGATACATGAAGTGTTTAATGTTTTAAGAGACAGAAAATTGCAACATCCATATAATACCGGAGTGAGTTTAGTGCAGTTTCTGGTGTGTCTGTCAGTGGTTCACGTGACGGAGGACGCGGCGCAGCGAGTGTCCGTCGCGTGCGCTGCACATGGCAGGAAGAGGTACAGGCTCCGTCTTGTGTTCCACTGAGTTGAACGGGCACTTTTTAAGGTGGTCCGACATGCTGGGGAGGTCGGTGAAACCCCACGACAACACCGGGCTGAAGGCAGTGGTGAATCTCCACACCTGTGAGAGGAAGAGAAAAGCAGCTGTTGGAAGGACGGAGGCACTACATGACATGTCTTCAGGATCCTTCAATTGTTACGTTGCCATTTCTGAACAAGTCGCACGTAAAACTACACACCAAAACACAATGTCAACATTTAAAGCATCATTGCAGTTGCCTCCCCGTTTCAAGCACAGTTCAAACACCACAGATTCAATAATATAAGCTGTTGATGTAACAGCTTTTTAGATGCTGGTGAGTTGACAGAACGGGGTAATGCTTCCATTTGCACTTCTCCTTTCTCGTCTTTGTCCTCATTGATGCTCACTCTGAAAAGGAGTTGGCTCAAGGTTCAGCTCTCGTTCACAGTTCGCAAAAGCTGATTTTAAAACTAAGTTCACGCGGCGCAAGAAGTGAACTAGTTCACGTTCATTTTGTCCTTTTTCCACAGCTGCATGAGCAACTCTCCAATAGCCTCTGTCGTTGTGATGATCATTTCACTTAAATGTTCCCCAAAATCGAGGCCAGCCATAAACTACACGGTTTTTAAAAATGATTGCTTTTATTTAATATTACTGTAAGTGTCAAATCCATACAGGACAGGGGGAAGAGGCGTGTGTTCAACTGTAAATTTTTAATTCAACACAAGGTAAATACTTAACACATTTGAATCACTCTTCCCTGAACAGATGGGTTGTCACTCTATTTACATTTAAACCGGTTACAACTGTATACAGACTAAGGGAAGCAGAGAACAGGGAGACCCTCAATAATAAATACTGACTGTAAGGTGATGAAATGAGCAGGACCAATCTTCCATCTGAGTGTCAAACTATTCCTTCCTTTGAGAAAGTGTATTTATAGCTACGAGGGCCCCACTTTAAAAAAAAAGTGTCTCCAGAAACAGCTTCAACATTTTTTGATTCACTTTTCTGAACAATTATAAATGCAAAAGCACAACCGTTTTTGTTTACTAGTGAGCGGTGAATTTGTGACATACAGTAGGTTTGAAACGTGGGTCATCTACTCACTCTGTTTTTGGTCTGCCACGACACAGTGCCAGGAGCGCCAGGAACGTGTCTCCGCTCCCACTGAAGCTCCACTATGCCTCTGGTCTGCAGCAGACTGGCACACACGTCCCTCATGGTCCGTGACACTAGCGACAGCTGGCAGAGGCTGAAACTGTCCAGGAAGCCGGCAATGTGCCACAGGATCTCAATGGGAAGCCCGCTTATTTGGTCAGACTTTGAGTCAGTTGGGAGGTTGGCCCTAGGGCAAGGCTGAACCCCGAAGGACCTGAGATGCTTCTCGTGAATTACTTTTGCTCCCTGGGTGGACGGGTAAAACCTCCGCTGGGAAAAAGTGCAGCCGTAATAAGCCAGAGGGCAGCGGTGCTCCATCCAACCGTTGAGGCCGGCGTGAATGTCACCGTGGACGTTTGTGAAGTGGGATGAGAACTGGTCCCGGCGGAACGGCTGAGCGCAGACGAAGGGGAACATGTGCTGGTAGCGAGGCTTAGGGGGGAGGTAACGGTTATGTGGGACCGCCTCCACCTCCAGAGCTTCCAGGACGAGGCCCAGACGAAGGGTGCAGAAGGGGCTGGGGTACGGGAGCTGGGGGGCGGCGTGGTCGCAGGCGGGCGCAGACGCCATGTCGCCCACTCTCGTGTTTGTTACCAAGATGGCTGCGGGGAAAGTGAAAGTCTGCGTGCCAAAGTCGACGCGAAAGCCGTCGACGTAGACCGTATCGGAGATCCTTCTACACTCCCTGGACTCCTCTAAGCAGAAGAGCAAGGCTGCTGTGATCAGATCGATCTCCCCAAGACCCATGGGATCATCCTCCTGCTCCAGGTCTGAGGTGTCCACTGCTTTGTCTTCCATCTTGGGACGTACTCTACAAAGAGACCTGTCTGGGAAGAAACCTATCCGACCGTTTGGTAAGGAACAAGATCCCTGGCCCCTAAAAAACTGGTAGTTGTGGAACTTGCGCTCTTGCGTGTGGCTTTCTAAAAGAACTAGCCCCCTGTCTTCAAGTACCACATGAGCGGCCCTCTGAGTCGCACCCTGGCTGACGTAAACTGGAGCGATCATTGAAGGAGTGACGCCGGCATTCAAGTCTTGTTGCACCTCACCAGGGCCGTCTGCTTCCGGACAGGTCTCGGCCGCTTCTGAAAGAGGTCTATTTGCTGTGTTTAAAATGTTAACATCCGGTTCTCTTGGAGTCTTTTCTATTAAACAGCTGGAACAAACACTTTGCTCCTCCAGGTCTTTTAAATTCAGTCCTTCGGTGACCATGGGCGTTCTCTCTTCCAGTCCATTCTGAAGATCTCCATTACTCATTTTGTGCAAAGCAGCTCCTCTGTCTGCACACTCTGTGCCACTCTCAGAAGAGTTGGCCATGCTTACCAAGTCTAAAGCAGCACATAAGCTTCTCGCTGTCTCAACTGTGGCTTCATAAAGTTTACCAAAGTGCTCCTCGTTCAAGCCATTAATTCCACTAGCTATTTTCTCCTTTGCCGAGCCTGGTGGGGGAGCTTCAGGCTGATTTGAGGATAATGACTGTGTGGGTGACTCAATAAAGGTCGAGGCTCCGGGAACAAGCAGCTCTCTCTCTGCCGTCGGTGTCATGGCAATCACCTTAAGGGACTCCAGTAATGTACGCTGGTCCTGCAGAGCGAGTGCCATGTCGAGCTGCTCTGCTTCCTCCACCCCGCGGCTCAGGCTCTCATAGGACATATAGTCCAAGCAGCTCACGGGCCATCTGTTCCACTCCATAGTGCAGCACACCACTCCAGCAGGACACACCTCGAGGTGTGCGTACATTTGATTGCGCTGCAGGCTGGCGGGGCAGCCGTAGCCAACGTTCAGGCACGGGACCCTCACCAGTGGGCACAAAAGGTGGTGCTCTACAGCTTTGCAGGAGTGAAACACAGCCCCACACACCAGAGGACAGGAGATAAGATCACAGCTAGTGCCTGGCTCAGGTCTGACCATGCATCTCTGGTTAACACAGGACATGCAGTGGACATGGTCCTCCTCCATCTTCAGACCCGAGGGTGTTGTCAAGGAATCCAGTTTTCTGGGATTAGGAGAAAACAGAATTGTCTTATTATTTAAGATGAGACAAAACTCTTGTTTTAACAGACTTCTATTGAGGAAATAAATGCTGGTTGGATAACGGAGGCGCGAAAATCTGTTTTACCCCTGTGTTGTACATGTTTTAATACATTTTCTTTTTTGTTTTAAATGACAGACACCATATGACTGATGACTCAACTGGTGCCAAAAGTCATTAGTACATCGAGCACAACACTCCTTATACAGCTTAGGTCATGTCATGAATCACTGCAATAATCACTGCCAGCCACCAGATGTCACTGTTAGCTGAGATTCATGCTTCAAATCTTCTTTTTTCCAGCACATTTAGGAAGAGAGCTCCAAAACTTCTATTGCTTTGTCCAACAAAGAACAACGACATCTTGACATTTTACACAGGACAGGTCGAGGGAGTCTTATGGAAAAATACACGAAAACAACACCACGAGTACAGACAGTGCTGTAAGAGAATACAAACTAAGTTGGAAGAAAAAGTTTTTGTCTATATTCCTTATAATCTAATATATGGCTAAAAAAAAGTGTGACAGTAACTGTTCTAAATCTGATACTTTATTCAAAAAAGTTTCAATAAATAAGTCCTTTATTGAATAAAATTCAATAAAGGACTACTTCAATAATGGCTATGCAAAAGAATAAAGCATCTATTGTGTGACACACACACACACACACACACACACACACACACACACACACACACACACACACACACACACACACACACACACACACACACACACACACACACACACACACACACACACACACACGCACACACACGCACTGTTGTCCCGAAACCAATACCTTATTAGGGAAGCTTCCCAGCTCGATATCAATGAGGTCGAGACCTCTCCTTTTTCTATTCTGGGCACATTTCAAGAGGGACTGCTCCTCAGACCTAAACAAACAAACAAACAAACATGATTGAATCACTGAAAAGACACTTTGTGATCTTTGATTGACCTCTGCTTGTATACACATGGTACAGTTTCCTCTCAGTAGGACAAGAACTTTATGATTTCCTATGCTGACTGAATTTAAAAAATAGTGACACTAACACGGTGAATATAATGAATCTTATAAATATTGATGAACATGTTAAATCTGTTCTTTGTGGGTATTTATCCAAGTACATCCATCGTGGTTGACATTTAATTCACGTTAATAAATATGTAGACGTAGTGTGAACACGCTGATCAATCCTCTCTACTCATTGTCTGTATTAAATAACTTGACTAAACTAATTATAAAGAATAGTTTTTAATCAATGCGTCACAAAAAAAAACAGCCTGATTTGCATCAGAAACTAAATGTCATCCATTGTTCTCACGCTATAAATAGAAAATGTAACCAAAACTCCATCCTGTAATAGGCTATACTATCTAACTGACGATGTGTTGTGAGTAATAGATGTAAATAAAAGAGCTAACCCTCCTAAAGCTCCTGACTGTTTAACTATACTTACAAGATGCACAATGACAACAGAGGATAACATGGGAAGAAATTACTTTTCTGTACACTAGCTTGGATAAACCTTAACACTGCGTGCCAGTTGTTGTCAAATGGTCTGTCTTTGTTCCAGCTTGTTTTGATAACAATGGTGACGTACAGAAGGATGCACTCGACAGTCGGCGAAAGGCTGGCTAACATCAGCTAGCTCGCTAGCTCGGAAGTTAACAACACTTACTAAACTTAACTAAATAATGTTGCGTTAGCACGCCAGAGGCTTCTCACCTTATCGTAGCGTTTATAGACAAATGTCTGACCCGGTATGTTTGGTACCAACAAGCAAAATACAACTCGCTGATGCCGAGGTTACCTTTGTGGAGGAACTGCTAATTCCAGCTAGCTACAGTATTTTTTTTTCCCTCGGTCTGTTTTTTTTGTTCCCGGTCCAAAACTTTATTGACAAAAATGTAATCAAACATGATTTATCGTTTCCGGTGTTCTTAGCGACTCTCCTGTGAACATGAATTAGACAAGAGGGAAAAAAATAAAATAAAACAAGACATAGAATAGGGATGCGTTGTGTTGATGACAGTGATAGAAAAATCAAAATTCCGAAGGAAAAGAAGTTGGAAATGTATAAAGATGTCAAAATGTAGGTCTTTTAAAAGAAGATTACATTTTAAAAGTTTTTTTTAACCCCCACCCTAAATTGTAAAAATACACAAAGACTTATTACGTTCAACGTTGCGTCACTAAGTCATATGATGACAACTATCTCACTCGCCTATAGCCTATTAAATAGACTAATTATTGGCCAATAGAAAAAGATTTAGATTTGGTGACAAACACTTTTTTTTTGTTTTACTGCATTTAATGTCATTTATAATCCTATATAATTATGCAGACTATGGCAAACGAACAATAAAAAAACCCAAAGATAATATTATGTATGTATTATACTTGTCAGATCATGTATTAATGACAATGTGATAACAATTAAAACGTGTTATCGTCTGATGAACATTCACAGAAAAAAATGGCTTACTTTTTTTTTTTTCAAATCACTTCATGTCTCTCACAGCCTTTTTTTTTTTTTTTTTTTTTTTTAAATAACAAGCAATAACCTGAAACAAGCAGAGGAGTTCGCTGTTGCACTGTTTTTTCTTTTTCTTTAAGTGGCCTCCACAACTTGTGGTTCAACTGTGTGCCTCAACTCACTGTTGTGAGACGCCACGTCTCGAGGTCGGGGTCACCTACAACACCGCACCCCCGGAGCTGGAGGAGCTGACTCATAGACACAGTAGCGACACTTGACTTTAAATATGGGGGGGGGAATGCATGCAGACAGAGAGACGATCCCTTTATTTGGTTTAGAATAAAATATAATAAAAACTTTTAACAATAAAAGGAGGGTACGAAATTATACTTTCTTGAAATCAATGACACAGTGGGCTTTTACAAAAAAGAAATTGACAGTGTGTTTTGTAACTCAGATTCTCTTTGTACCACAAGGGGACATTGGTTTTGCAGCAGGAGCACACAGAAAATACAAGGACAACTTAAATAGTCAAAACATCTTCAGATCGACTTAGAATGTAGGCTATATTGTATTAAACCATATATTTAATTGGATTTAGGATGAGAACAAAAATGCAATCACAGCTTCTGCCCGGATTTTCTCTTACATGATGTTTCCAATTGTATATCTGTAAATCCAAAGAAAAATGGCATGGCAACTTTTATGATTCATTGGATATGTGCGTCATTTGAGGCTTAGTGGCTGAGCTTGGCGAGCATACAACATGTCATATGTTCTTACCGTTAATACTAGTTGGATTGGTGAATAAGTTAAGTGGATCATTGATACACTTGACCACTATAGAGCTTTGAACTATCCCACCCACCTGTTTCATGGAGGTATCTAGAGTTGAAATTCAAATTTTCCACTCCGAGTTATTTTTTAGATTGTTTAATGGGATATTTAAGTAGCAAAACGATCATTCATTTTTGGGGATTTTGTTTATGACATGCCATGTTTTTTCCACATGAAATGACTTGACTTTGATTTCTTGTTTTGACGAAAAAGTTAGACGTGGATTTTTTTTTTTTGGTCAAACAAAACATGTCAACCACAGTTTCAGTGAAAGACTGCAGTCTTTCGAAAAACATGTTATATTGATCGCTAGATCTGGGATAAATAAATCATCTTGCAGACCAAGACCTTATTGGATTATTATTGATATCAGGTTGACTGCAATTAAAGCCCCATCAGCAGTTGGATAGGTCTATGACTTTACAAATAATTGAAACTTCATCAACCTCCAACCAAACGCCAGGTAGCGCTGTGCAAACCGCTGATCGCTCTCCATGGTGCTAAAACCATTAACTGCAGCTTTTTTCCCCAGGAGCTCTATTATAAGCCATATGTAGGGAGTCGTATGAGATCGTTTAATATCTTCTTCTAATTTACACACGTTTTAGTGAGTAATCACAAAATGAAATGGGGTAAGCCTAAACTTTGCCAAAACATGATTATTGAAAGACTGAATATTAAGTTGCTACTGATGTTCAGTAATATTAGAACAAAGGTTACTATGGTCTAACATTGTTCAGACGTAGCTGAATCTCTATTTCACTTATCACTCGTGTATCGTAAAAACAGGCCTTCACATTTTAAAGTTACTAAAATAGTATATCGTGCATGAAATAACTGCATGTGCATTGCTGTGTTTATTGAATTCATGTAAAAAATGACATTTCTATAGACTGAGTTCGCTTTCATTTTAACTTATGAACAAAATGCAGGTCTTCCATTTTTATTAGGCGGACATAATTTAAGGCTTTAGATGATAAAATCTGTATCGAAGGCGGAATGGGGGTCTACATGTTCACGTTTATGAGAGAGAGAGAGAGAGAGAGAGAGAGAGAGAGAGAGAGAGGGAGAGAGAGAGAGAGAGAGAGAGAGAGAGAGAGAGAGAGAGAGAGAGACGATTCAGCCTAAGGACCACGCGCCACAGAAGACGGACGAAGGCACGCGACATGTCTCAAGGATTCAGGTAAGTTTGATGCATTGTACATAATTTCCGACCCTATCGTGTTTGATGTGAAAAAGACAATGACAAAATAATCAAGGTAACGCAGGCTACTGAGAAACACCATTCATGTCATTGTTACAGATACTAGTTCAGTTTGTGGATCTATCCATGAATTGTTACGGTTATAATTATTATCAAACCATGGACTCTCTGTTGCATGACGGATAAGCACGCTATTGGGTGAGTCTAAAACATACGCACCTTCGTGTATAATCTGTATGTATAATTCCTATAGATGTCGTTAAGGGAAGGATTGTAGTTTCTCGGTTTCATTGCAAATGGTGAACAATGTGTGTGAGAAGGTAAGAAGTGAAGGAAACATTCCCTGACACGTCCTTGTAACGTGTTTGGAAAGCGCGCTGTCCACGGTGCTGAAATCTGCTTTCTCAATGGAAAACGAGCTCAGTGCATCCCGCCTCTTTAAGATTTCATTTGAAATGTACAACATTTTGCTGTGGAGATTGTGGTTGCTCCAGAGATACCTAATCCCATAAAAATCCCATTTGGAGAACCACAAAAGCCCGCGGTCAGGAAGGGTGCGTTAAGTGCCTTGCTCAAAGGCACTTCAGTGAAAAGGGCGCTATACTGTTGCCTGCTTTAGGAAAGTACAACAGGACGTGTATGCAAATGAGCATGCGTGCAAAGTCAACTCTTCCTATATAAACCCAGAGCACATCTGCTCTTGTTTCTTACTTGTCTAAGCAGTTTGTGTCATTCTTCTGCAGGTGCACGCGGAACTGCCCCGGGTCTCGTGCTCGCAAATCATGGTCGCTGGGATAATCGTGGATGTATCGACAGACAGCAGCTAGTATGCCTATGCCTGCGCTGTTGGCACGGCTCACGCGATGTGGCACACCATGGCACGCTTAAAGATGGGTCTCTTCGCAATCCTGTTTCTCCCCACATTATTCTTCCGCGTCCTCGTGTTTTCCCACAGCAGCGCCATATACGAGAGGGCGGCGGTCCCTCGCGCAGTGTCCCGCTCCGTGGCCCGCATGGACGGAGACGTAATCATCGGCGCCCTATTCTCCGTGCACCACCAGCCATCTGCGGAGAAGGTGGCAGAGCGGAAGTGCGGGGATGTCCGCGAACAGTATGGCATCCAGAGAGTGGAGGCCATGTTCCACACCTTGGACCGGATCAACGCGGATCCGAACCTGTTGCCAAACATCAGCCTGGGTTGTGAAATCCGGGACTCTTGCTGGCACTCATCTGTGGCCTTGGAGCAGAGCATTGAGTTCATCCGGGACTCCCTCATCTCCATTAGGGATGATAAGGATGGGTCCAAATGGTGCATTGACGGGACCCCATCCCACCAGCCTCCACCCTCCAAGAAGCCCATCGCTGGAGTGATTGGACCCGGATCCAGCTCTGTGGCCATCCAGGTGCAGAACCTCCTGCAGCTCTTCAACATCCCTCAGATCGCATACTCTGCCACCAGTATCGACCTCAGCGACAAGACTCTGTTCAAATACTTCCTGAGGGTGGTGCCCTCTGACACCCTGCAGGCCCGGGCCATGCTGGACATCGTCAAGCTCCACAACTGGACCTATGTGTCTGCGGTGCACACTGAGGGTGAGACCCTGACCTAAATATTTGGAACATCATCATCATCATATGCAACAGCCATGTTGTCACTTTATCATCCTTCATTGTGCTGTTTTTGATCATCCAAGACATACTGTCAATATAAACAACATTGAGTTCTGAGTTGGGGAGACGGCCACTATTTTTAGAGATAAGTTAGTCTTTGAATTTTTATTTAAAAATGGCCTCTTATGGATAGACTTAGAGGTTGTTTTTTTAGGTTGTTTTGTGCAACCTTGAAAGTTGAAACATAAGACGGGAAAAAAAAAGTGCATTAACCAACCACATGAAGGTTTCAGTACCTAAATCCTCAAACAATCCCAATGAAAGATATCCAAGCAGGCAGACTTGATTTCAAAGAACAGCCCTCAAGACGTCTCTTTGACTCTTTAAATGTGTGCAGCATGTCGTAGCATAATAAATCTCCTTTAAGATTTAAAACAGTCTGGAGTTCAGTTGTAGTGTATGTGGACATTACTGAAAGTATCCTCCCACACATGCTAAACATCATGCTGCTGGTGTGTGTGCAACATTGTTACTGCAAGAGCAGGTTGTGATTTTTCTCTTTTGTTTCTATGAAATATGTGCTGATATTTTTTCCTTCTTCTTGGTGCCTTTTGTACAATATATTTGTGCACAGTGTTTTCCATATCATACTTTAAACTTGTGGACATGTTGCCATGTCACAACAGTTGGAGTGGATTTTATTGGGACTGTATTCAATTTATCAACACATAATGCAACATTAATTTGAAGTTGGATTGAAATCATTAAATTTCTTTTACAATGATTTACAAACAACACTTTTCAGTCCTCAACTCATTCCTTAACTCCCTAAATATCTGGTGAGACATATTGCCTTCAGGTTAACTTGTGCATCCAACAAATATCTGCTCTCTGGGCTGTTCTGGTTTCTGAATCAAAAGCTGAAAAACACTACACTGTAAAAGTGTTTTAATCGTTGTAACGCAGCAAAATGTGGAAACATCCAGCCACTGTACGTGGAAGTGCTTGGCTACACCACCACCTCTGAGGACCTGTGGACTCTTGGGGAGTGTAAAACATCTTTGGAAAGTCTATTATCGTCAGGTGCATGAGCGAGGCTGGTAGATGAAGAGAGGGAGTTTGGGAGCTGTAGTACCTGGAGGCATAACTAGGTGGCGTCAGCTGTCTGACCTTCAATAAACCTGCAGGAGGATCCTCTGGGAGTCGAGTCATAATTTAAGAGTAATGAAAGACCAATTAGGGGTAGGATGGATGGATTTGATTGCAAGCAACATTATCCACCCAAAAAGCAACAGTGAGTGATATAAGTAGGGTACTTTTTGAAAATTGTTTAAGTATAACATTTTAAGATTTAGTTGAAAGTAAATTGTGCCGTTTTCTTTCTATATACAAATTCTTTCTGTAGGTGCAGATTTAAAAAAAAAAAAAAAAAAAAAAAAAAAAAAAAAAGTTTAAAACTCACTTCCCAGCACATTTTTTCTAAAAGAATCACATACATAGCTCCTTGTTCTTAAATTCCTGATGTCTCTGAAATATTGGTCATATATGGCTTGGTGGACAGTTTTCTCCCTTCCACCACCTCAAGCAAGTTATAAATGCAGCCTGTTCCCGTAGCAACAGCTAAGGCTGTGAAAATGCATAAATTACCTGTTTTGAATATCATCAGTCTGCTAGAAACACTCAAAGCAATGTTTTTCTGTGGTCATTGTCAAACGGGCTGTTAACTAATGCACCACCACCCACCTGTCTGCAGCCTGGATGGAAAGAGTGAAATAATTGGAGAATATTATTTCCATTTAGCGGTTGGAGAATGAAATGAGGCAAATGAAAAAAATAAATAAAAAGACTATTGAAAAAGCAACACATGGGTCCACCGTGTGCCTTAATAAATGCGAGGAACTGCATTACTGTGATGCTTATTTCAGCTGTGCTCACGCAAAAGAAACGCACAGCACATACGGAGTGTATTTTCTTGTAGCCCCGGGGAATGCACAACAGGCTATATAGAGAGGCAGAAACCCCTTCCATAAAATTGAGTGGCAAAACAGGGGGCCACATAATAAGGAAACTATTTGCTTACAGCGCGGTCAAGATGGGACTTTTTTTTGTTGCATCAGGCAGAATGTAAGCTTTTTTTCGAATTCATGGGCGCAGTTTTTTTGTAGGTTTTTTCTATCTGGCCATTTTGCTCTGATGCTACACTTACAGTAGGGTGATTAGAAATGCTGGGAATAAGCTACCGCCATGTTACAGGTTGAGAGTCTATAAATAAAGGAAATACAACATTTCAACCAAATAAAAGGGAGGGGGTTGCGATAATTGTAAGTAAAACAAGACATATTTTAAGTTAATAAATATTATTAGTAAGCCACAAATAAACATTTACATTTAAATATACCTGCCTTCTAATCAAAAATAAGGTATCTGAAATCTAACTTTTTCAGGAGTTATATAGTATTCGATAATAATAACTTTTGAATAGTAAAGTTAGCTAGAAATTGGTTTAATGCCCACTTAGCTGTTAGATGTGCTAATTAGTCTACGCTAATTAGTTTACGTTGTTTTTAGTTGAGATATGGCTTCGTGATTATTTAATTCCTTATCCACTTTCTTTTGACTTGCTGATTTATTGAAAATTGAAGAGATTAATGTTTTTCAGACTCACTTTATTGCTTTGTCTTCAACCTTTGAATGCAGGAGTGACAAACCAATGCACTGAAATGTTGTTGCACATCTTTGCAACGACATTAAAGGATTGCACTCTATTCGAAAGAGAGCGGCCATCATGTAAATTTGGTAGATTAAAATAGTTGAACCAATACAAAGGAATATAACTGCTGTCTGAAGCCTGTCAGTTACAGCATGTGACAGGCCCCTGACCAATCCATATGAGGCCATCAGGGACCTTAGCAAAGGCAATTTAACAACAAATGTTTCAGATATGTACGGCGAGATGCTGCTCACTTCCCTTTGACATGCACAAACGCACATACACACACGCACGCACATATGCAAAGACACATACACGTGCACACACACACACACACACACACACACACACACACACACACACACACACACACACACACACAAGTTCAAGCATGCACAAATGATTGGATTGTCTGTGTAATCCAGCTCTCATGCTAAAGAGCCCTGGGCTTTACCAACAATCCTGATCGTGACACATTAGTCAAGCCGCTGCAGTCTGAATGGAAATAGAAGATTTAAACTCAAACAGCTTTGCAAAGGCGTTTGATTGGGTTGGTACATGTGCAGTTAAAACAATGACAGCTATCTTCTTCAACCCCCTTTTGACTTTGATTGCAATCAATAGCCAGGAAACCGTCTTCTGCAACACTCATTATCAGAGGATCAGCTCGGTCTTTACTTGAAGCACTGAGCTTGTGCTGTGGGCTTTAAGCAAATCATTGATTTTGCAAAAGAGACATGATTATACATGACAGTTTTTTTTTTTGGATGACAGTAATTAGACTCCTACTTTAAACATTTGTGTAAGTAACAAGGCATGTAAACATTGACTGTCACCTCAATCAAAGAGTAGCTCTTTATTTTGAGTATCTAATTAGGGAAACTACCTCAGATAACAATTTATCCATATCCAGAAAGTCTTATTTTTCATAACCTGGCTTTATTCATACATTTCAAATGGAAACAATAATTTTTTTCCCAGGCATCGTCTTACTTTTTTAACAAGTTCTTTATCACTTTTAGGAAACTACGGTGAGAGTGGCATGGAGGCTTTCAAAGAGCTGGCCTCTCAGGAAGGTTTATGCATCGCCCACTCGGACAAAATCTACAGCAATGCGGGAGAGAAGCACTTTGATCGCCTTTTGAGGAAACTCCGGGAACGTCTCCCAAAAGCTCGAGTTGTGGTGTGTTTTTGCGAGGGCATGACCGTCCGAGGTCTCCTGATGGCCATGAGGAGACTGGGGGTGTATGGAGAGTTCCTACTTGTTGGCAGGTATGGATAAATGTGTGTTTGTGTGTGTTTTTGTGGTTTAACCTTTTAATGCACAGTTGAGAGCATCTTCCTTGATGGAAAGTAGGCCTAATGGCTGTAAGGCCAGGAGATGCTGCATTGTCTTTAAGATGTGCATGTCACCAAGGCAACTGAGAAGAAGTAGACAACACCAATAGCAGTGAAAAGGAATGTTCTCCAATGGTGAATAATTGGTATTTCTGTGACAGAGACAAACCCAGAGAGGGAAACAATGCTTGCAGTCCATTTTATCGCATTTTGGGCGATAATGGTTTTGGCAGTAGCGTTATTTTTTTGTATTAAGTCACCAAAGAAAGCAGACACACCTCCATTTGAAAACCTGAACTCCTACTTCCATGTCTTCTCTGCGTTTTTATCTCTTCCCTCAATTTCTCTTCCATTCCTCTCTTCCCCTGTAAGATTATACTGAGTGACAGTGAATGACTGTACCCATAATCTTAGTCTTAAAAAAAAAAAGGGGCGAGAAGTGTCTCCTCACACTTCAACAGCAGCACATTACACCATGAAACAGCCCTCCAGGAACATTCACACTTGTCTGTAAAAAAAACCCCACAGAAACCTTGATGCTACTTTTCAGCTCATTCATGTAAAATTATTTAGAAAACTATTGAGGGGTTTCTGGCAGCAGTCTGTTGCAGGGAGGCTGTCAGCTGTATGTTACATGAGGAAGGAATTAATAAGACAGCGAAGGATGGCCGAGGCTTTGGCGGCATTCGTTCGAGATTTGCAAAACGCTGCACGAGTGTGTCTCAAATCCTGAGCTCATCATCTTCTAACAGGAAGATCTAAGAGAAAATGCAACACGGAAACGTCCATCTTTACTGCATGTTTGCAAATATAACATTGTTCAGGTTTTGCCTCATAGTTCCCAGAATGTTCAAATACATTGACCTCTACTGACCTCTCTTTCGACTGTGGCCATTTTTTGTTGTTCATTGGAGAATTCCACAAATTTCATGATTGCTTCGAGGATTATCCTTTCTTCTCGTGTAAAACACACACACCAATTTTCTTATAAAACAATAATGTGCAAAGACTGACCATCAACAACTGATTTTCAAAGATATGGTGGTTATATTGCATTAGGTAAGGTGGGTCAAAGAATGCCCTCCATAAATGTGTTTGCACAATTGGAAAGGAGCTTTACCAGATTTTCGCCACTGCTGTTCAAGAAAAGCTGTTTTCTGGTGTCAGACTCTTCTGTCGTTGGATGTGAATGATTTTGATTGGATTTACTGTTTACAGTTTCATTCACTTATCTTCACAAATCCCCCAAATTAAGTTTCCAACAAGGAAGCGATCCTTCTTCCAAAAAATTTCCATCACACTAAAACTTAAAAATGCTCATTCCTCTCTGCCACTGAGCTCTATTGACACATGTTTTCCGAATTCATTAACATCGCATTGGTTTTGGCTACACTTCAAAATATCTTGTTGATCGGCTGCAGTATCTATCTAATTGATCGGATTTAGGAGGCCTTGTTGTGTAGATTTAAATTTGGCAGTCAAATGTCTGTCACATACTCACACACATACTGTACGTCAGAAACTCACTGACACCTTTCTGTTTTTCTTGGCATACACAGAGGTCTTTGTTCCTTGTTATCACTATTATTCTTATGAAGCTTTTCCTTTATTCCTGTGACGTCTCCCAGGGGAGGAATAGAGACATCAAGTGCTGCTCTTACCAGCCTCTGTTTATGTTATACGTGTTGTGTTCAGTGCAGACGTGCATTTTTAAGTTCCTGGCAGGGGAAGGCTTTCCAGATGCAGAATCTTCCTTTTAAATTATCCATTATAATGACACTGGGGTTGCATTCCTCCTCGTATCGCTCCTTTTCTCTTTCCTCTATAAGAGATGGTAAAGTGGCTCTTTTTTTAGCTTTTGTGGAAGGCCCCCATTGGCTGAAGAAGTGCTTCTGGGTCAGAACAAGAGGGAGGGGAAGAGATATAGGGACAGAGTCTGGGCAGATGTAGATGCCAAACCCTGTGTGTGTGTGTGTGTGTGTGTGTGTGTGTGTGTGTGTGTGTGTGTTTCCTTGACATGTAGTGAATGACTGAATGAAGCTTATAGACAAGTACGGGCTGATCAAAGGGAAGCTTGTTTTCACAGTTTATGCTATCATCTTTTAAGCTTCACTCATGAAGTGCTGCAAGGATCTGAGTTTACAAAGACAAACAAAGGGCATCATTCAAATGTCACTGCTCTCTTCTATCCCCAGCTTCTGCAGCTACATGTCCAACATTTCTTTGGGCAAGACACTTAACCACAAGATGCTGCCGCGGTTAATTCAAATTGTTAATTAAAAGGATGATGAGTAAGATCAATAGCTGTATTTTTCTCCAAAACTGTTTGGCAGCGTTTGGTGAAGTCCCTTTTGTAAAGCTGAGGTAATTATGAGATGCAGCTTTGTGCTTTGAAAGTAATAGAAGACATTTTGACAATGTCTTGAAATAGTTTTGTATTCTTTTTAGTTTAGCTGACAACATGGTAAAATTGAAAATAGATGATTACACTTTGGAAAGTGCTTGACAGCTTTTAAATTCATGCCAGGACAGAAAATGTATCATTAAGAAGTTGAATTTGAAACCAAAATAAACAAATCCTCCTTCGCAGACAAACTCCAGTGTTCACAATGTTACATACAAGGAAGTTATTGCTTTGGTGAAGCCAATCCCATGTGTAGTGGACATCATCAACAAAACAGAGGCAGCTAAAAAAGTCAATGAAGAAGTGGCTACACATGAACTACAAGTAGACCCCCTGAGAGTTCTGAATCTGAGGGCTGTTGTTTCAGCCGCTTGGCTAAGCTGCTCTTCAGACGAGGGCCAGGTGAGGCATCAGCCTCGACCCACTTTATCTCTGACCTGCAGGCTCCACTCTGCATCACTTCAACACTTTACTCCCACTCTGCTGAGCTATTGTCAGGCAAATGGACTTTTGTCATTTTTAATGTATGATGTCAATCATGATTTAGCCAATCAGCTGCCTCTACTAAAATGTAGACATGTTACAGTCATATGCCATGCAAGAAAATACTGATATTTGATCAGTTCCTTTATGCTAATTATGTTCTTTATGATTCTTCTAGATAAGAAACCCATTCTGCCAACGAATGGAGTGTATTTGTGTCAGAAATGTTAAAACGGCACACACATCTGAGAATGTTTAAGTTCTGGGTGCTGAACAAAACACGTCCAAAGAGGCCGCACACTAGAAGCCGCTCCAATTAAACTGAATTTAATCATCAGACATGGACAAGTGAATGGACACATATACAACCCCCGAGGTCAGGTCATGTGATACACAACCAGGAACAATTTTCAAATATAATGCTATGCAAAAGAAAGGCCCACACTGTATTAATATCACCACATGTATATTTTAAGAGTCTACGTAATTTAATGACTGGCCTGGGAGCTGATTCTTGAGTGGATAAGAAGAAATCTGGGTTGCAAAAAGCTGTATAGGAGTAGACTTTGGATTTATTGGGTGTGTTTGGAGTCTTGCAGTTCTGTCCACACATTATGGGTAGGGCTAGCTTGCAATTAAAAAAAGACAAATACAGAGACATGAAGAGGTACAGGGTTAGACAGGGAGAGCATGGGCATGATAAACTAGCTGCAATGGATTGGAGTAGATTGTGTTATGTAATAATCACTAAACTAGGACAGGAGGCTTCTCAAAAGAATGAGACATCATTCTTTGTTCACCAAACAAGACTTTGCTAAAATGGACAACAACAACATTGTTCACAACATTTTAAAGTGATACGTCTTGGATGGAGATACACAGCCAATGTTAATCTGTGTATTGTCAAGCCGCTGATTATATTATTGTTTTGCTAACACATTCACCATCACTACTACCCAAATGGATATAAGAAGTGTTTCAGTGATTGCCACTAGTGTTGTGGTAAATTGATACATTTATCAGGTCATGCAGCTTTAACAGATTTGAGCCCAAACTATGAGTCATCTGATCAGGAAATGGTTACTTAATTACATTCATAAAACCTTCTTTTGGAATTTCACTTGCAAAAAATATCAACCTGTCAAAAGCTGGTCCATCAAATGTTGTGTTAGATCACAAAATGGACATGATACATTCATGTGAAAAACTACATGAAACACATTTCATTATCTGAAGAGTGTCACTGAAGTCATAGTCCTCCAAGCAGGCGGCCTGTGTTTGAATCTGACCTAAGGCTTCTCTCCTGCATGTCATTCACCTCTCTCTCTCTCTCTCTCTGATTTCTGACTCTAACTACTGTCCTATTTCTAACGAAGGCTTGAAAAGAAGACAAATAAAAAAATGAAGATTGTTGGCTACTAAAAGCCTAAAAGGAAATGCTTGCGCAACAGAGTTTTATTGACTGTCAGATGTTTGCTCGAAAACCTCAACTTATTAATCTCTATATCCCCAGTTACAAAAGCAAAACAAATATAGAAAAAGGCTTAACTTGCCACATTTGTGTGGGCACACATTCATTGTTTTTTCTTGATCTGTTGATAATGATCTAGTTATCAAGAAAACAAGCTATGTTATGAGCAAAATAATATAAAAATGTCCTGGGAAAACAAAGTAAATAAAAACGGATGGATGAAAGTTCTCTCAGAGCTCCCTTAGTCATCAGACTCAAAAAGCCCCCGCTTGTATTGGATGTGAAGATGACATTCAAATTCAAGGCTTGTAAGTTCTGTAAAGAAATATCAGAATCATCTTTGATCAAAATTGTGTTTATAGCAGTTTGTGTGACAAATTGACCCGGGCAAAAAGAATGACATGAACATTTTCTACTCAGGTTGCTCAGGACGATTGTTTCACTTTACCTTCAGAGGAGTCCTTTTCTCTTTTGGAATGCAGCCCATTGACTGCTGGAGGGAAGCGATTTTCACTTCACTGGGAGACAAGAAAGTTGTCTGGATTTTTAAAGCATTCATAAAAACAATCGAGAATTCACCAATGTGTGTATGGGGCATTATTCTCTTGTAAGAAAGGGACATAATATGGGTAGTGAGTGTTGCATAGAGTGCACTTGATGCTGTAAAATGGCCTGAGATTTCATGCCTTTTATTTGCCCCCAGAAGCCCACACAAATAATCACTCTGGCTTTAGTTATTGTTATAAAATCACCAACAGCATGTTTTTAAGTACTGATCAGTGCTTAGTGCTAAAGCAGTTGTGCTATTTATAGATTGCATCTGTCTAGATTTTTAACCATATTGCACCAGAACTATATTGCATTTAGTAAGAAATGGACATAAGAATCTGGGCTCCACATTTTAGCCAACTGATTGTACTTTTCTTGAAGATTGCTTGTAAAACCATAAAATGTGTGTTATACAGTGGGTACAGACAGTATTCAGACCCCTTTAAATTTTTCACTCTTAGTTTCATTGAAGCCGTTTACTAAAATCAAAAAAGTTCATTTTATTTCTCATTAAAGTACACTCAGCAGCCCATCTGGACAGAAAAAAACCCAGAAATGTAGAAATGTTTGCTAATTTATTACAAAATAAAAACTGAAATATCACATGGTCAGTGTTTCTGACCTAATGAAAAAGATCCCAAAGTTTGAAATCATGCAAAACTTGTTTATAAAATCAATGCAATTGGAAATAGTAGGATTTGGGTTTCTGTCAGAAACTCTTTGCAGATTTCTTTCAGATTTCAAGGCCAATACAAAAAAAACAACAACAAAAAAAACAAAGACAACTGGCACAAGCTCTGTTCGACAGAATTGAAAGAGCAGAGAAAAAAGGGTTGATTCATGAACGGTTTTTCAGGGTTTGATGTGCTAGAATATGTGTAAGAGCTGGTAGAATCCATGAAAATATAATATGTCAGTGTGTGTTTTTAAGGTTTCCTCGAGGCACTCATCATTTAACCGTCTTGCTTGTTAAGCTGAGTATTACAGTACATTTTTAAAACCTGACTAAATTTCCACCTACTCAGTCATATCAAGAAACAGCCATGAAATCATTTGAGCTGCTTTATAAAACAAGATACACATCTACTTTACTGTCTTTTGTTGGTGTTTCCAGGCACTGGCAGGCTTTCTGAATGGCACATGGAGTGAACCCACCTACCCATTTGCCGGTCTGCTTGCTCTCATTGCAATTAGCTCCATTCGCCCTCTCTCTCCTTCTAATGCTGCTTGAATGCTGTTATTACTAAACATCATTTGCATAAGCTGCTTTTCCACACGTAACACTCAATTCCCTGTCCCTGTCTTACACGCACGCTTGGTACTTGTTCTTTTCTTGATTCTGATTTTCTCATATCATTCATGACAAAACGGACTCACAGACAGAAACATGCCTGTTCTGCCTCTGTGTTCCTTGGAACTGGTCACTAAGAGGGCATAACGGTGTCTTTTGAGACTGTGAAGCTGGTATTGTGTCCTATTGGATTCTTGGCAACAAGGCAACTCAGGTTTTGCTCAGAGATAAATAAATAAATAACACATTCAGGGCGTTAGCAAGGGAGAAAAAAAGAGAGGACTTGTAGCGCAACACATTTAGCTTTCTGTTTCCTGTCATTTCTATAGCTTTCATCTTCTCCCATCACTGGAAGGGGAGTGCAGAGGATGTGGAATTCTGCATATTGACTTCTTGTTGCAAGTAATTTTGCAAATTGCAGGGCATGAGTGAAAAGATAGTTCATCTCTGGCAACACAGTAAAAATAAAGGGTATCCTTCTCATTCAGGCCTGCAGATGTACAAATGTTGATAGCTGAGTTTGATTGATACTCCGTATTATCAGTTCTCATAAGATCAAGGAGGACATTTAGGGCTGCTGACACGATCTCAACTGAGTTGCTTGGTATAAATGATAGTTTCAGGATTTATTCAAAAGTTTAAATACTACAGTAAATCAAGTCAATTAACTGACAATCTACAATCCTCCTCTTCCCTTTTCCTCAGGGTTACCTTCAGATATTTGAGACACGACTCCCACATTTAACAATCTGCTTCTCTCTTCTTCTTTTTTCCAACACAAGAGAGGAATTTCAGGTGGCAGAGAAAGAATGTTTGGAAGGTGCTGGAAGGATGAGCTGGGATTGTTTTGCATGATTCTGCCCTCTTTTTTAAGTTCGGTAAGAGCTTACTGGGGCACGTCATGCAGGATTCAAACTTGATGGAATTGTTCTCAGCAGGGCAGGATTTACTGTACTCTTGAAAAAAAGGCTTGTGTGCTGATTCTATTGCCGTCGCCATGGAGATTTTGTTTGGGCCCATGGCAGGGTTGGTGCGATTGTCTCAATGCAGATCTGTCACTCAGTCTGTCAGCAGGGCTCCAAACAACAATAGTCTCTTCTAGGGTAAATATGGCTGACATCTGAAAAATTCAACCCAGCAAAACAAAGATTGTAATTATAAGATAGGCACACAGTGTCTGTGTTCATCCAGTAATGGAGGATGTCTTGTACACACATGGCAAGTTTATTCAAGTTGGGTCAGCATTCATGATTGCAGCTGTTTGTGTTCCAGCGAGCACAGGGAGCACAATGAGCTACATTTGAATATTTATAACACGCCTCTGATGTTAATTGAAAGCAGCCACACATTGTCAAGGACATCTCTCTCCTTTTCCAATTGATGCCTTGTGTTCCCTCGTGCAAGGGGATGGCTGAATGACATCGGAGTGATCAAAAATAGCACGCAGGCTTTGCATCTGGACATAGCTGTTACATGGTGTTTAACAGATGCTGAAATGCTTTCTTGTACAGAAAGCTAGCATACTAGCTGTATGGATATGACATAAATAGAGAGGAAATACAGAAGATGGGCAGAAAGACATTTGAACCACAGACACACAAAAAACATATCGTGGTACATGGTACAATTCTGCTGAAATTAGAACAAGAACAATAAATGATTAAAAAAAAAACAATTATTTGGAAAAAATAGAGTTGAACGTTTTGCGAATTAAAATTAGGAATGACTAAAATAGATTTAATATGATTTATATCTATTTGGCCTCAGGGCTTGTTCAGAGGGATCAATCACTTGACAAGACGTCATCTTGTTTGTTTTACTTATTTAATTCAAATAATTGATTTTGTGAACATCCAACTTCAGCTGGCGACAGCCACATACCAATGACCAGAGGCACTGCACAAAAAGAATTCTGCCAGCTCACACAAAAGAACTGCATTGATTGTATAGAGCTACATGCTCTTTGTCAGGTAAATATACAGATACTATACAGTACAGTAATTTATAAGTTTTGCGGGTTTCGTCAAAATTACATTTGATTTTAATGTGGGAATAAAATCTGTTTTTTTTTTTTTCATGTGCAAGTATGCTTGACAGAGACCTTCTACTGTAGGGAAAGATATTCCATAAATCAATTTAATAGAGATTTAAAGTATTCTAGAGACATAACTATTTGATTGGATGCTTTGAAAACAACATGTTTATCACTTTTAAAATTAAAGTTTGAAACTGATGAACAGAACAGTTTTTTCCATGATAAGCATCCAAATGTCAGGAAATGTAAGTGTGGAAGCATTTGTCTTTTAGTGCAGCAGGGTTGACCAGCCACCAGCCCCAATCACACACTATACACTAAGTTGACCAGCTGACACTTAGATCTTGTCATCCGTCACTCACTTTCACTGCTGATATTGAGTTCAAAGACTTTGCCATGGGGTTCAGTAGTGAACTGGCGTCCCTTGACAGTTAAAAGCAAAGAGGTTTTTCTCCCGGCAGTGCTTCCTGTCGATGTAGAAGAGACTGATCTCCCAACTAAAACTGGGGCATGATGAATAAGTAAAAAGCAGCTTGGATGGGCTTTTAAAGTCTCCCTGGCTCACTCGGGGTCCTGTGTGTCACCTCAGGAAAGCCCTGCTGCTGCCGCCATTGAGCTAACAAGCCTCCCATCCTTCTTTTAAACTAACAGAATAAGGGGCATGGAGAAGAATGGGAAAGTAAGGATTGAGAGATGAAGGCAGAAAGTTTTGGAGATGGAGCATTAGTTTTTAGCTGAGGAGAGAAGCTCCTGTTTAAACAGTTCTTATATACTGCCAGAGTAGTTTCAAATTAATTGATTTTTTTTAATGTAGTGTCATGGAGATAAATGTAGAACTGGAAAAATTACCTCTGAGAGTTCCTGTCATTTAAAGTTAGAGGTAGCAGTAGTGGAACATAGCATGAAACGTTTATAAAAACAATATACGTATGGTATATATTTCACATAATTTGTGAGGAAATTGATGGATTGCCACTTCACTATATTGTCTTATATTTGAATGCACTGTTATAAACCAAACAACCCAACAGAATGAAGTAAGAAATGCTGTCACCTGAGGAAGAAGTAAGGATTCCTGATGAATTATAGCAAGACTACAGCACATTTAGCTTTGACTTAACACATAAAAATAAGCCAATGGTTTTACTTTTATGTCAAAACATTTAAAACGCTGTTGTAATGTTTAACTGCTATGTTAACAGCTTAATGATATATCAACAACTTACCTGATTTTGACGTCAGCATTCACATCTTCCCTGCTAAAATCAGCATTTGATAATCAGCAAACTTAACAATATGATTGAAGAGTCAAAAATTCATAGGTCACATGTCTCTGGCCTGTACAATGTAAAGACATCATTACTAATGAGTTAGGCTAAGCTAAAAAAAATAAATAAAAATAAAATAAATAATAATAATTGCACTGTGGTTCATTTACTGCTCCGTGTTCCTTTGAATTGTCCCCGTTTGAATATAATTCCAAGCTAACATTATAATTGATCAAAAATGAAACCTACCCTAACCCCATAACCCTATCGATGGTGATGTTAGCTAGAAAGCTGTTAAAAGCTAGCATTTACTGTTGTAGGAGCTAATAGGTTACAAATATGTTATCTCATCTTTATTTGGTGCTTTGAAGCTGTAGCCTAATGCTAGCTGGCAGTCAATTATTTGCCAACATTATCATTTGGTAAACACTGTATACTTAGAGTAGTCAATTGCTGTCTAACAGGAAAGAAATATTATGTTTTATTTTGAAATATAATAATAATAATAATTTACACTTTATTAATCCCACGAGGGGAAATTCGGTTTACACTCTGTCTAACACACACATAGGCCGAGATACACACTCATGCACAAACAGGCTTCTAGTGACATGCATTAATGGAGAGGTCTCAGAGTGAGGGGGCTGCCCACAGCGAGCGCTCCAGAACAGTTTTGGGGTTCGGTGCCTTGCTCAGGGGCACCTCGGCAGTGCTCAGGAAATGGACTGGCACCTCTCCAGTTACCAGACCAGTCTCCGGACTTGGTCCGTGCCGGGACTTGAACCGGCGATCCTCCGGTTCCCAACCCAAGTCCCTACAGACTGAGCTACTGCCGCCCCCATATATAAATATGCCCAAATATATCCTGAAAGGAAACATAGAACAATTTTCTCAATATTAGATTTTGCTAACTGCTTGGATTAACCAAAATACTACTCTAACACGTGTGTTTATCGTTAATGGCGGTCTGACAAATGGTTGGTGGTGGCCCATACTTTCCAAAAGGGGAACAGGCTATAAAGCTACTTGAGTAAGGTTTTGTAGTTCTTTTTTTTAAGTGTCGGTGATACTACTTTTACTTTTACCGAGGCCAATCTGTAATACGAGTACAGTATAACTAAGCAAAAAACAGACAGACAGAAAAAGAAAGAAAGAAAGAAAGAATAGCTAACACCGGGAGTAAATGAAGTCACTATGTGTTTTACATTATAACCACAGACTTAGAGAATGATTTTACTTTTAAAAAGTTATGTAATTCTCTCATTGGAAGGATTGACATTTTCTTAGACTGATTAAAAGTTTTTCCATTAACTACCTGAACTTTGATTTTAACACTAGAGAGCAATTAGGAAACTCTTGACTTCCCTATCCTCCCCTTTCTCTTTTTAAAGTAACTCTTCCCACTCGTCCTCCAGGGGAAATGGCGCATGTGATTAAATCTCTGCCCTGCCAATTAATTCATGGCTTCATAAATATACAAATGTGCTATCAAACTGGAACTGGATCGTCTGGGGGAGTCGGGGGAGCTCTCTGTCTACTTGCTGTTGTATACTGCTCTATAAATTATCCAGCTGTTGGCATGCTGTGCCGCTCTAAACAATCAAATAATTAAGTTTCAGTGAATCTTTCAAATACACACAGATCATTATTAAGCACATGACATCAGAGAATCAGCATGCAGCGGATTTTACTAGCAGAGACACAAACTGGATTACGTGATTCATTAGAGCATTTAGAAAGATGAGGATGAAGAAAAAAGCGTTTCTTTATTCTCATACAGTCATGGAAAGCCTTGTTAGTCTCAATGTGAAAACCTGTAAATTCTACCCTGTAAGAAAAACACATCTATCCGTCACATCATGTGAAGCTAGTTAGCTTTGTCTATTACCTGCTGCATTGAATCATCACAGACAAGTTGTGACCATGGTATTATGTGGCCAATATCTTAGTACCACCAATGCAAAACGTACATACCTGGACAGTGTTGACTCTTTAATCTGCTTAAACAGGTGTTCGTCTGGTCAAACAGGAAGGTTATGCAATGTGAACCTCTAAATAAATGCAGTGTAAATCTGGGAACATTTAGGTGACGTTTCATCAGATTTTGTCCCATTAGGCGTCTCTCTGATGGCCTTAGAGTTTTGATGAGCTGTTTGGAGTTGAGCCAGACAGCTTTGAGATCTTGAGAGAGTATTGCAACACAAGAGGATGTCACTCTACTTCTTTACAAACCTCACTGTGAAATAAACAGCCAAGGATATCTTCAATGCCTTGTGCATTATTCATTCATAGTGTTGCAAAACCCTTCTTCCCTTTTCTGTGCATCTAAAAGCCCATCTGTTTTTTACTGTTGTATTGGAGGAAATACAGCAAACACTGAGTTGAGATGAACTCACCATTATACATGCAGTTACTCTGTTAAGTTTCTTATAAACACTTTTAAAGGCAAACTAAAACAACTTTTAAGTTGTGAGTGCGTTTTTGTGGCCTCCCATAAAAAAAATGCACTAAACAAGAAGGGGAGGGACAGAGACAGTATTCACTTGGAGTGAATGAGGGAAATGTGACCAGAACCAATCAAATTCACGTGTTTCACTTCAAACTGAATTAGGAGTATGAAAAGGATGCCACTGTTAAAATGTTGTCTTTAAAAATAAAATACAGCAGTACAGCAAACATTTTCAGATAAATAACAGGCAGGCATCATCACCTGAAGAAAAAGACATAAGTTATGTAAAGCATGCTTATATGTCCAGTAACTAACAGCATTTGATGCAGACAGTAGTAGCAGCAGCACAGTGTATAGTATAAGGACATCTACTGGTGCAATACAACACACACCAAATGTAAGAACATTGTCACCACATTTTCCAAAAAATACTTAAGACGAAGCACGTTTTTTCACCTGCCAGAATTATTTGAATTTTACCTTCTTATCGAAGGTCAACAAATCTGAACATTTATAACAAATCTGTTATTTTTCCCTTCTTTGTTTCAACCAACTGGCCAAAAACAGACCCTGCTGGCTCTGGTTATTGCTAACAAAGAGACAATTCAAAGTTAAATAAGAAGCCAAAATGGCCTGAACAGAGTTAAAGCACCAAAACTACTGAGTTAAGACTTTTCACATTTTCTTTTCATATATTAATCCGTATTTGCTCTTGATGCCTTTATCAACTGAATAATTGGTGATTTAAGTTGTAGTGGTATGCAACAGTTGAACCTGAGGTCGCGTGATCAAGGTGAGACATTTCTGCCTTTATTCCCATTGTAGTAACAACAGTCAATAAAGACAACCTTAAAATTATAAACTTAATTTGGTACATGATAAGCTGTTGCAACATTTGCCTACACAGATAGATTCTTAGTGAAGACTTTCTCTGTGCTATAGGGAAATCAAAAGGCATGGAAGGAATGATACGTGCAATGTCAGTTTTCACATTTTAACCTTTATTTGACAGGACAGCTGAAGAGAGACAGGAAACGTTGGGAGGAGAGAGTGGGGGATGACAGGCAGCAAAGGGCCAATGTCAGAATTGTAGTTCAGGCTATTTAATGGGGTGCATGACATAACTGGTAGACTATCCATATCCGGTATGCCATTAGGCAGCCCCAATCCCATTTTCCATTAGATATTTGATCACTGGTTTGGAGTCAAGAGGATCACATAGAATCATGTCAGGGTCAGATGGAGAAACTTGAACAACCACTGCAATACTTGGACTCTGTTTCCAGGATGAATTTATGTTGTATTTCCCCGCGCCAAATTTTTGTAAGGACCTGTGTCTTTACCTTAAAAACATACTACTTCAGTCCCATCGGTTGTAGAGTTTCCTTGAAACATTCCCATGAATTTGGTGAAATGTCTGCTTTGCCATGACTGACAGTAATTGTGGACGTAAAGGTCAGAAACTTTGCCCTGCACACATGAGAAAATGAAGACAAACGTCGTCATCCATCTCCCAGAACATCCCATGTGTGCAAGATAATTGGTTCCTTGGTGAGTCATACCTAATTGGTGTGTAGCTGTCAATAGCCCAGGTATTTCAAGGCAGTAGCCCAGAGCAGAGATTAAAGATAGAACGCCTGTGAGTAAAAATAAAGCTGTGATCCCTCACTGGCTGGGAATTTGTGGAAAAAGCAAGGCTCAGATTGGAGCTATTTTTCAGTCAATTTGTCACCTTCACTTGTTTGATCAATTTCTGTTGAGGACAAATGAGAAGCTTTGCATCCAGATATGCTTGCTAAAGTAGTAAAGCTGCCAAATTGGGTTAAACAATTTAACAAACAGTGAAGCTGAAGGGATTGTGTAAAGCTTGCAGTTATTGTTTAGACACTGTTGTAGAGATTTCCATCCTCCTATATTGGGGATGGCTGTAGGAACTTGAGATAAGCCTCCAACCAGAGGTGCCACTCTAACATTTTGAAATAGTACAGGATTTTGTCTATGGAACTCAGACACTGGCTTTAAAATCAAGTAAAATGACATCAAATTTGCTGCTTTTCAGTGGAACCTTTTATTCAAATTCTACCTGAACCAGACAACACTTTTGTGCCAGACAATTAAACAATCTAAAATTTCTCTTCATATAGTGCCAAGTCATCGCAAAGTTATGTGAAAATCTTGCAAAAAGGCAGGTAGAGACCATTCTCTTTGTTGGACTATTAATAGTTAGCCAACATATATCCACTATAAGCAAGGCACGACCTTAGTAACATTGGTGAGATAAAACTTCCTTACAACAGGCAGAAAGTCTGGCGCAGTGTCAGTCTCATTGGTGGACAACCATCTACCCTGACGAGACACTGAAAAAAGTAAAATGGATAGATGGATATTTGTTGTCAAGAGGGACCCAAAACAATACCATTTGTTGAATGTCAACACCACTCTCTCTTCGCCATATTTCAAGTCTCTCTTCAGCTGTGCTTTCAATAAAGACAAACAACTCCAATAAGGGATGTCAGTACAGTTCATAAGATTGCAATGTTTAGCCAATTTATGATGGTCTTAAGTTCACTATGAGTCCAGTTGGTCATCGGTAGAAGATATTGCATGAGTTTGTGTAAAAGCAGTGCTATGCAATCACTATACAAAAAAGTTAATAACTAAAGTGCATTAAAAAAGGCAAGGAAGTGTTGTACTGAGAATGGTAGTTTTGGTTGCTTAACCAATATGCACTAAGAGGTTGACAGTTCGGGATCAAATCAAAGTTCAAGAAGCTGGTGTTAAATATTTATTCTCCTCAAAAGGTCACGTCAGCGTGAAAGAGATATGGAGTCTATTCTTCAAAATTTATATTATATGGATCTCCATTGGTTATATTTGGTGAGGTAAAAATTACTGTAGTACTTCCACTTTGAACACGTTTATGTGCATGCCAGTCAGAATCTGCTGCGAGCAGATTCATACAAACAATATGAATGTATCCTCACTGTCTGGAAGTGCCCATCACTCAAAGTTACAAGCATTTATACCTGTTTCATAATCTTTGAATGTCTCCCCCGAAGTGGGTGTCACTAAAGCTCCTTCTTCTTCCTCTCTGTCTCCTGCAGTGATGGATGGGCGGACAGATATGAGGTTGTGGAGGGTTTTGAGCAGGAAGCAGAGGGAGGAATCACCATGAAGCTTCAGTCAGAGGTGGTCAAGACCTTCGATGACTACTACCTGAAGCTGCGTCTGGACACCAACAACAGGAACCCTTGGTTCGCTGAGTTCTGGCAGTACCGCTTCCAGTGTCGCCTCTCAGGCCACCCACAGGAGAACAAGAATTACAAAAAAGTCTGCACTGGTAGGTACTCTGGAGAAATGCCTATTTTTTTAAAGGAAGATATTGGAACACTGTTTTATGGTTCCATATTTCTATCATGCTTTCCTCCATTCTGTCATATTACTGTCAATTGACTATAAGGGCTAAATATGACCTGAGGGGGAGTTAGTAAAAACACGTAATTAATAAAAAATGTGTCGTTCTTTGTCTTCCTCTCTGAATACTCTCTCCCTTTGCTCCCAAACAAGGTGATCATGGGAAATTTTGTTCTTTGCAAAATTACTTACAACAAATCAAAATTAAAAAAGTCATTAAATGAACAAAGCAATCATAACCACATTCAACTTCATTGCTAGAAATTCTGTTAATTAAATGATAAGTAAAATCAATAGGTGGCTTGCGATGTCTGTTACTCAGAGCAGTTGAGTCATAGTTTTTTTTTTTTTTTACTTTCTCTGCATCATGTTGTTACATATCTGTTCATTCCAAAGACCTTCAAGGTGGTAAGTTCATTTTTAAAGCCAATATTATGCTGATGACTTTGAACAATATTGCACCTGCACCATGTAAGCATTTGAGTCCTCAAAGACAGGAAGACTTTGATTGATGCTCTCTTTTACACAACACTCACTCATATCCTTGGCACTCTAACGTCTTAAACCTGAGATGTTTTGATGCTGCAAAGCTCAGAGTAAGGATTGCATCACTCAAACTCCAGTATAACTGAGCACTGGCCTTGTTTATGCTGTATGAGGAATACAAAGAAAATGGGCCGTTATTTTTACACAAAAGTGGCAACAAGGAATGTCTCACCCTAAACACAATTCACCCAAACACCTGAAAAACACGATACAAATCACAGTACTACAGTATATATGCATGTTGCCTTCTAAAGATTATTTTTTTAATGCACTTCCTGTGGAGACAGTAGGAAATGTTTAATTTGTCCATGTAAGAACTATCTTCAAACAAGCATACAAAAATTTGAAACATTTGTACTTTTACTTCGAACCTTCCACCCTCCAAACAATGACGTTTGGCTTTGAGAACGTGCTATCTGAAATGGAAAACTTGGCATCTGCAGTCCTGGGATCTTCCCAGACATCTGTTTCCTATTGAGCTTTTGAATATTGTGCTATGATTTCCACATGTGCTTATTTATCTTACTGCAAAATAACTTTCTGTTTTTGCAGTAAACTATCTGTGATTCCGATGTTATGAAGCACTTTAGAATATACCAAATCTTTCTTCTTTGTACCCGAGGTGACAGAAAAGAAAACTGGGAATTTTCTTCAATTTTAAATGATTCCATCCCCTTTCTTTTCCCTCTAACAGGAAATGAGAGTCTGCATGAGAACTATGTACAGGATAGCAAAATGGGCTTTGTCATCAATGCCATCTATGCCATGGCTCATGGCCTTCATGATATGCATACGGAGTTGTGCCCAAGGCAGACGGGACTGTGTGAGGCCATGGACCCTATCGATGGCAGCAAACTGCTGGACTACCTGCTGAAGACGTCCTTCAGAGGAGTCTCAGGGGAAGAGATTTACTTTGATGAAAACGGAGACACCCCAGGAAGGTAAGAGGATGCGGAAGCTTGAAAAAAAAGGAAAGAAAAGGAACTGAATCTATAGATCGACGTGGCTGTTATCTTTTCATATCTCCTGGCTAAAACTGTCCTACTCATTAGCACACATGTGCACCAATGTTAAGCATGAATGGATCTAAATAGTTTGGACTGGAACAGATTCAGTGGATTGTCCACTGTGGCAGCCACCTTCCTTTCACTGCAGTCCAAAAGACAGCGCTTGACAGTGAGACAACACAGCCATGTCATTCCTCCGTCAACTAGAGGTCAGGTGGAGCAAATCCTGGATCAGTATAGAAATGAGGCCACAGTGCACATTGGCATGAGCTCTTGATGTCACACTATCGGGGTTGTACGCTGTTTAAGTGACTCAGGATAAGAAAAAGGGTTTGCTAAGCTCTTATGTTGTTATCATTAAATTACCTGTCACTCTCTTCTTCTCCCCTCCCTCTCTATCTCTTTCTCATTCTTTGATCAAGTCTTATTTCTAGTCCTTCTCACTTAATAAACTTATACTGATTATGTCCCTTCTGTCTTTCCATCCAGGTATGACATCATGAATCTCCAGAGTGTGGGTGATGGTCGCTATGACTACATAAATGTGGGCTCCTGGCATGAGGGCATCTTGAACATCGATGACTACAAGCTGTGGATGAACAGCAGCGACATGGTCCGTTCAGTCTGCAGTGAGCCCTGCTCGAAAGGACAGATTAAGGTGGGCATTGGAATCCTCCTACGAGCAAATTCGTTGGCATTAAATTAACTTTGTCACTGTAAATTTAAGTCTGAAAACCCCTAAAACCAGTAGAGACTTTGCTTTCAGACTGAGAGAATGATCCAAAACCATGTTGAAGTGTTAATGTCACACTATGCCAGTAAGCAGATCTAATTTAGCACCCATTCTGCTCTAAGTAGCAAACTTTTCATCACAGAGGGTAATTTCTTACCATGGCAGACACACAATGGTTTCACAAAACAACTTGATCATATATGCCAACACAAGTGAGATAATGTTTTTTCAAAGCCTCCAGAACAAAAGGGGCTGTACTTTGACACCCTTGGCAATGAGCCTGATGTTATATCAGCATGCTCATAAACACTAGTCATAAAGGTAATGTCTATCATAGTAACAGGCTTCCTAGCATATCTCCAAAAAGTAGCTACTTCTACAAAACGCACTAATACAATTACAGTTAAATGCAATACTAATCGAGAGTACAGTGTGATAAAAGATACAGTTGAAAATGGCATTGACGTTTTCAGCCCTTGGTCTTTATAAAGTGGAGAAAGAAAACAAGAGCTGGAGATAAATGAAATCTCAGAACAAACAACCAATCCGAGAGATCCCTCTCACCGACACCGATTCAACATGTCGCATTGGCCCAAGAAAGGCAGACGGGGGCGACAGGTAGCAACGGAGCCATGACTCACCGCCAAAACTAGGGCGACGACCAGAATGACTCGACATGATTTATATCCAGCTCTCAACACAGGTTCGGGAAAGCCTCTTGAGCCTGGTGCTGTAGTAGGTCTGTACATGCTTATTTGTCACCTTTGCCTCTTCGTTTCTTTTTCAAATTTATGAAGACCAAAGGCTAACAACTTTTTGTCAGACATTATTCTCGATTAGTAGGTTACATATGAGTGCTTGGTGTTTGTTTGGACAAGGTGGTTGAGGGACTGACCATCTGACATGGCTATCCCTAAGTGTGATTAAAAGAACAACTTACCGTGCAAGTTAAGACGGACAAGATGTTTTTCCCTGTGCTCTCGAACTTGTAACTTGTTTTTTTGTTTTTTTTTCTAACTGGAACAACGTCACCAGTTGTACGTGATGAATAGTTCTTCAGGGATCTTATCTTTTCTCTTTGGTGACTCTTTCCTACATGTTGGAATCCTGTTTTATTCATTCAATATTTTGCTAAAGCCTTTGAGTAAGATAAAGCATATACAGTGGCTTTATCATTTGTAATTTAAGCACATATTGTCCCAGTCTTATCAAAAGATGAAGGGAAAAAGGTCTTAATTAAAAAGCCAGCTCAAGATAGCAGATAAAAATGTTTATTTACTGAAATGCCCTGATTTGCCTCAACTGGAGCCATTTGTTTTCAGTCTACAGTAGCTATGCTCTAAGTCGCCCTTAGGGAGGGTGCATCCTCTTTCCTGGCGGCTCAAGCTTCCCCTTCTATCTGCTTTGTTTCTTGCCCCACTTATCACCCTGCTTTACATATCACAGTGTTAGTAAGAGCTTCACTGTGTTCTGAATGTCAATGCAGCTGGCCTTGTTCTATAAACAGTATGTCTGGGGCTCACTAAAACAATATACCCCATCGTATCCTAATATGCCTTTGATGCTGAATACTTCTCCAGGTTGCTTTGTGTGTGATGTGCTTGTCATGTTTTGAGTGTGTGGATTAGGATAGTGACTGCTTACTAAGATGTCTTTGACCCCTCACTGTTGATGTTTGGCCTCTCTGAATGCAGGTGATTAGGAAGGGGGAGGTCAGCTGCTGCTGGATCTGCACCACGTGCAAAGACAATGAGTACGTCCAGGATGAGTTTACCTGCAAGGCATGTGAGCTGGGATGGTGGCCTGATGACGACCTGGCAGGTAGGAGGAACTAACCAACCAACCAATCATAACCAACCCACACGCACTAGCTTGGCTAGCTATGACTAAGTTAATTATCTCTGCAACCATTATGTTTATATAGTTTGTTATTTTCACACAGTTGACTTGAAACCAAATTATTGTTAAGGCTTTGTTTGGTAAGGTATTTGAATTTGTTAAAAAATTGCATACTTAGTTATTAAATGGCATAATGGCCAATACCTAATGCAGCATTTGTGCTGTATTGGGACTGACACTGTTACTGGTAGGCTATGTATTGGTAGACTGTAGCTTTAGATAGATAGATAGATAGATAGATACTTTATTGATCCCGAGGGAAATTCAAGGCATCCAGTAGCATTATACAGACAGGCAGGACACAAGACATTAGTTACAATACACACCCGCTGTCCCCCCCCCTGTATACAAAATCCCCCAAACAAGATATAGCAGCCCCTATGTGACTAAGAATAAACATAATTATATGTTAAACCTGTGCAGTTAGCATTAGCAGTTAGACTTAAAACTAATATAGCATAATGTACATAACCTGTGAGGAGAGAAAAACATGTGTTGGTTAAAAGAGACCTGTAAACAGTTAAAGAGCCTTAGAAACAAAGTGCTGACCTTCTAGAAACTAGTTACATGTGCATGTACAGAGGTGTTTGAGCTTATGCCAGAGGTGTGAGTACAGTCGTTAAACAGTCGTTAAACAGTCAATGCAGGAATGTAAATTGGTTCACCAACTTAAAGGAGCAGTGATTTGCATTAAGTGTCCTAGACAATAACCTGAAACCAGGAGTGGTTAGGGTAATTATCGTTAAGTACCCAACTATTGAAGAGCAGATTAGCATTAAGTGTTGAAGACAATAGAGTGAAACTTGACCTAATTAGGGTGATCATGTCAACCCTTACAGATGTAGCATAACACAACAGTGGGATGAAACCAGACGTGATTAGGGTGATTATCTTTAAAGTGACCAGTGCTCAGTAAAGTGACTATCAATATGCATTACATTGTCCAACTGGGGGCTGACTCTGAGGTCAGCAGTGCAGATGAGGAGTGAGAAAAAAGTGAAAAAAGATTCCAGGGATCACCGTGCGCTTCTTCCCTGCCGTGACAGTGAAGTGTTATACAGTCTTATTGCCAGGGGGACAAAAGATTAAAAGATGATACGGTTCCTGACACCAAAATTACAAATCCATAATATTGCTGGTAAACACAGAAATGACCATAATAAATACACAAATTAATGATTTATTTTTATATATATTTTTTAAGCTCTGAGCAGAACTCTGTTGTTCTTTGTTGTTGATACCCAAAATTGGACCCAAAACTGTTTGGTTTTGGTAATGTATCCACAGATAATTTCAGATACCAGATTGCACATTTTATACTTTCATGTCAAAACTATCAGTTTTGAAGAAATTGCGTTTCAACATCAGATGTTATAATACCAATAATTCTTTCCTCCTCAATACTGATTTTGATACCTATACTTGAGTAGAAGTAATTACAGAGTGCCCCTTTGATACCTGTGCGATTTAGGAAATTGTTGGCTATTCCTGATTGCGAGCATTTCACTAGTTTTGTCAAGTACAGCATAGCAGTTTGTGAAAGCATTATCTGCGTTTGTTATAATAGCAAGATAATGTTTTTTTGGGGTGGGGTGGTGGGGGTGCAGGATATAAGTGGATCAGTGTTAACTGCCATGCTTATGGATACATGACTGCATAGTCAAGGATGAATCAGAGGCTAACGTTGTTACTGTGTTGTTGTACTGTTTTTGGAACAGCTTTAGGTCCATTTACAGCTTTTCTGTCCAGTGTCCTGATGAAAATTTCAAAACCTAGACATGAGTATTTACTGATCCCTAATGTCATTCTGATGGTGGTGCAATAAATAAAAACAACACTATGGTTATGGTTGCAGATCAGTGCATTGACTCTCCAATACCCAATACTTTATCTCCAAATCATCTCCAGTTTATGTATCGCTGCTAGCTAACCTACCGTTTGCCTGCTCAATTTTCTCGACATTTATATCCCATAGCACCAATCTCATATAAACAGTACATATCATTTTCTTTGGACTACATTCCTCCTACCCCCATAAGGCTGTTCACACTTCACACCCTGACACCTCCTTTTACTGATGCTGTTCATCATCCAGGTACTGCGACCCTGCTCCCTACGCACAGCTCCCCTCACAGAAGTGACGCTGCTCACTTCCCTCCTCTCTGCTCCTTGCCTGGTGGTGACCCAGGGGTTGTTTTGACAGCGATTTATAGAGTTGAGAGGAGCTCTCAGTTCCCAGGTGTAAAATCCTATTACTGACATGAGAGGCTTGGGGATACATTTCAGCAGTGTATCGAGGAAGAAATTCTCCCTTCTCTCTCATTACACGTCACATCTCGAGAATACTAATAGAGAGAGTCTGTGCCCTATTCATAGAGTGAGGCTGTACTGTTCATATGTTCAACAATTTAAGCCTTTTTTTTTCACCAAGTCATACCATAATTCTATAGTACAGCAGAAGGATGAGCTTTGTTTTTGAATTATGTAAGTGTTGTTCCAAAGCTTAGAGATCAAGAGTTTGAGAATGAGGGAATAAGGGAAAGAATTGTATAAATACAGATAAGTGCTGTTTATCCTTGCCACCCTTGTCTGTCTGCACACAGTGTGGCCAAGCCGGGTGGGTGGTCATAAAAAAAGCAAGCAGCACTTCACTGTAGTGTGCTACAGTGAAGTCACTTTCTCCTCATGTGTGTTTTTGCAGAACTGCTGAAGTAATACTGTGGAGCAACAACTGGTTTGCACCTTCCCTGTTTTACATCAGTATGTTTAAAATGTTGTGTTGAAAATGACCAACCTTCTTGTAGTGACAAGTGAGGTTATTTAAAAATGTCAGAAATCTGACACATTTGGAGCAAGTGGGCTCCCATGTGCACTGCTGTGTTTGTGATGATAGTCAGTGAGTATAATGCTATTAGCAGAAGCATATCATTTATAGTGTTAAGCTGAGGATGTCTAGGGATGTCACTTTATTCCCACTAAGCTCGACAAAGTTCCACTGTGTTGTTGATGACAAGCGTGAAACTAGAGCATGGTGACAGAGTTGACACACTTACCTATGTGTGTACATGTGTATTTGGCGTTACATGAACAGATAAATTAGACTGAATTGCAGCTTTGGTAGGTGCGTGATTACACATGGAAATGAGTTACTGAGCCATTTGAGGCCATCTTGAATAACTAATGTCTCCTGTCTTGGCCTCTTCTCTCCGACATCCAGAGATTCTGATACCAGAGTCAAAAATCCGTTTACAGCCTCAAATTCAGTGTCAACTACCAGCGACGATGCCAGATAATGCTATGTTTTTTTAATACATAGACTGTTGCAAATATGAGCGTTGTACCAGTGATGCCCCCAATTGTTCTCTGAAGAGACATTTTGAAGGCCAACCCTCACCTTTATATTGGAAACTCTATTCAACCCAACTTTTAATCAATCTATTAACAGAGAAAGAGGTTCAGCTGAGTGCTACAATGCCTGTCAGTCAAGTCAGACTTGCCCCTAATCATGTAATGTATGAAAAACTCTAAGGCTCACTAAAGTAGAAGTGGATGAGTTGTATAAAAAAGTCAACCCTGTCGCAGTGTGTGCAAATAAGGCTATAAGCATGTTTTTTTTTATGATGTAAAACTCTGCATTTTAACTGTGGCCTAACCTACACTGCTATGCTGGTCAAGAGTGTTGCATAAGTCTAGCAAAATGACAACAATGGGATTCTCACTGTCACACATTGAGAGTAATTTTAAGTCAAGTCAAAATTTAAAAGTTTACAAAGTTTACAGAACATATCAGGCTCTCAGAAGCTTACGTGTAAATAAAAGATTGCTCTTAAGATCTAAGCTTCGTTGTGGTCAACACTAGCACTGTTAACTAATGTTAACAGATGCTAGTTGGATTAAAGGTACGCAGCTTTTTAGATTTAGGTTTCGTTCAGCATAATTACTGATAACAATAATATCACATCCATTCAAGATATTCAGAATCCAGATAATATGGATTTCACTGTTTTATGGTAATGGTACCACAGAGACACTTGCAAATGGCTGAGCTTAGGTATAGGAATCAGTCTCAGAAAGGAAATTATGGTATCAGAACATCTCTACTTGTACATCTGCCTGCTCATTGTTTTCTTTTTACTTGTCTTAATGTGCCTTTTATTCTCTTAAAGATGTACAACAGAAGACTAATCTAACATCTCCTCTTCTCTTTTCAGTATGCCAGCCCCTTCCCCTGAAGTATCTCGACTGGGCGGATGTGGAATCCATTGTCGCGGTGGTTTTCTCCTGTGTGGGCATCCTGATCACCTCCTTTGTCACCTTTGTGTTCATCCAGTACCGTGACACACCTGTGGTTAAGTCGTCCAGCAGAGAACTCTGTTATATCATCCTGATAGGTATCTTCCTGGGCTACATCTGTCCGTTTACCTTAATCGCCCGTCCTACAGTGGCCTCCTGCTACTTACAGCGACTTCTAGTGGGCCTATCATCTGCCATGTGCTACTCTGCTCTGGTGACCAAAACAAACCGCATCGCCCGCATCCTGGCAGGCAGCAAGAAGAAGATCTGCACCAAGAAACCCCGTTTTATGAGCGCCTGGGCCCAGGTGGTCATTGCCTCTATGCTGATCAGTGTGCAGCTAACTCTGGAGATTGCACTCATCATTCTGGAGCCCCCTGAGCCAATCAAGTCCTACCCAAGCATACGTGAGGTCTACCTCATCTGTAACACAAGCAACGTAGGCATGGTGGCACCACTGGGCTACAATGGGCTGCTAATCATGAGCTGCACCTACTATGCCTTCAAGACACGAAACGTCCCAGCCAATTTTAACGAGGCTAAATATATTGCCTTTACAATGTACACTACTTGCATCATCTGGTTGGCCTTTGTGCCCATCTATTTTGGCTCAAACTACAAGATCATAACCACGTCTTTCTCTGTCAGCCTCAGCGTAACAGTGGCACTGGGCTGCATGTTCACACCTAAAATGTACATTATCATTTCCAAACCAGAGAGAAATGTCCGAAGCGCCTTCACCACATCTGATGTGGTACGAATGCATGTCGGAGACGGGAAGTCAGCTCAGTCTGGGAACAACAACTTCTTTAGTATATTCCGTCGGAAGAAGCCTGTTTCTGGAAAACCCAAGTGAGTATCATTTCGAGTTGTTTCTCTTGTCAGATTCTGTGTTGTTTCCTGGGGTGATAAATGCATAAACACTCAAATGATGCAATGAGTTTTTTCCAAGAGGATTTTGGCAATTCTTGAATAAATGATGGATGTTCCTAGGCATCTAATTTCAAAGTCTATTAACCGCAAATTTATAGGAATACTAGTCGGCCAGTCTAACGTTAACAAAAACCTTCCGAAAATTGAGCAAAATGTATTTTAACAGGTACTCTACATACAACTTAAAAATAAAAAACGATCAAAATACTGCCAAATACCATATGTTAACTGGGCTAATTTACATCAGGGTAGTAGAGCATTTGACAGTATAGCAGTAGCAAATAGTCAGAGCTAGAATGCTCAACAGTGGCTCAACCATTTCTTTGGCACAACACTGGACCTGCATAGTGAGCATGAATTAATAAATATATTAATTGTAAGTTCAACCCGCTCAAGTTATTTTGGCCAACTAGCTGCGTTTATAAATCCGCAAATCGCAAACATCCCGAAAAAAGTCTATTTGCACACATTTGCAAAGAACATCCAAATGTTGTTCTAATAATACTAAAATAATATTTGAGTGTTTAAGCATGTTATTATAGGTCTAATGTTACCATTTAAAGAAACCAAATCTATCTAAAATTAAAGTGATACCATTTAGAGAATTTGGGCAGTAAACATGAATATATGTGGTGAATACCCCTCCCCAGTCAGAGAAATATAATCTAACAAAGAAGCTAATTCAATACAAAACAATCTGAACGTTGATGCCAATTTCTCAGTTATTAATAAAGTATACTGTAGATTTCTCACCTCCAAACTACATATAAGACTTGCATATAACTTTTTTTGAGATCCACAGCAGTGACACATGGACAGGTGTCTAAAGTAAGAAGTGGAGCAGGGTGTGACAGTGATCCCAATATGTTTACATGTTGTCTCTCACCCTTGTTATGCAGCCTTCTTAATCTTCTAACACTTTTAACACTCTAAAGAGAGCAGCATATGTCTACAAGTGTCCAGGCTGGCTAATGTTAAAGCAAGGGTGTCATTCGACTCTGGAGAGCTGCACTGCCAACAGAGACACTTGACATGTTTTAATGTTAAATACAACCAGATTTTTTTTTTTCATTAGGCCTACTGTACAAGGTGGTTTAAATTACCTTATCAATGACCTCTTTCAATTAATTGTTTTTGACACTGCAGCCCTCCAAGAAGTAGCACTGGCACCCTGCTGCTTTTAGTTTATCCTGAATTAACCTCACATTTAACTTTTCTCAGCATGAATGCCCCCCCCCCCCCCCCCCCCCCCCCCATCTCTCTAACTAATCATATCCGAGCCAGACCTAGCTCATTCTGTTCCAAACTCTGTGTCGTCCTCAGGCCAGTTAAGGCACCAACTGACATACTTACTTCAAAAGCATGCGTCCCATTTTAACCAAAATGAATATCCCGAGACATGAGGAAATTCTCCAAATTCTATATGCTCAGTGTTTTGAGTGATCAAAAATCATTACGCTGTCTTCAGCACATTATGAATCATTGGCTCCTCGGAGCTCATGACTGAACCTCTTAACAATGCTGTTATTGTCATGTGACTAGACAGTATTTTAACATGCATCAGATATGTTGAAATGCTGCTGCTCTGTTGTGTCATGTTGCTGTGTTGATGTTGCTTTTCTGCAACCACTTGCCGGTTTCCAGTGTTAGTAACTTCAGTCTTTATCTCGTTCATAGTTCTAATGGCAAGTCTGTGTCATGGTCTGAATCAGGTGCAAGACACCCTCCGAAGGGGGGGAATGTGTGGCACAGACTGTCTGTGCATGTGAGGAAACAGGAAGCCGGCTTGAATCAGACGGCGGTCATCAGGCCCCTAACTAACAACCCCGACCCCCACAGTTGTGAGCCCCCGTCCCGCGACCTTGGCACAGACCACCATCCTGCACAAGAACCGCGCGCAGCAAAGCCTCTGTACAACCTGTCAGAGGAGGCTGACGATGGTGATTCCCAGCGCCCCCTCTGGACCCCGGCTTCCTCTGGACAAGGGCTGGAATCTAATTTGAATAAGCCGGCTTCTTATTTGCCCTCCAACTCGAAGGGCTGCGCCACGGAGCACTTACAAGGGGCTGTGGTGGACACACACAGCTCCTATGTCCCTGCACTTAATGACTTCACCACCAGGGAAACCCTCCCTGCCAATGAGCCTTTGAGCCTGACACCCTCTCAGCTTCCTCAAGCCCTTAAAGTTGGGGCATTTGAGGAAGAGGGACCTGAGGACGAGGAACTAGACCTCTTACACAGCTACATTTATGATGCCAAGGAGGAGGGGGAGGAGGAGGACGAAGACAGCGAGGATTTGACTCAGAGCAAGCCAACTCTGGAGGATTCCCTTGCTCTGTCGCCCCCCTCCCCCTTCAGAGACTCTGTGTGCTCGGGAGACTCTCTGAGCGACTCCCTTGCCATGGAGTCCATGCTCGGAAGCCCTCCGAGCTCAATCTACACCTCAAACATCCTCCAAGACTTCGCACACAGCTCCTCAACACTGTGAGAGCAACACTGATAATCATTACATACCGATAACACATGGGCAAATATGAATTCACACATGTACAGTTACATACTTTACAAGCACATGATTTTATTATCATCTAAGGTTTCTTTTTATTTTGGCTCTCTCTTTAGTTTCCTTATAATTATTATCCTGCTTTTATCAGTAAGAGGTTTATCATAACTATAAGTATAAAAACATCATTAATGTGTGCTACCTTTCCTGAAGGGCTGTCTTATCACAGAGCCTTTCTGTAAAATGTAAAGCAGGGACCAGTGCCAAATCTCGTCAGCTGTCGTGCCAAATTTGGATGAATTAAGCAACATGAAGAATCACAATGAAGGATGTAGCTGTGGGGATGCAGTAAGAGTGGTCTATGACAAATGAACCGAAAGGGAAAAACAAATCAAAGCGTGTGCCGTTTGTGCACTGTAAGATACATACAGCTCTGAGGAGCGTAAAAGCTCAAGTGCATTTCATGCCATTTTTTTTATTTGCTCTGCTCCTCTTTGCTGCACACGTGCAGGTATGTTAATATGTGCAGCAGGAACAGCTGCATTCACAAACTATTTGATTTTTGCCTTTTGTCATCTATAGTCTCACCTAAGCTTTGTGTAATCGGACCTCATCACGATTTCACTTTTATAAAGAGATTAACTATAAGAAAAGTGCAGTAAGTTGGTTGAATATTACTTTTATGTGTTACAAGGTGTGCTCATCAGAAAAAAAACATTATCACTTAATAATTCTGCTAAAACTTTGCGCTGTATGATATACGATGTAAAAAATCATGTACCAATCGCAGTAGTTATCAACCTACATCCCTGCTTCCAGATTTTGTAGCTGACACAGGTTAGCGTGATTGTCGGTGATCGGTTGTGTGCATTCAGTTTACACTCATTCATAGTCCTGAGAACAAATGTGAAACACATTGAGGACATGATAGAAGACCTACGTTATGCTTTTTATGCTGTGTTGATATTTCTCATGTTTTCTGAGTTTGCTGTGTCATTGTAATGAACACACAGTACTTGTACAAGTTCTTAAAAGTTTGTAATACTGTTGAGCCATCTCTTGTTTTTCACACAGGTGGTATGTTTGTAATACTGATAAATGTTTCTATATTTAGAATGTCAACAGAAAAACGAGTTTATACATTTTGAAACTGTCCTCAGAAACTTGTCACGGAGCGTTGTGTTTGGTTTTTGGGTAACTTTAAAAGCTAACTTGAGTCGACTGTATCCTCTTGAAAATATTGAGTTGTTAAAGTAACCGATGATTAGTTGCTTCTTGTAACAAGATTATACGTGTTTCAATTTTTGCTTCAATCTTGCATTATAAACTTAAGTAGTTTCCTTGAGGTTAAGTTTCTTAGTTCTTTATCTATAAGAATGAAAATTATTTCAAAGTACAAGCCTATACAGTACATAGTGCATTGTATTGTATTTCCAAATGTTTTTAGTCTCTTATAGTGTAACTTGTTTAATGATTTTAATCAATGTAAAATATATGAGGGTACCACCTGTTTAACACTGTCAAATCTAGAATGACATATAGGCCTTTATGTTTTGGGTAAGCTGAGCAATGCTGTAAAATAAAAACTATTTATATTAAGAAGACTGATTAATGCCTACAATAGACAAAAAAAAAACTGGCGTTCAATAGTTCTAACTACAAAAATCCCAAGATTTTGTCAGACTTAATATGTACAAATATTTCAATCAATTATCCTGTTTACTATAGAATGTATTTCACTTACAGTCACTTCACTTTGATTGTAAATCTGTAAGTGGAGGTATAACGTTTGCTCATATATAAAAACTATTTTAAGATAAGTAATTGCAAGGACAATTTGTGACATCACAACTAGTTTGGAGCCAGTCAGAGAAGAAATTTTTCATATAGGCTATGATGTGTTAGACTGTAGATAACATGTATAAACCTGTCACTAGTGCAGTTGCACAGACAATATTGTGAGTAAGCAAACTTAAACTTAAACGTGACCACAAGAGTCCAAGAAAAATGCAGAAGGCACACTCTTGATTCCAGTATTTGGTTTTTTCCATTCTTGACTATTGCAGAAACACAGAGGACATACTGGAATATTTGGATAAGGACCTGCTCCTATAGCAAAAGGGCCAGGGTCTCTTTCCTGTCTGCCTCGTTGTCCTCACATTCATCCTGTTCTTTCAGCACTGTCTTCAACACAAAACTAATAATTAGCATCATCATAGCAAGTATTAGCATTCTATTTAATTTTATATGGAAAATTATTTGAATGACCAATTTATCTGTTTGTCAAGACGCTTCAGGCCCAGCTCACCTCCACCTCTCAGTTGGGCTACTCAGGAAGTGAATCTTTAGAGACACATCATTTCCAATATGGCAACTAGCATTGTTAGGCTTTAAAACTGCACGTTCAAAACAAATAATACTGTGGATGGTCATGTTTTATACAGTGCTATTGAATATAGGCCTTTCTATACTGTTTTATTTTAACACATGAGCTATGTAAACGTCAGACTGATGTCCTATAGGCCTATTTATCTGGTATCACATTTTTTAATCAACCTTAAAAAGAAGCATGTGTTAATTAAAGACCTATACCCCATCACATTTTCTTTTTCAGCCCTGTTGCCTGTGTAGATTTAAACAAAAAAACAGGAAGTCTAGTTCTATGTTTCCAAAGACTCTATTATTCTATTTACTAAAGTAAAAAATAATTAACAATCAAGTGGACTTTAACATTTATCTTCCTCCCTATGCTGATAATGTAGGCTATATTTCATATGGTAATTACAGTACTCATGAAAAAAAAAACCCCTGGAGCTTGGATACGAGAAATGAGTGTAATCATGAAACCATCATAATCATGCTTACTGTAATCGCCAGAACACGAGGAAGCTCTCATTGAAACATATGTCAACTTTCCCTCACATTTCCGGGTCCTATGACTTATCAGGTGGTTGCTGCTGAGCGGCGTCGAGGAGGAGGAGAAGGAGGAGGAGGAGAAGGAGAGTCAGAAAAAGTGCAGTGAGACAAATGTAATCTGCGTTTCGTCTGGCCCTCAGCCCCCTTTGGCAGACCAGCCCCATTCAGTCCTCAGCAGCCCCCTCACAGGACAGGAAGCCTGTGAGCGAGAAAGCAGAAACTGTCTGAGTTTACAGAGAGAAAAAAAGTTGTCAGTGACAGAATCAGCATGGCCGGGGGATCGGTGTCTGAGTGCAAGGAGTACTTGTTCAAAGTGCTGGTTATCGGGGAATTAGGAGTGGGGAAAACCAGCATCATCAAACGCTATGTACACCAGCTGTTCTCGCAGCACTACAGGGCGACGATCGGAGTCGACTTTGCGTTAAAAGTGATCAACTGGGACGGCAAGACACTGGTCAGGTTACAGCTGTGGGATATCGCAGGTAGGAAAACACTGGTTCACCATAAAACACAACTAAGTCACCTGGCTTGAATAACAACTTTGGGGTACTTTCACTTTCACCTGTTCACTTGACATTTCACATTATAATGAAATGTTACAAGTTAAGTTTTCTTTACATATGTTATGTGAACATGCCAATTCCCAGCTGAGCCTGAACGCATGGACGAATTATTTATGCAGAAAATACCGGTTGATCATGTTAATGCTGGCTGTCATTTCCACTTTATGATCACGGCAGCTCATAATTGTCAGTGGAATGTAGGTCACGTTGTTATGAGCGACCCAGCGCCTCCCCCATTAACCAAACTCACTTTAGTCTTGTTTTGTTTTTCTCATGGGAGTAAACACAGTGTTTATAAAGTGACTTCACTGTCCCCATTTATTCTATGCTGTCCATAATGCCTGTCCATGTCTGTAAGATCCTTCTTGTGTCTTTGCCACATGTGGCTCCTGTATCTTCCTTCAGAGAGGATACTCGGTCAACTACAGTGTTGTTTTTCTCTTCGAAGTGTCTAAACTTGGCAAACACACACACACACACACACACACACACACACACACACACACACACACACCAACCAAATCGGTGCATACCAGCAGCTTGGGTAAGCAGAGAAATCAGAGCAGTGTAAATAAAAAGTTCCTTTACTTGCCGGCAGACAGGCAGCCTGGCTCAAACTCTCTCTGTTTGTCTGTATCTTCAGGCTCAGAAATATCTCGGTGTAAACAGAGCTACTCTGAGAATGATGTGTTTCCAAAGGACAGGTGGGAGAGGGAGTGGGGGAAGATTAAATATAGACAGATTATTTTAGATCACAAATTGACAGATACAGGTAGACTATAGTCAAATCAAAAGAAAATATGATGTGTCATTCTGACTTTATGTGATCATTTGCATCAATAAATGGTTAAATGGTTGTTATGAAATCTGCATTGCTGAAAATACATGTGACAATAGGGTATGTGAAATTGCTTGGTCACATAAAGTCACTCTTAAATCCAGTTTACAGTGGGTGGTTTCATGTGAGGTATAATGAGATCACATGGTGTGAGGGCTGCTGGTGAGCGTGTGAGTGACTTTAAAAAAAAAATGCTTTTAGTGTCACTCATTTTGAACATTCATTTAGAAATGTTTTTGTAAATGGCAAATACGTCCTTTACTATGTTAGAGTTTGCAAAGTCTGTTGTTTGGTTTTGTCCAGTTTCACAAAAAACTGATGTCACATGCCTGGAGGGACAGAAGTTAATAGTTCTGTGAGAAGTCAGCATTTAAAGACTTTGATTCAGGCTTTTCTTTCCCTCTGTTTAAAAAAGTTTTTTCCAAAACAGTTAATATTGCTGAAAAGGACCATATGCAAGTGATTTACCCTGCACTGAGAGAAGTGTTTCTAGTACATTGTGTTCTGCAATAGCCTCTCAGTAGGATTTGCTGTAAAATGTTTTATTGTCTGAGATTTTGATTCTGTCTTAAGAGTTAGCTGACGTCCCTCATCGTGGTGCAAGTAAGTAAGCGCTCATTAACAGATAGGCCCATGTCCTGAAAGGGTTTATTGCTTACTTTATTTTTAGGGGTACTGTTTCCTTTATGAGCTGTAGTTTAAATAGAGTTTGTATAGAATTATGAACATACAGTATACCACAGAATCTGTCAATTTCTCCAATCTTCACATTTCTCTACCGAAACTCCAAAGTGAACCCTTTTACATTGAGATTTTAAACAGCAATCACTCTTGGAGACGTCATCCCCCAACTTTAGAAAAAATTGTGTTTTATTTATTTATTTTTTTAATTATCTAGTAAAAAGATCAATTTGGACAACTATAGTGGTTTGTTTAGGGTTCAAGTAGACAAGCTTTTTTATACTGTTGAAAGAATTAAAAAAATATATTCTATACTGAGTCAAATACTGGTATGCCCTCATGATTCAAAAATAATTAGCCTTAGCTTTAGATAGTTATACAAATGATTGTGCTCATACTGGACAAACAAACCTCATAAGCTAAGAAGAATCAGGACAGATGGTTAGAAGAATGCTGTTTTTGTTTATTCCATCACTAATAGCAGCAACAGGAAGACAGTGGACATTTTGTCGTGTAAGGTTGTCGTCTGGGACAACTTGCATGTCTGTCACTGACTGATTGGCAGTATGGACCACGTTGCCTGCTGTCACTTGGGCCCTAGCAGCATGCGCTCAGTGCAGAGAGGCATCTGTGACTGAGAGAAAGGGAAGGCCGTCTGCCTGTCACAGCCAGACAACACACGATCAGAGGATCGGTGAGGGTAAATAAAACAGTGACACACACACAGACTGATATAATTCATGGAGACAGGGGAACATGACTGCACACATTTGGTTAAAGGAACCATCTACATTCTCACACACACACACGCACACACGCACACGCACACGCACACACACACACACACACACACACACACACGCATCCTGACCAGAAACAGAGGTTAGATGACACAGTCGCTAAAACTCATTATTCACACAAGGCCCAGCCTTAGGACACTCCGAGAATAAGATAAGTAACATAGCGCGAGTGTGAAAGCTGGGAGTGTATTTGCCAAGACAAGCCATTAAGCCGTTTAATTGTGCAGAAAAGGAGGAGGAATATCTTCTTAGCAACGTTAAAAGCAACTTCAGAGTTCTGTGTCTTCTACCAACCTTTATTAATTACAGCCTAGTTGGAATGATAGTAATCAGAGGTTGTGCAGGGGGGTGACCATGGATGTCAGTGTGAAGCTCCTGGCTTTCTCACCCCATCTTTAACTAGAATTGCTACTCTCTCCTGGATTTGAACTAAAGGACAGGATGATTACCACCATAGTATAGTTCAAAAAACCTGCACCTTTTAAGACATTTACTATGTTTATACACCTCTGAGATTATACTGATGGCAGGGAATTAAAATTTTAGTCGTTGGTATTGTATTTAGTATTTTGCATTCATATCTTTCGACAGTTTAATTGATACAAAAGTCTCAAATTTCTGGCTACTGTAAAATTATCCAGGAATTTTGGTCGCTTAATTTTTTGGATCGCCTTCCCCAGATTGTTAGTGAGGTATCTCACAAAACCTGCTGCAAAGTAAAGATGTATAATGTTAGCTTGAAGTGCACACATTGGCATTCCCTTGTGTACTTGGCCTACCTATAGTGAGCTATTAATTGAACGTTAACAAGAATCTCTTGTCAGATTACCAAATAAGTTTTCAATTAAGTTCCATGATTTTAGAACATTTGTACTTCCCACCCCGAGCATGCGATCAGATAAAAAAAATGGTGGCCATGTGAATTTGGTGAACTCCTAAAGTAAGAGGTCACACATTAGCAGGATTTTCATCACAGTGCTCACCTGCAGTCCTGATAGGAATAGTCAAGCCCATGACCCTTGACACTAACAAGATTAACCCCTCTTTTTTAAGAAGACAAAGCTGCCCTTTTTAATAGGATTAACAAATATGTGGTCCACAAACCTTATGATTGCTTTTATTTTTCTCTCAAAAGCCTCAAGTGTTCAGAATTAGCATGTGTGCTAAAACACACAAACAATGGATGTTGGGAGGAGATCCCATGAGGTTGTCAGCTTAAAGAGATATTAGAAAAAAGTATTTTTTTAAATTTCTGTCATTTTTTTCTCTCACAACAAACATTAGTTTCTATGTACATTTTCACTTCAGATGATGTCCTTTAATGAAGTCAAATCTTTCACATTTCTTGTCTACAGAGTAGGACCTGCAAGGAGTTACACAAACACGTCACGATCAGTTTAAAAGGGTCACAAATCAAGAAAAGTCTATTAAACCGGCAAAAAGTAACAGTTTTTCCAATTTAATTACACACACACACACACACACACACACACACATATATATATACCCTATTTTAACTTTCTAATTTTAGGGTGTTTTCCCCCCATTTTTTTAAAAATTTGCGCCTAGTACATAATAGTCTAAAATTAAAACAAATTACAGTTGCATCAAGAACTTGCCTGTAAAAATGTATGGGACATAATGGTCAATGTGAGGCTTCATGATTCTTTTGTTTTTAATGTATCCCCTTAGTCATTTAATGACTGTTGTCAAACATTTCAATCCAAAGTCTTCCAGTGGGGTTAACTGGGTTGAGATCAAGTGACTGCACAGGCTGTTGCATATATGCTTCCCATGATTTTAATTTCTTCATTGTTGGCTGTGGAACAGTACAGTAGTTGTGTAATATTCTCTATATACTTACAATACAGCCATTTGTACAATTATTTTGACCCGTTACTCTTTCCCCCTGTTCTGTATAGTTGCACAGATTCTCTGACTGTTTGAACAGGTGTTATGTAAATATTCTGCTTAAAATTCCTCAACAAAGATGGTTAGTGTAAACTTAATTCCTGCAACCTTGTGCCACAGCTTTACATTGATCATCCGCCAGCAAACTTTAAGTTGAAGGTGAGGAGAAACAAGGGTAAACACACACACTGTAAAGGTTAGAGGATTTTCCCTGAACTCAGATTCTGCTCAGTAGTAAGCTGGAGTAAGTCACTCCTCACATGCTACTCAGTGGAATTTGAACGTGCCGGCACGGTCATGTGTTGTCCATAATTTCTCCTTTAAATCTTGTGCTAGCAACTGCCTCAACTACTGGACACTGCTCTGTCTTAGTTTTTTCAGTTGTTAGAAGGGCGTGCAGGGAACTTTCACAGCCAGTTACCTCCTAACAACAGACGAAGACTGCTGCTGTTGCTACTGCCGTGTCTGGCTTGGACAGTTTCCATGGTTACCCGCCCACATAATAGCAGCATGTACGACCATAGAGGAAACTGGGGTTGCCAGGGCTATGGATAATGATGAGACTTTTTCTGTTTCACCCACACAACAAACAGAGGCGATATAGCATCTGTAATACAACAGTTTCCCTTTCATCAGGCAAATCTGAATGTGCAGATTCCTGACGATTTCACGTGTTGATACACAGAATGAACAGTCTTTAAGGTCACGCACCAGTACTCATCAGTGTCGTGATCTAAACTGTTATGTCCTCGTTAAAAGCCTCTAGAATTCCATAATAGTTTGCAGTCTGTTCAGTACATGTTCTTCTCTTTAGTTTGGAGGCATGTTGAGCGTTTGAGGCAGCAGCACACATTTTTATTCTCTCCTGCAGTCTCATGCTCCTCAGCGGCATTCACTGTGAAAATACTCCATTGTTCACACAGCTCATTCCATTCCTGTGCTTTATGCTATTGGAGTAAGCAGCATATGACACTCGTTTTTTTCTTTGAAAGACATATTATTTCGCAGATGATAAATAAAGTATTTTTACATCACCATTAGTCACATTTGTCTTAAAGCAACAGCAATTATAAAAAATAAATGGACGAAGCAAGCTTTGGTTCCTATGCTATTTACTTTGCTGGCATGCTGCCGTTCATATAGTCAAACCTTTTACAGAAGAGACAACCATCAGGTGAGTACGACTTTGACGGATGGAACTCAATCGACCTGTCTAAATGAATCTATTATTAAGTTGTCAACAATATGCAACGCCTTTTTTTTTTAACTTATTAAATCAAATTGAGTAGGGTAGAATAAGCAATATGAAGATGCACTGTATTTATATTAAGCCAGTATATGTCATCAAAGGTTCAGTTTAGGGTATTTCATTTTAACATTTCATTAATCTGCTGCTTTTTCAATGATCAAAATGCTGGATCCAGCTCCTTAAACGTAAAGGTGTTTGAGTTTTCAGTGTTGTGCACACTAGTAAGCTAAATTTATTATGTTTTTAAGTTTGGACTGTTGGTTAGATATCACTATTAACTGTTGTTAATTGTGAGACATAATTATTGATAAAAATGATTAAATTATACAGCAGGTAAAGTGAACATTGGCAAATCTGATGATGAAAACAATTATTAGTAATAATCTAATAATAAATATTTCCTAGTGTCAACAGGACTCTGATAAGTAAATGCAGCAGAATGATTGTCAGACTTTATTATGACACTTGAAGGCATCATGGGATTTGCTGTCAGTTATTGCATGTGACATCTGCTTCGAACGATGGCACATTATCGATACCCCAAGGATGCATTACAGCCTACACCAGTCAGGTGTGTATGTGTGAGTGTGCATATGTGTGTACTTGCACATGTGCAACAGCAATCAGTGATATTGATTGATAAAATCAACCCATGCAAGTCTCTTTGATGCAGCATGGGTCTCTCTCATGAGTAGTGAGGTTAACACTACAGGACTGCCTGTGCTTGAACATCGACCCACCAAAGAGGAACGAACCTCTAAGGAAATCAAGTGAAGGGAGGGATGTAGACAAGGACGTGCTGTCACTGTTGCTTCAGAGTTAATTGAGCAGGTTTTCCTTAAGAGACTAGACTAAATGAATCATCAAATTTCAGCCTTATCCTTGTTTTTTTTTATTATCATAGTTCATAGGTGTGATGAATGTCAAAATTCAATGATGGGTCTGCTAAATTGTCTTTGTTTTCCCTTCATTGGCCACAGAAAGTTTATTTCTATCATTCTGATTAAAACATGTTGAACTGTGCTGACTTAGCAGCCCTTTGAACGATTTCTCATGTTTTTAATTTTTTTGGTTTATGGTAACATAAGCGTATTATAGGTCATGACTCCCATTGTGTGGTTACTGGAGCTAAGAAATATAGTGCTGACGTGGACCTCTGACCGCATAGTCTATGCTACTGCTGAGCTATTCTGCTAGCTCGCTCCATTTACAGACAAACTGATATCACATTAGTGTTGGAAGAGTTAAAAATTGGATTCTGAGTCACAGTTGTGTTAGCTGGAAAGTAAATTAATTCTTGGCGTTCAGATCTTACATTTAGCTTGGAGGAAACATCTTTTCTATTGTATTGTGTAAAACACCAAATGTTAACAAGTTTTCTGCCACTTCTTTGCTAATGCTAATATTATCAAGTAGCGCCAAAAGGCTAGCTATTATAGTTGTTGTCTGAACAAGTTAAAATAATTGCTTTGACTTAAACATTGGCTCCATGCCCCTCCAGTTTTTTATGTTCTTTGATATTTTGGCTTATCCCTTTTACCAAAAAGCTATAAAAATTATGTGTGCATAGGAAATTTTTTGAGCTTAACATCTTGAACATCATTTACAAAGAAAATGGCAGCTGTGTGAATAAGGCTAATCTCTTACTGCTTTCCATAATTCTTTTCTGTGAAAGGGGATTTTTTGGTAGTTTTTCATTGCAATATGAGCTAACGGCTAACAGGGCTAACAGTGACTGTTACACTCCCATGCTGACAAGTCCCTCCTCTGCTGCAACATTATGTACAGTCCCGTCAGACCTTTAAATAGAAATAAAACTGACTATCAAACAATTAAGTCAGTAATATCTTTTCTGCATTTAGCTCAACTCTGCTGGATCTAGCTCCTTGAGGCCTGGAAACGAAAGCCTTATTTCCATCTATGGGCTTTTTATCCCACTGTGTCGTGTCTCTTGTGAATTCACCTGGGGTTACATTGGCTAAAATTAGACTCTCAATTATGAGCAATTACCGTCAGGCCTGTGGGCCCCACAGTGAATTCACTCTCTGGCTCACACCCGCACTGCGCCCATCACTCTACTTCCTTGTATAGTTGGGTTAATACCTACAATAAAGTGAAAGTATGCTTAGAGAAGCAGTGTTCACAGTTCCTCAAATACTTGCCTTGTTTTTCTTGTGACTCAGTTCTTATGGAGGACATTCATAGTCTTCCCCCCCTCCCCCCAATAAAAAAAAAAAAAAAAAGGGAAGACATTTAAAATATGTTATGGCAGGTGCTTTGAAGACACAATCTGTGATCCCATTTTAAGAATTTTTACTTTCAAAAGCCAGGATTCGGATCTGTTGTCACAGGATGCATTAAATTCAACACCATCTCAATCACATGCAAGTCATGAACAAGGCCAGAGTGTATTTGAGGCTGCGACAAATACAACAGCAGGCCAAAAAGGAAGTCCCAAACTACATGACACACAATAATAGCAAAATGTGGAACAGGAGCTTACGCAAGGTTTACGAGAGGGAAACCATGTTGTCTGTAAAGCACATATATCAGCCTTGAACTGATATCTGCTTCGTCTTGAAAAAAAGTTCAGTTTTATTCAACGTGTAGTACATATTTGTTCAATCATAGGTTCTCATCATGACCATGACATCATTTTCCAAACTTTCTGTTGGAAAAAGTTTAGCCCACACTGGCTAATCAACAGATAATATTTATTGTTTGTGCTAAATTGCTCTTGCTGCAGTGCTACACATTTCTGTCACATAATCCAGTCAAAGATTCAGATCTTCAGTCACAAGGCTAATAGGTCACTTAACCTCAACCAAAAGTCAGTGGACCGCGATTTGTTCGGCTGAAGTTGACAGAAAAATCATTGTTTAGTACTGCACTGTACTTAAACATAGAAAGTGGTTAGCCTTATTGTTTTCTTGTAGAAGATATATTCCTTCACGGCTAAATGAGACTTAATGATGGACGCATAAAATGGCCATGGTCCTTACTGCAGCCTGAGATTCCATACTGTATGTGAGAATAAAGCAATCTGAGCTGTACATCACATTAATAACCCCTAGTATCTCAGCCAAGTGTCACGAGAGCTGCCTTTCATAAAATTTATCATAGATTCACTTCCCTTATTGAAGTCCTGTAGTAGTCGCTTCAGTGAACATTTATGCTAATATGAAGCGAGCCTGGAAGGTATAGAAGGGCACTGTTCCTTATTTCTCACCTCAAGAGGCTATTTCCTTGTCTAGGTTTCATTTGAGATGATCTTATTATGTAGGATAATCTAACCATTTCTTAAACCTTAGATCTCGACTGACACTTTTCAAATCTTCAATCAAAATTTAAAAGCAAACACTAACGGATGTGAAATTTTAGATCATTTCACTGACATTAAGGACGGGAAAAAATATGGCTTCAGTGAAAGGAGAGTTATGATTTAGTTGTATTTAAAAGAACGCTTCTCAGATGGATGATGACACCTTATACGCTGCTGGTAATTCCCATTGCCTTGCCTTTGTGAAATATCACCTTAGATTTAGTCACAGAATAAGTACAGAGAATGGGCTCATTATCATGGCAGATTACTTCTACCCTTCTTTGGGGGGGGGGGAGTAGGTCAAAGGAGATCATCATTTTTAGGCCACATTTTGAGGAAGAAAATTGCAGAGCCCTCATGGAGGTGTGATGGGTTGAATAATATAATTGTCCCTAAAGCTGAATCTATCAACAGACTGGATAAAGATGCAGCATGTCACGGCCGTGGTTCCATTCTGACAGACAACACTGAGACGCTGTGTAGGCTGAGAAAATAGACACTTTAATGTTCTTTGTGGAGCCATTATATACTGTTCAACAGATGTCACAAATTCCTTCCCACTTTAGATACTTCTGTACATGGTCAGGAGAATCACATCACCTTTACCCTTACAATGTCAAACCTCTATTAGAAGAACAATTCCTCATTCCATTGTCAACTGAGGCCATACATTTATACTTTTAGAAAACCTTGAAAGACATTCTTCTCTTCAAATATGGTCATAGCTTCTCCAAATAGATCGTAGTCTGCTCACAGCAAAGTCACCTCTACAAAGTGTAACCAAACTGAACGTATTCACAGAAATTCGTACTATCAAGGTGTAAAAGGTTTTGAGAAGAAATTTTAATGTTTGATATCGAACCATTTTCTGCATGGGGGATTACTCTTTGTGTGCTTTTTGTTTCCGATTTCTAATCACATCTTCTTTTAAAGTATTCACCTTACTCAATTTCAGTTACACAAAACCTTTTAAGCATACTTTTTACTGTATCATTGTAAGACTAATAAACTACACTCTTTTTCTCTCCTCTGCAGGTCAGGAACGCTTTGGAAATATGACACGAGTGTATTACAAAGAGGCTGTGGGGGCGTTTGTGGTTTTCGACGTGACACGAGGCTCCACGTTTGAGGCGGTTGCTAAGTGGAAGCATGACCTGGACAGCAAGGTGAAACTGGCTAACGGCAACCCCATCCCCTCAGTGCTGCTCGCCAATAAATGCGACCAGAAGAAAGACATCTCTAACAGCACAGCCCTAATGGACAATTTCTGCAGAGAGACTGGCTTTCTGGGATGGTTTGAAACATCAGCCAAGGTGAGAGATCGATCCCTTAGATGGACGTACGAAATGCATGAAATAGATCAATGCAATATTACACTTCTGTATGTGTTCAGGCTTCTGGTGTTGTATTTCTTGTTTTTCTACACTTAAAAAAACTCAGCAGTGTGAAAATATAAGACTTAGGCCTCAAATTAATGCATTCTGAAACATTGAGCATCATGAGGGTTCATTTTTCCTTAAAGCTTCTGAAGTCATGGTCTCAATATGACTAGTGATGGCTTCAAATCGCATTTTACACATGAACATGACTTGTGTTTGTAGCAAATTAGATGTGATATGGGCTTCGAAATGCCTGCATGGCTGAGCCAGAATAAAAAGAGCCACTTGGCTTTGATTGTAAAGACATTCATGATAGTGCATGGATTTGTCACTTCTTTTTCTTCAGACAGAAATGATTAAAAGGCCCCCTTCAGTGAAGACAGCCCATTTTGAGAAGAGAAACGACAATGTGGTGGCTGTGTAATAGTTGTATTGTGCCCTAACTTAAAACACGTTATACTATATATAATATTATCACTACAGTACATATTAAGTACTGACTAGAAATTCAATGTTAAAGCTTCTGTGAGGAACCTTCAGCTTGGTTCAGCTTCGCCGCCCCCCATGGTAAAAGTTGTACCTCTTGTTGTTTTTCTGATTTTATTTGTAGAATGTCAGTCCAATTTATCTCTGCTCAAAACGTATTTGTCTTTGAAAAAAAAAATAGAATTAGTGCCAGGGTCCATTGTTGGGGATATTTACACTGGCTGCGCACATTTTCAGTACAACACTATGTTGCTGCGCACACAGCGCTGCCAGTTTGAAAAAGGTCAACACTAGGAGCTTCGCTGGGCTCTTCAATGTCACTTCTCCTTGATGGACCAATCAAATGAAGAAGAGTCAGGACTTCTGATTTCATCTTTGTCAATAACAACGGTGATGGATAAACTAAATCTAATCTGACTCATCTTTACGGGGGTACAATTTTTAGGTGAAGAACTGCTGCTAATGCCAAGACAGAATTTCTTTACAAAATGTTCATGTTTTCCTGGTGATTTTTCATGGAATAAAATCATATATTAAGCCCAAAGAGTTATCTAAAACAAACCTAACGTTCAATACAGAGTAAAATTGAAGTTAACTTTCATAGCTTCACAACAATAAGCTTCAGTGAGAAGCGCTCTGAAGTTATGAAACTTGACTAATAATACCATTGATATTCAGTTACAGCATGTTTTTTCCCCCTCTATCATTTCCACTCATGCACATCTTATGGAGACACTTCTCTTTTGAAGGAGTGGAAGGATGCGTCGGACAGCTGCTGTGATAATGTATCGTGTGACGTTGATTGATGTTCGAGCACGGAGGTGTGAGGGAATCCGGAGCAGGACTCTCTCAGAGATAATGTTCTGTTGAGTTTCTCATTAGCTATGGTGTCACAAGTTTGGTGTTACTGTGTTTATGTCTTTACGCTGTCCTCTACTTCTGTCCTTGTGCGTATGGGATCTAGTGAAGTGAGATGTTTATCTTGTCCTGTACAATATTACTCTTGAGAAAGAGAAGGAGTATTCCAAATCATTTTTAACATAATATAATTAAAGCTACTATGAGAAGATTTTAGCTGGTTGTGAAACAGATGCTAGTTTGTCTTTATTTCTGACAAAAGTAAACAAGACTATCAGTGATTGATTATTTCTGTTTTTTCTTATTTTTAACGTCTGGAATCACTGTCGCTGGGTACCGTAGGTGTCAGATGATATACATTTCAGGATATTGCAACAGCAGTATTATGACCTATCTGACAAAGTGTAGCTGTGAACCATGTAATATTTTCCTCTGGATTGTAGTGATGAAGAAATTGAATATTGGCGAAAGCACCTCAAAGTTCTTTATCCTGTGGTTACTCTTCCGGCACAATTTACACAGCTAGTCTCTTTTATGAAACTTGTTTTATCAGTCTAACGGCAAACTGTTTTAAGCAATATGAGATGAAATGAGAAGCAGGTCACCTTATGTAAGAGCATAGTCAAACCAAATGCTGCCGATTGTCTACAACCAGTCTGCATGACATAACTTCCTTTGAAAAGTGTAGTTGTGTTTGAATCACTTCAGGTTTTTTTTTTTTTGGGTGGAGGATCCCATACTTCTCTCATCTCTGTTCCCCATCACATTCTCATCTTTTTGATAACTTCTACAAGTCATAAATCAAGAGGAGCCTTAAAAACCATCCTTTGAACCCATTCAACCATCATCAACGTTTCTTCTCTCGTGTGGAGGAAAGCTTTGTTGACTTTTGGCAGCCAGATTAAATGTATTAACTCATAACTGTCACGTGCTGTGTCATGTGAAGTCTGTGGGTGTGTCTGTGTGTGTGTGTGTGTGTGTGTGTGTGTGCCTGTGTGTGCCTGTGTGTGTGTGTGTGTGTGTGTGTGTGTGTGTGTTTTATGGTTAAGTATTTCTTTTCATTCTCATTCTTTCAGTATCCCTCCTGTGTGTCTGGCGTGTGACTAAACCTAAAACAACCTGTGAAAGAAATGCTGTAAAATGTTTTTAGTTTCAGTCTGACAGTGTACTTAGCTTATGAAAGGCATTGTAAGGATGATATGGAGACATAAAGTAGTTTTGTCTTCTTGTGGTTGGGACTAAGGCAGGTTACTGGGTCAAATTTTGAGTGGCGGTTAATTTTCTCTTGCCTTAATCAACCTCTGCTATGACGTTATCGTTGACCTCGTTCCTCTAATTAGGAGGTCCAGATTGGTGCACTTTCTCTTCTCATTGACAAATCAGAAGTAAACCAAAAATGAAGAAGAACAAGTTATCCAGACTGTTCTCATAATAAGGGGCCTGTCCAGATTGTGTTGCCTGGGTTGGCACAACTTGGGGAATTTATCTTAATTCAATTCATCTAACAATTTGATTTGATTTGAAACTCTGGGACATACATAAAAAAGTGAAATACGGACAACCATAAATTACATAAACACATGTATTTAGGAGACAGGTTTAGAAAGAAATACATACTAACAGCAACAGAGAATATTCACTTGAGAAAACACGTTTCAAAAAATCTAAAAAACTTCCATCCTTTAGAAGGAGATACATATGAGACATGTTTCTGAGTAAAAAAAACAAAAATAATAAATAAAGGCTCCTCCAAAAAAGGGAAAAGCTACTAAAGCCCCCACAAATCGGTTTGAACTTTGAGTCTACTGCTGTTTTCATGTGCTCCGTAGACGGATCTAGTTTCCGGGTTGGAAGTCGTTCATCCGCTTCAGTGTGTTCACATGCTTTCAGTTCGAAGATTCTAAATGTTTTAATAACAACAGCAAATAACGTGAATGCTATAAAGAAGATGTGTGGAAGGTAGTTGTCATAAGCTATATTTAAGCAAAAAGTCAATGCAATTAGGTGTTGATTAATAAAAAGCATCTTAACATTAACAAAATATCTTTTCCCAGCATTTGATGACGAATATGATATCAAGTTTTCAAGTGTGGTACCAAGTTCTTTCCCAAGTCTCTGAGTTGTTCCGACTTGAGCAGACGGTCACGTTCATTTTCAAACTTGGAAACTGATGCATCTCAAAGCACATGAATATCTCTATCTCCGACCTGGCAGACAACCCACCTTAGTTTATGGGTGGCACCTGGAGATGCCAATCAGATGTTGCCGCTCTTTGCAAACGCCCTTGCTCATAATGTTTTAAGATACTCTTTCAACCAGCCTTGTCTGAGGTTTTACTATTTTTCTTGAATCGCAGTTGTTGGACTTCAATTTGTAGTGCATGTCCTTACATTTGCAACCAAGTATAGTCTTGTGTTTAAGCTACATTACTGTACAAAAGTCATTATCAGTCATCATTACGTCTTTAACCCATGTGCAGACAGCTTTGGGCCACATTCTGAAGGACAATAGCACATTGTTTTTGTTTACCTTGTCTTCACTGGCCTTGGATCGTGGTCCTGAAACTCTCGCTGTCTCACAGCTGTTGCCTTTGTTGTAATTCGTTTTTGTGCCTTTTGTGCCATTTTTTTGCCTTTATGTGATAGGACAGCTTGAGAGAGTCGAGTTGCTTTCAAGGGCTGCTCCATTTCATAGGGGTTTAGTGGACTTGAAAGAAAAATATGAAGTAAAAAATATTAATGTCTATACAACAAATGCAAGGTTTTTTTTATTCATTTTTAATAATTCAACTTGATCTTTTCTCAGGATAACATCAACGTGGACGAGGCAGCGTGTTTCCTGGTAGAAAATATCTTGGCTAATGACAAAGGATTACCATACGAGGAGAGCAATGGAGACCGGATCAAACTGGACCAGGAGACTGTGGCTGCCGAGAGCAAGTCAGGCTGCTGCTAAAACTTGAGTCTGTTCACACTAGTAATCCGCTCACCCAGCCTGTGGTTCCTAGCCCTATACTGCAAATGTACTGGAAATCTTTTGGGTCTTCAAAGCTCCAGGATCGTCTCCTCTTTGCAGTGACGCCCATTTGACCAGCACTTCCAAGTTTCTTGTTGAAGCTTTCCCTATAGGCCAGAATAAAACCACTCTTTTATCTTGATGTTTTTCCTACCACTTCCCTAAGCTTTTTTTCACCTTGTCTCACTCTTCATAATCGTAAAAATCTTTAAACAATTCCTTTTTTTTAATCACCAAATATTTATGCATTAACCTATTGCTAAGATCCCCACCCAGCCCTCCATACTTTTACCCTGCCAATCTTCCTGTTGCCCTGACAACCAGTCAAGCTCTGGACTGTACCATTCTGAAGAAGGGGTGCAAACTAAAGAGAAAGTTGTAAAACAGAAAATAGAGAACTACCTGTGGCCTTGTTCACTTTGGTAAATTCTCTTTCAGTATCCTTTCAGTTATCTTTATCTGTGAAACATTACACTCTCTTGTTCAGCATTTCTAAAATATGTCTCAACTTAATAAAGATAACTCCCCTAAAAGAAGATATTTTCCCAGCAAACATATGTTTGTTTCTCAAGACTACTGTTTGAAAAAGTAAGCAAAAAAGTTTTGCATTATCACAGTGTTATTTTCTGTTTGTCATGTTTTCTCTCAAATCATGGGCCGTCATGCCAGAGTTATTTTGTAATGTTGATTAGAGGGCAGCACTTTTGTGGTTTTCTTAAACATTAACAAACGCACTGACAAAAGACCACAGTATTTCAGGAAGAAACACTGTATTCATGGTAAATGTGTGACTCACTGAGAAAAAGGTTATTGAATTGCCATTGCAGCGGTATGAAAATGTAGATCTTATGAACAAAATGTTTTTTTTCTTTAAATAATGTGTTGGGGCATACATTATACAACCTGTGGGACATCATGAAAACAGAATCCTGAAGAGGACTATACATGTACATAAGGAAGGTAACCTGTTTAAGTGTTAAGATATAATATGAAGGATTTTTTTAAAACATGGAAGTGTTCATGTGAAAATACTTTAAACCTACAAGACCAAAATAGAATAAACATTTGAACAGATTCTTTGTGTCTACTAATTATTGTTATACTAACACTATTATAACTATTATACTGCAAAATTAAAGGTCTTTATCTTATGTATGCAAACATTTGAATTTGATTATCATAAATCAAACTTTTTAGCAATATAGATATATTTCCTCTAAAGTCCCTTGAGTTGTATTGAGTTTGTACACTGAATTATGAAGCGGCAACATTGGCCTACGTTTTATACAACAACATGTAAGACAGATTTTGCAATTTCACTTCCACAACCTCAGCAGTCTGGATTTTACATAATCGAGCAGTGTGTGCAGATACACCAATTGTTTGGAATCTATCCAATCCATAGTTGTTTCCCTGCAAAAGAAAAAAAACCCTCTACCACAAAGGACTATGGAGAAAGCCTCGTGTGTGCGTGTGCTGATGCGTGCACGTGAGAGAAAGAGAGTACCATGTGACTCCACTCAAGAAACAGTGTGTGATAGTCATCAGACACTGTGCTCACGACACTACAGCTTGTGCTCCTCCACACTCCTGATTGTTAGCAGAGCAGGAATGCAGTATTGTGTGCAAACACTCTCATTCACTACCAACCACCACTGCAATCCTCAACAGGTCAGGAAAGAATTTAGGCAATGCATTTCAGAGGAAGTTGGAGCCTTGACAGCATTGCCTCCTGTGTTGTTGTCTGTCTATCTATCTATCTATCTATCTATCTATCTATCTATCTATCTATCTATCTATCTATGAGGTTTTGTATCTATTATTTAAACAGATTTACATTTTCAGATGAACACATGAGGCATTAATACTGAATATCATAACTATGAGAAAATACATCGATATTACGAAATATAACGTCTAATTAATAATAATGTCTGATTTTCTTATACTTCCTCTCTGACAACTCGTGACGCTGTCGTTCAGATCCCGCCCATGTTGAAGCCACGTCGCATAGCAACCAATAAACTTGTAAGAGCAGCGACATAGCCAAACCCAAACAAACGCCAGCCCGGGACTCGTGTGTCGGCCACTTATCGTGTTGATTTATTACGCTAAGCTAGTACAATGTCCAAGGCAACACCAAAGAAAAAGGAGTCCACCTCCAGCAAAGTGTCTTTAACCGAGCGACAGGCAGAGTGAGTTTGGTTATCAGCAGTAACTAAAGCTCAGCAGCTGTTGCGCGTTAAACATTAGCTGAGCAAGACGACGTCAGAAGAGCTAAGTACTGCGTGCAAGTTTAATTTATTTAATTTATCGAAGCAAGCAAATCTGTTTGTCTGTTTATTCTATTTTATCCATCTCGCTTAAGCTATAAGAGAGAAAACAGGAATTTAATAATTTCCCCCCAGAGTGACACACACACACACACACACACACACATATATATTTATATATATATATATGTATGTGTATATATATATATATATATATACACACACACACACACACAAAAGGGAAGCCAAGAACAAATGTAGTGAATGTGTCATCATTGCAGTGCAGTTTCCCTAGCAGCCACTTCCTCTGAGAGCCTCGGAGGTGCTTCAAGATGCAGATTCCCCATATGGCCAGAGTGGAGTGATGCAGAAGTCAACAAAGAGAAATGGGACTCAAGTAAAGGACCCGAAGACGGAAAGACAAACAAGAGTCAAAATGTGGTAAATCTGGAGATTTCAATCATTTGAATTGAAAGATCATTGTTTTATTTGTTGACCGCAAATACACCAAACTGTGCAGTGCATTGGAAGTATGTTTCTCCCTATGTCATGTTAACTTTGTATGCCTTTGTCCACAGTCATTTTTTGAAGACCCTGAGGGTAAAATATCACTTCCTTCATCTTTAAAAGTGCACACCTGGAAGCGTCCTACAGAGTTTGCTGTAAACAAGGTAACCTTCATGCCTCTGTATTAATCATTAATTGTCTGAATAAATTAACTTCTAATAAAAAAGGTTGATAAGTAGCTGTTGGTTGCAGCATGACATGTATGAAAAAAAAGTGCATTTCTCTTCCACACAGTGTGAAATGTAGTTAAGGAACTGTGCTCTCTATTCGCCTCCAACAAAGTTTTAATTGCATCACTCCACTTTTCAGTTACCCTCTCTCTCGGTGCAGAATTGGGCAATTACTGCGAGCTTCCTGCTTTCTGAATTAGTCCCCGCATTTTCCCTCAAGATGTCGAAAGCATTTCATTAATTTCATACAAGAGGAACCCGTAATCACAAAAGCCATCAGCCGTGCAGATGCAGGTTACGGCTCGACTGTGAGACTCTCTCTTCATCAGCGTACATAAACATTTTAAAAATACATCGAAGTTACAGCCTGATTGGGAGGATATTTCAAAGATTGCTTCACACTTACAGACACTGTGGTAATAAAAAAAAAAACCCCAACAACCTGTGACTAACATAGTTGATGATTCTCACTCTCCTGACCCAGTCATTCATTTTTAATTAGTTACATGACTGAATCTTCAACTTGATAATGAAGTATTCATCACAGACACAATGTTGAGAGTATCATGGCGAGGTTGCACCAGTGCAGGCCCAGGATATGATACGAAGCACTAAGTAGGTCATATACTTGTGTCTATTTTGAACCAGAGATGCGTGGCTTTGATATTCTGAAGTTTAGGGATGTGCAGAAAGTTGATCTGTCAACTGACTGTTAAAGGGCGAATCTGTGCTTCATTTCAGCGTCTCACAGTTGTTGAAAATCAAACATCCTTTGACCTGATCTCTTCCAGTGATCACCTGACCTGCAGTGAGGTTAGTTTTTTTTCTACTTTTCTATGAAAGACCGCACTGATTTTTTGCCAACCAGCATCGATCAGCTCTTGGGTGGCGTAGTTTAGGTGTCAGACATGTTGGCGTTTGACGGGTAACACGATGCCCTGTTGATTCTGTGACTGATCGATCTGGTAATGAGTGATTCAGCTGATAGATTTAAAGATTTGTGCCTTTGTGTTTTTTCGATCCGTGATTACTTTCCCTCCACTTCTCTCCTCAATCTCCTGTCAAGTTGATGAGGTGGATCATCAGTGAGATCCATATCGTTTGGACTCTGCATGGCGGCCCGTCTGCGGACGGGAATGGTTGGAGACCTTGGGAGCACATCTACTCCCTGTGCAAGGTCGTGAAAGGTCACATGCCGCTCTACAACAACTACGGGAAGTACATTGTCAGACTCTACTGGATGGTGAGAAAAAAAAAAAATATATATATATATATATTTATTGGGAGAATTCCAACATTCCTGCAGACTCGAATACAGCTACAGTTGATAGATAGATAGATAGATAGATAGATAGATAGATACTTTATTGATCCCGAGGGAAATTCAAGAAATTCAGTTGATGCAATGCATGGCATAAGAGTGCAGCGTATTCCTCAGCAGACCCAAAAGGATGCAGAGGATGAGAGGGGAATGAGGAAGCACTGACGCTTGGAAGAGGGGGAAGGGATGAAAAAGTCTTATCCACTCAGAGCTCAAATCAATCAGTCTCACTGCTGGGCCAAACGTGGCGGGGCTTCATACACTGCCTGATGAATAGATAGGGCTTAACAGGAGTCAGCTGCTTCTCTCAGAGAGCTCAGCTCAAGTTGGGACTGTCTACGTCCAGCGAGACCATGAGAGCAGGCCTCGCCCTGAGAGGGCTTTATTACGCACTTGACGTCGTGTTCATTGTGTGTAAACGTTCCCAAGGAGTTTTACCTCCCGATCAATGCGTTAGATGACAATAGATTAAAGTTGGCTCGTCTTCAGGTTTTCCGTACGCGCGTTCCTTTCGCCACAGAGCTCTAACTCGTGGGCACTCTGTCACGCTGTGTGTTCAGGGGACTTCTTCGGGCACGAGAATGTGGGTCAGTAAGAGAGAGAGAGAGAGAGGGAAGAAAAGACGGAGCAGAGACTGATGGTGTTCTGTAACACTGTGACTCTCGCCTTGACAAACTGGCATGACACCGTGGTAGGCAGCAGTCCCTGTGCCAACCATAGCACGCTAACAGATGGTTGTTGGGATGGCATTATAAGTACCCAACCCCCCTCCTTGTCATTTCCTCGCCTCTCGTTGCTCATAGGCTACCTGTTTTCTGATCATTTTAATTCCCCCCCTGTCTCTCTCATCCTTCTACCGTCTCTCTCCCTTTCCTTTCCGTCCTGCCTAACTTAACTTGCCCTTTTTATCCCTCCATTTGGCCACATCTGCCAGCACACAGAGCTTCTCCTCAGAGGGACGCCGCGACGACAAGGAAGAAGAACATCGGCGAGAAAAGGAGTGTGTGTGCTTACCAGGACTCGCACTGCTTCTGAACACCTCTCTGATAGATAAGGAGAGGCGCAGCTGTGTGCAGTCAGTCAGATTATCACCTGCTTGTGCTGCTTTTTCTGACGAGCAGTGTGAAACTCCCCCAGACGGCCACAGACGGCCCGCCGCACAGACAGCATGTAACGAGCTCTGACACCCATCAGGACGCTAAGACGCATGAATGAGGCAGCTCGTATTACGAGACGTGTTGCATTATAAAGACAATAGGTTGAAGAATAAGAAGCAGTGATGTGCTGCTGTATGTGTTTGATTTTTTTTTTTTTTTAGGGGGGTGCGTAAATCTGTCTTTGAATTTATAGCTATGTCTTGTAGAAATTCCACAGTATACTTTTTCTGAAATTCATTAGAAATACGTTTTTCCACTTGTGCCATTCCCAGTAAGATGCAACATTTAAAAGAGGTTACCTTTAAAATGTTAAACTGAAATGGTTGATCATTTTTCTATCAGCGTTATTAGTTTGCAACGCACAAAAAAAAGTGCTGCAAAATAACTTAGAATGCCATATTTTGCCTTTGTGTTGTATTGAAGATAATGTAGGAAACAGGAAGTCGTCTTTCTCAAGCCTTCGATGAATGTGAAAGCCTGGCTGTTTCCAGTCCCCATGCTAAGCTAAGATATCAAGCATTACTTGTGTAGTGCCTGTTCACAACAAGTGTTTTCTCGAGACGCTTTACAAAAGAGAGTAGGGGATGAGATGCAGGAAGGATTTCTCTATTTTTTTTCCCCCTCACGTTCCTGTTGTCCTCACTTTCTTGCCGCTGAGGTGGAGGTCAGAGCAGGCCGTGCATGAATTAGGACGGCGGCGGTTGTAGGGACGACACAGTCCCATGGCTGGGTGTCGTGGACGACGGGTGCTAGATCACCTGACTGAAGGTCAGGGGAGCTCCGTCTATTCGAGATGAGAGCCTGGCTTGTGCTGCCAGGACAAAACCTCCTGGGCTTGTTATCTGCTGCTGGCTGAAACCTCGAGCAACAAGACTGGAATTGATTTTCATCTGACTTTTGCAAAGAAAGCAAATGCATTTATGTTCAGCTAAAGGTCAAACCTCGCTTTAACTGAATGAATGAACGGATTGCTGCGGTCTACAACCTAAACAGATTTAGAGCCGTCCAGTTTCTTTGGTCATTCGTAAGGGCTGTTTTGTTTGTTAGACACCTTCATCTCCACGCACTGAATCTTTCTCCTTTGCTTGCAGGGTTGTTGGCGGAGGATCATGGTCGACGATTCCATGCCATTTGATGGAGAAAACAACTTGCTTCTCCCTACCTCCACCTGTCAGTCAGAGCTTTGGCCTATGTTGTTGGCTAAGGCTCTCATTAAAGTGGCCAACACAAAGTGAGTTACCGTAGATTCCAACAGTAAGCTGTCACCCAACAATTGTATTATTTTTTTAAAGTAGGAGATCTGAAGAGTCAACTTTCTTCCAAGTTTATAACTGTGTATCCTTACTTTAAGAAAGCCACGCAAAGTCGACCAATAACACCAAAAAACACAATTTTGGAAGAAATCTTTCAAATCTACGTTGATGTACCTAATGAGGTGAGCGACACAATTCAAAGCTCCAACACCTGCAGGGCCCTCACAGAGTGTCTTTTGCTGACTCAGCCGAACCTCCGCCTGCCTCGGGCTGTGCTGAATTCGGTGACAGACAGACGATGCGTCTGTCTGTGATGGGGCAACATGCCGTGTGCAAAGGTGGCTGTTGCAGTTTCCACAGAAGGTCGAGGTATAAATGTTTCATCCCGGACAGGAAGCAAAGGAGCCGCTCTCCTCTTGAATCATTTATAAGTCGTAGTGAAAGTTCTTCGTATTAAACTGGCACCAAACTTTATTTATTTATTTATTTATTTTTTCCAGAAAGTCTGCGGGGGCTTTAGTAGTCCTTTTTATTGAATAAAAAATTGAATTTGAAGGCTCCTTCACTTTGGTGTCGAGTAGCTTTTTTTTTGTGGTTATGGAGTGTGGCATTACTCTTTTAGTTGTGTGGATTAAACTTCCGTGAGGATCATTACTGTGGACTGTACAGGTTTGGCTACAAGATCCCAAAAGGACCAATTAGAACAGCTACTGTTTCCGCTGAACATTTTTCTTCACAGAAAACATGCGTTGCTCACACTCCACAAAATTGCTTCCAGAGATTTTAGCTAATATCTGCAACACGCATAAGACACAGGTGTGTAACTGTAGAACAGCACACTGAGCCTGTGTCCTTGTCATTCAGTCACACAGAGTAGAGTTTAGGTAAAGGCTGGTAAAGACGTCAGTGTGTGTAATCCTTCAGTACACGGAGGTAAGTCATTTTGGCTGTTTTAACTGGTGTCATTCTTAAACGTGATGAGGAAATGAAGACACAGGAAGAAAAGCTAATGTCAACATTGGTTCTAGTTTGCCTGGCAACAACATTGCCATGAGTGCACACACTCCAATGTCAAGTGTACAACCTAACATCATGATTCATAATCAAGTTTGTTTTAATAACAGTGTGCCACTATGGATGACGAGTCTGTACGTTGCATCTTTTCTAAAAACAATGTGTGTGTTTGTTTCTTAGTGTAGTGTTAGAGAACCGTGGTGAGATCGGGGAGTTCACCTTCATGCACATCCTCACCGGCTGGATCCCCGAAATCACTCCTCTAAAGTATGATCTTTCATTGACGTTTACACCTCTGCCCTCTGCAACTCTTGTTCTAAGTGTTCCTCCATAGGTTTCTCCCTTTATGAGTCTTCTGTTTCTCCTCTCTGAAAGAGAGAACAGAGTACGAATCAGACAGAGCATCTAATCCCTGTTAGAGCGTCACAGCAGCGACTGTGGGCACTGAATAAACTCACACAATCTGACATGCTGGCTGCATGCCATTTCCTCTTCAGTGTGCTACGCTATACCAGTCAATGTTGCAACATCAAGCACAGAAATGTATATCTGTTCAAACGTGCGGACAGTCACATGCCATGATCACGAGTCATGATGAAGCATTAGTTTGGAGGAAAGAATTAAATGCTATCTGACCTCTTGACTTCAGCACTCTGCTTCCAAGTGTCAGTGACGCGTTTAAAAGAAGACAAACGTACCGCTCTGATTCATCATCACTTCCTCCTGCTGCCACTTTCAACTGCAAGCCAGCGAACAAGTACTGTAGAAGCAACTGTTGGATTTTAAAGTTTTTTTTTTTTTTTTTTTTTTTTAATACTGGACACATAAATATGATGAGGTTGTTTCCTCTATTTACTTTGTCAAAGAAAATTTGAATGGTGCTCAGATGAGATAGATTTTAATCGTTTTCTGTAGAGTACATCCAATGAGAATACATTTTCAAAGTAGATTTAAGCACCCCCCAAAAAACCCATTTATTTCAATACCAGTCCAAAGTGATAGTAAGCTCCAACACATGATGGGTGTTAAAAAAAAAAAAAGCATGTATTTTTAATCTCATCGCCTGCATTATTTTTACTCCACTCAGGTCTGCGTATGTGGGGAAAACCTGGGAATTCTTACATGACAGCATCCCGATATTTACACATCCAGACGAGAGTTCAGCGGAGATGAAGCCTCAGAGTGCAGATCCAGCTGCAGGGAGAGAATCCAGCCTTAATGACAGCAGGAGTCCGCTGCATGAGCCAAAGAAAAGTGAAGGTCTGAATGGTGTCACACACACACACACACACACACACACACACACACACACACACACACACACACACACACACACACACACACACACACACACACAGTCATGCAGAAAGCCACAAACGCATACTGAACATACGTCTCCATTACACACTGTGCTTGCACGTTTAATTGAGCGAGTCATTCAAATCAATCATCCGTTTCGGTTGTGATGATTGGTATGCGCTAAAGCTTATTCATTTATCAACGGGTTGTTTCCAAACCATATGTGGTGTTTTATGTCTCGTGTGTATGTGCCGGACCACACTTTACCTTTGTATGCATGTATGTGAATGCACAGTGTGTGCATTTCTCTATTTTCCTCCCTGCATCCATAATTTAACTAGTATGGAGAATGAGAATGAATATTTCATTGTCCTACAGAAACTCGCACTTATCAATGATTCCTTTCTCCGTGATTCTCTTATAGCAGTCACAACACATGCGCCTCTGCAACATTCAGCGTTAAGCTTCATGATTAACGAGTTGCAGGCCTAAGGTCACTTTGTGCCGAACCGCAAAAAATACATCCATTTCTGTCCTCAGTGGGCAGGCGCCCTGCTGCCCCTTTCCTGTTGTTTCAAGCATCACTTCCTGTTTTCCCAAGCTCATGTATAAATGAGCGTGGAGAGCGTTAATGTGTGCGCGGTGGACCATAAATAAACCAGCAGAGGGAGCAGTGGCAGGGTGAATTATTTGGTGTTCCCTCAGGGCAGGAGAGCCTCCCAAGGCCAGTGTGGTTGTGTGATGGAAGTCGGGATTGAGTGATGTCATCAGAGAACAGTGTGCAGCCTGGAGTTTGTCTCGGGTCATTTAGGCACAGAGATTAAAAATGATTTTCAAAGTCTTCGTTTTTGAGTCGGAGTTCTTCATCCTCAGCAGTGCTGATCATATTTGGCATAGTGTCCTCCACAAACCCCGCTGAACTTCCAGGTGTGAAATAAAAATAAAAATTATTTGTATGAGATGTTGTACATTCATATTATGAACCCAATCAAACGCACCATTAAAGCATGACGCCATAGCATGCATGCGCAAAGTGCTTATACCTCATAATGGCATTAATGCACAAGGACACTTCAGAGCAAACAGCAGAGAGCCACACAATCTTTCCCTGTCACTGTTTCACTGCTCACAACGTTCTCTCATTGTTATGCATAAATCGCTATGCAGTGAGAGAAGCACTTTTCTGTTCAATTCTTAATATGTAGCCTTTTTATTAATCTCACGGTGCTCCCATCTCTCTCACTACGCTCCCTCAAATTGATTTTCCATGTCTTCTTGCCCATGTGCTTCGTATGTGAGATATTCTTAAGATGCACTACGGGATGGCTCCAGAGATAAGCAGTAGATATTCTCTTGTTGCCTTTATGTATACCTGAGGAGGCCAATAGTGCGTACACATCTCAAGGGTTCACTTTTTATCAGCAAATTAAACCAATATGAGCTTCCTTTTCCTTCACGTCTCTAAGTTGAACTCATCCTCACTGTGTCAATGTGAGGTCTGACTGTTTGCATATGTCTATGAGGTATACCTTTGTCTTGATGTGTGTGTGTGTGTGTGTGTGTGTTTTCCCAGGTACCCCTGCGGTAGTGGTGTGTGCCAGTTATTACCCCTTAGATCCACATCAAAATTCCTATGGGTTTGGACAAATGGTGAGTCTTTCTCTCTGCTCCTCCTCTCTTGTTTGCCAGACATGCACTTACAAAGATTAGTGAGGTGGACCTGAACCAGTGATGATTGTGGCATATTTAAATCAGATTAAAAAAAAAAAAAAAAAGCGTAAAAAAAACTAAACTTGAACGTGTGTTTTTGGGGCCTTCATTGGGGAGACAGGACAGTGGATAGAGTTCAATATTGGGGTAAGAGAGAAAGTAGGAGAATGACATGGACTTACGGAAATGGAGCCACAGGTCCGATTTGAGCAGAACTGTCACAGGGCCACTCGGCCACCAGCGGCCCAGAAAGTCCTTTTTTTTGTACTTTTCCACACATATCGTAAATGTCACCTTTACCCTTAATGTAATAGACCATCCATACGTTAAGATGCTTTCAAATAAAACCTCTGTTCGATGCCACAGTGAAAAGGAACAAAAGCCCCAGAACAAGACGAGGGCGAAGGAGATGAAACATAGTATTGTGACCTGGGGACATGCTGTGTTCTATTTGGACGCTCTTCCTCAACAGGCCTCACTTCTTTTATAATTTACACTCAAGCTATGGCTAATTGGTGGACGCTTTCCAGAATTCTCCTCTGATAGAGGTGTTAGAACACGTTGGAAACTTTGGCCTGATCCCCCTTCTGATAGTTTGCCGCCTATGATCCGTCGTGTTAGTCGGTAGAAATGCACTTTCAATTAGTGGGTTCATTTTGTTAGTGGGTTTAGGTTGATGTCGATTTGTGTGTATTTGTCTACGTGCTTGTTCACAGGCTAATTCCTCCGAGTATCTCCGTCAGTACGGTCTCTCCTCGCTGCACAGCCATATCGTCCTGTTGACCAGAACCCGAGCGTGCCCGCTGGAGGCACCGGCCAAACCTCCACCTGTGCCCCGATGGAAACTCATCCGCCCGCGCAAGGAGGTCGTGCTCTCCGATGAACCACAGAGTGCGTGAGAGACTCGAGAAGGAGGCAGGAAATGAAACAAATAAACAAGTTAAAATAGTATTTGGAAGGATAGGTGGTGAAGGGGAAACCAGGAGGAGGATGCAGGGGAGGATATCAAACAAATGAAAAATCACAAATTATGTGATAGAGTGTAGGTGAATTTCATAAATAAATATGACTAGAAAGGAGAGCGAGTGCTAATGCAGGAGATTCAGAACGCTGCAGTACAGAGGGCACGCACTACCACATGCTGAAATGAGAAGAGAAAAAAGGTGGAGGATAGCTACAAGCTTTCTGTAATGAAAATAGCTGCTGGCTCTGGCTTATCTGACATCAGCTGATCTCTGAGGGAAACAAAAAAAAAAAAAAGTGCATGAAAAGCGGAAGAGTGTGAAAAAGTAGTGCTGGCATGATGTGTGAGATTTTGCTTTCTCTTTATTGTAGAGCTTCCTTTGTCGAAACCAGAGAGGTTCGTAGAGGTTGCGAGCCCTTTTCTTTCCTACCGTGTCAAGAGCAGCGTTGGCCCGATCCCGGAGCTGTGCGTACACAGAAATGATCTAAAACTTAGACATGAAAGAGGATGAGTATTTTTCTTTTGTTCTGCACATGTTACTGCGTCGTTGCTGGTGAAGAATTCCATGTGTTCTTTTGAAACCTGTGCTCTGAACTCAGCAAGGAGGAAGGAAAGTGAACAAGAAGTTTCTATCTGTGGTGAAACATAGTAAAGTGTCAGGATTTGAACACTTTCTTCCTGAACATTTTAATGTCCCCAAATCTGTTCCCCGGTTTCTCCCTGCAGCAGGGCAATGAAAACACACACACCACACACACACACACACATACACATATAAACACATCAAAGCATTGCTACGACAGAAAGGCTGTTCCAGTTTCCGTTCCATGTCTATAATGTGACACGCATGACTCATGCTGTAGACGATACAGTGTGCTGCTTCAAAACGCGTGGCCATGAGATGGGCATGTCATGACTGTGACGTGATGCCGCATGTCGTTTGCAACATGCAGCATGAAAACGTGTCTTCCTCTGTGTGTCAGAGAGGCCCAGCAGAGGAGGCGTTCCCACGAATCCCTGCTGGTGTCCATTGCTGAGAGAGAGGAGAGAGAAGACTGCAACGAAGGGCTCGAGCGTGATGCGGCTGAATGCGTCTCTCAGACCACGAACGGCACAGCAGACAAAATAGAGGTACACAGAGCTCCTGTTTGCTCGGGCACAAAAGTCATTTTTCAAACATTCACAATGTGTGTGTTTAATAATAAAGAGAGATTCTGGTTGAGTATAAAACCATAGTCGATTCTCATTGCCTAAGGTCTTTTTTTTTTTTTAATAGCTCTAACTGTCTGAAGTCCAGCAAAATCCTGCATGTCAAAAAACTCATATTATAACAGCTGGCCAAAAAAAATGTTGTCTCCTCTTATTTCCTCTTCCACCCCTGTAAATATCCAGTTGAAGGCTCACCCGGTATCTGTGTGTGTCAGTGACAACAAGGCTGCCATCCCCCAGTCTCAAAGTCACTTCTGCTGTCTCCCAGCCATCACTGACCAGGGGCACATCTGCACTAAAGACAGCACCAGCAAGAGAGGGGAGAGGAGTAGGGACGTGAGACACAGACGGACACAGAGACCAGCTTAGAGGGACCACTGTGTTGAATAAGACCGAAAGGGGGGTGGGGGGGTGGATGAAAAATTGGACCAAAAGCGACAGTTGGACAGGAAGAGATGAAAGGTGGCGCAGGAAGCAGAGGATCTCTGGTTTTCGGCGGGGGCGCGTGGGTTTCAAACAGGGAGAGGTCGTGTACCGCGAGAACGGGAAAAAAAAAAAAGCAGTGCAATTAGATGGAGAGGCGTCAGTGTCTGCGCCTCCTGGGGGGGTTCATTATTACACTTCACTCCCAGCATACAGAGAAAAAATAGAGTTCATATTAATCGCCCTCTTGTGTAACTGTGACCAGTTATAGAGCGGCCCGGGCTAAGGCAGTATACACGCTAATTTGATGTGTCGTTTGACATGCACGCACATGCACTGTTGGGGTGTGTGTGTCATACATGTGCCACTTTTTTTTTTTTTTCTTGATTTAATGTGTGTTCCTGCTCTTTTCGCGAGCACATGGTGGGTTGTGTGTTCCGGGACTGGAAATCAAGCGAGTCCCCCTCCCTCTGATTCTTTGAACCTCCACTGACAGCATTAACCTCCCCATCTATGCAGCTTGTGTCACATGATGTCTAATACCTGCGATGACCTTCTCACTCGGCAAAGGGAGGGGTTTAAAGAATTACATTCCAGTGCAACTTTGGTGATTCAACTAGAAGATGCCTGAAATCTGTACGATCGCCAAATCCGCCCATCACCTCCACGGTTTCCTTTAACTAAAACACAGAAATGCAGTTTACAAAATTTCACCAAAGCCCAAGAAAACAGAAGAGATGTCATCCCTGATTTTACGATCTACTTGTTAAAATTCCCTTCAGGAGAAAATAGTGGAAGTCTTTTTTTTTTTGTGAGCAAAGATTTAACTGTGGCTGTGTGAAATAAAGCCCCATGAAGTGTGGGATTAAAAGAATGCCCCCCCCTCCCCTTTACCTCCGAGTGTACGAGCTTAAATCCCAAGAGCTTTGTGTGTAATATCTATCAGTCTCAGTGTCCTCTTACTACATACAGGTAAGAGAGCTAATAAAATGGTATTCTGTGGGCGGACAGAACCTGCCATGCTTGCTTTGGTACTCGATTCAGAGTCTTGTCTGCCGTTGCGTCAACGCACACACACATTTACACGTTTTGTTCGAGTGAAAGTGTTATCACTGTTGTGGAGAGGAGATAAGTGTGCTTTCAGTCACAATTCATCTTTCCGTCTGTCTGGGTCTCCGGGTACTTATTCAAATAAGTGATGACTCACACACACAGAAACACACACACACTCTGACTCATTAGAAAAGTCTTGCTGGGGTTGCTTCAAGTTACAGAAAAAAAGACACTTTTCTTATACTGAGCTGAATAATCCGGTTGAAACTAGTTTTATTATCAATGTCCTGTTTCCAGACACCATGTCCTGCCTGGCTCAGACATAATATTTGAAAAATGTCATAATGACTCATTTCTTTCCTGCGTTGGACAAACATGAAATCAGCCCAGTTGAAGAACAACATGATGAACAAATATAATAAGTCTTCATTTGTCTCTGACAGGGGAAGTAAATTAGCGCTGCTGTTCCCCGGTGGTGTTTGTAGCGGGTGAGGAGCAGCCCTTGTCACATTAAAACCGTGTCTTGTGTCCCGGGGTGTTCGCGAAAATGGTGCAACGCCACAGCTGGCATGCAATCACTAGAGGGTGGAGGCGGATCTCTGGCTGTGTAACTCTATCAACCACTATCTTCCTCACTGTCTCTCTCTCTCTCTCTCTCTCTCTCTCTCTCTCTCTCTCTCTCTGTCTCTCTCTCTCTCTCTCTCTCTTTTCCTGTTTCCCTTAAGGTTACTGCAGAGGACAAGAAGAAGGACGGCGATGACAAGTCAGCCCAACATGAGGGCAGTAATAAAGCTACTAGATTAGGTAGATGTTTGTTAATTCAGTTTTGGGGGGAGGACGTTGGAAAAAAAAGTGAAGGTCTTCGTAAATGGTCGACTTCAGCAGCGTCTGAGCAACATAGTCAATGTGATCATGAGTGTTTGCTTCTCTGGCCTCCGCTTCTTTTAACTCTTCCTTTGCCAAGACACTTCAAAGACATTGGGGCTGAAATTATGCGTTATGACAAATAGCCAATTCCCTACCTTCGCTCTGCCCCCGTTTAGTTGCTTAGTAACACCTACAGTTTGAGTTAGTGGACCGCCATTGCTCAACAGCAGAGCCAGTGGCCCTCGCCGCCTCAGCTCTCTGATCAGACATCTGGCTTTGAGAGGAGCTTGAGGGCAGAGCTACTGTGTGTGTGTGTGTGTGTGCGTGTGTGTTTGTGTGCTTTTAAGGCGAAGTGTGTGTCCGCCTGCATGTGTCTATGGCTTTTGCTCTGCATGCATTGAGATAGTGGGAGTCAGCGAGTGGGCGTATGGATGTGCATGTGCACTTACACCGTGCCATTATGTGGGAGTTTGGCCAATTTGGCTCCCCAGGTTTCAGATAATGATTTGAGTCTAGGATAACTTGCTATGAGTCACAAGAGGAAAGGCTTTTTTGATGCTCGCAGCATTTTGAAACGGGAGATTTCACAGGCTTTTCTATGTCTGTTTAAGTGTGGCATTAAAACACCAGTCAACTCAAAGGCTGCTCATCTTGATAAAAGACATATTTTTCCTATGTTTCTTGTTTCTTTTTCATCAGCTAAGTGGCCGACTACTACAGTCTTTCTGTGTTACATCGAGAATAATGTTAACAAATGCTTTCTTAATCACAAACAATGTCATGTTTTACATCTGACGTCTGAACATTCCTTCCAGATCGTCCCAAAACTGCAGCAAAGCAGCAAGTTACTGAGCAACACTCTGCTCCTCTTCCATCTGTCCTGCAGCAGACCTGGGTGGACCTCGAGGACTTTGCTAACTGCTTTCAGTGAGACACATACACACACACATTTAATTGTGCTCCGCAGTTGGATAATATACAATTTGGAAGAAGCTGAATGAAGAGTAACACGATCCAGATTTAGGTGAAAACAAATCTTGTATTCCTTCTTCTTCTTCTTTTTTTTTTTTCAGGAATCTCTTGGTCTTCCATAATCCACAGATCTTCCCGCATCATGTTCATAAATTTCATTATAAGGTAGAGTACGGATCATGACACAACATCCAGGAATGAAGCATGTCTGCACGTTTTGTCTTCTGCTGGCTATTTCTAATGTAATGTTTACAGTTATTTCTCCACATGACTCCATGAGTTGGTGCTCTGAATAATTACAGTCAGTACAGTATACAGGATGTGTTGTTATTCATTTCATGATGTGTGTGTGTGCGTGTGTGTGCGTGTGTGTGTGTGTGTGTGTGTGTGTGTGCCTGCAGAGCACCGTCCTGCCCAAAGCAGCGACAGGCCCCACCTGTAATGGATCTACGCACTCTCTTACCACTGGGTCCCTCCATGTGTCATCTGCTGTAGCGAGCCATGAGGTACACACATGAAAACACACAGACATGCACACCGTCCTCTATATTACACAACCTAATCCTTTTCAAAGTATCCAGTCATTAGTGCCCCAATGAGGGTTTTTTTTTTTTTTTGTAAAACAGCTTTTGTTCCCATTCAGTGTAAGTCTTTAAAAACACTTTGTGTGTAACCTCTGGGTCTAAAAGCTGTAAGTGCAGAGAGCTGTAATTTTTGTCCTCCCTGTTTGATCACACCTGGGTGAATTTCTACTCCCACCTGTCGATCTTTCAAACAGTATAAACGCAAACACAAAAACACGGCGACCCCGCCTCCCCCCTCCACTCGCTCTCTATCTGTCTTTTCTTACCTCTCCTCTTTTGTCTTTTTGTCTTTCCCGCCCGCCACTCTTTTTTTTCTTCCAGTGTAAATTCACCTTTCCGGCCTCTCCTACCCAGATCTCACTTCAAGTGCCTCTTGAACTTGTTCAGCTTTTCCCTATAACTTCTTATTTCCTCTCCTTATTGTCCCATCTTTCGCTCTATTTCTCTGTATTTCCGTTTATCCATCATCCCTCCCTAAGGCTTCCTCTTCTTCCCTTCTTACACTTGTTATTTTCCTTGTCTGCCTTCAAACTAAAATCTAAAGCCAGCGTGTGTGTGTGTGTGTGTGTGTGTGTGTGTGTGTGTGTGTGTGTGTGTGTGTGTGTGTGTGTGTGTGTGTGTGTGTGTGTGTGTGTGTGTGTGTGTGTGTGTGTGTGTGTGTGTGTGTGTGTGTGTGTGTGTGTGTGTGTGTGTGTGTGTGTGTGTGTGTGTGTCTCCCCAGTGTCTAGAGGTGAGAGGCACTCACTACCTGTGTGTGGACAGCCTGCAAACTTCACAGATCCTCGTCAGCTTCTCTCCTCTGCTCCTCTGGGGAGACACAGCCGAGGAGAGTAAGAATCTATCTATAAAAACACACACATCTAGAGCTAGATACAAAAAAAGCAAAAAAAAACAACGTTTTTCTGATAATAAAAGTATCATCAGGATTTAAATATGTATGATCACAATCACCATGTTTGTGTTTGACCCTTTTACCTTTTCTGTCCACTCCTAGAAAAGGAAATGACAGCTGCACGCAGGTCTGCAGTTCTCGTCGCTCAGCTGTACTCCTGGATAAGCCTGCAGTCTCAGCTGCCACTTCTCACCATCAAGTCGACGTCCTCGAAGGCAGCCATGCTTAACTTACCCCCAGGGTAGGACGGCATTGATGAATACCGAGAACTGTGCACCGTATTGATCAAAAAATAAAGCTTGGATAATGCTCGTGAGGGACCCAGTTGCAGACTAGAATATCAAATCTGCGCTGCTTAATTCTGTAATCTACGTTTATGCTTCTTCACATAATATTAAACATCTCATAACCTTAAAGCACCCGCAGCACTCATCATAACGGTACCATTGCTGCCAAGGTTAGAGCGTTTTATTTCCACTTTGGAAACCTGTGTTAAAAATGTATGCTTTTTTTTTTTCTTTTTTTTTGCAGGGCGCCCCTGCGAGCTTTGGTCGAAAAGGAAACATTTTTTTTCTTTCTTTTTTTTTTTACTCTTATTTAGATTTTTCACTGCCATTCTGAAGTCTGCTTAAAGCTCTCACTCTGTAGAGAGCAGAGGATGTCTGCCTACCTCGGGTGCTCCGGAAAGCAGCAAAAAGCCTCTGTCCTAGTCTCTATTAATGGGTGCTGCTTGGCCTAGAATCAGAGGGCCTAGTTTCCGGGGTCATGTGCAGGTGTGCAGCAGTGCAATTACCACTGAGCCATAATCACACACATAGCACATGCCCACATGCCCCATAGCACGCTGTCACCAAGAGAGATGAGCTGATGTGTCCATGCGTCTCAGTGGTGACCATTTTTCAATGCACTCGCTCTCTTTTCTCTCTCTGCTTTGTTAAGATCATTCCATCAGGAGGTGTAACATTATCTCCTTTCATCTCTCCACTGACCCGGTGTCCACTTCCTTCACAATATCGAAACACACTAACCTGTGTTAGTCTGTTAAGTGTTGCAATCCCTCTCCCTTTATACAAGCCCCTTGCTTTTCATCTCACCGTCCATTTGCCTTTCCCTCCCCCCTTTTTCTTCTCCTCCTTACTCGCCCCTTCTCCCTCTCTCTCTCTCTCTCTCTCTCTCTCTCTCTCTCTCTCGCCCTCTCCTTTCCATTTCTCTTTTGTAGAAAGTCCTCTTCTCCTGCAGCACTTGCCCGATGCTCATCCATCTAGTTAGGCTTGGATCGTTGAATTATGTAAAGCTAATGGGACCATGGAAGTGGGGTTTCTTTCTCTCGTGCCCGACAAGGCCCTGTGAACTCAGCCTGGCTCTCAGCACACAGGACATTAAGCGGCTGCTCCTTGTGACACATAGTCCCATTATTAAGACTTGAAAGGGGACTCAGTTGAATGCATGTACTGTTGCCAGTTATTCACATTTTCAGACTGATCGTACAGCCACGACATCTCAACTGAAACCATCCGAGAAGTCGGCACCCCTCTTTGATTGACTAAGAGGGGCAGCACATATTGCTATTGATCAACCCCTGTTTTGTTGGTGACAGTGAGTCTGGCCTGTTTCTTTTTTTTTTTTTAATCAAGTGTTTCTTCCTCCTCAAGGCGCCACGTGTTGTCCTTCCACACGAAGGCAGCACTGGGTTACCACGTTCACCTGTGCAGCAAATCGCCGTTTATCTTTGGGGATGAAGAAACCGTCATGGAGCAGCTTACCAAGGTGACAGAGGGCCTTTGTTTACTCTTTACAGTCCTAGAGTGATCTTTTATCTGTGGAGCTCTGACCACAGCTAGAGTGAGGCACAGGATGGAAAGAAGCACGCCATTAAATCATCATACATGTAGCCCTGCTTTAACATGGCATCATGACTACACTCATCTTCTGTTGGACGACACTTCAAACACCATATGCATATTGCTTTAATACTATTCTCAGCCTCCAGATCATTTCTAACTTTAACGCTAAAATTACCCACGACACACATGTACAAAGTGGCTCTGAGAAGGACATGTAGTGAGTGAGAGATACCTAAACGAAGGAGCGAGAAACAGTTCAGAGCATTTCATTATCAAAGCTGCACCCCAAGACTGCACGCACACACACACACGCACACACACACACACGCACATACAAGACAAACACATGGTGAGTGTATCCTCATTTGTGAAGTTCTAAAAAGTACAGATCAGAGTTTGGTTACATATACAGAGAGGAGAGGAGGAAATTGCCTGTGTAGCAATATCCTGGCTGTAACCTTTTGGAAAGGGCTTGTCTCAGTTTAATAAATCACACCGTGTCTGGAAGTCTTTCTCGCTGTCGTTCTAGAGTTTAGCCTCATTTTTTTCTGTTGCTGAAAGTATGATCTTTCTGAAACCAAAGTGATTCCAGACACATGGGTGTATTGAAAGTCTAATGCGAGAGAAAAAAACAAAACAAAGATGTTTTGATCTTGTCTGCCATCCACAGTTCACCTGCTCGAAGCACTTTCTCCACACAGTCCCAATGTGTGGGTGTTCTGCTCCTCTGTTTTTATTTGACCTTATTTCTTTTTAATTCATCGCTGTTCAGCACAAATTAAAGCACTCCCCGTCTCTATTTTCGCTCTTTAACAGGAAAGTTCTCGTTTCACTGAGCGGGCCTCATGCATCTTCAGCGCTCTGTGCAGAGTGGTGGCTTCCTGCAGTCACGCGCAAGACCTGCCAGCCGCTCGACACGCCCTGGATGAGGCTCACCGGCCCCAAAACATCCACGCCAACCAAGCAAAACACCGCAAGGTAGCTTCTGGTTTTATGAAGATGTCTTGTATGGTGTTCTCCAGACACTTTTCTCCATGTCAGTGCCGGTAGACTTTTAATAAGTAGTGCGCCTGCAAAGTGTACATTTGAGTAAATTAGCCAGAGAGAATCCTGACTCCTTTTATTTTGTTTACTTTTTTATTGAAGGGAAATCATTTTTAGCCAATGCCACTTTCTGCGGTGAACACTACACTGTGTATGTCTGATTCCTTAAAAGATGATTCAACTTTGTTTGGTGCCAAAACATTTACTGCACTGATACTTACATTACATTGTGCTTGTGAAAGTATGTTTTGTTTTCCAATATAAGTCATCCTGCTCTGTTTTAACAGCCAAATATTTCACTCACTTTGACTCAAACCAATTCTCCGTTTTTACATGCTGATGATCTATTAGAGTATTTCATAACCAGCTCTAAAGTCCTCAGAGGAGCTCTAATCTTTTGTAAAGCAGATTGTGTTTTTAATGTTTAACGCCATATTTCTCATGAGTTTGAAAAATGTATGATTTGGATTGTCTTCAGATTTTTGAAAAAATAACTGGCCTACAACTTAAGTAAGAGGAGTCTGGATGTGTCATTGGTTATCTTTTTTTTCTAACTGTATGACATACTAATCATGATATGACTCTCTGTTTGTGTGTGTGTGTGTGTGTGTTAAGGTGTTCAACTCTGCACTTTACCACATGCTGTGTGAGGCTATGGGAAGAAAGCTGACAACACAGGAGCACTTTGCTGCACTGGCCCTCACAGCTGACCCTTCAGTCTTGACCACCGTTCCCAAAGTGGTCTGTGCTTCATGTAAGTGCTAATGTCACCGTTCATTTATTTATTGTCTTATTTCGAACATGTGAAGACAACAACAAAATAATAATAACAAAATAATCAACAAAATATATATTCAAAAAAAGTAACATGGCCGAATAGGAGTAGTAAGAAGTATAAACTTATTTATTACTCCCCCTTCTCCATTCACAATCTTAATTACATATTTCTGTCATTTCAATTCGACAATATAATAAAGTGTAGGCAGTTTCTTTTTTCTGTTTCTTTTTTTTTTTTTTTACAGTACATCTTCAGTTCAAGCACAGTTTTTAACGAGGACTCAAACATGTCTAACTGATGTTTTTTTGATAGCACCACATTGTCGTTCTCAATTCCAAATACGTACGCATTAGCATATGAAAATTCACTTTTTATACAGACGCAGAGCCTCCAGAAGGCTGGAAGGAAAGAGAGCCAACCGACAGGGAGGTGAAGGCAGTCATCACTCTGCAGGCTGGATTCAAAGGGCACTTGGTGAGAGAGGTCCTGAATGCCTCAATACCAGGTAACATTACACACACACACACACACACACACACACACACACACACACACTGACACACACGAAAATGTATTTGTTGAATGTTGCTTTCCTTCATCAGAGCAGGGGGGCTAAAGGCAAAAGGTGTGGGGAAATATTAAGAACTAAAACAACAATACCTGAGCTTCATTAGTCTGTTTGTGAATACACCCATTTACTGTTTGATTGAGCCTGTTGGTGTATATATTGAGCCCCCGAGCAGAGGCACAAATATGTATTGATGAGACGCCACTCTTGCTAATACAGCCTGACAGATGAGCAGTGGTCACGGAGGACATACACAGACGAAGGAAACAAACACACACACACACACACACACACACACACACAAAAACAGTATTCCAGCATCTATCAGCCACAAAGTGAAAGACGAGGCAGACAGAGCTGAGTAGCTTTTCCTTTGTAGATTTATCAGTGTTGCTTTGAAAGAATTATTTATTAAACTGTCTCACGCAGGTCGCAGGCAATTTGTCTCAGTTGTCAGTTTTAACATCCAATGTTCTTAAAGGTAGAATGTGCAACTTTTTCATCCAGTAGATGTCGCCCCTGAGCACCAGGATGAAGCCAATACAAACTGCTGTTTGGAGGCGTCTTCGCTATTTTGAAGCCCTCGCTCTCCTCCAGTGACACACCTCCAACCCGCTCTCCCCTCACGTTCACATGAAGGCAACATCTATGAGAACGCACCGTAATTCAGCTCCATTAGGCACAAGAAGTGGACAAAATAGTCTTTTGCTTGAGCTGCCTTTGCCTGTCCTGCTGTGTTGTGTTAGCAGGCTAATGTTAGCACACTTTGGTTAACTCATAGCTTGACATTGCACATAAATTGACACAGAACAACAGTAATCTAAAGACACTTAATAAATAAGCAGTCAGTGGACTATGATGTTCTTAATACACAGCAGTGTAAACATGATGTAAACACGTCTCGCACAACAGTACAGCTGGTGAGACTCACACTTCTCACTCATTGGAGTCAGTCATGACTCAGAGAGACATTCATATACAGTAGGATACACTTTATTTTGGCTGTATTGATGTCTAAGATGTTGTCGCATTCTGCATTTAAGCATTTGCGCTATTTCTCTAACTACGGTGTGGCAGCGTTTAAAGAAACACTCGAGGTGACATGACGTTCTCTTCGTTCCCCAAACCTGAAGCTTACTTACACGTGTGAGAATGAGGAGCTTCATTAAAGCGGCATTTACAAATCGGTGGTATTCATTGAAAAGGAGGGTTTTTACCTCGTGTTTCGTGGCTTTTAAAAGAGGTTTAAGCACACCAAACATTCAAAAGAAATCAACATCATTACGGAACAATCTGTCACCATCAAAGAAAAAATATTGTTGTCGATTATGTGCCATAAACATGAACACAAAGGCTTAAAAGCCTGATGTCCCTGAAACGTTCCTGGCGTGGTTAAGTCATTTCAAATTGTATTCATTGACTTGTCAAAGTAGGAAGTGCAGCTTTCAGACCGGCACTTAAAGCAAACGGCAAAACACCAATCATAGTTTAAAAAGCGCTGCCTGTCTAACTACGCTTTGAAAAGCTTTTCATTTAAAGGAAGCTTAAAAGCTGGCCTTTTCTGATCTTTTCTGAGCGCTAAATTCCCCGGTACATCTGTTTCTATCTCAAACAACACCAAATCGCACAAGTCTCTATTCTCCCTCTGCTCTTTGATTCTTCTGTCTGTCTGTTGCCTTCGCTGTGGTTGTAAAGGTGACAGGAGGTCTCCGTCTTTCAATAGAGGCAGCCTTGGCCCGCCATAATGGCTGGATCACTTTAAGAAAAAAAGTGTCTCTTTGAAAAGAAGGAGCAGAGCACAGGGGAGGGAGAGGCAGCGGGAGGATGTGGGGGCATCTATGCAAATATCTTTCACACAACTGTTTGTCGAAGCATTTCTCCAACATGTGTGCGAGAACAAACACATCACACACTTACTCGTGAACACAGCGCATGACGCCATTTTTGTCCATTTTTCTGTTTAAATGTGCATGCGTGTTTGTTCGTCATTTAGGCACCAAGAAGAACCTCCAAGCCGCTCAGATTGTTTTCGACATGTGGTCAAAGGTCGAGTCGGATGCAGAAAAATACGCCGCCTTCTTGCTCAGGTAAATGAAAAATGAAAATACACATAAAGTCCGACTTCTTCTGACAAAGAATGTGTGCACATGTATGTAACGTGTAACACACACCACACCTTGCTCACCAAGCAATATCATATACGTCATCATCCGAGAGAACATGAGGGCTCCAGTGTTATATATACATACTGTATATCTATCATGGCGATGAGTCTCTCTGTTGCACTGCCCGCTCAGAATCTGCTCCCTCTCCTGTTTGCCGCGGCCTGTTGTGGCCAGGCAGGGAGCATTTTCCACATTGTGTTCCATCTTTTCCCAGTGGTACCATCTGCTGTTTATCCTCTCCCCGTTCCAATCGACGAGCAGCGTCTGCCGAATGACCCGCTGCCTGAGGAAGTATGTGTGAGCCTGAGCAGTGAGAGCTCGGTCACAGTGTGTATGGATGGTGGGATGGGGGGGGGGGCGGGGGGGGATGTTCACAATCCCCTACCTCAGTTATGATAAAGATATTTGAAGATGAGTTGGTTTTGCCTTGGTAACTTTACAATATGTTTCATTTTGATGTTCTATGAAATTGTGTTGTTGTTTTTTTTAACATGCTTTCCGCCTTCTTGTCTTTGCACAGGTACATCATTGAACATTCTGAGAGGACAGCAGAGCTCTACACCTGTCAGCAGGACGAATGGACCACAATCACTTTCTCTGATTACTCCGTCCCCCTTCCAGACACAACCAACTCCTGGGTCTTAGTCTTCAGGTTAGAAAACAGTGTAAACGTCTTACCACCCCTCTGAATTCAGGCGGCTATTGCCAGGCAGCTCATTTCATAATTGAATCAGAAACTGAGGAAATCTATTTGACAATAAGTCAGACATTGGAATAAGATGTCTTCTTGCGTAAAATGGCTTTTTTTTTTTTTATTTATGAAGGGAGGTGTTCCTGGTTTCGGAGGAGATGTTGCTGGTACCAAAGGTCTACTCGCCGATTGCTCACAGTCTGCTGCACGTCATAAATAACGACACCGGAGAGGAGCTGCACAGGGTTTTCAACAAAGTAGCCGCTCAAGTCTATAAACCCAACAAGGTCTGTTGGTGCTAGAAATCGTTATACTTTAATCATGTGTCATATAGGTGTTGACTACATTTGTAATAAAGTCATATCATGATGGAACACTTAACCTGAAGCATACTTCCCACACCTGGGAACAGTCACACACCAGCTATCCACTGTGTGAACACACACAGTGGATAGCTGGTGTGATAATGTGAGCGACCTTTCACAAATTATACAGATAGAAATCCTGAAAAAAAAAAGCCAAACTTAACCTCCTGTCTTTCTGTTTGGTTGATTTATTTCTATCTGTCTCCCTTTAAAAACAACAGCAATCCTGATATCATGTTCTTTCCTTGCGTTGCAGCTTGGTTATACCTTTGTAGCAGAAGTCATCACACCCGAGTCACTCCCGGCTGGTGCCCAGTGGAGGATGCGTCTGATTGGCTCAAGGGGACTCCTGCCAAAAATGTCCCATGAGACGCCACTCAACATGTTTTCAGTGACGGAATACAGGGATTATTACATCCCCAGTGACAAAAACCTCATCTGCAGGTGAGTGAATTTTATATCAAAAGACGAATCGAACCCTTGTCGTTTCATTTATTCTTGTCGATGTTAAAGAGGGTGTGTCATGTATAAATGCTCTAGCTTACGGTCTGAGCCTGAGATTTGTGATGGACAACATTGCAGATGCTCTGAGGGACGAACGCACACATCCGTTTTTCCGCAGATACCGTGTGGAGGTGACGGCAGACGTCTTAGGAACGATTCAGTTTCAGACTTCCAAGCCGGATGTTTTGATCCGTCTGTCCATTCTGGACCAGGAGAAGGAGATGATCAGCAACACCGGGAGGGGTCACGTGATTATTCCTGTTTTCAACTTCCTGGCAAACAAAGGTGAACTGTCAAAGGCAGAAAAAGCCCCAGAATAGGTCTAACTAATTATAGCCTTTAAGTTGTATAGATACATTCCTTTATCAAATACAGTGTAGAGTGTCCGCACTTTAAGGATGTTGTGCAGGAGAAATGATTATTTTTTTCTCTTTGGCTCAATCACAAGAAGGTTTCAGCCCAATTTCTCCATCACGCGAGGTCCGTTAAAAAGCAATATGTTAATGATGTCTATGATTGTTTCTTGGAGTTTAGATGCACATTAGGTTTCAAAAGTCATTGTTGCACTAAGTACTGTTGTCACAAGTCATGGAATTATCCATCTCAAATTGTTATCAAGAAATAGTTTTGGAATAGTTTTGCTTGAGTGACCTGAGTAACTGACCCCTAAACTACTGTTTATATTGAATGAGAATTTTTTGCTATGCAATCAAGAGCAAAAGAAAAAAAAAAAAACAAGCAGACAGTAGAGGCACTTCACACAAGAGCTCTTCAAAATCTCGCCTCTCAAACACTTGAATCTGCTGTTCAGTTGTTGCTTCCAACAGTTGGTTCAGATTATTGGCCACTCTTCCCTTTTCTGAGATATCTGCTGGCTTCATATCTTCCAAGCAGACAGCTGCGACAACGCGAAGAGGCAGAACCAGAAGGGCTCCTCTTCCCAGGACAAGGGAGTGAAGGTGGCAGACACTTCCCAGCACCCAACCCGACAGGACAACACAGCTGGAAGATCAAACTCGTCCTTGGAGCAGTCTCAACAACCTCCCACGGAGACCATGGTATCAGTGACAGCTGCCTGCGTGGTATCTGCTGTTACTCAAACACTTCACTGCTCTCACTTGTGCGCACACACAAGGGCGCATCTCACTTTTCCTCTCTGTCTTTCTCACCCACTTGCTTTCTGCCTGTGTTGATATCAATTTTTCACTGCCAGATACACATTACGCCTTACTCTAAGGAATGCACACACACACACACACACACACACACACAAACTTACACACACCCACACACACTCTCGCACTGACAAAAAATCACAAGAGAAGTGCAGCAGAAACTGGTTGGTGGTATTTTTTTTTTGCTACTGTCTGACTTACCAGCGCTTGTCAGGAAGCAGGGATTTGTGCATGATTTATGAGTCACTTGATTGTCTGCAGACCCCCCCCCCCCCCCCCTCTATTTAACACACATTATGATGACTCCCAAAGTCTTTAGTAGGTGCTATAAGTGTGTACTTTACATAGTCACACCGCAGTCACCTGTGTGCATGAGTCCATAAAGCTGTGAAATCAGCTGAGCTCTATTTGTTCTACTGTAGTGACTGTCTTTTCTACATCTGGAGAACAACCAGGATTTTAAATCTCCTCTTTGTACACTTTCAAACCTCAAATGTACAGACAGCTGAGGCACCGTTGGATGGCAGGTTAGTTTGCATTGCCACATGTAGAAATGTTGAAGTCCTCAAAGCGGGTGTGTTAGAGCCCGAAATGTTATAAAAAAATAAAATAATGTAATGTAAATAACTGGTTGATAATATAAAAACATGCTGAGCCCAAAACGTGATAACGTCACAATATGTCAGTTATTACATGACTGGGAAGGCAAAATATGTTTCCCCTGATAATTTAACAACTTGTTACATTTTGGGCTCAGCATTGTGTGAAGTGCGAAGCAAACCGGGAAAAACAAGAAGAAAAAGGCTCAAGGGATTTCCTGAGTTTCAAACAGAATGCATGCAGGTTACCTTGATGCAATCCCAATAGTTTGTGCTGCTGTGACTGCAGGGTTTTCTTCATGTTTTATGACAAACATAATTACTCCACCAAACACCTCCTTTGCCTCTCTTGCCAGACATGAAAGTATCAGAACAACAGCTTCTCCCCATCCTTCTCGGTTAAATGCCTCCTCCTCCGAGCGTGTGCCAACAGGTGCTCACCTGGCAATTCACAACAATTAGCCGCGCTTTGCAACAGCAGGATCCATTTTTGAAAGCAGGACAAACTAACGGAGCACAAATATCTATCTCTGGAAATGTTGGGAGTAGCTAGATGGTAAGACATGCATCAAAAGGGCTGATACCAGGAGGAGAACCTGTGGCTGGTGTCTCAGCGTGCAGCATCATTTACTATGGTGACATATCAATACATCTCAGGATCCATTGTCATCCTCCCAACACCTCACACAAGTCCAATCAAAATCCTGCAGACATTATAAGTTGATCCATCAGGGCTAAAAGAGAGCCAGCTTCGTAGCCCCTCAGGTCTCCAGCCTTAAGATATGCACTCCTCACTTACTCATTATTCTCGCTTCGTGGTGCACCCTTCAGATCAGCAGCGGCCAGAATAAACAACCGTTGATCAGGAGTGAGACTATTGATTAAGAGTCAGAGCCAAGGGTCAACGATTAAAGCCCTGTGTTTACAGCACAGGGAGGTGAAGGTGCTCAGTAATTGTGCGTAAACGCCCAAGGCTCCTGGAGTGTGTGATCTATATTTGGGGCAACACACATGCCAACACTCAGGCACTCACATGAGTGTCATTGTGTTTTGATCAAAGAACAATCACATAAATGAGACACATTCAGACTGTTCATTGGGCTAATCTTCTGTGCAGGGAGGGGAATATCTCGCTCTAGTAGTTTGATTCTCAGTTTGGGATTTTTATTATTATTTTTTTTTTATTTCATCTCCTCTCCTGTTAAATATGTTGGATGCGGGAAGCGACCACCCATCATAGAATCTTGACTGACACTGTCTCCTTGCGCCCAGCATGAGCTTCAAAGACAGTTAAAAAAAACAAACAAACATCAAAACCAAACATCCACTTTCTGTCTGTCTGAATAATCTGCATGAATAACACAGCTTAGTGATTGTTCGACCCATTTGATCAGCGTTCATCTCTTCGCAGCTTTGCATCGATTCCTCCTTGAAGCGAGATTCTCGACGCTCCGTTCGTGCAATTCTCGTACGTGTCGCTCAAGTCTCTGTTTGAACTGTGACGTTGGCTTTTCTTGTCTTTTTTTTTTTTTTTCTCACAGGTTCACAAGTACGTGGTGCATGCAGAGGTGCTTTATAAGAGCTGGGATTTGGATGAATCCCAACTGGAGTTTGTCCAGTCACTCAGAGACATGGAGAAGAGAAAAACAAGAGGTAAATAAAGAAGACAAGATTAACCTGTCAGCTCATCTCTCAGTACCCATCAGGACAAATAAAAAAAGACTCCATTTTCAAATGTGCTTCTCCTGAAAATGAGCGAGTATTTTTGATGATTTAGCAAAATGAAGCTTTATACTACATCAAAATAAGAACAACATAAAGTTACCATCTCAGCAAATATACCTTCACTGGTTATTGAAACATTTGAATTTAAAAGCATCACTTTTACCTTTTTCTTGCTCCTGAAAGGATTTTTGATTAATCCTCCCTGTTTGTGTATGCACTGCATTTTTTTTCCTTTTTCTTTTTTTTCTCCTTTGGCGTTTGATGTGAGGTGTGCCAGATACTCAGACGGCAGTGTCGGGGGGGGGGGGGGGGGGGGGGTCAAGACACACGGTGTTTGTTCTTCACTTTCACTAGCTAGAGTTCTGTTAATCAGCAGTCTAATGAAAGCCAAATGAACACAGCTGCTTTAGCAGATCAGAGCGTGATTTCTTGTGCCCACTGGTCGTCGGCTGAGGCAATAATCCTGTCCTCTGCCACCAACTCTGCTCCTCCGGCCTTTAATCATGTAGCACAAATTGGATTGATAGTAAAGTCAGGGCTTTGAAATTTATAGCAGCTTTTTAAAAATTCTGAGGGGGGACCAATTAATTGCGGCACAGATGATTGTTGATGTGAAAGAGGTGCTGCATGGGTGACAATTTGCATGATTGCTGAAAGATAAAGGGCAGCGTGCTCGTCACGGAATCATTATTCTTTTCTGTCTGTTGCACCTGACAATAGCGTCTGTGCTCACCCATTCAGTTTGCATGGTGTGAAATCCGGCTGCTTACACAGATAGATGTGTTCAGTTTACAGACTGGCAGCCCCGTGCACTGTAACAGCAACAGCCATGGTTTGAGATAAACAGTCGTCATTCTTTATTGCGTCAACGTGCCGCGCGTTCATATCATCATTCGCATGCGTGCTCTGTTCTTAGATAAACGTGAGTATGCGCTGGCCAATGTCCACACAAACCTCTTGTGGATTTTCCAATAAGCTTGTGTAAGTGGGTCAATGGGAAGTCAAATGAAGTTGGCTCTTGCCCCCCCGGTGCCCTGGGAAATATCGCAGCAGGAAAGTGAATTAATTTCACCCAGTTCGGCTGTGTCTCAGTGGTGAGGCTGCGGCCTTGATCATGCTCCCTACATGCTACACGGATACAGAAGCACTACACGCCACGCCAAGCTTTGAAACCTCCTTAACAAGCTGTTTAACAAGCTGCAGTCCGAGTACTGTACTGCGCATGTTAGAGGCTCAGTCAGTGTATACTGTAACAGCATTCAGATGTAAACAGTCAGTTGTGTACGCAGCGTTAGTTCTCTCCGTCCACACCTCCTTCACATTTCATGACTGTTTTTTCGGTACCAGAACACATTTTGATTCTTTCTGGCTTTCAGTGAACACAAGCTTTTTTTTTTTCTTTTTTCTAATAGATCTTCTTCAACCATAAGCAGCCATTTCAGTTTTCAAGACTAGTATCCGCCTGATACGAAACAACAGAGATGGATATTCCGATCCAATTTGAAGACGAACGTTTGTGTGTGACTCGAGTTAAGACTAACTCGATGAGCATGCGCCGAAGCCGTTCAGACAGAATGGCAGGGTGTCAGCTAAACGATGGATTATTATTCCTCGCTGTGTCAGAGCGGTGAGACTCATAAACGCTTCATCCAAGCTGAGTTCACTCGAGCTGTAAAGTGCAACAGTGCCATCTAGCACACGTGAGACCACACGACATGTGCACTCCAATCCCACCTCAGATGAGCTGTGAGCAGCTGAGGTTCCTCGTAATGACAGAAGGCCACCGTGTGTGTTGTGTCTTCAGAATGTGATTTCAAGTATCTTTGATTGAGCCACCAAACTGCACATACATTAAACAATGTATTCCAGACTCGTTACCATGGTTATTTCAGCTGTGACTGTAACCCTGATGTTACAGAGGTCACATTGCAATGAGGTCATAAAGAAATGAAGTGAAATCCCTCGCAATGTAAAGAACAAAGAAACAAACAAAGAATACAAATGATGCAAAACTCTTACTGTTACCCCCCCCCCCCCCCCCCCCCCCACACACACACACACACACACACTCACACGCACACACAAAGACACACACATTATTCACACAGTTGCGCTTTTACTTTAAATAAGATTTCTTTTTGTTGCAAAGAATGAATCCAATTTGTTGCACTGGTAGTTTTTTGCTAACTGTTTGAGCCTCTACATCTACAATGTAACTGAACAGCATTCAGTATCATACAAATACATAACTCTTCTGAACGACATATACAATAATAAATGATTTACATCATTGCACATTTAAAACATCTGTCGTCGTTGAATAACAAAACCGAACCTCCCTCGTCTCTGTTTTCAAAATGCAGTGTACATGCATGAGGACTCCAAGCACCCGTCCACCTCTGACACCCCTGTGCATGACGGGCACAAATCCAACACACCCAAAGCCAACCGCAGAGGAGAAGGTGACAAGGAGAAAGGGAAGCAAGCCGGCGTCTCAAAACATGGCTGCCGGCAGGACGCGCCAACGGTGAGAAAACACCGTGAAGCTGTGATCTATCTCAATGTGTCTATGTAGAAAGTGAAAGAGGTGTTGAGGGGTTGGCGGGTCACAATGTAGAAAATGTGCGCGATCAAATGTTTCTCTAAAGTGGAACTAGGCTTTTCATTTGTTAGATGTTCTCATTCGGTTTCAAAAGGCGAAGATGAAACAGAGCTCGGTACGGAATCTGTTTTGTAAGTGAGTGTTATAAAGGTGTTTATAAGTGTGTTAAAAGTAAGTGTTAAAAGTTTGAAGACGAGGAAGTGTGGTCAAAACTCATCTCTTCACAGACTCATCCAAACCAGCTCTTATCTGATGTCTCTCTTTTTTTTTTTTCTAAAGTCATAATTTCCTTTATTTTCATCAGCAGGTTATCATTTACATATTTAGTTGACTCTGCTGCTCCAACAAAGAGAACACGTGGCATTAATCAAATCCCACAACAGCAGAGTCTTGGTTTAGTCATCCGAAACAAAGCTTCTTCATAAAGCAGCCAAAAAAAAAAAAAAAAAAAGAAAAGTGTCTTTTATTCTCCACTGCACTTACAGGGCAGACTTTCAGAAAGCTGGTTTCTGTCTGGAAAAACTCAATTTTCAATATTTACTATCAGCAGTACAGGGACATAATGATCTCTAAATAAATGAAGTGAGAGCGATTCATAATTATTAATGAGGGACGACTAGACAGCCAAAGGAGGACATAACACCCTGAGTGAACGGCTGACTGGCTGTGGAGCAGACTGTCTGAAAGAGACGCACTCGTAGCGTGTTGTCCTTCAGCTGAGATGTGTGTGTGTGTGTGTGTGTGTGTGTGTGTGTGTGTGTGTTACCGTTCAGTACCCTCAGTAGCCTTTTGCGCTTGTTGTGTTTTGCATGCGGTTTGCGCAGAGCCTTGACTCGACGAAGGCGAACTGGACGCTGCGCGTGGTCGCCGACAAAAACAAAGCGGAGAGCGTCAAGGTGACGAAGGACACAGAGAGACTAGAGGAGATGAAAGCCATTAAAAAAGCCTGGGAGACGGCTGAGCCCGGCCGCTGTGCTAAGGTAAGACAGAAGGTTGGTGTGTGTCTCCTGTAGAAACATCTCTATCAGTGAGTCTTTGTTGACCTCGTCCTCAAACTCTCACTCAAAGCGTTGCTGTCTTTTTAGGCTTTACAGTCTCGTCTCAAGTTTCTTAACAAACAGCGAGCGGTCAACGAGAGTCCCACCGATGGTGCGGAAATCACAGGTCTGTTTTCAACACTCCAGATTCACAAACACGAAGCAGACCCTCCTTTTCTTCCATCAGCCGTCACATTATGGTAAGGAGGTCTTTTCCTTCGTTTCTTCTCTTACAGCGGCCTCTCTCACTCAGTCTGATCTAAACTTGACCAACACTTTCAGCCCCCTCCCTCCCATGGACTTCACTCCCTTCGTCAGGTACGCCTCCATCTTCACGCCTTCGTCTGTTTGACCCCTTTGGTTTTTTCATTTCTTTTTTAAATCTTTTTCATGGCTCATTTTCAAAGTGTGATTGCAAAGTTCAAAGGATGATTTGACATGCATCTGACACCATGGGGCACTTAATTACACGTTGAAGTTTCAGTCTCTCGCTGTTCATCCAACAGAAACATTCTTAGAGAGGAAGAAGGAAAAAAAAACAATCAAACGAGGCGGACTCATGCTTGCATTTTTCTGCTGAAGGCCATCTTGTAAAAGCTCCTTGTGTAGCTTTGTGCTCCTAAATTCAACCTATGAGAGGCCTCGTTGTGCTCAAGTTCATTGTGTGTCATGTCACGGTTAGTTCACGTGTGTCTGTGTCTGCATGTTTCTCTTGTTGGTTGTTCGTGCAGCATCTGTATCTTCTTAAAGCGTCCTTTGATTTGCTGTGTGTCTGACCTTTGCTCCCATTGGTGCTGTAAGCAGCGCTGTTACAAGACTTGACTTGACGTGTAACAAAAGGCCAACACAAGGAGTCCAGAGGACAGGTCAGGTGTGCTCTATAATGTACAGGCATGCTTTGTCACATGAAGAGTTTCCAACCTCTCCCATCATGTAACCACTCTGTATAATATATAACATTGTGATCGCATTTCTTTTCTTTAAGTTTAACAGAGCAGCCATCCAGGGCCACATTGTTGTCCTGCTGATTTTTTTTTTAAATCAGGAAAGAAAAAAACAAAAATCAGATTTTCATCTTCTGTCACGGTCAGTGTCCTAAACCTAAAGGTCTCCCTGCACGGTTCCTCTCAGTCTCTTTCTCTCCCACACTCTTGTCTTCTCTGTCCCTGACTCCATCTCTCCTTCTGTCCGTGATAAATGAGATGGTATTTGGGTCTGTTAATTAGAGAGCTATTTTAGAGCCCCGATGAGCTCGACTCTCCAATGAGATTTGCCCCTTCTCCCATCACCTCTCCACCCTCTGCTGCCTGCGTGGGTGTCCATGTGTGTGTGTGTGTGTGTGTGTGTGTGTGTGTGTGTGTGTGTGTGTGTGTGTGTGTGTGTGTTTGTATGTATGTGTGTGTCCGTGCCCAGCTTCTAACGACGGCTAACGCTGTGGCCTGCTATCCGAGGAGTGGGAAAGATCCTGTGGAGAAGTCCATTAAGGAAGTCTGATTAGTTTGCAGTACACCTCTTTCTCTCAAACGCCCACCACCCACACATCATGGATCAACACACACGCACACACACACACACGCTCACTCACTCATGCATGACAACTTCATAGCATTTGCGAACACGCTGTCAGCCCCGGTGACAGAGGTTAAAACAGGGCAATGTTCATTAACCAAATGAACTCCATCACCAGCCGTCCCCTCTTCATTAAGGTCGTCTTATAGGAAATAGGCGGCCATATTTAGCACTTATAATCTCCCTTTGAAGTCCTTCCTCTGTGTATGAGCCTCAGGGGAATATTACACTGCCGTTTCTCCTTTATCAAACACACACACACATTAACTGACCCCTTACATGATCTCTCTACACGTGTCCGTTTTTTTAAACATACAATGGTTACAGCCCGTCCGTGTGGACTTCTCAGCAGTTCAATGCGTTTTCAGCCAAACCTGAGAGGAACTTTGACTCACGTTTTGGCTCCCCCCTGTGGACGAACTGATAACCTCTTGTGTTTTCACCGGTCCTGTCCTGTTCGTGGCTTAGGTAGTGCAACCTGAGAAATTCTCATCCTGCTGTTTATTGTCAGTCAAACGGATTACTCACTGGAACTATCTACTGTGTAAAATATTCAAAAAGACAGTTTCTGCTGTGCATTCGCCCGACACCGACCCAGAGGACAATGAATAGTCTTGTTGCTGATGGTTTTATTTGCTCTGCGTGTCGTATGGAGGCATTCGTTTTTATTCATAACCAGTGATGCACTCAAAGGAGCTTTAATTCATACATGATTAGAGGGAGTTGTGTTCTTGAGATTTGAGAGAAATTTACGGTTTTTCATGGCTAATAAAACTGTAGATGGATTTAATGCATCACCGTTACAGCCAGTCAGCCTCACTTGAAGTAGATGTACTTAGATGTGATCGTTAATCTAAAGAGAAGACTGTCAGTCCATTCCGAGCTTTTTACTGATAGATGAAGAAGTGTTTTTTTTGTTCCACATGTTTCATGGCTCATCACTTGACAGTGGTCGAGTTAGGATGCCGTTTGTTATCTCACTGACCTCTTTGGGATTTTTGCCGAGCTAAATATTTATTTGTTATTATGGAGTGCCTCCTTCATTCCCTTTCATTTGATGCAGATATCAACTCTTTGTGGTGTCACGACGTGTTTTGACACAGACTTGTTGAAAGGTCATGGTTTGGTTTAAAATCAATACATCTGGTACCTCAACAGTGCTGCACACTTCTAAATGTGGGTGGACTATATGAGATCAGCCATTTCGCTAACTCTGCCTATCTCTGCATTTCTCAGCCACATTTTCCATGTTTACTCGTCCTGCCTATCTCAGCGTTGTCTGTATTATCTCACAGGATTGCCTGCATACAATAACTGTAACCACATTTTGAGCTTATTAAACTGCAGTTTCTTTAATATCTGAACCCCAAAACAACAGTAAACGTCTTCAGCTTTCACAGTGAATAAAACTATGAACTCTCCTGCATACATCTGCAGATGCCAAAAAGACGTCCCAGCGCTGATGGACGCGCAGATAGAAGAGTGTCAGCAGAGGGAGCGCTTTGAAAAGATCCAGACGTACCGTTTGGTCCGAGACAACGTGCTGGAGCACCGGAGACTGCAGGAGCTCAACATGAAGGAGCTCATGAGACTCCAGCTGGAGATGTATGAGAACATGCAGGTGAGTGGAGAAGGAAAAAGAGCCGTGTGACGCAGAGAAGGGAATATTTAGGATGTAATAAGTATCTGTTTTGACCATCAAGGGGGGAAAAAGTGAGGGACGTTTGTTGTCGGCTCCTTCGCCCTCTGGTGAGAAACCATTCTCTAACTTCTCTCGGTTTTGTCTCCAGGCAGACTCGTGGCAGTGCCGGAAGAAATTCCGCGACGCTTGCGATGCGTTCAGTAGTCGCCAGATGGCGACTTTAAAGAAGGAGGAAGAAGAGACTGTGGAGCAGGCCCAGCAGGCAATTCTGGAAAAAACAACCCCAGCCTCTGCTGCCGCCCGGCAGCCAAAGAAACAAGCCAAGAGTGCTGGCAAGAAGAAATGATGGTCTTTGGCACTAACTTCCTGTCTCGATTTCCTCCTCAGACACTTCTGAACAAGTCTGTTTGAACAGTGAGCAATCTTCATTTAATCACTGCATTGCAGCCAAGACTCGATGATGTAATATCTGACTTCACTTAAAACGGAGTGTTTTCTTCCCCTGCTAATGTCCTAACATTACAAATATAAGACACAAATGGACCTGCAAAGATTAACTGATAATTGCACTTTGTTTTAAGTTGTATTTGTTGTCTTTTACCAAAGCTGTTCAGACTTTCATACTAGTCTTTTTAACATATCCTAATCCATATTTCATCCTATAGTGACTGCACTGCTCTACATTCTTCCTCATCTTTACTTATACCCTCAATAAACATTTGAAATGATCACGTCTGTTATTGCCGTTCTTCAGACATGTAAAACCACTTCCCCTTACACTGAGAATGTCAACCCATCTCACCAGAAATGTTCGTCTTCGACTGTTCCATGCCCACCATGCCTGATTATATTCTGCAAATCTTGTATTGTGTTGAAGGTCACTGTATCGACTGTACGCCTCAAGGCCTGCAGGATAAAGCCAGGCTCCCACAAACTGAGTGCAACTAATTGATTGGCTAATTGATGTATTCTTGCTGGTAGAAGCCCACAACAGTGTGTTCCTACAGCAAGACAAAGAGTTGGGTTTGAATTATGTATCATAGGTAGGTGGCAAATCTTTATGCCAACATGGCAACTATTGATTCACATCACCCCCCAAGGTTGAAGTCAAAGTACGTCAAAACAGACAGGTTTATGCATAAAACCATTGATCAATCACTTGTTCCTCTCTGAAATTCACACCATTTAGTTAAAGAGGCGCCGTGCATCTTCGCTTACAATATGAACTGCATGTAGTGTGTTTTTAATGCCACAGAGGGAGTCAGCTGATCAGATGAGGAATGAGAAACTCAATTGAAACTGAAAGGAAGGAGGGTGCCATCTAGTGGCTCTGGGCTGTAATACATCTTCATTACCATGCCTGCACTATGCTTTTTTTCATGGCTGACAGTAATGAATAGCTCAATTTTGTGCTGCGGCATGAAGGAAATGATCATTGTGCAGTGTGTGTGTATGTGTTAGAGGACATGGATCTGTGTGTCTGTGTGATTGTTTGTGCCTGTGCAGAGTCATCCTGTAATATTATCCTCTATGTGTGGATTGTTTATAAAACATCTTATTTCTTAAGTGCTAGTTTAAATAAGTCAGAGCATTTTTTTTAACCATGACTTCCATGCTTCATATAAACGACCTATCGGTTGTGGCTGCGCTCTACACAAGATGTTAGCATGTGTGCATTTGCTCATTGTTCTTTCTGCTCGTGAGTGCTCTGTTGTGTTGTGTGTACGTCCCGCTGCATTTTGTGCGTCTCCTCCGTGTGTCAGGCCTCATCTAGCAAGCCACTATTCCCCCCCTCTTGTATAACTGCATGACAGAACTAATCCTGAAAGCCTTGTTCCTGGCACAGAACATTCTCTCTTGTCTCTGCGCTGTTCCCCCTCGCTCTGACTGGTTCCTCCCTTTTTCCAACATTAGCTGTTATTTGCTCCTTTTTTTTTTACCCCTGAAAATGTACACACATCCTCCGTGTGTGTGTGTGTGTGTGTGTGTGTGTGTGTGTGTGTGTGTGTGTGTTGTATGAGAGAGATCACCACACATTGTAATTGTCTGTGACGTGAGTGTATTAACTGAGGGGCTGTTTCTTAATTGGCAGCTGTTGGCTGCTTTGATGCAAATGTGTTGTGAGCGACAGAAGAACTGTAGTGTAACCTTGAAAACGAGGGGACAATGGCTCATCATGTGTGCGTCTGTGCGTGTGCATTGGACTTCCCACTCGTAATGAGAGAATATTTGATTCTTAAATGGACCCACATAGACGGATGATGAAATTAAGTGAAAGTAGATCTACATTCCCAGAGTGGTGTGGAGGCTGTGGTGGCTCTTTAATTCACTTACCACTTTGGAGGTAAAAATTCAAGAATGCCTTCATTATTATTTTTTCTGAATGGAAAAAAAAAGACCTTCTAAGTTTTAAATGAAATTGCCTTTCATTTCATGGTTTTCTCTCAAAGTCCACAGTAACATCAACGTACACTGAGCGGGGTGCTGAACTGTCTCGCCTTTCCCAGACCTCCCCTCCCCACCCCCCCCCTTCGATAAAGACAAAACCTTGAAAAGAATGAAAGAAAGAAAGAAAGAAATAGAATGTCAGGAAGGACAAACTAGTTTTCTGCATTCATGGCTTTTGACATTTCTGCAGTAAAGAGAAGGAACTTAAACATCTTGTGGATGAACAACAACTACTTAAAGTTATGTAAGACTGATGCAAAGCTTGAGTCACTTCTATATAATACGCATCATTCAGATTATACCAAAGTGCTTTTTGAACTTTGAGATTAAGTCAAACATGTTCAATAATTTCAAACTGTAATTCGGCTCTTATACTCCATTACACAGCTCCAAACAAGGTCTGCTGTTCAAGTTATCAATGAATTACACAACGTGTATTTGTTACAAAAAGCTGTGGATACAAGAAAGGCTTTTTTGTAAACATTGGACTCATGAGAAGATTAAAATCACACAAAAAATCAGTCTCCAAATTACGCAGCGACAGAAAGAAGACCGTTGCTTGGGGTTAGCACAAAGTCTGGAGGAATGCACTTACTGCTGACTTGATTCTGGGATTTCATTCATGTGAATCAAACCACAATTTAGCTATTGACCTTTTTATTATTTACCTTTTTGTTTTGCCCAGCACATGCATTTCCCTGCATGCATCATTAACTACACACACAGTTATAACAAACACTTTAAAAAGGTTGGGGTGGACACAGGTCTGGGTCTTTTGTCTTATTGGCCGAGCATGCTGCAGTGTTGTCCATTGATGTCGCTCTCTCCCCCCTGGGACTCAACATCTCCAGAGGTCGGTCTTCAGAGCCTGCTAAGCTGACAAAAGACCGAAGGAGAGAGAGTCTTTGAAAGAGAGCAGCACATACAGCCAAGACTTAGACTCAGCTCAGATGACAAGGAGCCAAAGGCCAAGTCTTAACAGTATGTTGACATCACAATAGCACGAGGACAAGGTGAGACCTCACAGATTTACAGCCAGACTCTACTGCAGCAATCCCAAACCGCTGCAACTCTCTCACTAATGCATACACACACACACACACACACACACACACACACACACACACACACACACACACACACACACACACTGAACCTCAGACCTGAACACAGAAAAATGCTGACCTGGTTGCAGCCTCATTTCTGTACCCAACTATTTCCCCCCGCCTCACCTTGCTTTGGCTTCACTCTTCTTTGGCCCACCCTCCAGCAATGCCACTTCTCTCTAAAGCCAACACAGCACAAGCTCAAAGAAAAAACTGCAGCGCTTCAGATTTCTAGGTGCAGAGTGAATAAAGCATAGAAGACAAGGTCATCATCACCATTGAAAATCAGGTGCTGTCATCAGATTTGGCTTGTAACTTATACGGATTACCTTTTCAATCATATCTACCTTACTCCCCTCTAGCCCTGGTTTTATCAGCTTCCTCCCTGGACTACAAAGGCATACTTTGTAAGGATCCGTCCATTCCTATTTGAAGGTCAAACTGAGTCAATATTTAAGGCTGATGTCAGGAATTGGGATCTGGATAAGCTGCCTGTGGTCCGGCTCTGTGTACACTTAAAGATTTGACAGTGACAGCAGAGACTGGCAAGTTACTATTCGAAGCACAGTCCCGGGTTGGCAGCTGTCCCTCACTCAGCACATCACTACATGATGTTTACAGCCGTGGGATCAAGGGATTGTTTGCAGAACAACGTTTCTTTTTTATCTGAGCAGCCCTCTGGGGTATTTTGATCCAGGTACATCCCCTGATATTTAATCTCACTACAACTAATTCTAGGTGGCCACTGTTTCAAAGTCGCACACGTGTTGTTATCAGGGAAGGCACGAATCTAGAATTACAATAATGTATCATGCAAATCATGCTTGGGTTACAATTCAATACATTGATTTATATTTTAGAGTGTGCAAATAAAACACACTGAAGTTTGTGCTATGACAGCGCAACATGATTGGAGCACCGGCGTGTGGTTGCAGGCCAATGGCTGAAGATGATCTACGAATATGTCAGGGGTTGTAGGACAGCACCTACTCAGGGTGCGTCTGTACTTGAGATGAACTGTTTTTTTAATGATTATGTCAGCCTGTGGACTATTTGTAGCTTTTTAGCCTAGTGGAATTGGATTGTGGGTATCTCCTCTGCGAAGGCCATGCTGACTTACACACATTTTCAGGTCCAAAACAGCATTACATTCTGACGAGCAGCAACCGATTTTTTTTTTTTTACATTTTTTTCATTTGGATACCACAGCACAACTGTGACGAGCTTAAAAATGGTCTGTTGTAGTTTTGGGTCAACCCTAACCCTGTCAACAGCAAACCTTGTGTATTGACATAATTGTTTTCAAAATTTTCAACAGTATCATTTGACATATGATTTGTATGCGTTTTGACACTTACTTGATCTCTGAGGTATTATAGAGATTTCATCGTGGTCGCCAGGATGCAATGATTGTTACATCCAGTTGTGAACGGCCTCTTTCAACACTTTATTTCAAAAGGTCTGTCATAAGGCGCGTGAGATCACTCCAGATGTGTTCCCTACTGTTTTTGTAACGTCTACTCATAAAGTGATTTATTCCCTGTGTGAGTGGTGTTGAGGAGCACTTTTGTCTGGTTTCAGCACTAATCACGCATCATTTGATGTCACCACCATCAAAGCTGTGGCTCTGCTGACAGGAGGATGAAGGATGATCTAATAGATAAATGGCTGGATGGGAGGATACAAACAAATTTCCTTAAATAGCATCACAGCAACTGCCTGAATCACAACCTAATTGCCTTGTGTTGGAGATGATTGCATTAATTCAGCGCTGCAGATTTGGTTTACACAGCAGAGCCGGGAGGTGTCAGGTTGCCAATAAAACAGGAGTCTAAGTTTCATCCCACTTTATTGGATTGAGCGCTAGCCTTTGCCAATCACAGGGGATATTTGTACGGCTTAATTTACCATTCGAGGCTCGAGAACCAGAGGAGTTGTTGGTAAGAAGGCTCACCGTCACATTACTGTATTTGGATAAAAGAACTTTTACTTTCTTCAGCATTTTACATGAGCATTCCTTCCTGACAGAGTTATCCCGCTTGTGTGCAAAGAGCAAGAAGTCCTGTGTTGCCACCTACCAGCACAGCCCCACCAACACAGTCAGGGTGAAGTGCTGATTTGATAAAGTGTGAATTGATTAGAGCTAAAACCACCAGAGGGTGGCTGTACAAGGGAGTCATCGATAACCTGCCCTGTGCTCAGCATTGATTATTGCTATCTAAGATAACAGGACAGAAGACTTCTCTCTCTCTCTCGCTCACACGCACTTCCTGTCGTGCATCATCCTCATATCTGAAAGAGGGAAGAGGATAGTGATACAATCAGGTGCCGGTCCAGTCTAATACCAGCATAATCTCGGTCGCCTTTTATTGACCATTTTGGATTTAACTGTTGCTGGACTTGGGGACAGACAGTAGCCGTCGTGGTCTCTCGGATCATTAAGTCCATGACATTGAACTGAGGACAAGCGCTACCTTCCTCTCATGTCTCGATATCTTCCGTCTCTGGATGAGTGGTTTGAGTCAACTTAATTTTGGCTGCATGCCCAAGAACGGATTCTTTCTAAGAAATCTGTCCACCCAGAGGTCCTGTGTCGCTGTGATGGTAACATTGGCAATGCCCTTTCCTTTAATAGTGGCATCCATCTGCTAGACTGTGGCCGTATGTGTGTTTGTGTGTATGTGGTCGGCTTATCGCCTTGGCTGATTATTGGAATTGATACCAGCTGTGCAGCCCCAAGTCGAGACAAGCTGACGTTGTGTCATGTCCGTCCCCTGAGCTGTCTGCACGAACACACACACACCAGACACAGAAACACACAATACGCACATTCAATTTCACTCATTTCTGGCTCGTTTGAAACAAATGCCCTCGTGACCTTGATGAAACAGCACGTCTAACTGATTTCTGGCCAGAGACTGATCCTTCTATTCCCTTCTCTACTCTTCATTATTTGTCAAAAACGAGGTGTGATGCCAGGATCATAAAGCCATGCTTGTTTTAGTCTTGAGCTATTTGATTAGCAGTTCTGCAGACGTGATGAAGACTTTATAGCCTCGTTAAATTTCCACATCGCCATCTCTTCATCTCTTTTATCCTCCCATCAATATTTATAAGCTGCACTGTAACTGTAAGTGTTTGGCATGTGTGTATGGTAGGGGGATGGGGGAGGGGCTCATTTACAGACGCACCTCAAAGCTTTGTTACCTTCCTTATGCATTAAAAAAAAAAAAAAAAAAATCTGCAACATGTGAACATGTGTGTGTTCAGAGGGAATGTTTGACATTGAAAACATCCTCGTATTGAACCAGGCACAGACAATCAAGTGTTCCCTCAAGGGCATTGGCTCATTAACTTGCAATCCCTCAGAGACAGCCGTGTGTGCGTGTTCATGTTAGTCAGCAATGTGTAAACCTGCTTGTATGTACTGTGTGCCCATAGTAGCTCTGCATGCTTTGCTCTTTAAAGGGATACTTTGATATTTTTGAAGTGGGGTTGTAAGAGGTCCTGGTCAATAGTAAGTGTGTTAGCCACTGGACATGCGGTCAGCTCGGCCCTTTTATTGAGAAACCGGACAGCAGACAGGCGAGGCTATACGTTGCTGCAGATGGGGCCATTTGTGCCGCGTATTTGAGCTCGTTTAAAGAAAGAAACAACAGCCCAAAAATCAATGAGGCTGTACGTAAGTGTACCCTATATTTAGAATTTTCTCAGAGCTCTACTTCACCGACTGCAAACCACTTTGTTTAAACAATACTTGTAACACAGTGAGATTGATTAACAACTTGCATGGAAGCCTCCTCTGTGTCTTTTTAACCACTTTCTATCTACATGTGTCTTATTGTTCTTTGTGTTTTATGATACAATGTCTCCTCTCAGTTGTTTGCTGCTTAATAAATTGGTTTACGTGGTATATAAGGACAAAGTGTTTGAACCCAGCAGGGAGGTTTGGGGTCATGAGTCCTAAACTCAGGTGTGCTATGATTCGCTTGATTAACTACAGCTGTCAGCTTGGGTGGAAGGTCCTTGTCCCTCCAGTCATTCTTCATGACAGGCAGACGCCCCGATGCTCTGTGACCTACCTTTGTCCCCAATGTCCCCCTGGATTTTTCACTTTCTGCAGACAGCACAGGCCGTGCTGCTGGAGGGGTCAGACAGCGCTGACTGTGATGCCGGGCTCTGAGGGTGCACAGAGTGGTGCTGTGAATGGATCAGGATTGAGTGTTTGAGAATGTGACAAGATTTTAAGTGGCCCAAATCCACTGGAGGTGAGTGGCCTGTGTGTAAGGACACTTATTTTTGGTGCAAATGTGCTTTGATGGAACACTGCCTCTTTCTCTCTCAGACTGTGTAAAAACAAGGGGATGCAGCCGATGTCACATCACTCATTAGTTTGTGGACAGAATGCTGTTTTTAAGCATTAGTCAGGGTTGCAACTTCACAATACAAATGCAGTGTATTTAAGCATACCCTGCTTTTAAATTCACTCCAACGGGGACAATTTCTAAATATAAATATTGATCTCTTTGATGCCTTTATTCTAGAAACAGGATGTTGGACAGAGTCAGAAACTGGGAAAAGAGAATAACTTGCCCTTTGTACGCGCATGAACCAATAGGCTCCCAGAACCCCCCAAAAATGATTTACAACAATATTCGCTGAGGTAAGGAATGAGCTGAGAATTAAGGTTATTTTCTCATTGAGTGGCATACGCCATGACTTGTTGATGCAACAAACTTGAACCATCTCATACATTTAGAAGACCTTTAATCATACTTTTTCATATTATAGTAATGAGAGGCATGTAGATCTATTGTGTGTATATTAGTATGGATGCCTATTCCTAATCTGTATGTAAAACACGTGTGTATGTAATACATCCACATTTGCAGGTGTTTCAGCAGTACAGCACTTCTTACCTTAGTGTGTTGAAACTAGATGAAACTATGACAAATGACACACTCATTTAGATGCAGTGTTTTATGTTGATGCTTTAATTGATAAAAACTGCATTGCCTGACAAATTCTTGAATTACTGCCGATTTATTTTCTAGTTATTTGAGTAAACTCACGGACTGAAGCATTGATGCAGTGTAGCTTCTTCATGCAGTCTATAATAATTGTCATGTTATAAAAGCTCATCCAGCCTTACCTCTGACCTGGGATTAGCACCGGATTAGCAAACTGCTCACAGGCACAACAGGTACGAGATCTTTATGTACAAAATGAATATATTTCCAAGGGTTAAGGTGTTGAATAACAATACAAACATCATGGGGGGAGCTGTGGAGGCCAGATGTTCTGCACTGATGTAATTGGTCCAACACAGTTGTCCCTTACAATTAAATTTACAATTATCTGGGATGTAGTTCCATTTACCAAAAATTACAAGAAAAGGAGAACAAAAACTACACAATTTCACTGCCCTTCTCTCTCTTGTTTTTTTTCTTATAGTATTTCACATTGCAAAACTGACATAATTATGGCAATATATTAAAATATGTTGTCAAATGAAAAAATGTAACCACTGTACATTGTATTTACATATCCTCCACCCACTCTCCTTTCTATGTCTGTCCTGCCTTCTTTACACTTAGGGTTTAAAAAAAAAAAAGGAGGAAAAAAAAAAGACTAATACAGCACTGCCTGAGTGAAAAGCCTTATCAAAGAGCACAAACACAGCAGTCAGACTCAAAATACAATACACACATACGCACAATAGAGCCAGATGAATGGCTCAGTGGCAACACAATGGCGCTAAATTAAATCACTGATGTCAGAGTCGCCAAAAGCCCTCCTCCTCACCCACATCACTCACTCACACACATGCAAGGATTGACTAATAAGGACCTCTTTGTTTGACTGTGTAATGTATTCTGGAGCAGGCCATATCAGTTGAGGTTGGAAGGTGCGTATGGTCAATTTCAGTTCATTATGCAAATCAGCATTGCAACAATTGTTCTCAAGCCACCCTGGTACGATTACTGAATTAATAATTTGCTCCCTGGTCCTCTTCATATCTTTTTTGCCCTTTTGTTCAATAGCATCTTAATTTCCTTTATGCATCTTTACGTAGGCTGCGTCACAACAAAGGACGTCTCTGCAAACACATACGGACAGGCTCATGTATTTAGCATTGATTGGGTCAATGTACCATTATGGTGGACGTAGAAATGTCCTTTTATAGACAGTCTGCAGTTGGCATCAGGTGCTGTTAGCAAACAGTGCTATTTCTTTCTCTCTGTCCATGCTTGTCGGTGGCAACCTGTCAATGATGTGTCAAGAAACAGCCCAAACAGGTGGCAATGTCAGTGTCATTCGAGCATGAGCGGCCTCAGCTGAGCTTGTACTCAGTGCTGGTAATTTCATCTGTGACCTTTACAAACATTTACAGCTGCCCTGAGTTTTTGAACTCAGCTAAGTTGAACTTTAACAGGAAACATAACCAGTAAAAAAGTTGTACAACTTTATGGCTGCTAGACCAGGTAGACCAGATGTAAGGGGAGTTAATTTGGTTTCCTTTGAAGACAGTTCTTAGGGCCGAACACCTGAGTACCCTGTATGTAACAGGAGATCCTGCAAACTTCCCACAGCTCGGATTTCTACCAATAAATGAACCCCCCCCCCCCCCCCCCCCCCCCCCCCCCCCAAAAAAAAACAACCATATACATTCTGTTGTGTTAATCCTATAATGTACAGCATGTCCCATAGCTGCAATAGAAGAAAAATCGAGCAGAGTTGAATTCTCGCCATATCAGACAACTGACACATACACATCATTGCATGGGAGTAATTCTCATCATTACGAATAAAAACAAACTGAGGCTTTGCTGAGAGTTCAGCATCTTCGATCCCCTGTTAAACACAGTACAGTAGCTGCCCTAAAGAACTACATGTTTTAAATACCTGTTTACATTACGTTTATTCTGCTGCTACTTAAATTCCAAACCAATTTAGAATGCAGTCTGAATGAATGTATGTAGACTGCAGTCGATCAGTCTGATATATAACTATGCAACAGAAGACTCGTAGAGTTGCTCTTGTTCAAATCTTGGAATCCATCAGCTCCCCTGCTGACCACAGCTTATCCTCTGGGAGCAATTATCAATTTTTTCGGGCTTCTGGTGTAGTCAGGAGCTGTGTCTGAGCTGTGTCAAGTTTCTTAGAAAAGTTTCCTTTTCTTATACGCATGATTGTTCCCATACTCTAACTGCTGAGGGGAGGGAAATCTGAGGAGTGATGACACACAAGAGTAGCCCCTTTATTGGATATAACTCATTGAATGGAAGCTGCAGTGGATCAGACTTCAGTTAAACTTCGGAACAAGACCAGAGTCAACATATGTCAGTGCAAGGATCACAAACAACTCCTTCATAATCGAAATGTTTTCTTGTCATGGTCAGTTATTGCCCCTGTTACTGAAGTCTGGGAAAGTTGGAGACAGAAAAAATCACATTTACGTTCATCGTCATGTTACCTTTCCTAAAAGACTGCTCATTAATGAGCATTGGGATTTGATAGGTGTTAGCTGATTTCTATTCCCCCTGAAACCTTAATCCTAATCCTAATAAACAATTTTCAGTGTTCCTGGGACATCCTAAATGTTTCTGTTTTAAAAAAAATGGAGTTCACAACCAGATAATTAATACATATGGAAAGGGAGTCTCCCGTCTCTTAAAACATATTCTCTTAGTCCCTTTAGTTTCCTTGCATCTCTGCGCACCTCTTGTGGAAGAGACTATGTCAACATGTGCCACTGAAATCAACCCAAAACGGAAAGTTCCTCAAAGCAGCTTTAAATAGAGATTGCCCAAGTAGACCAGAACCTGCGCTTCCTTATGAGTGATGAATTGGTAAATCATGATGTTGTGATGCAGAAGTTGGTTGTGCAGTGTTTCAAGCACATTTTCTGCAGTCAAGGATGCCACAAAGACTGCAAAGGAGAGGTAATGGACAGAGGATGCCTTCCTCTGCAACACTGTCCTGTGAAGATTTAGGGAATAGGGAATAGGGAAGTTCAATGAACAGGTTGATATAGGGCGTGAGGTATCAGCAGTTGGATAGGAAATAGGCCTGTTGTTGTTTTTTGCAAAGTAGCATAGTTTTCGAAAAGTCACTTAGTAAAAGAGAGAAATCAGAGTAGATGGATCAGCTAAGTTATCTGATAGAATTGTACATAATTACGGATATACTTTTATACATGTATTTTGCAAATGCTGCTGTACAGGATTGCTACAACAATTTGTTATATTCCGATTCTCAATGTCCGGTCCCAGGACCCCTATCGGTCCACAAACAATAGCTTGGAGATCCGCGGAATAATTTACAAAAAATTGTAAAAGTTGAAGACTGAAAAAGCATCTCTATAAACTGGGACCTCTTGCACCATTAAAATCAGCTATATTGTCCAATACTCCCGCCTGTGTCTGTCATGTCTGTCTCTTCATTTTTTTTTGTATTAACATAATGCTTATCAATGTTACAATAATGAGGGGGTCCTTGGAAAAATGTGTCACCTGAAAAGGGGCCGTGGTCCCGTGCTCTATACTATGACAATTAAGATTATCTATCTATCTATCTATCTATCTATCTATCTGTCTATACGTTCTAAACTAAAGACAGAATGAACTGTGACCTTTAATCACCTTTTTTTTTGCATTTGCAAGATGCATTAAAAACTGATATGTTGAAATCATCACCCTCATGATTTGAAGAATACAGAGTTTTTTTTATTCTTATTTGAGCACACTTTCTTTCTCTTTTCGTCTAAACAGAGCACAAAATATATAGCTGGAATTTTTAATCATTTATCAAACCGTCATCTTTCCAGTCCATCAAAAGCAACGCTTTAAGGTTTGGCCTGCATGGCTTTCGACACGGCAAACCTTCCACGTCACACACAAACAGTTCAGTAGTGGATATAGCAATAATATCACTGGGCCTTCGTCTGTCTGCTTGTCATCCTCCATGGACTCTCAGTGCTGCAGCATCCCAACATCACCAGCATCACCAGCATCACCAGGTGCAGTAGAGCAAAGCCTACTATGTGTGCGTGAGACGGAGAGGGGAGGGAAGGGGAGGGGGGGCGTTGTCGCTGGGGGCAGATGAAAGGAGAAGGAGAGAGAGAGAGAGAGAGAGAAGGCTGGCAAGGTGGCGGGATTTGTGTTGAAGCCTCTGCGTTGTCAGACATGCGCAAGAGCGTCATCAGCAGCAGCAGCAACACAACCACTGCGCTGCGTTTCCGCCTTGGCTGAGCAGCGCAGGGGAGGGAATCCGAGAAGAAGAATTAGAAGAAGAAGAAGCAGCAGCAGAAGAAACGAAGCCACGGAGACGCATTGTTGGGCACAGCACGGACTCCGAGCTAAATTTGCACCGACGCAGCAGCAAACCTCAGGCACTTCGTCTCCAAAAAAAAAAAAAAAATCAACGCCAAGTAAGCGTCCTGTGCGGTGCGCGCCAGAGCATTTCCAGCATGGAGACTGCGCTGATAAACAAGCACTAAAATGTGAGATTTACAGAGGAAATTACAAGAGAGAGAGAGAGAGACTGTATGTGTGTGTGTGTGAAAGAGAAAGTGGCTACCCCTTTTTATCTTGTGCGGGTGATCTCAAATTCTGCAGTGTGAAAATGAAGAAGTTTAACATCAGGAAGGTGCTGGACGGCTTGAAAGAGGTGTCCTCCTCCACCCCGTCTGTCCAAGTGGGGCCACAGGAGAACCATCTGATCCAGGAGACCATCCAGTCCGAGCATTTCCAGCTCTGCAAGGTGGGCGATCCTAACATGTTTTCTTTCCTCCATCACATTTATTGCTTGCAGTCTTATTGTTGATTGGTGCGCTCATCCCATCTCAGGATACAGCAGGTGCAAGAAAGCTAAACCCAAACAATGAATCTATAATCTAACACATCTTTTCTCTAAAGGATGACGATCAACTACTGAATGAACGTGTTTTTTTTGGCCTAACATTTTGTGTGGAACCCTTTTGAAAGCTCCCTGTTTTTAGCCATGGCATGATACTCCGTCTATAACAGACCTAACTTCAATGCGGATTCTGTCTGCAGCGCAGGACGATACACAACAGTTAGTTCCTGTTCTGTTTTTAATGTACGCTATTTATTCTTTTGTTTTGCTGAACACCTAGTTCATATTACATCTTAAAAGGCAGAATATAATCCTCTGTGGAAACACAGTCGTTTGCTGCATGTTTGCTGCTTGGCATGAACTGTCATCGAGGGGCTGGGCCAATATCTGATCCCCTCTTGCATAATCTGTTTGTATTAGCAAACCGGTGCTCTGTGGTTTATCTGCGTGTGTGCATGTGTGTGTGCATGTGTCTGTGTGTGTGTGTGTGTGCGTGTGTGTGTAGGTGTGTGTGTGTGTGTGTGTGTGTGTGTGTGTGTGTGTGTGTGTGTGTGTGTGTGTGTGTGTGTGTGTGTGTGTGTGAGTGTGTGAGAGAGAGAGAGAGAGAGAGAGTGTGTGTTTCTCCCACCCTTCTTGTGTTGTCTTTGCTGGCAGTTTGACTCTCCATCCCTTTCAGAGACGCACCTCTCTTGCTCTCTCTCTCTCTCTCTCTCTCTCTCTCTCTCTACCACACACACACACACACACACACACACACACACACACACACACACACACACACACACACACACAGAGATGATTGGGCCTAAAGTGAGCAGAGCCTATTTGGGGAAAAAAACAAAACAAAACAAAAGAAAACTACGACCCCAGCTTGCCCTACTGTGACTGAATTGGCCACATGGATGGATGGGGTTAATAAACAAGCTTGCAATTTACATGCCGTGCACGATACATCTTATCCCACTTACTGTGTTGCACCAAGTTTGTCCTAATGGTTTGGCGTGGCCTTGCGTTAGTGTTATCACTCACTGTGCTTTTATTTGGTTCACCCACACATCAAACCTGCAGCTGTGACGGCTGCATTTGTTGGAGCTTTCTCAGGTTTTGAACTGTGGAATAGAAACTGTCATATTGTTACTGAAGCAACAAGTTATGTTGCCAAAGTCATAAGTAGAAACTTACATACCACAAAATGTGGTCAAGTCATGACACCTGAGGGCCGAGGAGGAGTTTGTAGTAATGTTGCCAGAGAGAACATCTGAGACCTCCTCGATTCTACACCTCAACATTGCAAATGTGTGGATGAAAAAGCATGGGGTTTTATGAAAGTCTCGTCGTATATAAAACTCCTTCCTGTTCCCAGCACCTTCTCTGTCTGTGTAACGTTTCACTGCGAGGAAAGCAGGTGTCTCTGCTGCACTGAGTGCTTCTTATGTAACATGCTTTAGCCTTCTGCCGCTAAGCAAACAAATCCAACAGCCCACCACCAGCTGACTGATGCCATAAAGTCTCAGTCAGTCAGTCAGTCAGTCACACACAAATGCACACAGGGTGAACGGCAAAAGCAGGAACATCCTACAATGCAGCACGCTACATGACAAGGCTCTGCGACAAACATAATCAAATGCTTCTTAACTGGTGTGTTTTTCTCTGTTTTCTAAGACTTCAGTGCAATCACGACTCTATGTGGGAGGCAGTAAGAGAAGGAAAAAGAGATGAAAAAGGGAAAAATCTTAAAATAGGACCATGATGATTATAATGGATCCTAAAAAGCGAAGCCAAATATCAAGGAAGGACAGGGTAGCCATCCAGAGAATGCGCGTTTGTTCCCTTCATTTTTCTCTTGTCTCTTGCAATTTCAGCTTTACATTTCTGTTTCATAACACTCTCCGCGTCCATCTGGGCCATTTGTTTATCAAAATAATGTGCGCGACATCCTTTCACAAAACAACGCCCCTGCTGTAAAAATGCAAATTGCTTTCCTCTCTAACACATTTTTCTCTTTTTTTGTTTTTTTTCGTCCTCCTGCACATCTCTCAGACTGTCCGTCATGGCTTCCCCTATCAGCCTTCATCCATGGCTTTCGATCCCGTGCAGAAGATCCTGGCCATCGGCACCCAGAGTGGCGCTCTCAGATTGTATCCTTTTTCTTTCAGATTGCACCCCTGAGAGGCAGCAGCAGGTAAGCAAACGGATGTCTTGGTGGGATTTCAGGGTATTTTTAGAGGCGTGTTGGAGCGTTTTCAGACATCCTCATGGGTTGACGGTCGCTTTATGCTCTCCATGTGCTCCCGAGTTTCAGCATCAAGAAATGTCAGTCTTTGTGCAAGGTGGTGTCACGTGTATAATTGAAGTAATATCACACTGAAAGCTGTGCTGTAATAATGAATGTCAGCATGTCCTGTTTTTTTTTTTGTTCAATTTCACAGCCTGAGACAAAACGCGGCTGGTACTCAGTAGAGAAGCACAACGTCAAGTGTAACATTCCTTATGTCCAAGAGCTTTACTGCCAGTTACACGGATCAAAAGATTGTTATGTTTCATTCATTAATTAACTGTTCATTTGCTTCCACTGATACAACCATTTTCAAACCCTTGAGTGGAACATTTTCCAGCATTCATTTTTGTAGCTCTACATCCTACTTGAGGCCAGCATTATATTTTTCTCTACATTGACTTCATATTGTAACCAGTGATTCTTAGATATCAACTTGATCAATCTAGACACTAACTTCCTGCATTACTCTTAACACTGTCCAGAACGCCTGTGCTGTGGCAAAGTGATACACACGGGTAAAAGTTCGACTGCACACTCTATCGCGAGTCGTGGGATGCCTGTCGTCCCATTGAAGATTGAACCATTAACCAGCAAGACCATGTTTACTCAGAGCGTCGACGTTTTTGTTTTCAAAGAGGTTCTATGTTCAGAAGTTTGATTACAATCGCCATGCACACAGCCCTGAAAAAAATGTCAAGCAGCACAAGCAGAACTCAGGAGTATGCCGGTGTTGTTGTAGCCACCTACTCACGCACAACTTCTGTCTGGAACCTTAATGGGCATGTGCGAAGAACCTCCTCACATTTAGTCTGTAACCGCTGTGCACATGTGTGTAAGGTCATAGAGTTTAGGAATAATGGCATTTCACCAATTTACACAGAGATGGTGCTGTTTTCAGAAGTTTGCACACTGGGACCCAGCTTGAAAATCTTCAGCCGTCCAAAACGGTGTTGTCATGTAAACGAACAGCCAAGACCCAACAAAAGGTTCCTGTTTCAGGATGCTTAATTTCAGCAAGAGAAGTGAGTCGTTCAGCTTGCTCACGTTGGCTTTCTTCCTTACAATATGAGGACGTTTTACACAAACAGGGATAACAGCTTGTGATGAAATGGCACCTCGGGGAGTCGTATAGCTTCAGAGAACACCCGCGAGCTCGCCTGTGTCAGGCTGCTTTTTACAGGTTCTCCATGTGTTCTCATGCCTGTCCGACAACCTTTGCCAGCTCATTACGGTGTGATGAAGAGCTGTCCGCCTGGCTGTCCCTCGCACCTACCTGCTGGCATTTATGGCTGTGACTCAGCCTCGTTTACATGCAGAGGTATGGTGCGGATAAAAACAGAGACATTTGCAGGGCATAGAGTCCACAGAGTTGTGTTCAGCAGACTTATTAAAAGACGACTATGTTTGCAGATTTGTTTTTGTTTTTTTTGTTTCTAAAAGCCGAGTGCGAGAGTTCTTAACGTTCCTCAAGATGTTCAGACTGAACAGAAACTATGATTTTCTTTATCCAGAGCAGAGCAGCTTCTGTCAGTCGATTAGGAGATAGGAAGAGAAATCCCTCCTCTGGTAAAAGTACTATATCAAGGCTGATGCCGGAGCTGGTGGATAAGCCTAATGGGGCTCATGTCTTACTGGCTGGAACATTACTCCTGTGAGATCTAGACTGGGTAAACTCTGCTGTACTGCAAAAGAAGCCATGTAACCAATCAGTTTCAAGATCAAAAACTGCATCCTCCCTCCGGCAGAAATGATCCCGTCAGATGGTTCCTACTGGCTGAAAATGGTCACTTTGAAAATTGAATGAACAAAGGGAGTGCTTTTATGTTTGAGTGATGCGGATCAGAGAGAGTCTTATCGGAGTCAGGGGAAGGTGAATTGGGAGTCATCCATCTATTCTTTGGTGCTGGTTCTCTTCGTGTGTCTTTTGCTGTTTAGTCGGCCTCGCCTCTTTATCTGATTGCAACGATACCAGAGAGGAACAGGCTAGAACTTATGAATCATCCTTTTTCTATTGCAGTGCTGCCGCTTGTTTTTTTTTTTGTTACATTTATTTTTTGGGCCTTGCAGTCCTTTTATTTCAGGGGCAGGACAGTAGATAGAGTAGGGAAATTAAGAGGTTAGAGTGAGGAACAGCATACGGGAATGGGGCTGAGGGTCAGAGCTGAAACTGGGCTGCTCAATCGAGGACCACAGCCTCTGTACAAGGAGCGCCCAAATGCCAGGCCAGCCTGTGTTTAGGCTTGTGGGCATCCCATATAGTTGTTCTGATAGCTACTGATACCAGTACTGATATACCAGTCATGCTTACAATATAGATATACCACTGCCACTACAGATTCTTTTAGTACACCGACAAAGTTAAAGGTAATGTTATACACAGTTACCAGTATGGGTACACTGATTCCATTACTGCTTTAAGCCTCTGATAGTGCCTAAATTATAGTTTCATATATTGAGAAGTATGCAAGTCAATGTTAAGTCCATTAGCCCCCCCCCCCCCCCCAGGGAAAAAAAAAAAGAAAAAAGGTCAGTAAGTTTTAGGTAAAATGTCTTGCAGCAACAACAAACAGCTGGTTGATAATGAGGTTTGGGTAAGAAATTGTGTCTTCAGATCGCTGTTATTCGAGTCTTAAGTCTGCCTATTTCATGAAAGACATCTTGGACTCCTTTTGCGAGAGGTCAGTCTTTGGAGTTTGTAGCAGTTGTTGTTAATGGATGTTTGTGTGTGTGTGTGTTTATTTGCTGCCTTGCGTGCCAGGACATTTGGCTGCACCTCTCTTCCATGGAGGATTACAGGAAGTGGCAGATCAAGGGCCTCAGCCTGGCAGCATGGCGGAGGACTGTGAATTACAGCAGGGGCAGGAGGTGTTTGTGGATGTTGTGTACATGGCTGTGAGTGAATATGTGCGTACAAGTCTGCGTGCGCGTGTGAATCCTCAAAGGAGACGGCTGATCCCTCCAGCCAGAAAGCCAATCACTTCTGTGATTCCCCCCCAAAAAATGTCTCGCGTTTGATGCTCTCCTCTGACTCCGCTGCTGCTTCCACCGTCCAGCTGGGAAGATGACAATGTCCCTTTAGTGTTGTCTGGAGGATGTTAAAAAAAAAGAAAGGGGGATAGAGGGAGAGAAGGGTGGCAGGCTGATAGAAAAGGGAGAGCAGCAGAGAAAGGGGATGGATGGGAAAAAATGAGAGAGGCTAACCCCTGCTCCAACATCTAATGGCCAAGAATAGAATCCGTATTGATCTGTGTGTGGTAATGCACTGAGACAGTTATGCCCAAGTGCACACACACTCTGCTGTCAATTGTTTTCTGCACGATATCTCAGCGCCAGAGAGATGTGAGCATCTTTTGAAAACAGGTTTTTTCGCTGTGCAAGCAGCCGAAGCGTATAATCTATCCCCTGGATTAACAGTGTAATTTCAAGAATAAGCAGAAATGCTTTGTTCTAAGATGAATTAAAAGAGCTTGATACAACGTGCGTTTGATGAGTTTAAGGGACGAACAGAGCAGGAGAAGCTTCCTTTTCTCCTTGTCCTGTGGCACGTATTCACTCACAGCCGTGTGCACGACATCCACAAACACAAACATCCTTCCATTTTTGACCAAACTAAACTACATTTCTTGCACTTGCTACTTCTCACTTTCTATAACACACAGCTCGTCCATTAGTTTGATGATGTTACTGTTAAACAACTGCAGCAGCAGTTTGTTGTTGTTGACGTATAAGAGACAGAAAGGTGTCATAAATGTCACATACTGTAATGTTCTTCATCAAATTACTATATACCATATGGTATTTATAATTACATACCATACAATGTAATGATATTTTGAAATATTCAGGATATGTGATGTCTCTAGATAAAGAGATTGAATCAACCAAAGCCTGCAGTCAAATCTAAGGGTTTATGTACTGTACATTTATGTACTGTATGTGTGAGGCAAAAACTGTTCCTTATACTTATAATGAACCTTCATGAACCTTGTTGTTTGATAAAATATCAATCTATCTATGTTCACCCAAATCCATCTCTTTCTGTATATGGCTGCTTGTGGACCAGAAACCACATTAGACTAAGACTTTAAGGAGCTGCACATTAACTTGAATTTTCACCATAAAAACAACACAAACAAAAACCCCCCATTGCAAAAGACAATTCAAACATTTAGATAGATAGATAGATAGATACTTTATTGATCCCGAGGGAAATTCAACTAGAATTTAAAGATGAGACTTGGAGACCTTGGCTGTGACTTCTCAGCATTTTTAAAAAGCTTTCAAACAATATTGGTTGGCAACACAGTTTTTTTTGGCAACTTTGAGTTTGGCTCGCAAGATGGCTCAGAAGGTAGAGAAAAGTGGGGAACTGTGGCTGATGATGACCTAATGTGGCAATTGGAAGATAAAGAAGAAATTGTGTTCAGAGACCCCGTGAAAACAATTTTCTGGAAACAGCTGGAAGGCATGAGAACTGCAAGTCAAAGCTAATATGAACATCTTTTGTTTATTTACTGAACATAAGATCATCATCGCACGATTATACGATGACAAGGAACATAGAAGATTTTTTGTATATCATGCAGGCCTAAGGCATTTAGAATTCAAGTTGCATTGTAAAAAATAAAAGAAGAATTTCTTACACTTCAATAAGGAATGATACAGCAAAAGTATTAAAGCATTTCAGCCAACTACCCAGATTTGAACTTACTAGGTGTTACAATTTGGTGGCCAGCCTCTAAGGGGATATGGCTCTTTACTGGTGGTGGCCAGGAGAGATGGCAGCCCTATAACTCAGAGACTCCCGGTGAGCCGGCAATAGATCAAACTGTCACTCCATGCTCTGCCAGATTATCTCATCGGCAGGCGGAGGACATCATAGGACTCACACATTAAAATGTAGGTGCACAAACAGAGTTATTATATCAGGATAGAGAGCAGAGCTAACATACATTTGCACACAAATGCACGTGTATGATGGTAAATGACTTCTATAAATGTTAGCAGACGTGCACATGCACATAATCTATGTGCTGACATAGACAAACGTTTGCACGCACTGGTGGGCAGTAGTGCACACGTTTGCAGAGACATCTTTGCATTGACATCCGCATACATGCACAGGCTTTTCTGTATCTGACAGAGGCCCTGTGCAGCTTTTGGTTGTAGCAACAGATTGACTATGACATATCTTTATCATCCATCTTCCTTGTGATTCACTGAGTAACTGTGTAACTGCAACTGTCTGCAGGAAGCTAACAGGGCAATGGGTTCTCTGACTGGATTTCTGAATGTAAATGTTGGAAGTTATTGGATTAAATACCTACTAATGAATGTTCAATTAGAGTTTATTAGATGTGTGTACCTAAAATCCTCAATGTCAACTAACTGTGATGGGAATTTCACTGCATTTATATTAATGTGAGAAATTCATACAGCCTTCCTCTGACAGACTGCATGTAATGTACTGTATATGTCTGTGTTGATGGTAATGGACTGTGATCGTGACTCGCTTCTTTTTGCACGTCTTCAGTATCGTCAGAGAAACAAGGGTAGTAAAAAAATACATTTGTGTCGTGCTCCCTTTCCTGTTCATTGCTTAAAAGTGTGGGAGCTTCTTTTCAGGTCACAGAACATTTGTTTATTCATTTATTCTTCTATCTGTTTTGTTGCATCTTTATTTTCTTCCCTTTTTTTTCGCTCTCTGCTCACTAGCATTGGCAGTTGCTAGCTCACTCTTCTCGATGGCTCTCCATAGTTCAGACCAGGCCTGGGGTGGTATGTGTTTGTGTCTGTGCTCAGTTATGCAATGTGCTGGAGCTTGGCACAGCAAAGACGAGGCGGCCTGAGACGGCAACAGTCTCATCAAAGGAGCTGAGCTGCTGCTGCTGTACAGTACAGTGCGTTGCATGTGCGAGTGATTAAAACATGCGTCTGTGATAAATTAGGACTTTTGTCCTCATTTCACACATACAACTTGAGATGTTACAACAACAATTATTTCAACTTCTCTGTATTAATTCCCATATCTATCTTGATATTGAGTATTCAGAGCACACTCCCTAAAAGATACACATATGACTTTTTTTTTTTTTTTTTTAAAGGTTTATTTTTGGCCTTTTTGCCTTTATTGATAGGACAGTGGATAGAGTCGGAAACAGGGAGAGAGTGGGGAGAGACATGCGGGAAAGTGGCCACAGGCCGGACGCGAACCCGGGCCGCCCGCGCGAGGAGCAAAGCCTCGCAACATGGTGCGCGCACTGCCGCTGCGCTATCGGCGCCACCACACACATATTACTTTTTAAATGCTTTGTATGACTAAGCTATATGACCTAGCTAGCTACTAAAAAAGGCTAAACTGGTGCTATTGCTGCTACAAGTGTTTTGTTGCTATAGAAAAAACACTTCCTTTTGGGTTTTTAACTGTGTTGGTTATCTTAATTTAAACTAAAAAACTAGTCTTTAAATGTGTGATAATGAAGCACCGCTTGCTGTCGTTTTGCTAGCTTTAACTAACACCGCTCTCGATGCCGGCATTTGTTTTTTTTTTCTTCCTTAAGTTAATTATTTACCTCTAAACTGCTTCTTTTTCACTTCATGTAGGGAGTGGAAATTTCTTTCCAAATACCAGTATGTTTGAAATTTAAGGTCAGTGTCACCACTTTAGCCAACATTCGTAATGATGAGAGATAAAAGGGAAAAAGGAGAGAGGTGTAACACTATATTGAGAGGAATTAGAATCTTTGCCCATTTGACCTCATTTAGATTTTCAGACAAGCTTTTCATAAGCTGTTTAATTGTGTTTGATGAAAGACTTTAGTTGTGTGGGTGTGTTTAAAAATGGCCAGATGGTATTTAAAAAGAAAAAAAAAAACTGAGAGTGAAATCTGTAGCGAGGTCAACAGAGAGCTGCAGAGATGTGTCTTTCATGTCAGTTTAGTTCACATCAACATTACACCAGTACAGGACCAAAGTGTGTGTGTGTGTGTGTGTGTGCGTGTGCGTGTGCGTGTGCGTGTGCGTGCGTGCCAACTGTAGGGCAGTGGTTGTCAAAGTGTGGGGCACAGCCTGACTGGTGGCATGGTCGATGGAAAGTGCAAATCATTGCTTAACATTTATTTTGCACATATGGCAAAATGTATGCTCTCCCAATCTTGATGGTATTTTCATAAAGATAACTCGGCCCTTTTAGAGACAATTTTGTATTAAGTTGAGGTCCGGGGCTTGAGAATTTATTTCCCCTTGCAAGTTAGAAGAGACATTAAAAAAAGGAAAAAATAATAAGATTGAGGACCTCAGTTCGAGTGAAATCCTCTTTATTGAAGACATCTTGTGTACCAAATTTATGTTCTCCCAAAGCACTCATGCCTCTGTCTTTTTGGTTCTTAGAAATGGGAAACTAATTTTGCTGCATCAGTTGACGACAACGTAACTGCTGCTGCTGCTTTGCTCCGTCCAATATCCTGACAGCATGGCCTGCTTAAGTCCCTTAGTCTTGACAAACCCCAAATGGGATCTGGGTCTTGGATGATTAAAGTTGTGCTGCCATGTTGCTTCTCTTCAATAATTTAGTTTACATTTAACTCCAGCTTATAGCCCTCTAACTGTACCTTATCTCTGCATGCTCAATTTTTTCCAGGGAATGATAGTCCTGCGTGTGTGCTCAAGTGAGACACTTTACTTTGAATATTTGTTATTTGGGGACATGCAAAAAATGTCAAAGCAGAAATTGATGCATGCAGCCTTTCCTCCTCCAGTGACTCATCACAGTTCAGGACACTGTGGTATTTGTGTTCACCTGAAAGCAATGTTATTGGCAGACAAGAAATCTTGATGACCTGGAGAAAGGTTAACAGCGAGGGCTGCTGTTTGTGATGAATACTAAAGATGTTTTGTCTGGTACTGTGTGTGCTTTTAGCTGTGTAATGTAAATGAGGACCCTCATTGCTCACTGGAAACTGTTAACATTTATAAGCATTTAATACAGGAGTATAACAAGCTTTGTTCAATAGGCACTGTGTGTACACAAATAATAGAAAGCAAGCTTTATGGTGGATGATTGCGTGTGTGTGGATGTGCTTGTGAGTGTGCTACAGAGCAGCAATCCTGGAGAGGTCACCAACCTTTGTAATAATTATTTGCTACAGAGGGGATGCTATGCTCCAGCAACTCCTCATAAAAAAACACGTTGGTGAAATTGAATTGGTTCAGATCTGAGGGTGTAGCTGTGTTACTGGCCGATGGTTGGTCCTTCTTTTGACTGCATGTGGACCAATTACACATTGTTTGGTACTCTGGAATTTCTTTTCATGATGTTTTGAAGCACTTATAAGATGGCATTGATTGAAAGAAAGCACAAATCAAATTTTACATTGTCAAAACCGGACTATGCAGTTCTGCTATGTTTTACAGTTGTTCAATTTCACATTGAAGTGTTGAGCATCTGAGCAAGAGATAACGATGTTTCTATGGTATGAATTACATTTCTGCATAGTACAACAACCTGCACCTGCTAATGCCTATGATATTTCCAACTCTGGATTTCATTCAATTAAGTCGCACACTCGACAGTTTAAATCCTGTCTGCAAAGATCTGATTGGTTGATTCTTCCTCCTCCTGGTGCAGACAGCTATCATTTGGAACAACACTAGAGCTGTATAATTCGAGATGCGGGAGGAAATGAAGAGGTCTGAACCAAAGCTGCTATATAAAATAGTTGACTTGCATGCTGTTTTTCATTTGCTACAACAGGAGTTAAACACTTGCAATCCAGTCTTTGGTCTGAAATTCTGCCAGATTGTTAAGACAATCAGGTTAAACTCTTTTGTGTTTTCTCAGTGAAGTGTATTAACTAAACTGCAGATTGGAGTCTCAGCTAACATTGGCAAACACAGTATGTAAACTTGTCTAATCGAAAACATCTATATCCTGAACTGAGATGATCTTACCTGCATTCAGCCGCTCTCTCACTCTGTTCCCTTGTCCCTGTGAGGAATCTCGTCTTAAAAAGAAATAAAACACACTGTTGTATGTTTTTTAAATCATAAAAACTCACATGATATTAAACCAGAAAGGTTTACCAGATGTTGGGAGCAATAATTATCTGATAATAAGTAAGAGGCTATGGGGTCGTTGTTTGTTTTGGTACACAGATAAAGTGGTACACATACAGTACCTGTGTGTTCACTTTCTGATCTGCTCTACACTGACTGATGTGGTAATACTACAGGTCAACTTTAAGCCATATACTAGTTGCTTTCATCCTGAATTTTGGTGATATTGTAGATGATGAAAAAAATCTCTCCAATTCTTAATAAAGCAACATGATCCTTGCTACTGTTTGTAGAATGGGAGAACTGCATATGATGGTGATTTTACAGTAATATGTGATATAAGCCCCTGCTTACAGTGCTTGCTAATATTGTTGTTGGAAATAGACTTTCTGTAGCCCTCGGCCTTACAGACAACCAGGGTCACATTGCTGTCGGCTTGTTGTGATTTATGACAGGATTGACTACACGCAGCTGCTTTTTCAGCATCGTTAGGGTCGCTCGTGAGGCCCTTGTACCTCTCTGTATTGACATGCTCTCTTGTAAGATGTGGTCAATATGCTTCTGTACTGTTTCTTCGCTCTCCTATGACCAAAGGGTTCGACCCTAGTTCATTCCCCACACCACAGAGGTCCCTTATAACCCAGTGTCAAGTTTCCAAAGTAAATGAGCCTTTGCCCTTTTATTGAGTTTGTTTATAGTGACTGCATAGATCCAGGAGTTATTGTACTGTATGTGTACATTAACATGTGGTTACACTATGCCTCCTATTGATTTTAAATTGTGGTTCATTTGTAAGTCTGTGGCTTGCATTATCATGACACTTTGGTGAACTCCCTGAAGATGAAATGATTCCAAAGTCATACCAGCGGCATTTCCTCTGCAACTGTCAAAACTAAAACAAATGCTTCAGTTTGCCCTCTGTCAATAAATAAAGCAACGTCGGGGCCGATTGCCAAGCACAAGTTGTTGTTCGGGACTCGCCCTGAGCAGATTATGGCGTGTACTGATAGCTCTCGCTTGTCCACTGGTATAAATATCACTTCATCATACATGCTGTAAATGTGGCGTCTCAGTGAAATGTCACTGTCATGTATCAAATTGTACATGACAGTGACAGAGAGCTCGCTGTGCGTGATCAATAGAAATTCATTTCTCGTGTTTTAATGAATATATGATGTCTTTCAGATATCTCCAGGAACACAGAGTGCCTGATAGGGGACGTATGAGTAGACACATCTGGTTTATGATCATGCGTTTGCCACGGTTTACGTTTTATTTTTTTCCTTCATGGATTTAAATGCAAAGGCTGGGGCAGTTTAGTTGTGGAAAATGTCATAGCTATATGTTTTCATCCATTCTAAAGCTAAACTGATTTAAAGTATGAATAAAACATTACTTTTTATTAACGCACCATGAAGGCATGTGGGCAAGGATGTCTTCTTCAGCTCTCGTTTTCTGGCTGACGCTGTTTAAACTGAACTCATTGACTTGACAAAATCCAAAATAGTGTGCACAATTCTCCTATGATTTCCAAATCTTGTTATACATTCAAATATTTAAACTTTTCCTTCCTTCATTTTGGGACATTTAGCCAAAGTCTTTATCATGTTGCCTTTGTAAATTCATGCATATGAATAAAAAAAAAATGTAAGTCATGAATTGGGCAAGATATTGGGTAAAGAGAATATACAGAGTAAAAAAAGCAGTTAAAAACAGCTGATTTGTTCTATGAAGAAATGAGAGCCAATGATTTATTTCCACGTTTTCTAGATTTGACGTGTTCTAGATATTTATTTGAACATGAAAACAAGAGTTTGAATGTCAGTAAGATACATGGACTCTTAAAGGATCAGTACTTACATGTTTGAATATAACATGAGTGTCCATGACTGATACTCTGTGGTTTTCTTGACATTGTTGTCGAGTTCAGGAGTGTGGCAGTGTTGAGTCTAACTCTTACTGTCAGTTTGGCATGCTCCCTGTGGTGCTTGTAGGAGGACCAGCCTACAGGAAATCTGTGAAGCACAAAGATGGTGTCTTCTCCTCTTGCCCTTCAAGTGACCTCTAAGTCCCCAAAGAGCCACACGGTTAAAGTATGAAGTCCTTTTTTTCCCTCTCTTTCTTTCTCTTACGTTATCTCCTGCTGTACTGGGCGTGCTTAAAAAAATCTCTTATCTATAATTCACATTCCTAGAGAAATAATTGTTCAGTTGTTGTAGCATTGTAGGGTTTTTCTAATGGGATTTACTGATTTTTTTTTTTTTGTCCTTCTTGTCCCCTCTGAAGCTCATTATTTTTGTCGAGCTCCTGTAGGTAATCTTCCTCTCTGTCCCAAGAGGCTCGGCTCCCTCATCATGTTTTATGTTTCCTACATTTTCTTGTCATTTGTTTTCTCCTCTCCCCAGTGCCTTATCCAAGGCACTCCCAATGTTTTGTGTTACTATATACACTTTACGTCCAGCCACCAGGAGAACTTAGGCCGACATAATTGTATAGTGGCAAAATCAAATCAGAGATCTGCACTACATGTGGATGTTTGGAGTGACTTCAACATTTTCTTTTGTGATTGCATTAAAGGGCAGTAGGGCTGGGCGATTTGACCTTAAATCAATATCACGATTAATTGAACATTTTACCGCAATAATGATTAATGAACGATTATTTCAATTCTGTTTTTTGCTCCACTTTTCCACCATTAATGCTGGGATGTTTTTTCTAATGAATGAGTGCATATCCGATGAACTATTTTGTGTTTATGTATTGATCATTTCTAACTGAAATCAAATAACGGCTTGAAGGGAGCGCTGGTGGCGCAGTGTGTCACAATACCAGAATTCAACTGTGATGCAACCCTTGTCAAGTTCAAATGCTATCGATATCTGCTTCTATGACTTTGGATAGTTCCTTGTCTTTAATAACCATGGGGCACACTGTGCTGGTACAGTTCTGGGTTACATATCTGTTGTTGTTGTTTTTTTAAAAATTTCATTCAAACTCAAAATGAAGTAAGATTGTAGGCCTAAAATGTTAGACCATGTCTTATGAAAGAATCCTAGTATCTTTGTTTAATAAACTGACTGTGTTGATCTTTGAACAACTTCAACGTTTCATGTGAACCTGGTCTGTTAACACATTGGTGTGCGGAACATTTCCAATTGCCATCAGTGCATTAATTCAGGTTTTCTGAATGAACTGACTAATGGATTCAGCTCTTGTTCTACTGGCCGTCTCTAGCCTCGAGAGCATCTGTGGCGGTTACAGAGCCTTTTAAGCGTGTTCTTTTTGTGATTGTATGTTGTGATGTTCCTTACAATTTGGTCAGTCATGTACGGTGTACTAGTTCAGGGTAAGATTGCACCATTGTAACAACCATTTTTCAGCAGCAGAGACTGTTCTGGTTTTGAAGACGTGCAGGCGACAAACCATGAGCACCTAATGGCCATGCGCTCTGTAAATGGCTGGTTATGACCTTACTAAGATCTAGGCACTTTGTCTCTGTCTACAAGCTCCTCTACACGCACACTCACAGAGCTCCGAACACAGTCAAGCACACACACAGACACACACATACTGAGGGGGCAAGAAGGAGAGGTTCCCAAGGTACCAGTCCATGAGGAATTGCCTGTCATCGTGTTTGTGTGTGCTGAGATGTGAATGTATGTGTATGCCAAGGCTCTTGCAGACAGATACAGAGCTTTTTGTGATTTCAGCAGCATACATACATTAGGTGTATGTCCTTGTCCATCATGGTTATGTATTTGATACGTAGCTATGTATGTTAGCCTCAGAAAGCCTTTTATCCAGCAAAATGAGCATCCAGGTGTTACATCTGTTATGTTTGAAAGTCACGCTTTTATTAATTGAATTCCTTTGTGTATGCTAGTCCCAGATGTAATATTATACAATTTGAGCCTTGAATGTTCTATTTCATGCTTTTTTACCTTCTTTGCTAAAGGCTAATTTCTACACTCAACTGACTCCAGCTGGAAAATATTAGAGCTTCTGACAGCTGTAGCTAACAAGCCTATAGTCTGCTTTTGTAGCCATGTGGGTAATGTTGCCTATAGGCAAAATATGGAAAACATACCAGAACTAGGTAATTCACATGCTGCTGTTTTGGCTGCTCTAATTCCCCATTGAGTAGATACTGGGGCTTCCCTCTTTGCAGCCAATACATCCTTTTGCTCAGTAAATGTTACCTGTATTTACTTTTGTGTGTGCCAGCCTAACAAACTTCATTTGATATTTACCCTGAGTTAATATTTGGCACATGTACATTTTCCTGTAACGACTGTCTTCTCTCAACACACATTATATTTGTCTAAGGCACAGAAATAGTGTAAAGAGAGTTATCAAACTTATGTACTCGTATATAAAAAAACTAACTTTTAGGTTATTTCACATTTTACTCACTCAAAGTTGTCAAGGCAAAGCGGTCTGCTATTATGAATGCTTTAAAACCTGGACAGTTGGACTAAATAGCCTATGGCAAGTAGCTTGGAAACTTGTTTAGCATTTAGCGGCTAACTGGCCAGGTTTTTGTTCTCATGAGAGGTTAAAGGCCAAAAAAGAAAGCGTCAATAGAAGAGCAACTATTGGATTAACATGAAGTGTATAAACTAAAACGTGTCCTCAAATCAGTGCCTATGTGGCTTTAACTGTTGTTACTCTGAATATGAAAATGTTAGCGAGCTAGTTCTCAGTGTCTACTTCAAAAGTGGTCAATGGTAGTTCAACACCTTTTTTTCTGTTGCCTGAACTGTGAATGTTTGAACTGTGAAATTGATGGTTTGGAGAAGTCGTTTTATGTATTCAAAATGAATGGGCGGATACATTGACCAACAGCAGCTTTGGAGTACAAAGTGTTTGTGTGTTGTGCCTATATTATCCCTTGTCCTGTAAATACAGCTGAACACAGTTTTATCACAGCGTCAGTCTGGGAACTGCCTTTTATTTAGTCTCTCATGATTGACATCATGGGCCTGCTGAGCTTCTGTACTTCATCCTCTTGTTGAAAGCAGCATTACAAACTAAAGTTAATAATTTTCCTTAGCTTGAGAGGGGGCTCTAAATATCCGCCCAGTGACTTAAGCCTCCCTGCTGCCGGCATGAACACATGACATTTTGTAATGCACCTTCCTCCACTAAAACCAGTTTCCTACTTACTTACTAGCCAGCTGATGCTGTGTTCATGCCCAGGACTTGGCAACGTATGTGCTTGTCAAAAAAAGCGACGCAAATCTTGACGTTTTCCTTCCCCCTCCCTGCTGGTAGCTGCAATGATATTCATCCTCCTGTTGCTGCTCTGTATGCTGCCCTTTAGAATGCCATCATGCAGAGCGCCTACAGAGAAGACACACACGTGTCGCATGACGTGATGACTCAGGCTTTAATGCCCTGCTACATGGCAGTCATATGCACAGCCCTTCCCCCCCTTCTCATGGTGTGTGAGTGTGTATGTGTGTGTGTGTGTGTTTGATATAGGCCTGTATTTAAATGAATCTTGTTTACATCCTGCATGTGTGTCCATGTGTGGAACGTGACTGGCCGAGGGGCTGTTTGTGCTTTTCCGTCTGATTGAAGCAGAATGTGGATTATGTTGTGATGTGAAATGAGGAGTAGCGGGGGTGGGGCAAAGTGGTTTGGTAAAGACATTTCAGGACTTAAGGGGACATATATGTGGGATGGGGAATGGAGGAGAATAAAAAGGGAGTTATACGTCCGTCTGTCCAGAGACAAAGCTCTACGGTACAATTGTGTCTGTTTGCTCAAGTATCATCCAGAGTGGGAGTTGGCAGACGCAGCGGGAAGGATGTTTGTTGATTTCTCATCTACACCAGAGATTTCCAGAAGAGCATCGACACAATGCATTACTGTTCAGTAGCAAGCACCTGGAAATGCTGCAGGTTTGTCCTTGGTTTGTCATTCGGCGCAGAATGAGTAGGCCTGAATCCCTGCAGAGCTCGGAGACAGCAGGAAAAGCAACATGAAGATCGAAGGGATGAAATCACTGCAGACTGACGAAGTCGAGGCTAAGTTTAGAAAAGTGAAGAGGAGGAGGAGAAATTAGAAGGAGATAAAGTGTATTGTGGGAGTGACTGCATGTGGAGTGAAGCCAGAGTGGTCGCAGTCATTCATTTCTGTGAATCAGAACCACGGTGTTGTGTGGGAAGGTGTTTGCAGTGATTAGATGGGCAGCAATTGGCTCCTGAAACACCTGTAATCTAAAACCTTAACTTGCAATTTTTTATCCAGCACATGGGGCACTAATGTCCCCCCCTTCTGTCTCCACTAAATCATATATATAGAGCGTCCTCTCTTTTTGCATCCTTTGATTCATAACAAGAGCAGCCTGTGCAGGAAAGGACGACCTTTGCTACTTTCATTGCAGAGATGAAGCAGCTAATTTGTTTGATAAGCCAGCAGCCCTTCCGCAGCTTCTCCCTGACACCAGCAGGAGTGAATGATGAACAGGCAGAGCAGGCAGAGGTCTCAGCTCGTCGTGCCACAAGGCCCCCATTAAGCCTCCATCGGGGTCTATTGGCGCGATATCTTCTCCGCTTTTGCTTTCGCATTAGACGCGGGTGTCGATGATTGCTGATAACACGATGAGGGAGGACAACGGTGAGAGCATTAACCCTCGCTGGCAATGCAGCAGCTCTGACAGTACAGGCATCCAGTGAGATAATACATGCTGTTAAGCCTTTCACTCGCACTTAAACCATAGACATTAAAACAAGGGCTGCTCTAAATGTAATTAGCCTTCATGGAAGATTTCTTTTTAAATTCTCCAATGCCAAAATGTAATTGAAGGAGACTTTTCTTTCTGTATTTTTCTCGCTGTAGGCAGTTTCTCTGCATACCGATCAGCAGCTGGCCATGGTGCTCATTTTTAGAAACTGTTGCTGCATTGCCATGCATTTTTAATGGCTGTGGCCATTGAATTCTGTGTATGTGTTTTTACTGTACACTTATTTATGTGAGTGTCCTCTGCTATTGTTCAGTGGTGTTTCTACATAACCTGTGTGATTTGTATGTATGAGGTAGTTACTGCATGTGGACAAAAGCAAGGTGTGACACAGTTGTGTGCAGATTTTGCAGGTGCTTTTGTGTGTCTGTGTGTGCGTGTGTGTGTGTGTGTGTGTGTGTGTGTGTGTGTGTAAGCCTCCATCAGCATATGTGCACGTTTGTATGCAGGCGTCTGTTTCAATTTGAGTGTGTACAGGGTTCTGTTCGGCTTACAATCATCTGGACACTAATGTGATACGACAGCTTTGGGCCTCTGACAAATTCCCTGAATCATTTTAAAGGAGGCCTCCCAGGCTCAGATTCCCAAAAGTCCCTCTGCTATTGCTTACAGGTCGAGTGTCATTGCAGCAAAATTGATCTGATGCTTTGCCAAAGTTTGAAAAAAAAAAGGAAATTATAAGAAATATTCATGGTCAATTTTGTTCTGCATACCAACAATAGATTGAAAGAAATCTAGCAAAAAGCTCTAGGCGCTCTGTCATCTTGACTGTGAAGAACAGGCAGAAAAACATGTGGTGCAGCTTTCATTAATCCAGGATAATATAGTGTTTAGTTGCTTCATAGTATGATCTTTTAATCCTCATCTATTCTGTGTATGCAGAGGGCAAATAGATTAGTTAGACACCAAAGTAGTTATCTTGGACAGCTATGTTCTTACTTATTAAACACAGTATCACTATAGAACTATTACCAACTAACACATAAGATTAGGTGGTTTGTCTGAAAGACATTGCATGTTTAACTCATTAACTGTAAATATTGAGTGACGTCAGCCATCTGATACTACAGTCAACCTGACAACGGGCTGAGTGCTGGAGCTGAGGTGGGTCTTAAGCCTCCTGACAAACAGCGAGAATACGCCCACCTGTCAATTATGTCGGCTACACGTCTAACTATGACACATGTTGTCCATATTCAGCTCCTTTAGTTTTAAGTCATTCTGCAACAGATTCCAGGCTGACGGCGCAGAAAACCCAAAAGCCCTCTTCTGTTTGAGCGTTTGGGACAGAGAGCATAACAAGGTCCTGAGAGCACAAAGAATACTGTCCAGTACTTTTCTGCATGATATAAACACAGATAGTGAGGAAGCAGACCAAGAATTGCTTTATAAGACTTGAGACTTCCGGTGTTCCTGGAGCCAGCCTTAAGCGGACACTGGACGAACTGCAGGATTTTTCACTTTTCGCATTGGCTTCATTTTTCAAGACCGGATGTTTCCGCTTGGTTTAACTGCAGCTTTGTCAGTTAATAATTTAAAGCAGAGAGCAAAATGTCTTATCTAAAAGCATACTATCTGTGTGATGCAAGTCAGCAAAGAATGAGAGACGATAAAACAATGGAACACAGCATAACATTGTACATCAATTACATGCATGACTTATCAAGATAATACCCCTTTTTTATAACATTTTTGAATCATTTTAGCTTCTTTAACTCACTGTGTATTGTTTGGCATGCTTAAACAGCGGTTATGTCGCACTCCCAATAAACAGATAGTATAGTCCTCGTTGCTCGCTGGGTTGAATCCGAGCTCAGCCTTTGCGGCATGTCATCCCACACTCTCTCCTCCTAATATTTCCTGTCTCTCTTCATTTGTCATATCTAGTAAAGGCAAAAAGCCCCCCAAAACAGATATATTTTATTAAAAATATTTTGATTACTTCCCATCCATTGTCAGACCCACAGCGTTATTGCAATACTAATTTGCTGTCCTCCATCAAAGCATTCTGCTTTGTTAGGATAGGATCGTTCATGTTTGATTAAATTCTAATAAATGCCCTTTTCAGTATATTGTCTTCCTCAGTTATTGAGAGGAGGCAAATCTTATGGATGTCTCACAGAAAGAAAAGTGAATTGAAAAACATTTTACCTGTGGAGAAACTGTATAAATCATTTTATAAAGCAGCTCCTTTATCGGTTCCTTTTCTTATCTTCTTACATTTGCTTTGACTCTTCCTTCCTGTTAACTCTTAGGCAGAAAGAGAAGTAAATATTGCTATCATGGAAATGTCTACGGCCCCTTTGCTTTGCTTGACAATGTCTGGAGAGAGAGAGAGAGAAGAAGACAGATTGATGCTGCAGATAAATCTTAATAAGCACACTCACACAGCCATCACTTGATGTCCTGTTTTTTTCAGGAGCGGTACCAGTGAGATTTCAGCACATAAGACTCACTGTTATTGCCAGACGTGTACACGTGAACCTCACAAAAACTGGGCAGTCACTGTTGTGTGTGCTGAATATCAACCGTCATGGTTGGGATACCTAGCAGGCGATGGAATAAGAGGGGCAAAGGAAATAAGAAGAGAGAGAGAGAGATCAGACGGAGAGGCAATGGCGATAAAAATGACAGAGTTGGTACGAGCGAGAGAAGCGGAGGGGCGACGAAGGGGATTAGTAGCAGAGCAAGGAAGATGCTCTTTTTTTTCATGTTCTTGCTCCTCCCATCTTTTTCTTCTTAAAAAAAAAAAACCCTTTCCTGATATAGACTGATAAGTCTGAATACATCCCAGCCTGCGTGCCCTCTGCTCTGCATGGCCCATGTCCTTTATCACACACACTTATACACACACACATGCATAAGTAGGGACAATCCTCTTCAATTATATAACTGTCTTTGTTGCACTATATGCACTCACTCCCGACCCCTCCCTCTAAAGGCCTTTACGTATGTGATTAAATGTGTCCCTCTCTTCCCATCATTGCTCCTTTCTCCCACCCTGCATGTTATAAATCCTACAGCTTTAGGAATAAAGTGACACACATAGACTGACCAGTGTATGTATGAGTCATTGGCTTACTTCTGTATTGCACAGATGGACTTGTGAGTCATCAAAGTGCTGTTTGTTTAATTAAGTGTACGGTGTGGTTACCCGTGTGAATGTGTGTCCTTTTGATAAATCCTGTCATTCAGGCTGAATTTGTCCTTTTCAGAAACCTGAATTACTTAATCCAATCTAATTCAAGCCTTGAATAAATCAACAGTCACTCTCTCCACCCCCTTTGTGCTTCTGTGACATAATCCTTTCTTTGTTTTCTGTTTGAATAATCTTTCATCCAAACACAGTGTTGTGCTGATATTTTATAATTTAACAGCAGGTATGTATAAGGCAGATGTACACTGTCTCCTATGACAGATATAAGAGATTGTGTGCCTTGGCAAACGTAGAACGTTTTTTTCATCCTTAAGATTTACTATGATTAAAGCATCACCAGTAGAAATATCCTCGATTTAAACTCATGTACTGGAGTTATTTGTGCAGCTCGTGGTGTGGCCTTAAAGTAAACAGATCTAGTAAAATTTCTGTTTGTTCAACCTCTTCTGATTATGTCCTTGACTTAATCACTATTTTTGACACATCGGCTTTAGATGCCTGAGTGACGTCATCCATCTGTTACTGCAGGGGGCTCTGGAAGCCTGTCGTTGACGGACACCATTGTTGGAGATGCTTTCGCACCCTCACTTTCAGTCAACCTAACGACAGCCTTCGAGGGTTTTAATCCTCATAATAAACCGCTACATTGCAGCCGCATCAGTCAGGTCAGACATGCACTTAACCATGCAGAACTCGTTTCCTTCCTGTAGAATGGGCAATATAGTGAGGGATTCTGCCCTTTGCTTGCAAGAAAGTACTTCAGATGGGCACCAACACAGGAAGCCTTTGTCCGGAGGTTGAAGGACATCTTCTATTCTGAATGTGACACCCTGCTGGCCTCGGTTGTGCATGTTTGTCAGGGATCAGGGCAGACTGAAAATGCAGATGCCTCACAAATTGCGACACAGCAGCCTCTGGTTCAGTGAGGATACTTGGCCTTCTGTTTCGCATTAATCAAAGAGCAAAAGACAGCTCTGTGATTAATATTTTATGTGCTGCGTGACACTGTTGGTGATATGCCCTTCTCAGGCGTGCCATTGGCACAATGACAACCATATAACAGACCAGTGGTGTGTCTAATTAGTTGAAAAGCAGACAAAACAGAATTCATGTCAGCAGGGCGCACTGTATAGATAACTCAATCAATCAGGCTGAGGAAATCTATAGATTATGTTTCCGTTAGTCTATACTGGCAATCATGGTGTCAGTCTTCTTCATGTTGTGTACAGGAATCAGTATTGTAGCATTTTTTTGTGACTGTAAAGTCAGATAAGGTGAGTCTGTGTCAAGGTAGCGTGAGGTAACATCTGACTTTGTGTATTTTTACGCTGTGTTGCTTGAAATTCATGATCTATATATCCTCTCCCTTTTATTGCATTTCGGTGCAGCTATTTTCGATCTCTTGCACACACTCACACACTCACACACTAGTTTCACAAGTGTTAGTATACAGCAAGTGGAGTGTTACTGCACAGCTGGCAATATACTGACTCTTGCTGTGCTGGCAGCTTACAGGCACCTGTCCTTGAAAGTAGGGCCAGGCTCTGCATTGGTTGGCACATTGCAACATATCAGAGGCCAACAGCGACTAATCGCCCGTGGTCCAACCTTTGAAAAGATTTGTTTGATATCAGTGCCAGAGGATGCAATCTGTGTGTGTATTTCAGTAGAGAGAAGTGAGAAGGAAACATATTTTGATTGCCTTGACATCCTGCTCGGTATGTGGCTTGGATAGCTCCAGGAATTTACTTAGTTTCTGTTGGTTGTTATAACTGTATAGCGCAGTAATAACATACCGTACAGTATTTGGTAGTGCTTTACTTCAGATTAGGAGAAGTTTTATATGAGAATGCTCCTCCCTCATCCAGATGCTAGCTTGTGTTTCAACACAGACTCGTAATCTCCCAGTGTGAATCTACTAAAGGTTAATTTGGCTTTAAGTTATATTCTAATCAAACATTTTGCTACCACTTTGAGAGGGTTATATATAAAGCCATCTAAATGCATATGCTGGCTTCCTCTCAGCACATTCATTATTCATAGAAGAAAACCCAGTCACACACTTTTAAGTCCTGCAGTATCTTCTTTCCCAGCTCACTTTCACTCTTTTCCCTGTACTTTCTTTCTGTAAAGCCAAACCATGTTTCTCTGTAAGTTATCCCCCCCATTTTAAATGCCCACTTGGGGTTTGTCTCTGAAACTGTTCTTCTAGTTTTCCTTTTTCTCCTATTCTGCCTTACGGTGTATTTAATGTCCTTAAAACTCTGTGTTGTACTGTAAGGCCGACATGGATCATAATTAGCATTAGGATGAAAGTCCTGCCTTAATAGGTTCCTAGTTTATGTATGTCGTACAGCGTTACATCAATACTTGTCCTTGAATACCTCTTCAACCCATCCACAATACAGCACACCCATCCACTGCATTCAATAACAAGCTTGTATAAACATTGTGTTTACATGGTGAAATTGATCAGATGTCTTGAAGGGTTGTACATGCTCATCCTCTCCCTGGCCTATCAGGCATTAGATACCCTTATTGTTTGGACTATTTGATCGCCTGTATATGGATCCAACACTCTGTTTTCATAGCGAGCATCTTCAATATGTGCAATCCAATGACTACAGTGGGCTGGATGTGTGAGATGTGAAAGACTGATGAGCTGCAGAGACACAAGTATCTTTTATCCAGAGAAACACATTGACACACACTTGCACAGTGAGAGAAGAGCCACCAGCTTATTCCCCTCCTTTTTCTTGATTGTCTCTCCCCTCATATCACTAAAGATATCAACAAGTGTTAAACTTTGGCAGGAAATAGCAATACAAGGAAATATGTGTTGTGATTTAGCGTGCTGGTTAGCTGGTGTTTGTGGTTGATGGTTAATGTGTGTTTTTGACAGTTTTTGTATATTCACTGTGCATTCAGTACGAGACAAATGAAATACAAACAGATGAGACTTATTTCATATTCATATCATTCTGTATGGGAGTTTTCTAAGGAAACTTTATTGATAATTGTCAAAGCTACTAATGCTAATATCAGAATAGTGTCAAAGCTAGCAATGAATCATTGAAATGTCTTGTATTTGAAGAGTGCTAATGTTAACTTTAAAAAATTGCTAATGCTTAGAACAATGCTAAAGCTAACATTAACAGTGCTAATATAAGCATTTAAGCAGAACTAAAGTGCACATTAAAACAGGTTTAATTGGTAGAGTGCTAATTACTCTTTATGTGCTACATGCCTCATAAGCAATTGTTTTAAAGCTAAATCAATTTTAAGAAGTGATCATCAACCTGTATTCTCTAAAGCTTTTCTGCCAAGCCAAAGTTGCCAAAACTCTGATGATGGATGTTCATCTTTAAAGCTAATCAAAGAATATACCAGAGCTTAAGTGTTAACTGAACCTTGTTAATAATCTTAGTTTTATATCAATGAATGTTTTACATTATGATACAAGGTATGTTAAGTAGGCCTAAATGGCAGAAGGCAGGGTAAGTAGTTAAGGTGGGATTTAATCACAGTCCAGCGGGTCAACCTCAGGCTCCAGAGGCAAGCACAACCTTTAATTAGTCCAGGTAAGTCCACTTTAAAAGACAACATAGGCTACTGGGCCTGTGGACTTTCGAGGAATTGTAGCTGAAGCTCAGAAACTATTGCAAAGTTAGAAACCACAGAGGGCAAATAAAATGTGAACTGCAGAGAGGGTTGAGGGCTTTTGCTTCCACAAGTTCATGCTGTAATTGGCCAAATGGGGGTTCAGAGCACTAGCGTGTTAGGAGCAGATGAAGTCGATGTCCTTGCACTGGACCACGAGTAAGAACTCATGTTTTATACATGCTTACCTTGTACCCACCTGATTTATGCACTGTGTGAGTTATGCACTTAATACTAAAAAAAAAACTGTAAACTGTACAAACTATACAAACCCAAAATTTCCTTTAAATTAGTCTCCACATGTTTCCTGTGAAGAAATGTAAGTGAAAATCTGCAGAATTCTTTCAAAACAGGCAACAACTACAATAAAGTTATTTTTTTAATGCAGAATTAGCAGCCACTTGTCACTTCTTGAGAAATTGTTGCGTTTCACTTCATGGCCTGTTGGAACTTAATCCTTTAACTGGCTTTGCATTATCACAATAGAAGAACCTCTGATTTCTGTTAAGCCGCTGTCTCTCACCCTCAAATGAATGAGACTTTTAAACAGTTGCTGTAGCAAATCTATAAATAATCTGTGCTCCAAATGTCCATATTTGTCATAAAGACTGAATTTTCTTGCCTTTTTTTTCTGTTTCACCCAGGTTCAGTTTCCATAACTTCCTTCAACCTTCCCCATTTTATTTCACCTTTTTTTCTCTTTTCCTCCATAGTTTTCTTTTTGTCTCTCCAATGCTGTACGTGTTTTTCAGAAGGTTTGACCACAAGTTGTTCTGCTGACTTAGCATTAATTCCCTCATAGTTACTCACCAACCTTCCTTCCCTCCCTGCTTCCATCCTATCTCATCCTCTCTGCTCCTCTGCTCTCAGCATCCCTTCTTTTGGTCTCTTCCACCAGTGAATATTTGAATTATGTTCCTTCCTTTGAAAACAGTTCCCAACCCTCCTTCTGTCTCATGTCTTTTCAGATATTTGCCTAACACTGGCTGTACAGCAGCTCAGTGCCGAGTTGTCCTGCTAAAAATAGAGCATGTCCCGGGTTATTAACACCCTATGCCTTGGCAAATCTGGCCAAGATCCAGAAACAAACAATCCACATTATGCCTAGAGAATGGGGATGTCACATATTTACAGTTTAGCACCACTGTATCCGCAAGCCTGGCTGGCAATGACCCAGGCTAAACCGTAGACATTATTTCCTTAATAGAGGTTGTAATTAAAGCGATGTTCTGCTCTCTGTTCAAATACATGATGTTGAAATATTTGTTTGTACGGGAGGTCAAGTCTCTTTTATGAAAAGTGGATAATGAACTATTACTTACTCGGGATTTGAATCAGACTGGCTTGTAAGGAAAGGTTCACATCCCTAGTATCAACCAGTATCTCTATTAGTATAGGTACCAGGAACTTGTTCAGGTTTTGTATCTGTAACATTTTCAGCATTGAAACAACTCAACATAATTGAGAAGTTCATTGACAGTTCAAGACAAGAGAATGAATGAACAAAAAGTTCACCTGTTTCTTATCTTACTGTCTCTCCCTCTTCACCCCGCTCATCCTCCCCTCTCTGTCTCTCTCTGAGCCGAACTAAAAAAAATGAATTTATAAAAACACACTGTTTATTTTGTGATGCAGAAAATAAAGTAATTTCACAAACAGGTCGTTAATTTTCATGTTCATGTTGAACTCGTGCAACTAACTGTAAATATAAGACATCGATATATCTAGTATCGTTATCAGCGAAAAAATACTAAGATATGAGTTTTGGTCCATATCGCCCAGCCCTAGTTCATATAGAAAATGTATTGTTTTTATATGTCTAAGTTGGTAATGTCCAATTTATTCGAGATAAACCAGCGCAATTCTCACTGTGGTGCATCTTCCCGCCCTCTAAGAATAAGCCTCATTTTTCACCTGAATTTGGATTGCTGTTACGTTGAACTGTTCACCTCAGCAAATGGCCATTGTCAAGAATGTCATCTAGATGAATCCTGGGGACAGGGGTCTGCAATGGATTTATGTATGTGTCTCTCTCTCTTTGCTTATCGCAGTGCTTTTTCTTAGGTGAGTGTGTGGGAGCTGAGGCAGCGACAAACACTCAGAGGCCCCATCACAGTTTAATTGTTTGCCTGCATAATAAATCAAACGTGTCAAGGGAGATTATATATACAAGGACTTTGTTAAACAAATGAATCTCCAGTTTGCTCGGCTCTTGGTTTTTCTTGGTTTGTATATGATGCTCTACGTTTGGTGCCTCTCAGTATGATTGCATGACAGCCCTCGTGTGCCCTTTCTCCATGTGTGACTGTGATATTCATGAGAGAGCATGGCTTCCTTACGCTCTCTGTCATTGATGTATTCGTTGCTACTTGACTGGATCGGCAGATTGAGGGGAAAGGAAAACAAATTAACACAAATCGGTCTTCGAGCCGCTTTACAGCCAGGATGTGTAAACCTCCAAAAGTCAAGACCTGTGCCTCGAGAGCTTTTTAAGCTTGCAGTGTGCACCAGCATCTTTCTAGAATGCTTGTCATTGTTCCTGCTGTTGCTAAGCGACAGCTAAAAACCTAAAAACCCATTTAAAGCCCCCCCCCCCCCCCCCCCCCCCCCCCCCCCCAACACACACACACACACACAAGTTGAGATGTTTTCAAATTTCACTGACCGGTGTGCTGCTCAGCAAAAAATAAAAAATGCCCTTCACTGACCCTTTCTGTCCAGAGCATGTTTTTCTCCCTATCAAAAACAAGAAAACCATGTCAGCATTGTAAAGAGAGGTCCCAGGACACGCACTGGATATGCCTTTTATTTCTACAGTGCTGCTTTGTTGATCTGAGGCAGTACATTTCCAGACATATGCTTTATGGCAAAAACTGTGCTAAAATGCATCAAAGGAAGGGGCCTGTCCAGAATTGTTCTATTGGTGTAGCCCCACTTGGGCACTCAATAATGCAGGGGTAAAATGCGATCATGTATTTACCATTTTGTATCACTTATTTGGCTAACGTTAAGGTATCATGCATGATTAATATTGCAGCATAGTTTTTTTTTTTTTTTTTTTTTACGTTAAAAGTGACATTAACTTTGTAGGAACTACCTAAGCAAGAGGAACAGTTCTCTCAAAGTCAAGCCTTTATTGGAAAAAACAAACGGCAGAAGACTCAAATTCAATCAGCGAAATGCAGCTGTGGTCATGCAATGCCATCCTCAGTCAAGGACAAACCAAAGGAATTTTACAGATTAACACAAAATAGCATCCTCTGAAATGGCCAAAAGAAGAAGTTATTTGATGTATAATAACATTAACAACTAGCTTTACAACCTACAGTCAGTCTAACACAAAGCATGATGGGAATATAGTTTTGATAGACTGTTGTAAAACTTTTCCTTGCATTGTTTCAAATCCTTTCATGGTGACTATTTGCCCGGTGGCTTCGCATATGACTTCTATTCCCCTGCTTGTAGATACGGCAGTCTGGCAGTGTCTGCGTATTGTCTTTTGCATGTCCATCACCGTCTCCTTTGTTGCTTTTTAACACAGGGAAACCTTAATGCTTCCATCAGATTAAAAGGACACTGGAGAATCCACAATTTGTAAATTACATATCTGCATTCCCTTCCAAATAATGCTTGTGTTCGCCTTACTGAGGCAGCAAAGGATCATGGGGCATATGGGACCATGTTCTCTGTAGTTCCCACTTCCCTCTGCTAAGCTCCACTGCGACTGAATCAAAACTACACGTTTTTTTTGCCCAGAGGACCTAATGTTTCATTCTATCACCGGACCAAGACAACATCAAGACAGCTTCTGTGTGGTGATAGTGTGAAATTGATGATACAGTTACATCCCCAAATTTGACTGGGTGGCGCCTCGGGTGGCAAATAAAATGTCAGGTTTTGAAGCCCATGCCACCCTCTAGAAATGCCACCTGTTCTGAAGAAATATCCAATTTATAGTAATGACTTATGAAACACAGATACATAAGGCACCTTCTAAAGTTTTCAAAAATAATAAAATAAAATAAATGATGGTGAAAGTGCAAAGTCAGGGTGGAGTGATATAAATGCTTACTTAAGGAAGTCAGAGCTAAGTGCCTGGTAATAGCTTGAGTGCAGGCCACAGTGCAGGTCCAGATCATGATCCCGGAGATGCAGCTCACTCAGCAGCCCTGAGATTTGATGTAAACAGCCGCAGGGCAGGTGATGGCTGACATGGGAGCGCTCAGTTAGGTTGAGGTCAAGGTGGGGTGCAGCATTATGGATGATTTGTAGGGTGAAACCTGCAAATAGGAGTTGAGTAATGGGTCGACAAGCAGCGGATGAGAAGCCTGTTGCGGCTGTGGCAGGGGTGGGGGGAGGTTGAAGGATTGTTGATTTTCCATGCTCATTATTATCCTTTTTCATGATTTATTGTTGAAGATACATTTTAATTTCCGCTCTCCAGCCCGTCATTTTGCTTTCTCGTTATTCAACCATTATTTTTTCTTTTTTTTCCTTTTTTTTTTTTTCGCTTTTTTTTTCTACTTGTATTTTGCCCCCTGAATTCCATCGTCTGGTTGGTGCCTTTGCAGAGCAGCCTGTTCCCTGTGGCACCATCCCCTCCCAGGCAGAGTGATGTACGAGTGGCTGGGATTGACGTCACTCCGGGCCGAACGTCACAGCAACTCTGCGCTCCCGGGCTCACTCTTTCTGGTGCTTTCTCCCGGTGGCTCTTCCTTTTCCCTTTCTGCTCTTTACCCTCCAGCCCCCTGTTTCCTCTGCTACATTGTAGTCCTCATTCTTCCTCACCTCGAAATGTTGCTTGCTTTCCTTTTCTTTTTCTCTGCGTCCATCTCTTTGTTTTGCTGTATCATTTTGCATCACTCTATGTCCACTCTTCCTTTCCTCCATTTTTTTTCTATGTATTTCTTTCTCAAACATACACAGAGGCAGGATATGTCTGAGGTACAGGTAGACAAAGATATCCAGCCCTCCTCTCATGTGAAACACAGACTCTTCCCTATTCAATTACACTTATCATGATCTGCTATATTACTGGATGCTGCAGTTTCATAAAACCTGCAGTCTGTTCCCCAATGTACCGAGCCAGTTCTCTCTCTGACAACTTTTGCTTCGCCAGATGCCCAGTGACTCACCTTTTATTTGTTTGGAAAGTTGCCTGTGGCTTCAATGAAAAACAAATATCAGAAGAGGAGGAGCACATAAAGAGAATTATCAGCCAACTCTGACTTCGAGAATAGCTGGGCTAAATTTCAACCCCGACCCACTCTCAGATTTTTATTTGCTCTCAGTTTCTCTCTCTCTGTCTTCTTGTCTCGCTCGCATCGCCACCCGCGGTCAGTCTGTCTGCTTTTAACGTCAGTGCAATGCAGCTCCAGGCCCTGAAAGAGACCTCTCTTGGTTAAAACGGAATGAGAAATGCTCTTGTCAGCAGCTGTGACACATTTCCTTATGGAGCCTGTCCCATGTGCATGGAGCAGAGGCACTGCAGAGTAGGTCCGGGTCAGGTTTGTTAAAATCTCAGAAAAAGATTTCACTATGACGTCTAAGATGTCAAAGAACTTTTCATGTAAAGTGAGGCGTGTCTTTTTTCAGACTCAGCCAAAGTTAAGGACAGATTTTTTCAAGGTTACTTTTACCTTTTTTTTTTGGTCATTTTTTGTATGAAGAAAATGTTTGTATTTTATGTTTAGTAAGTCTTACAATTTAAATTGTGACTAGTCATGTCACATGTTGCCTTCCCCCCCCCAAACAAACACTTTGATCTCCATGATAGGACAAATGATTTTTTTTTTTAAGAGGAATACCATGTCCGTCCAAAGAAAGTATTATGAGTAAAATGCATTTAACTTAAAGTTACACTCGTGTTTATTATTGGCACTGGGACTGTTTGTCTTTATTGACGCCAGTGAAATATTTGTAAATGCTGTTTTGCCTTCTCCAAAGTCAATGACAGGAAAAACAACCAGCAGAAATTGAAGTTGTGTTATTTCCCATCCTGCCGTGAAATCGAAGCAAACACAAACACACCGCCAGAGGAAACGTGTATTTTTAAAGGAAACTCATTTTGACACAGCAGTAGTAAATAGCTACCCCGGTGCTGCAGGTTTACAAAAACAAATGCAAAAGCTTTTATGCGCTGCATGGCTAAAGATTGAATTACCATCACGTATTGAGGGCAGAAAAGGGCAGTTGAATGAATAACACAGACAGAGTGTTACTGCTTCGGTGGAGTGGTTCTTCTTCTGCTCATGGATTGAGACGATGCATGGATATACAGAATCAAAACCACTAATCAGGTCTGCAATTCAACCATTATACAGCATACCGTACATATGTATAGACAGCTTTAAGAATGATGTGAATGTTTGGTTTGCTCTTTAAAGCTTCATTGTCTCATCTGCGCTTTGATTCTGTACTTCTTAAAAAAAAAAAAACTTGTATAACACAGAAGCACACTTTATCACAAATGTGAAATAATGTCATAAACATGGCAGCATGTAATCTAAAGAAGTTGTTATGAAACTGTATGTTCATAGTGAAGACAGTGAAACAGAACCCTCTTAATGACTTGCTACCCATGCCACTCCGTTTTATGATTTTTCAAGTTAGGCTAATCATTTTTTTGTCATCCTTTTGACCACCGTTCACACAAATTAAAATCCTCTAAAAAAAAAAGGTATAGATAAACCAGTTTCATTCAAAAGTAACAACAACTTCCCAGACATTCAGCCCGTGACAGTGTGAGTTATTGTCATTTATTTGGCATAGTTGAATCGAGATAAACAGCAGGTGGTGTTAATCTGTGCCTGAAGGCATAATGAAAGAGTTATCTGAGATAGTTTGACGTTTTGTTTCATCAGTTGTTTGGAAGCTTGTCTGATCAAGATTGCGTCGTAAAGACTTTCTCCATTCCACTTCTTCCATTTTCTTTTCATCGATTAACACCAACTTTTCTGATTCAACAAAGCTCAAAAGTGTCCATGTTGTTTTCTCAGCTTTAAGCATGATCACTCACTGTGGAAATGCAATCATAAAAAGCGTTCTTTCATGCCTAGCGGTTATGTTCTCCGACCCATGTACAGAGGCTGTAGTCCTTCACCGTGGCTTCTGATCCGACCTCTGCCCTGCATGTCACCCCCGACCCTCACCTCTCAACATTTCTGTATCTCTTCATCTAATATAAGATAGAGTTAAAATGGCTGAAAACAAATGAAAAAGGCTTACAAGTTCAGTCCATGGTCAAAGTATTTGCATACCTCTTCATGCATATGAGTCGTCTGCAGTTGGATTGGATGTCTTGTGGTTGCCTTCTGCATTTGTAAGATAATTATTATTCCAACGTTCACGTGAAACATGAGCAAAAGACGGTGACCGTCTTTGATGGTTTGAATTTATTTCCCTGATCACGTGTTGGTCTGTGCGCGTGTGTGCTTCATGATAATGTGCTTGTGGGATGACTGCTTGTCTTCAGAGAGAAGGCAACATGAGCAGTTTAAAAAGCACAAACCTCAAATACTCCCCCCCCACTCCTTTCTGAGGCCCTGAATGTGGTTGCCCGGCAACATTAGGAAAGAGTTTTCGAATTAATTTATTTTGAGTTAGATTGACTGAACTGCTGCCAAGACCGAAGCAGGCTGCGGCACACAGGTACTGTTGAGTATGTGAAGGGTACAGGAGAATGACGGTGCTCAAAAGCTTTCTGTGCAGAGATTAAACACAAAGATGGGTTGGAAAATACTTCAAACCAATAAAATATTAAAAAACATTGAGACCAATTTATAAGAAAAAGGATTAAAAAGGAACTTTGATGCAACGCCAAAATCCAAACAATGAAAGTGTGTGTTGAGTTTTGGTTTGAAAACAGACACTTCCTCATCCATGAGCTCGTACACTGAATGGTTGCATTCTGCCAATAAGCTTTTTGTCTTTTGGTCAAGCCCTTAATGTTGTATCTTCACAGCTAACACTTGCCAACTGATACTGACTTTGTTTAAGTTTGTTTTTCACTTTTAAATATACAGTCTCCTCTTCTTCTCAAATCTGGTGTTATAGCAACTGACCCCTCACATATAAGGAGTTACCTTTTTGCTTTGTCACTTGGTAAAGCTCAAGGCATGCAGAAGCTAACTGTTAGTGTTTTTCTATAAAACCTGAGAATCCTGCAGGCTAGATAAGGACAGCCCACCCTCAGAAGAATTGGGTGCGGCCCCCTTGTGGGCTCTGGTGGTACTGCATGTGGGCTTCTCATAGTCATTTATAATATATAAATTAAACATATTATATTATATCTGACAGGTATACGTGCATGTAGATACGTGCGTGTTCATTTATTTAAAATTATCAAAAATATACTACTCCTGTTTCTCTTTTCACTTCGGAAATACTTCATCATAGTCTCTCTCATAGGGTTCTAAGTCAGCCTAAGCAATATTTTGTAAGCTCTAAAGCAGGCTGTAGAATTTTTATGGTTGGTAATTGCTGATCTTGATGATACCATGTTATCTTTGTTTACAAGGCTATTCCTCTGTTACTTTCAGGGGGGGTCATAATGGTGGCTGCTGCACGTAAGAAGTTTGCGTGTGTTGAGCCTAGCTACAGCAGTGGCAGAGGCTACTGACTCACATGTTTTCTAAAAAAAAGAGAATGTTGATAATCATTGACTTGGTATTGCCCAAGAAGTTTTTTAGGTCTGCTCAATCTCCCAAACCCGCCCAAGGTTTTACTGGCAGAAATCCAGGGACGCTGATATTTCTTCTGGTCGGGGCAGCACTGGCTTAGAGCTGCAGTGCTTTCCTTTCCTGTCCAGGAGGGCAGAGATAATCCACTTGAAGAGTTGTTGGGTAGCTTTTCAGGCCACTGATACCTGATTATGGGGCAAAAAGTATGTGCTCTGAAGGTATTTAAGAACGTTCAGGTCAAGTGATAAATCTGGCTGGATTAAGCAACATTAGTGTCAGAGACGTTAGAGCCGACTCTTTTTCATCATGTAGAACTTCTTGAGTTATATCCAACACTGATTTTGTATTCAGACAATGTGAAATCATTATAAGCACACAGCTGCGTATTTAAAGATTGAGGTGACACAAAGGACCATAAGGGTTCCACATGGTGTTGTGTTTGTAGATAGCTTGTGAATCTTGACTCAAAATCCCCTCACATGGAGCTCTATCAGCCAGTCTAACAAAAAGGCGCATCATGGCCACATATAACTATGAACGAGGTTCGGGTAAGTAAATGGGGACTAATAAATTGAGCCACAGGATGAGACTATGAAGACGGAATGACATTGCATATGCACTATGTTTGTTAACTCAAATAACCTTGCGTTTTGTATTTCAGTTCAAATAAAGCAGAGGATGAGTTGGGAGGCTTTTGGCTGAGTAGAGACACAGCGTGTGCTGTTTCAGGCTTTGTTAATGTGGTGGCTTTATTCATTGGGATGGCCACGGCACACCTCAGGAATGATTACATGCATTAGAGCTTAATAAATTACACCGGGGCCCGTCTGGGGATTGAAGGCGCAGTTCGAACTGAGAAAGAGGAGGACTTGATTATTGCTGTTTGAATTAGATTTTTTATTTTTTTTTGGTGGGTTCTGTTTATTCTTCTGCGGCTGCTCTTGTCATTCCCAACATGGGAAGCTGTTTTTTCTGCGCAACGCTTGATTAAACGAAATCCTTTTTTCGCTGTTTCTATGTAAATCATGAAAGACCGTTCTATAGTGAGATAAATCTGTATTCATAAGTCGCTGCATCTGTTTGACTTGGATACCTCTGCAGGCAATTTACAGAAGCTGGATACAAGAAGGAACACACAACCTACCACCCCCCCAACCTCAAACACACACACACACACACACACACACACACACACACACACACACACACACACACACACACACACAAGCACATTAATGACAAGCCATTGTTCTGTGCCCAGGGTGTTACACCTCTGTGTGACCCCTGCATGAAAAAAATTGCCATCTCCACTGTAGTCCAGCGAGTCATGGGAAGAGTGAATGGATATAATCAGTTAGCTCACCCATTCACGCTGTAGGAAGAGAAGACGCTTGTTATTCTCTTTCAGTCTACCCTTTTCTGTTATTTTACCTCCAGTCTCCATCCTTTCTACCTCTCCTCTCCTCCTTTTATCCGAGGTGTCGCCGCTCCCTCCCTCTTTGCTATTATTTTCTCATCTGTTCACGTAATCTCCACCTCTTCTCTGCTGATTCATTTGCTTTATATTTAAATATCTGAATCGTCCTGTCCTCCCTCCTTCCTTCCGTCCTTCCTTTCTTTCTCCCCCTCAGCCCTGCCACAATCTTTATCTTTGTATGCAAAACCGTGCAGCAATTCTACCCTGTTTTTGCAATCTGCAATAATGCATGTGGCTCAGTCTTTCCCAGACATTTTGAACCCTAGATTACATGTTGCGCTTGATAATTGGCTGCTAAGTGCTCATATTTTATGTATTATATATTCTCTGAAAATATTAATGTCCCTGATAAAACCCTAAGCCTGAAAGGCAGATAAAAAAAGTCCTGCTATGATTTTTGATTTAGGTGATGGGTGTGTAAGTGTCGGTCTACCATAAACACACATTTCTCTGCAAATAGATTACCTGATATCAGATTTTAAGACATTCTAGTCAGGTGTATGGATGAAAAAAATTACCTTGAAAAGCTGAGCACTGCAGTACATTTGCTCTTGCATATTAACCTGTGTTGGGCAGGGTGTTTGGAAAGTGTTTGGTGCTAAGTTACAAGCTTCCCAACATTAAAGCTGCTGCCTTTCAGTGAAGTATAGAAAGCAATGTTTCACAAGCAAAGGTAGCTGCCAACGTTGAAGCTGCTTTTTTAAATGTCTCGTCATTAATTGTCTGCTTATGTTATGCTTCAATCCTGGCATTTCTTTGAGGAACACTTTCCGTCATCTTCTTATTGTCAAGCAGCTTGTGATGTCTGTTTTTCTTCCTTTCTTACTTTTCATGCGAAAAAGGCCTGCAACAAATCAACAGCCATGTCTGACGTTGTAATTTAACTTACGCCATTCGAAGCCATTGAGTTAAAAAAAAAAAATCATCATCAAGCTACTGAGAGATGTAGTGAAACTATAAATACTGCTTCCAGCTGTTTGGGGAAACATCTCTTTGCTGGACTGAACATTCCTTGACAGAGAACCTTTCAGGTTTGGTCGTCCAGGTGTGGAGTGCTACTGTCAGCATGAGAGTGGATCGGCCGTCATCCAGCTACAGTTCCTTATCAATGAGGTAGGTCACAAAAACACTGTAGTACTATGTTAGACCATTGAATCTTCACCTATAAGTCCACTGTCTAACTCTTTGCTCGTGAAAAAAGGACGTTATTATCTTGCCTCAGTGTTCTACTGGAGTCTGTTAAAAAAAAAGTACTCTGTGCTGAATGTCATAAAGTAAGACTTAAGGGCTTATTTATGAATGCTCATCCCGGTAATCACATTTCACGCCAAAAAATGTTGAAAAAGTAGTTTCCACTGTGTGCTGTTGTAGGGGTGAGGGAATGAATGATCACATTGGTTTTGTGAAAGTAACTCGGCACCCTTATCTGCTTTTCCCCTCTGGTCGTACATCACTCACTGTTTTATTCCATTACAGTGAGCTGTTCTCTGCCTTATTACTCACATCCAAGGGTAGAGTCAATCATCGGACCAAATGCCTCTGATATTAAAGACTGGCAATGAGTACTTTAAACTGCCAAGTGTCAAAAGTTAGCAACAAAATTCTTTGTCATAGTCTTCTTTAATATGTATCTCTCTTTTGACTTCATCAGGATATAAAGAGGTTTGCTATTTTGAGAATATTCCACGACTTCTTTTGATAATATATGGCACATAACCATGACTGGTTTAGGTACCCAGTATGGCTTTAATACTGACACAGATGCAGCCCTCTGATAGCCATACACTATTAGCATTAGAACTAAGTATGCCTCTGATATCAATACTGGTATCCACACAGAGTACTGCTCACTGAAAGCCATTATTGCCACTCCAGTCTGTACTAAGTAAGCCTCAAATACCGATGACAGTATGCCTTGAATACTTTGTACTGAAGTACCACAGGAGGCAAATCCAAAGCACAGTAGAAATCTCCAGAATGTTGTCACCTGACCGACTGGACACATGCAATGGGTGCTATCTGATTCATAATTATGAGGAAATAAACAACAACAAAATGGTTTTACTTCATATTCAAGTAGTATTTCATGCTTAGTGGTGTGTGTTTGCTGTATGTGTGTGTGTGTGTGTGTGTGTGTGTGTGTGTGTGTGTGTGTGTGTGTGTGTGTGTGTGTGTGTGTGACTGTGACTCAGCAGCTTGAACAAACCCCTCAGGGAGATAAGGACGATTTTTATTGCCTCCTACACACACACGTACATGCATATACATCCCATGAATCATCCTTGTTACCTGGGAGAAAGCTGCCGGATTTAAAGCGTCCAGGGAAAGCAGTCTGACTCATGCATGTCATGCTCACAGAGAAAGATTACACAAACGGGAAAACAAGGCTCATCTACACAGGCTCCATATCCTCTGAGTATAAAATTATCCCTTGTGTTTAATGTATGTTCATTTTTTTTATTATTTTTTTTTTCTCAGGGAGCGCTGGTGAGTGCTCTGGCTGACGACAGTGTTCACCTGTGGAACCTGAGGCAGAAGAGACCAGCCATCCTGCACTCCCTTAAATTCAACAAAGAGAGGTGAGGAATGCACCAAAAAATAATCCCTTTTTAGTGATCTGAACACGTGTTTTCACTAAGCACAATTCTTCTGGATTCACAAACAGTTTCAACTGTAAAGATAATTGCATGTAGTTTATGGTGAAGTTCTATTTCTTTATTAGTTAATCATACTGCTAGTCTTTAATTCATTAGCTGAACATACAGCAAGAGGAAACTTCTGGTGTAGCCTCACGTCATGCAAGATAACACAGTGTAAATGTAATGTTAATTGACTGAAGCATGTCATACAAGTCTTTGTGTCTTATCAGCAGATAGCACCATAAGAAATATGCTGTGTTAGAATGAAGATATGTTCAGAGGGGGACAACAAAAGTAAGGTTTAAGGCAGTTTGGACTGATTTTTATTTAAGTAACAGTAACTTCTTGTTTTATGGTGAGACATCAATCTTTGACGATACTACACAGCCCCCCCGCCCTTTGAGTTTTGTGAGCTGAGGAAGTTTTGTTCATCAAGATCTCTTGAGATGTACAACAACTTTGAGATGGATCAGATGAACCACCTGGGATGACTTAATCCAATAATGGCCCCCTGAAATGCTGTAGCTGTAAACCTCACATGCAATGCGTCACATGTTGAGAAGAAGTCGTTTTGCCACTGATCCGCCATTGTAGTAGGTAACAGAGGCCTACCAGAGGGGAGACAGCAGGAGACAATGTGTAGGAGCCAGTAGGGTGGAACAGCACTGTGTGTATATGAAGCTCCTGCTGTGTGCTCACATGTCAGTTGCTGTTGCAACACAATATGAAACCCCAAACTGGGACACCAACGCTGTCACGAATGCAATGTGTATGAACAAAGGCAGAATGATCGCAGACCTTTCAGCTCTGTTGCGGATTCAAAACCTCCTTCTCCTTCTGCTCTTCTTCCACTCCTGTTACTGTGTTTCGCCACTCCCTTCTCAATAAAGCCCCAGAGGAATGAGTCCTAAAACCCGGAAGTGAGTTAGCATTTTAGCGGCCTGGGTTTTAAACTCTAGGAGTCGATAGGGATTTTGAATGGGTTTGTGGTTCGATGCCTGAAATATGGTCTGTGGTGAAAAGAAGCTTGAGAGATGTTGATGTTTTGTTAGACGAGATAAACTACGTTAGCTAAGGCCCCCACTGAAGTTTTATGTGTCCTTAAAACGTTTGTTGCTAACAAGTGGCTAAATGAGACTACAGTGGTTGTCGCAAACATTAAACGTCAACACACCGGAAACTCCCTCGCTAGTCCTCCTTACATCCTCTCGTAGTGTTTTTCAGTGCTCTTGCAAATACGAGGTTAATTAACAACTTATTAAGCTACAGTTTTGCTAGCTTGTCAAAACCGCTGAATAGATTGATGAAACATAACGGTCGTGATGTCAAAATAAACCAGCCGCGGTATAGTTTGTTTATAGCATAACGTTATCTTTTTACTTCTCTTGGCTGCAATAATACTTCATAACATAGTAACAATTATCCTGCAGAACAAAACGCCTATGTATCAGAATCGTGTGTTTGCTACAGATCCAAAATCCAATGCAAAAATCCACAAATTCTCAATAGACCCCATGGCGATGCTACTTCCAGGTTGGCCAACAAAAAACAAATGATCACTTTTGTTCTCTACGAGGGCTTCGCACAGGCTCTGTTGCTACATAAACTGCGTCCTTCTGAGCAGGGCCAGTGTCACAGTTTGCAGCCTGTGTGAACTGTTGGTTTTTCCTCTGGTTCTCAAACGGTATTATCCAACAGACAGCTTTTCATTTGGCAAATGTGTCTGCACGCCTGCAAATCTGTGCACAGGGCAAAGGAGGTGACAGAGAGGCTGACTCTCTCTCCCCACCTACCTCTTTCTCTCTCTCTGTCTCTCTCTCTCTTTATAAGTCTCTCTCTCTCTCTCTCTCTCTCTCTCTCTCTCGGTCTCGCTCTCTCTGTTTGGGTTGGTCTGTAACTGACTATCATTATTTGGGTCACTTCTCTGCCTCGGTGGCTTTCCCAACATTGGGGCACAGGTGTGAACCAACCCAAACACCTAAAGGTTCACTGGAGCAGGTTGTCACACAAAAACACACACACAACCACAAAACACATTGAAGAACAAACACAGCAGACATATAAAAACTGTGGAATTAAAACAATTCTGTGATAAGAAATACTAGGTTTCCAGTTGATATTCATTAAGAATGTGCTGTGTCTTTTTGTAAAAATTAAGCATAGTAAAGGTTATTGCAAAGCAGTTTTAATGTTATTTGGATGTTAACAAACATTCATATGTTAAAAGATGTTGTTAAATCTAACTAGAAAGCAGCTAAAGTTGATAATGTATGTTTGGAGCTGCAGTTTATAAAATAGCCAATTTCAAGCTGTCCATGAATGACTAAGACTGACACTACTGAAACCAAAAGGTCCCATGTTATGCCCTTTCAGGGATTTATATCTAATTTATGTCAACTATAGTACGCTCACAATTGCTAATGTTAGAAAAAAAAAGTCTCTGTTTTCATGTATTTCTGCTCCATGCAGGCCCTCTCATCTGCCTGTATTTCTAATGCTCAATCCCCACAGAGAGAAAAAAACATAAACAAAAAAAAGGGTCCCCATGTGTGTAAGTCTTATCTGATTGGTCGGCCAAATTGCTCTCTCGTAATGGTCATTCGTTTGCCTTTTTTCTCGGATATGTCCGGCCCCTTTTACCATATTGGGAACGTAACAGTCAGTCCAAGGGCAGCTTGTGCTGGCTACAACGAGCCAATGGGCTTTGATCAGTGACGTCTTTGTCTTGTAATATCACACCACACATTTTCAACAAAGGCGGCTAGAGACTGAGCGTTTCATGCAGTTATTGCTACTGCTAACAGGAGGAGATGGTAGAATCTGCGTTACCGCAGACTTTGGAATTTTTTTTTGATCGATGTAACTTAACATGCACAAGACACCTGAAAACAGGCTAAAGAACAAAGGCATAATATGGGACCTTTTAGTATGACTTCATGGAAACATTTCAATCATACTGTATAATACAAAAAGTTAGACATAATAACATGCAGAAATATGTTGATACTGTTTGCCTTAAACCAACAAAAACTGACAAAACAAACAAGAAATAAATCATTCCAAGTTGAGCGATTACAGAATCACCTCACTTCAAGGAACTTGGTTTCCACTGTCTCCTCCAAACACAGATGCAATGATTACCTATCAGAGCCAATCATGTCACCGACCAGTGATCTGTCTCTGGGATAAGTGTTTAATGGGTTAAACGTCAGAGCCAATGATCGGAGACAGCGCTGATGTGACAGATAGGTGACCAGCAGCTGCTTCCGAGGCGCATTGTGTATTTGCGCAGGCGCTCCACCGCCTCTGACATTTAGTAAGCGCCGAGGTCCAGCGCAACAACCTCGAGGCAACAGAGATTAGTCATGAGTTACAACAGTCACTATTGAAAGCAATTCAAATTCACGAGAAGTCAAGATAGGAGAGAGGAAGTGCAAAGTCACTTGGGACTTGGGGAAAAGGCTTGGGAGGAAGAGATCGACAAGAATTTGGAAAAGGAAAGAAATGAAAAGAGGAAAACAAAGGGAAACTGCTAACACAAGCAGGAGGAGGTCATGAAAGAGTCCATACATCCCACTTCAAATTCCCTGTCCTCATCACATTAAAATTTCAAGAGAACGAATGCTAGCTTTTAGTCCTCATCTATACATAATAAGACTTGGACGTTTGGAGGAGAAAATGCAAATGCTGTACTTGAGCTTCATTGAGACAGTCTCACAAGCTAATCTGAGTATTAGACGTCAGTCAGCTAACCTGCACCTGAGGGCTTTGCAGTCTCACAGAATACCAGTGCTGTAGCTCTGATCTGTTGGAAATCATAAAAATCACAAAAAGTTGGTATTTTCTCTATCTGGGTTCTAGTTTCCTGTCACATCCTAAAGACATACTGCTAAACTGAGTTGGTAACTTAATTGCCCGCGAGTGTAACTGTGGGTTGTCCTCCATATCAATCAATCAATCAATCAATCAATCAATCAATCAATCAATCAATCAATCTTTATTTATATAGCGTCAATTCATAACAGGCGTTATCTCGAGACACTTTACAAAAGCAGGTAAAGGACCTTACTGTTTGTCTGTTAACATTAACGAAAGAGCAGGTAACAAGACCATGCTCATCGTTATGTTTACAAAAAGCAGGTAAAGGACCTTACTTATGGCTATATTACAAGAGCCCAGCTTAATCCGTCATAGTGTGGCAAGAAAAAACTTCCTTTTAACAGGCAGAAATCTTCCAGCAGACCCGGGCTCATATGTGTTACTTGCAAGTTGCCACACAGACCAGCTGCGTCACAAAGCATTGCATCAGCAGCTGCCTATAGTGCACACGCCAGATGTAAACACACAGAATAGGGAGTAGAGCACTACAATAATGATGCAGGAAAAGGATGTGACAGAATTGCTGCTTGAGGGGCATTAGCACGTGTATATTGCGACCTGGCTGCTTTTTGAATTTACATATAAAATAATGGATGCAGGTGCATTGATGCATGTCATACATGGTTGGATGTGTAGCCCTTTTGTTCCGCGACATACTGGCGATATGCCAAGTACTTAATATTCCTGAGGTTTTTGGCACAGTACACTGAACTTCCCAGGACTGAGCAGAGGAGAATGCAGGTGTAGTTCTATGCAAATGTGCATTCATGTGCGTGTAACTAAGACCTAAACAGATTTGCGTGTAACAGATTCACTATATTGATTACTTATCCTTTTCATTCTCTTCTCCGTAGTCCTCTTCATATATAATACTATTATATTTTGTAAATGGGACCATCAAGTTATTGTTAAACCCATCCTGATTTTTATTTTCCCATGACACACTTCAGTTAACTGTATTGCATTCAGTTAAGCATTTAAGATGTCCTCTGGCTTTTAAGGCTGCAAATATCTCTGTGCTTTGTTTATTTTGTATATTTAATTAAAGCTATGCACACTTTTGTTGCTTAGCTTCAGGCTTTTGAATATAATTTTCAGCAGAAATACCCATCGGTTAATTTTCCAAATGGCTGTAGTGTCACTTTAGCGTAAGTATTGATGTCCCAGTAAAGCCATAACATAGTGTAGTTACCCCACTGCAGGGTTGAATAAGCCAGACCTGTTAAACCTTCAATAAACCTTACATATAAAAAGTCTTGGTCACCCACTGCCGCTTTGTCCCACTGTTTAAATTTCTTTGTTTTCCCTCCTACTATTTATCAAGTGCTTGACTTTACCTTGTCAGGGTGTAGAGGACAAGGCAGCCATTTCCTGCATTAACAAAAGGACAGTCGCCTAACCAGAACTGCCAGGGTAGCCTCCAAACAAGGTGCAACAGAAAAGAAACAACAGCCTGTGAAAAGCTCGATTACCCCCAATACTTGTATGCATTATCATTATGGCTGTATTATTACATTGGTCTATTTCAAAGCTACATGGGGCCCACTTTGGTTATCAATAATTGTCTGGCTATACCCTTGAGTTGGTTAGCTTAGCATAATGACTAGAAGGAGGAGAGGGGAAACTTGTTAGATATACTCAAACATCTTGATAATCTGTTCTTCAATGGGGTTATACTGTACAGTGCAAACATTTATCCATCTTGCTAGCTTTTTATTCTGTAGCTTTTAGCCAACTGGTTAACTTGACAGTGATAGCTTAACTCTGAAAAAGGGTCCCCTTAAAGTGTCAACTACCCTTACACAACTGGTCCCTGTTCTTATATTGTTGTTTCTGTAGGAATAAAAGAAGCGGTAATGTATTTACAGTATGTATTTTTTTTATTTATTTATTTATTTTTTATATATATATTTTGGAGATACAAAGGGCTAGCTGTTCACTGTTTCTAAGATTGGCTTACCCCACCTTTACTTTGCATCTTTCTTACAACACATTGACATTAGTTCAATTTAAAATGTCTCTTTTCAATGTAAGAAACCATATTGAAAGGATTGAACGATAGTTTTATTTACATAAAATGTACATTGGAAAGTATGCCTCCGAAAATGTTTCGATTAAACTGAGAAGCTAAGTAACATGTATTATTAATGGCGATGAAAATGCATCTTGTTTGGTTAATAGAAGGAGTTGTTTTTTTCTTTATCGATGTTCTTTGTTTTACCCATTTATCTTTAAATCTCTATTCTTCCTATAATGGAAGGGCCTATTCCAATACTCTAAACAGTTCATTCTAATGCACCTATCCTTCTTCATGCTCCATCATTGCTTTTTTTCTGATCAGAATTTGACTTGATGGGTGAAAGCAGTGTTGCAGAAAGCCTTCCAGCTTCAGCATCCATTCACATCAGATCACTGGCTTTAGGAGAGAGGAGAGTAGGGAGGAGAGGAGAGGAGGAGTTGAGACAGACTGGGTCGCAGCCAGCAAGCAGTGAGTCAGTCTGTGGGTAGGAGTGCGGGGATGGAGCAAGCGCAAAAAAGAAATCCTGCCGAGTCATTCTGGCGTAGGATGCTCTCGTCACCTCCTGGCCTCACAGGACAGCACTGCAGATGTGGATGCTATCTTCAATGCAGGGTGATGTGATGAGGTATAATAAGAGGGGGGAGTCGAGGGCGATGCATGTACATTTGGCACACATCAAAGCATGCAACTCAAATGAGACTGGATCTTTCTCTAATGATTATTTTTTATTTATATGTACTGCATATTTTACTCAAGTCTTTGCTTGGGGAAAATAATTATCAACACTGAATCAGCCTCAATCTAAGGTTTCATCTCTACAGGTGTCCTGATAAAGCACAGAAACAAAAAATATCGACCATTGATTTTTTTTTTTCACATTGAAGCGGCATCAACAAACTGATTAAAAAATTAAGTTCATAGGGTTAGGTTGCAGTACAACTTTAGAGGTGCACGCTTTTAAAATGTACAGTGTGTGAGACACAGCTTGTTGATGAAAACTATTTTGTTCGATTCTATGACAGAAAAAAGCAGGCTCAAATAGCTTAACTAGTCCACTGATTGGCTGACAGCTGGTGCTTATGGAAAGCTCTGCTTCATACAGTGTAAGACAGAATGATAACATGAGAACTGATAGGAGCACTGTTTGTCTTTCTGCTTATCCATACTTTCTGTCCTGACCTATCACGTACTGTAACCAAAAAATACTGGTTCTCAATACCCATTCTTTTTTTCTGCCCTCTCTGATTGAAACTGACCCATTCACTTGGCCTCATGATATTATACATCACTTTTTTTTCACATGTGCATAGTTTAGGTTAGTTTTCCAAACATCTAACGGCTATTGGACATGAAATGAACCATTTTTTTTGTTCTTGTCATCTGTCACCCAATTACCAAATCTAATCTAAAATAGTACACACATGCATAATTATTATGCTTGGATACATTGTATTTAAACTTGATAACAGAACTTTGTGCTGTAGAAGTAACACCTTATTTACTGGAAGCAGTTTGTATTGTTGTCGTACATTATTTTCAAGTCAAGGGCTGTTTAATAATGTTGTATCACTAGATTAAGGCTTTTTAGATGAAAGTATTCTAACTGGGGTTTTTCTAATATGAGGCAGACAGATTACTCCATCTAAAGTGAGCTTCAGCTCTGATGGGAGCATCACACAACCATGCATTACAGATGATGATTTTCTAAAGTACCCCTTCTACCCAATTCATTTGCAGTGAACCATACTCTCATACGTCTAGCCCACAGTGCGGTTAATCTCAGAGTTGTGTTTGTGTGCGTGCTGGTGTGTCTGTATGTGTGTGTGTGTTTCGTGTGGCAGGCGTCTGTCATTACTAAGGCAATGTGTTTGGCCCTGAGCCTGCAAGCTGGCAGCTGCCTTTGTGTGTCGTGACCACTTGAAGCTGCAGATTTCACCGGGAGACATCTGCATGCACAACAAGTGTGAACACAACCATACACACAGTATCACAAACAATTGGGCGCCTATTTACACGCACTTAAACACACACGCGAAGAGAAACAGACACACACCCTCTGTAACTGCAAGCAAATTTGTATAATTATGCCTCTGACACTGCCTCTCAGCTGGCCCTCTGATTCTGCCTCCTAACACTTCAGTCCGCTAGCTAATGTGTGCACAAAGAGAGAGCAAACAAATGTATATACAACATACATTAACACGCAATAAATATCCGAGTTGTATGTGGTGACATAAATTAGTCAGTTGCAGTACGATGTATGTACACAAAGGTATGCATAAAGATATTTGTACTGTATTATGCACATATATAAAGATGCAGATGTTTATGCAAACGGTGTTCTACCAAAAAAAGGAATATCTCTACCAGTCCTTAGATGTATAGAGGAGGCACATCTGTTTGTGCAGATGGAAAAGGACATTAACTATACGACAACACTACCAGTTGTGATGAAAAATGATGTAGCTCTTAGTCATCGGGCCTTTCAATGATCAACTACTCATAAAAGTTAAAGAGCTTGTAGGTGCAAAACTCTCCTCATTTTTCTGACTTAAATCAGTGTGATAATCAAACATATCAGTTATTCAAAATGTAGGCAATTTGACCACATTTTTTTTGTTTTAAGATTATCTTAACCCAACTAAAAGATTCTGTTCTTATTTTATAATGAAAACGGTCATGACTTTGTCTAAAAAACAGTCTTATTCGCTGCTGTCTCCTTAAATTTGCAGTCCCGGGAAAATTAAAGTAAGTGCTATGGCCAAGTCTTGTGACGTTCTCGTAACATCTCATTCAGAGCAGCAGGAAACCATGCCTGGGGATCACGCCAACAACTGTGTATTTTTTTAAAAAAAATGTTATTAGGGTTTCATATGTGCATCCTATATTGTAACATTATATGTATGTATTAAAATATCGATTGCCGTGATTGATCTTAAAGACAGGCTTCCATCGACTTTTTAAATCATTAAAACTAAATGTGGATCTCTTGTTAAACGTAGCCAAGTGTTTTAGTATCCGAACATGACTAGTGTTATGCTGTTAAACATTTGTCCACTGTGTCCAAAGTCCAGTTTTTTGCGTTAACACCCATCAACAACTGCCACCAGAAAATGTGTGTCCTCTAATGTCTCTATTAAACTAACTAATGCATATTAAAGGTATTTTAAATACTTGAATCACATGAAATCTTTGATACAGTCTTAAAGGCCCTCCCTTTATGTACTGACTGAGTGGAGCTGTTTTTGATAACCATTCTGAAATAACTAACTATATCACTTGAATAACATACCTTTTAATGGAAGGATAGGTGTATTTCCTACTAAAAACACAAAGCAGAAGTAAAACTTTTTAGAAAAGCTCCTGTAGGGAGTTTTGAACTTGTTATGAAACAGACTGGTATTTGTATGGATGCCTCTTTGTGACCTACAAAGACAAAAAAAGACTATGTAATTCTACATAGGAATATTTAACATTTACAGAATCAAAACAAAGTGAGTTACAACACCTGGCAGAAACAGCCTTTTTTGGCATTTTTCACTCCAATGTTTCACAGTGAGTGATACTTAGAAGACAGCAGGAGGACGTTTTCCTTTAATTTTCCTTGGAAGGTTTTGAAGACAGATGCTCACCTTGCCTGGTTGAATAATACTAAAAAAAACATCCTGCATCTCCCTATATGATTATCTAGTATTATATGTATTCTTGATATATGTAAATGCACCTGAGTGTGTTTGTGTGCGTCTCTGCACATTTTGGACTGCATTGACTAGATTTATGTCAAGTAGCCCGATGCCTCTCCTCCTCCTGCACTAAAAAAACGAGAATATATCCATGTTTTATAGCAGAGTAGTGGGGCAGAAGGAGAAGGTGTGTGTGTGCATGTGTATGTGTGAAGCTACTACTCACAATACAACCCTGGAGCAACCCTGTGAGATAAACTCTCAGAGAGGGGAAGAGAGGGTGGTGGAGGAGAGGGATCGAGGCGGCTTTACAAGCTTTCGAAGCATTAATACACAGGGAACAAAACTGAAAGTCACTGCAAGGACAAGTTTACACAGAGAATTCCGACAGTCTAGTGTTTGATTGTTTGGAGACAAATTAAATTAGAATATGGTCTCCCTATTTTTACTTTTACTATGTTGACATCATTCAGAGACAAGGTTGAAAGCCTGATTAAATTCAGAAAAGTGAAAAATGGTAAAAAGAGGTTATGGTCATTTTTTTCTAGCACAGAGCCTGGTTGTAAAATTAATGACAGTTTTATTAATTCAACTCTGACAAGATACCACTTGATGGGATTACAAGGAAAGAACTCATTTCATTTTATCTCAGTCTAATATTTTCTTGACATACCATTCTACATCTGCCTAATCCCTCCTTGACAGCAGCTCAAATATTCCACTTGTTGTGCAGACTAATTCCATTGTTAAATATAAGAAAAGCTCCAGCTAAACAGTGAAAAGTACTCCAGTGTGTCCCCCCCCCCCCCCCCCCTTTTCCAAAAACTGTGGACAAAGACGATGAAGCTGTCAAAAGACATCTTCATTTTCTCCGCCTACCTGGTTTGGCGGTGAAGCAGGTACCTTTGTATTCTCTACACGGGCCCCTGAAGTCCACAGGTGTACGAATAAAAATCTGAAGTCTCACTCAAGGAGCTGGACGACCTTGAAATATAAGCAACCCTCAGATTACCAAGGTCATGCACATTAATATTCCTTAGATGGATTGGGGGTTGAGTCAGAGGATGGATGAAAGGACAAAATGATGAAAAAGGGATGAGGAGATGAATGGAGAGCGGGAGTTGAGTTTAATGAGAGGTTAGAGGACCGTCCCTCCTTAAGTCTGATGGATGGATGAAAGGAGGAGGTGAGGGAGCGATGATGAAAACAGGGAAATTATTGGAAGCTGCATCCTTTAATTTTTGGAAGGGAAGTGGTTGAATGAGTGGCTCTAAAATCTTGTTGGCTTGAGAATGCTTTGACCTGGATAAGTGGTAAATAACCCCCCTTGAAGTTTGGTGTAATGATGCCGAGGGATTTTTCCAGTCTCTCGGCTGTCTCCTTTTCTTTTGTTTGTCCTTTCTTTTAACTATCATCTTGTTTCTTTCTTTTCACAGAATAACTTTTTGCCACCTGCCCTTCCAGAGTAAATGGTTGTACATCGGCACAGAACGAGGGAACATCCACATCGTCAATGTGGAGTCCTTTACGCTCTCAGGCTACGTTATCATGTGGAACAAAGCCATTGAACTGTGAGTGTTATTGCTTCTTAATGTCTTCAATTTTCTCTGCATCTTCTCTTCTCTACTTTTTCTTCCAGTGAGACACAATTTATACACTCTAGTTTCTGAAAGATTCTTTGAAAGGAAGTCACTGAAATAGATGTTTGGACTATTCTGGAATCAACTCAAGTCAAATAACGATATAAAGCACCCGATATAAAGCACCAAACGTGCAGCCCAAAATCCTCCACATAGTTACAGTGACAGAAAAGTACAAAAGTGACATAATACTTACATTGACCATATTGGATTTGTTTCTAATACTGAAAATGTTAAAATGCTATGAATAGAAATGGAAATCTTTCTGAAACCTGAAGGGATGTCTTTATTATTCATGCAACTAGTTCTAGAAACGACCCCATGTACACTCGAGGACTAAAACGACCTTTAAGATGTATTAATGTGATTTAAAACACACAAGACTCTTCTACAGCAGTATAACCCATGTACTCTCTTTCTTTTCTTCTTTCCTCTTCTTCTTTGAACGTAACAACTGTAAATATGGTGTGAAGCCTTTCACCTTCTTCTTGTCTGTTCTTTGTTTTATGGATTGTTTGTAACTATAGCGCTGCTCCGATCGACAGAAATCAGGGCTGATCCCTATACCTAAAGCTGATTGCACCGTCTGATACTTAATGATTCATTCTTAACTTCTCTCGGTCTTCAATTCTGTGTTTCAAACAAACTATGTGAAAGATGGAGCTAATACGGGAGTGCAAAATCCTGCAGTACCTTGTGTGTCCACTTGAGGCTGGAAGCACAGGAAGTCACATAAACACCCCATTTTGGGGAAATGAACATGTTTCCAGCCTGGTTCATTTCCCATACCGAAGTTGAACAGATTATAAAGGGCAACATCAAGTCAAGTATGAAAAACTATAAAATGACAGGAACCAACAAATAAAAATAGTAAAAAAAACAGTTGCATTGGGGATGATGCAAGTTAAAAAAGAAAGAGAGTAATGGAAAAAAAAAAGCTGCTTTTAAAGCTTGGCCTCTAATTTCATTGTAAACACAGAAAGGCTGAGTTCCCCAAACTCACATCTCCTCCGACACTCTGACTTTATTGACTCACCTTGCAGCACTTAAGTGAGTTGAGGGACGCAGTGTAATCAGCATTTTCCCTTTTTAAAGGTTAAAGTAGCTTAAACATAATGAGATCAGAAGGAATCATTAGTCAGTCTATCATTTCCAGGCACCGTATCAGACTCCAGGTATAGTGAGCGACCTGTCTCTTTGCTGTTTCGATGGATCTGTCTGCTTGACAGGCTCCATTTTGGCTCCCCGCTGTAAAGACTTAAATTATTCACCAGAGCATTTTGCTTCACGCTTTCCCCCCCCCCCTTATACCCTTCTGTGCACACAGTGTGTGTGTTTATGTGTGTGTGAGAGGAGAGAGGGGGGAAAAGACGCGGACAGGACAGAGGAGAGAGGGAGGGGGTGGAACAGGTGTCTGCAGAGATCAGTGTTCGGTACACACAGACGTCTCATCTTGTCGACAGGGCTGCAGGGAGGAAAAGGCGAGAGTGAGCGACGGGAGAGAGGGGGAGGAAGAAGGGGGGAGAGTGTATGACAGAGGAGATGGGAGTGGAATAGATGAGACAGAGCTTTTGCCTGGGGGAAAGGACTTGGAGAGTGATGGAGGAGAAGAACGGAGTGGTGACAGAGGGATAAATGCAGGTAACAGAGGGCAGAGCAGAAGAGACGAGTCATGCAGATAATTCAGAGTAGAGATGTGAGAGGAAAAAGGTTTCCAATTAAAGAAGAAAAAAAAGGCAGAAGAGGAAGGAAAGGAGGGGTGATAATGATGAGATAGAGGAGAGATGTGGGTGATAAGATAGAGACGTAAATATACCTGGGGTTCTTCTTTGCTAAAGGGCAAGCGATTGACTATTCTTTATTTAACTTTATTCTCTTTCCTTTCTCCTTCACCTTTACAGTAACTTTCCTTCCTCTTTGCCTTCACTGGACTTCATCTTGGTCAATGAAAATAACTTTCTAGTACAGCTTGGTTCCCTAAAAATAGCCGCTGATTGAAAAAAACCCTAAAAAACCCTCGACTATTATTTGATAAGAAAAGCTGCTTGGGAATAGTAATTCAAAAAAAAACCTGCAGTTCCTGAAATAATGGACTCTATTTGTTTAGTGATTTTTATCCAAAGTTCACACACACTGTAATAACCAAGGGCATAGGTTTCACATCAGTATTGGTAGGGATGCGTATAGTGTGTGTACTTGAGGAGGATGAGGCAGGATCTACAGGTTTTTTCTCCAGAAAACTTTCAGCATTAACTTTCTGTGGGCACCAATGTATCATAAGGTGTTAGTCTAATGATGCCCAAAGACTGGAAGATGGTTTACTTCTTCAGTCACACTTCACTCTAACCTTAAAGAGTGAGGAATGGTCCAGATGAGCTTCGAAAAGCTGCTATGAACGAGACATTACGAGAACTTTGCAAGACTTGGCCAGAACCTGTCAAAGTTTTAGAGCAAATTTGAAAGAAATGTCCACCCTGGCAGCTCCTTCAAGGACACGTCCAGTCAAAAGCTTACCCCAAAGTTAGTTGCAAGGGCAAAGAGAGCTGGCCAATCAGAGGTAAGTGGGCAAATGACTCTGAAACCTTTATTGTAATCCAGAAAATATATGGTCATGTTTTAGCTTTCCATTTGAATTCTCCTTGACTAAATCAAACATGACCTCTGACTGGGGGTTGCTTAAAGGTGCTTCAGTCCTTTCAAAAAATAATGGAGTTCCTTTAGGAAAAAGAAATACAATCTAATGCAGTTGAACTATAAACAAAAGGGCACACATTCTGTAAAAAAAAAAAAGAAAGAAAGAAAGAAAAAAAGTCAATATTTAATACTCTACATCATAATCAGTGAACTCACCAGGTTTAGTCCAAGATGATGGAAGACTAATTTTACAATATAACATAGGTATATATAACAAATTATATAATATGATACAAGTTTCCCTGCATCATTTCTTCCATTTTCCCATTCCTATACTCTTCCTTGACTTCAGTCTTCATCTCTATTTCCTCAACCCACCCGAACAGTAATTGCATTCATCAGAATATATAATCTAAAATTAAATTCTGCCAAAAAACATGTTTTAACAAATAACAATTCACATCCCTGCAGATAAGTTGGCAGAAATAAAGCTACCAAATTTCTTACATTGGCATTTTGTGGTATACTGTGCAGGGAAGATGGCACTAGTGCCAAATATTGATTCTAAAATTTACTTTGTTTGAAAGGATCTTAGGTGTGTGTGTGTGTGTGTGTGTGTGTGTGTGTGTGTGTGTGTGTGTGTGTGTGTGTGTGTGTGTGTGTGTGTGTGTGTGTGTGTGTGTGTGTGTGTGTGTGTGTGTGTGTGTGTGTGTGTGTGTGTGTGTGTGTGTGTGTGTGTGTGTGTGTGTGTGTGTGTGTGTGTGTGTGTGTGTGTGTGTGTGTGTGTGTGTGTGTGTCTAGTTTTGCTTTGATGCAGATCAGAGAGGTCTGAGGTGGATCTCTTGTTCACTTGTCTGGGTGCCAGCTGTGGGGTTGATGGAGCCGACATACAAAAGCTGAAGTCCCACTCCCGTTGTTATCTTCTTCTGATGCAGCCATCAGAACGCCATAGCACTTGATATGATCCACTGGGATTATTGATGTAACAATTTGTTTTTCCTTTTTTTTTTTTCCTTGAGTGAATATGAAAAACAATTTTAGGCTGCAGTTACTCAAAAAAGTAGATTTACTGCTCTTTCCCTTTAAAACTGTTTTTGTAGAAGGACATTTTTTGAGGTTTAAACTTTTATGCGGACAGGATAAGCAGTATGGAGGTATCTGCTTAAGCTCTAAAAAGTTGTGTTTGACTTTTTTAAGAGTAAAGAGTTTGGTTGACCTTCCAGAACTGAATTTCCATCTCGCTCATACATTAGTAGCTGGAGTTGTGTAGGAGTTGTCTTCCTCAGTCTTTTTGATATTATCATTACTTAGAAAATGATGCTGTAAATGTCTTGCTGAGTGATAATGAAAACAGTTTTGTAGATACATTTGGATGTGAGATGTTATACAGTATACAGTGAAGTCAGTTGTCTAAAAAATTCTGGTATTGTAAAGGAGAATAGGAGCTAAATCTCAGTGAAAAAACTTTTGCATGTTAAGGCACAATAGAGAGGAAGCGTAGCAGCTGAGGCTGCAGCATAGCTCTTTAATTAATATTGTTTATGATGCATATTTTACTAGCATATTCCAATGCATATTAATTTTACTAGTGATTTTCTTCTGTTATCCTGCTTTGCTGCTGTAACACTAAATTTCTCCGCTTGCGAGATGAATAAAGGATTATCTTGTCTTATCTTATCCGTTTGATCATATTGGATTCAATACTCCAGTCCACATTAGGGTGGTCACTTCAACACGGCGCCTCCCGCAGCTAAAGGACAACATTTAGGGGTGCAGCATGCACACTTCAACAAGCTAGGAAGGGGCTGTCACATCAACTACAGTGCATATAGTTCCATTGAAAACATTATTAAAAATGATTTTATTTTATTTTATTCCTATTACACTTCTGTTCTGATGTGATTGCTGTTATGAAGCTTGGCTATGGAGTACTGGGTTCATCACCCCTCAGGCCCTACTATTTGGAGACACGCTGCAGTCGATGTGCCAGATGCCCCGGGCCTGAACTGGCCCTGTGCTCTGTGTGTATATGTGTGACTCACACCTCTGTTCCAAAGCTACTGTACTTGAAAGACTATTAGGCATATTCTACGGTACATAACTAAGTGCACAGCAAAGGAGTTTGTTTTTTGCTGTCGGCAATAAGGACATTACAGTAAGGCATGTGAATCTGTCTTTCCATGCGTAATTTGTTTGCTTGTATGCACTTTATATGCAGTGAGTGTTTATATGTTTGTACCTGGTAGGCGTCAGTGTTCGCATTTGATTTGATTTAGCGAGATGGTTGCTGGGTACAGAGGGCCTCATAGAAGTGGAACAGGAATGGTAAAATGTTAACAGGCTCCTATATCACACATAGTTCACTTGAACATATTTGCCTAAGGACTTTTCTGTTACGTCCTCTATCATTTTATTCCACTAAGGACCCTGAAGCTGAGGTTAAAACTTGTTTGACTATGTCATGTATCCGTGTATGTATGTTTCCTGGGTTCATTGGTTTTTTGCACGTGTGAGGTACTTAAGTGGTACTACAGTGTGTTGCTGGGGTATAATCTTAGCCTCTAGTATCTTCAAGCCATTTAGAATGGATCCATGACCCGCTGTTTCCAGGTAGCCTATAAGCCCCCAACAGTGACCTTTCCTGAGGCGAATAAGCTTTTCAAACACCTCATGTAATTAAAGATGGAAATTACAGATCAGTGAGCTAATTCAGAGACATCTTGTTCAGAACAGTGCATTAATAATACATATCCGTGAGCTATCATTACTTTGCTCATAAGGCACTGGTTCTGCCTTCACTTTCATTCTAGAAATGTTCAGTTAGGTCTGTTGCTTGATCTTTTTCAGTTAAGACAATTCAAAACAAAGCGAATAAGCACTAATTGTACAGAAAATACTTTAAAGAATAGTTTTATAAAATGATCATTTGATATTACCATAAGACGGTTGAGAAGATCAATATCACTCTCCAAATTGTCCTTTAAATCTAAAGCTACTTTATAGCAGGGCAACCATAATCTAAGGCTAGCATAGAGACAGCAACGGGTGAAACAGCTGTGAAAAAGCTAATATTCATCTAAACAGCTCCCTTAAACCATCAGTACAAAATGGATTTCTAGCCAGAATAGCCATTTTCCACTGTTCTTAAGATTGGTGCTCCAAGTTAGCTAGCTTTAATAATTGCCTGGTAAGAAAAGACTGCAACAGAGGATCAATACCACTTCATATTTTTCAAATAAAAATGAGGCAGCAGAAAAAGAAATGAGAAGCTAAGCATAGCTAGCAAAAGGACAGAAAGCAGGTGAACACAGCTAGCCTGGCTTTTTAACCTTAAGGTCAACTTGTTTTTTATGCCAGGTAGTTGTTTCCAACTCCTAACCCCTCTGCTCAGCTAAGCTATTCTGATGCTAGCTGTAACCTTACATTTGCGTGTTGCAAAGATTCCAATCAATACCACCCACATCTGTTTAATAAACATGATGCTACAGTACATTTAGCAATACATTGGTTATCTTGAATTAGTGGGGGGAAATATATGTGGGGTAAAATAGCAAACCTAGATCTGGACAAACTCATGGCTAAAAATGACAATTTTCTGTCCTCAAGCTGGAAATAAGACACAAATAAGATTATCTTTTTCATCATCTTTTTTTGTGTCAGTATGTTTTGTTCTAAGGGTCCCTTAGGATAGTAAATGTTGGCTTTATATTAGCTACTTTACATAAGCTACTACACATACACATACACAACAAACATATACACACAACAGTCTAGTCTAAAGAGGTGAGATGAGGTCACATATGGTACAGGCTGTTCCAGCCATGTTGCTGCGGAAATGCTGTTATGGTGACTGCGCCCGCGCTGCCGAGCTGAATCTCACCCATACTGACACCAGATGTTCA